>NC_080571.1:105235914-105856308 GCF_030247185.1 Malaya genurostris
AATCCAAACTGATTCAATTTTTGTTAAGAGATTTCTTTTTATGTGATTTCGTTTGTAGCTTTTTCACTAATGGGCGGCCCTAACGGCTATAAAAATAGCCGCATACAGAATTTTAATGTCGATTATTTCATTTCAGATTTGCATTTCATTGAAAAAAACTATCAGGGTGCTGTACGAGATTTATTCCTGCCTTTCAGAAGGACCACATTGTGGAACTCACTATGATATTAAACACTATTCGGAACATTTTCCTCGAACGATTTGTTGTACAGCAGCAGATATTTGGTTCTCTTCTTCAGAACGTGTTCTGATTGGCTGGTGTTGACATGGGTCAAATGAGACAGGTTTTTTAACAGTGTACTATTGAAATACTTCAATGCTGTTGCTATACACGTTTAAGTTGAAAAAATTCGATTCTATTGGTAGTTAGATTATATAAATCCTTTCACAGATCACTGAGCTATGAGCTTTAAAAATACGAGAAAGGCAAACGCGCCTTATGATCCTCTTTGATACTCGTTTATTCCAAACATTTCAGAAAAGTTTAATTTTGAATTATTTGAAATTATGTCACAAAACTGAAAATTTTATCAGAAAAATGTGATCATATTTCCGATGGCATGCAGCAAAAATTATGTTGATTCGTTAGATACAACAATAGATATTCGCGATCAAAAACTTATCACTCTCTCAGATTGTAAATTTTGAAAAGGCACCCCATAGTAAAGTAAGTCGTATTCACGACAATAGAATACTGATAGCATCCGCCGCGACTTGAACCGAGAATCATTGGATCGCAAGTACGTCTGTTAATCGACTGAGCCACGGAAGCATGTATCTGCCTGGCTGGTAAAAGGTGCATTTAAGCTCATGCAGTCGCATCTGCAAGCAGAACGCAGCTTACAGTCGGAACCAGTAAAATTCAAGCTAATCTAACATTAAGTCACTACAAATGGAATTTTCCGTCATTTGACAAATTAGGTCTTTTTCCGTCATGAGTTACATCGTATGAGGGATTAAGTCGCCTGTAAAATTCAAAATTTTTTGGTATGTATATAATCTAACCACCCATAGTGTCGAAATTGTTCAACTTGAACGTTTATTGCAACAACATTAAAGTGTTTCAATAATACAATAATGAAAAACCTGCCTGATTTGACCCACGTCAGCACCAGCCAATCAGAACGCGTTCTGAGGAACAGAAGAAAATATCTGCTGCTGAACAACTGCATCGATATAAAAGATGAACATGAACACTTTTTGCCATCATGTTCTGAGCAACGGTTGCCAAAGCGATACATACGAGAGAGCAACATGGAAGAACTTACGCTTTTGGAACGAAACGAGCGCCGAACAGCAGAACTGTGCCGAGGAACAGTCGCAACCGGGCACACAGAAGAACCACGCCAAAGGCCTGCCAGTGGAAGTCGTCAGTCGTCATGGGAGCGCTGCTCAGTTAAATTACCCAGACTTTGAGTCGGAATTCATTGTGAGTTCCAAATGCACCTACTGATTCCGCCCGAAATGGATTATTTTATCTTCTTTGGAATCCAATTGGAAATTACAATGAATGAGTCAAATCTCGGTTGAATTTTCAGGAGGCCGTAAGAACAGGTGACTCTTTGCTTACTTTCTCTTTCGATTAGTTTGATGTGATTATAAAGATTCATAGTTCTTTTTGAAAGTCGAAACTTTCGGGTATCATTTTATACCACTGACAGACATGTGATTTCCGTACAATGATTTCTGTACAACGTTGTACGCGTACAACGATAAGGTGACAGACTTGTTTTGCGCACAGAATGAATGTACTGTGAAACGAAAAAACTCAAAATTTAGCTTTAATTCCCAGCTCCGATAATCGATAATGTAGAAACCAAAAATTTTTGTGGGTTGAAGATTATTACTAGGTAACTAATTTATGACAGATACAATCTTGTCTATCTGTCTTAGCTATTAAACTATTTGTGTGTGAGTGTTCATTGGATGACAGTATCACTCATATCAAATTTTATGATTTTAAGGTACATTTTTGACACGTTTGTTCTGGGATACAGGATTTTTCCTTCGTTGTTTGAATGTAATTAGCATTAGAAAAAATTAGATGTTCATAATTTTGATGTTCTACCGTAACATTCACTGATAAAAATAAAAAACAAATATAAATATAGAATGGAGGAAATATGAAAGGCTTTTAGAACTAATTTTCGCAACACGAGCACTATGTTTTTGCAACGACGCTGATTTCTACCAAAATGGTGATGAATCACTAAATTTTGTTTGTAAATCTTACCGACTTTTGCAAAATCCGCATAAATTTCAAGGTGTTTAGTCATAATTCCTTTTTCACCCGCATATTCACGATTAAAATAAGAGCGCGTAAACTATTAAGATTGAGTCTCAAAATAGTAAATAAATCTAAGATAATATTAGTATGTAACCATCAGAAACGGCATGGCACACACATATTTCAGAAATATTCTGTCAACATAACAGTTTATTCATCACGAAATTTTCATAAAAAGGATTATGTTCATCATAAAACTGAATTTAAAACCTTCTTGAATTTTAAATCATTCCGAAATAGATTTGACATAGGTTTGATGTTATTATATAATAGCAAAGTGCTTGAGAAATTTTATGAAAAACGGTCTACTACACTGGAATATAATCTGATAATGGTTTTATTAAGATTTTGAAAAGTTTAAAGTTGTTATGCTATATTTATTAAGTAACACTGAAAACTATTACAAGTATTTCTTAAATTGAATATGTAGCTTGGTACGTGTTCTGCTTCAATTTACTCACACTGAAAGACATGATTCGCTGTTTTCTCTATTCATACCCAAAATAAGACTCATTCTAAACAATTTAAAAACAAGTTTTCTTTCCATCGAACGGCATTCAACCCGATGATACAAGACGAAGTAATAAGAAGATTTAGAGTTTCCAGAAGTGAATATAGGGGACCAATGTTATAAATGGAATTTCGATAGGTCATCAATAAACAGGATGATTACACAATTGGTTTATTCATGTATTGGATATTTATCGTTTATTATTACCACATGTGCTTCAAAATATGAATCATTATGTTTTTAGATCCATTTCAACAATAATCTTACTTGTTATTGAATAGAAAACAATTACTCAATAGTGCTGATTTTTTGTACAAATATGAATAAATTGTTTTCCTTATTTTTATTTCATAACTTCACCAAATTAATGAATGGTTTGACTGCTTTTTGAAAATATGCTACAAAGTATATAAGTTTTATGCTGCTTGTTAGCATTTTACCGAGATTTTTTTCAAAATATGACGATGGTTGTTTATTATTTAATGCTCAGAAGAAGGAAATATTGTTTCATGAGTTCACCATCGTTCGCCAATGGCGCTGGTAGCAGTAAACAGTGATGTGATTTTGCGCAGTACAACGATGAATGACCGTAGTACGGAAATCACCGTTGTATCATGATGCTCGCGTGATACCACCGTGATTCAGGGTGACAGACATGTGATTTCATGGTGTACAGTGATACCTATATCACATGTCTGTCATAAGCATTATGCAAAGAGTTGAGTGATAAATGTGAAAACTTCTTGATAATTGATAGAAGAGAAATATTTACTCTTGCGGGCTTCTGAAAAATCAACCGAGAAATTTCGGACGAATTTACCGAGTGTACACAACAAGAGTCATCTCAGATCTAAAAGCAGATCCTGTTGGTCGTGAAAATTCAAGGCTCCTTTCATTTCCACAAACCATCATTGAGAATTTATTAAAATTCCTACCAAAAGTATCGGATTCTTCAAAATGGAAGTTACCACGGTAACGCTTTCATGCAATGCGAAAATGAAAGTATTGATGTAGAACAGATCTTTATTCTAGTATGAGTGTCGTTTCAAAATATGCCGTGCGAAACAAAGTTGCCACATGCACAGATTAATCTTTATTTTATTTCTCCTGGAAAACACAGATTTAAATGTTGCAAAAGGAAATAATTTCTTTACACCTCCAACAATTCACATATGTTTTTTCTAAAAATACCCACCATAAAAGGTGGGTGGGTAATGCCCATTTTTATCTGGCATTACCCACCCACCTTTTATCTCTGCTTGTGATATTACTACGTTATCATTATACTAGACATCGTTATGTTAAATGGCTTATTCCTAATAAACTTAGACTAAATGGGCCTATACAGAACTTACAAGGTGAGTTTATCATTGTATCATCGATATTGAATCGATTCTATCGCTATGTGCTTTTCATCGTTCAAAGTTATATTCTCAAAGCGTGTACTATTTTTTCCCGGAATTTTCCCTTATTTTCTGTTGAAATATGAAAAAACAGGATTGTGGTAACCAGTGTGAGATCCATGATGAATTTTGCTGATGCTTTGAATCAAGTTATGAATACCAAATGCCATTACCGTCGGTAGGAGTAAAGCAGTCTACGTGTTTCGAATGATTATTTTCGATATAGAATACTAAAAATTTCCTATTTGTCTTTTATTTCAAGGTATTCTAAGGTATTCCAATTAATTAACTGATCAGCAGACTCATCATTCCATGAAATAACTTCGTTAGCTTAAGGTAATTGTTCGTTCGATCATACTTTTCGAAACGTATAATTCACCGGAAGTGTCGGAAAGGACATTTCCGCCACTTGTGACAGTATCTATTGTGGCCTTGGTTGGACTAGCATGCGTACGATAATATTGTTTTTACGCTATCTATTATTTTCACATTTTGCTGGTGCATGTTCCAGTAATCTCCCCCTCGCATATTCATGCAGCCTGCTCTTTGTGGCTCTGGTTATTCATGTACATTGACATCTCCCAAACGGAAAGGTATTCACACTCGCCGTCATTGTTCCGCAGATAGAATACATTTGCCAGGAGCACTTACACTTAGGCACACAGAACATGAGAAGCTTAGTCTCGTGTTTCGTTTGCCCTACATATTTCAGTACCTTTTAATTGCTTTTCCGAGTTGTTGTTAATGTTATTATTATTGCTCATATTACTATTATGATACAACTGACTCAATCTCAAATGAACTGCTGAGCTCTGGTGCTACTGACGTATGTGGGCGAGATCCATGACTGAGGGAAAGGATTTAAATTACAACTTCTAGGTAAGTGGTATCGGACGGATACTCTGTAACACCGGATGCACGAGGCTGAATTTAGGATGTGCCGTAGGATCAATTCTTAATTTATACATTTTCATGCAGTTTCGGATTTAATATTTGGAAGCACGAAGAGTACTATCCAGTTAATTTCAGCCTTTCTGTTTAGAAAAAGTGTTCATGAATGTATGTGTGCACACCTTTCTACACTTTTTATATCCTCTAAATTTTCCCGAAAATGGCTGAACCGATTTTAACTATCTAAGGTTCGTCGGAAAGCCATTATCATGCATTGATTTGAAGAAAAATGGCTGACACTTCTGGTTTCGGAGATATAATCTTGGAAGTGACGTAATCGAACAAACCGCATTTTCTTCTATTCGGTCATTTTTTTTAAAGAGATGGCTAAATTGCTTTCAGCAATCTAAGATTCATATTAAAGTCATTGTGAGACCATTAATCAAGTTTGGAAGGCTCCTGACGAACATTTCCTCTTCCGAGAGTTCTCATAACCCAAAAACTTCACTCTTCTTTATTTCCTAGTATTTCTCAAATTCCTGAACCGATTTTGACAATCTTAAAATTGTTTGTATACCATTAAAAAAATCGGAAGACTCATGGAGTACATTTGCGGTTTTGGAGGTGACTTTTTCAATCGGAAAATAATGGGAACTCAAACCCAAATGCTTTCATTTGATCTATAGAACTACCGCTAAACAAATTTTAGCATTGTGATCCCTTATGTGATGACAGAAAGGCGAAAATGTGACAGTTCAGTCAAAGCCAAATCATTTTCAATTTTTTTAATGGCGATAACGGAAGTGTTAGCGACACTCCTGTACCATTACAGCAAGACTCTTTGCAAGCGTATGAGTAATGTCAACAATGTGAGCATAAAAACAAATTCCGGCGCTTCTTTTCCTGATTTTAATCAATAATTTCCCATATGATTGAAAAATAAACCAATCAGTTCATTCTGCTTAAAATTGCAATTCAAGAAAAGCGAAAATCTTAGTCTAAAACTCTTCCGTTTTCCTTGAAACTGCTCGAGAAAAATTATTTATATTTCTATACGAATTTCCTCTGCAGAAATTATTGCGATATAAAAATTTACATACCTTTTATAAGTAAACCCACAAAAATAGGAACCTATAATTTAACACAGGCAGGCTCATGCGCAGGGGGGAGGGGGTTGGGGGTTTTTAATCCACCCCCCCCTTCAATGGAAGATTTTTTGAATATTAAGTTCCATGAGCAATAGAGTACTTATTATATAAAAGTGAAAATAACTTGACTTTTCTTTGAAATTTTTGCGTTTATTTTCAAAGGGCTGCCATTTTACAGAAAATCAATTAATTGAAGAAAAACCCTTACGTACCTCTGTGGAGATAACTTTCGAGAATATTCTGTAAAATTTTCGAATCGATCGGTCAAGATTTACTTAACTTATGTTTCCGGCCGTCAAAATGCAACATTTCGCGGAAATGCCGCAAAGCCGCCATTTTGTTTTTCAACTTTTAAAATTGATCATGTTTTGTACTTAAATATACATATTAAAAAGTGCTTTATACAAAATTCGGATTACTCCATTTTTGGATCCCAGAATAATTTTATTTTTTTACAGTGGTGTAACCCCTTAAGGCCATTCACCTCTTCCGGCTTAAAAAAACTTTATGACCCTAGCCGAGTAGCGTAAAAGACATCGACTTACCAATCACCCCAATATGGAAAAATGTTCCCTTTGACGAAGCGTTTCACTCGATAAAATCGTGAGTTGAGAAGCGTTATGTTTAGTTAAAATGTTATATATGTCGCTTTTCTGTACGTTTTAGGCGTTACGAAGCGTTAAATGCATTACATTTTTGTAAGTTATAGGAGTTACGGAACGTTACGAAGCGTTATTATTGATAGGTGTTACTAGGTGTTACAGAGGTTACTTTCAGGTAAGTTATAAGCGTTACTAAAAGTTACATGCGTTACTTTTTTGTAAGTTATAAGCGTTACGAAGAGTTACATGCGTAACTTTTTTGTAAGTTATAAGCGTTACGAGGCGTTACATGCGTTACCTTTTTGTAAGTTATAGGAGTTACGAAGCGTTACATGCGTTACTTTTTTGTAAGTTATAGGCGCCACATGTGTTACTATTGGGAAACTTTTAAGCGATACGAAGCGTTACCCTTCGTAAGATACATGCGTTACTCTTATATGAATTACAGGTGTTACGAAGTGTTTTATGCGTTATTTTAAATAATTTTTAGCATTTTTTAAGAAATAGCGTTATAAAGCGTTACATGCGTTACTTTTTTATGAGTTATAGGCGATACATATGTTACTATTTGGAAAGTTTTAAATGATACGAAGCGTTACCCTTCGTAAGATACGTACGTTACTCTTTCGTGAATTACAGGTGTTACGAAGTGTTCTATGCGTTATTTTTAATAATTTTTAGCATTACGGAAAATTATATGCGTCAATATTTTGTAAGTTTTAGACAATACAAATCGTTACATGCGTAACTTTTGTCTAAGTTTTAGGTGTTACACAACCAGGCTCGTACCCAGGATTTCGTTTCGGGAGGGGCCCAAAGATAAAAAAATAATGTTACTGAAGATTGCTTATGTATTTAATTCTCGGTGTGCCTTTTACGAGTGTTTTTAACATACACTTTAAACTTTTCCACTGGAACTGTTATTGTATTACATTATTGTCTGAGACCTTCTAAATAATTATATATCTATTTTTGATTTCGGGAGGGGCCCGGGCCCCTTGGGCCCCCCCTCTGGGTACGTGGCTGTACACAACGTTACATGTGTAACATTTTGAAAGGGTACAAGCGTTACGAAATGTTACATTCATTACTCTTTTGTAAGTTTTTGTGTGTTACGAAGCTTTATATGTGTTACTTTTTGTAAGTTATGTGTGTTAAAAAGCCTTACAAGAATTTTGGCATCCAAGTTTGAATGTATTGAAGAGTTACTTATTTCCAAAAACTACGGCATCTTACAACGACATGGAATACATTGATTAAAATTAGCACGATGACATATCTTATCGTCATCAGTTCGCTTTCACATCTCATCCAAGTCAGTCGATAAAACAAAACCGCTTAGGTTCGGGACGGAAGAAACCACGTATAGTATTGTGTAGAGAACAATAGAACGACCTCGAAATAAGTGAACCAAACGAACAAAAGCTACCGCCGACAAGAAAGAATACAATTGTTGTTGACTTCAGGCAGTGCAAAATTCGACCGTCGATACGAGAACTTGAAGGTTTGCTTAAAGAGCAAATGCATCTTGACATTAAACGTGTGCATTTACTTCAATGCAATAAGACAAATAGTGTTGTTTACATCCAGTTTTATAAAGAGTTGGATGCAATTCAATTCGCAAAAGACAATAACAATGTGCACTATGTGGAGCACGAGAACATTAAGTACAACATTCCAGTATATATGGAAGATAGTGCTATAGAAGTGCCTGTGCATGATCTTCCCTCAAGCGTCACCGATTCATATATTCGCAAAACTTTGTACCAATACGGTGAGATTCTGAGAATTTTTTCCCCGGTATTCTAAATGGCGTACGTTTATTATGCATACACTTGAAGAAGGCTATACCTTGTTATGTGATTTTCGGTCAAGATACAAGAATTCCGTGCAAATCACTTGTTACCTATGACTATCAGCTGGCCACATGTCAATATTGTCAAAAAGCTGTTCACTACGGTAAGCCATGCGATAAACTGGACAAGGAGACAACTATACCAAAGGACAACGGTGCTTCCTTCACATCAACCCCAAGCAACCCCAGTACACCTGTGACAGCTACCAACAACAATGAAGCATCCCCTTTAACGAAACCATCCAACGTATCCCCTATAGAACAAAGTACACCAGCTGCAGTTAACAACTTATCATCCAACCAACCAGCAACTGTTAACAATGTACAACAAGGTGCATCTACAGCAACTAGCAACGAGAAGAAGACGGAAATCGACAACAATATCATCGATGCGCAATGGATGACGAGACGAACCACGAACGAAGTGCCTCTCAATCTTCGCAGAAGGGAAATGGAAGCGTAGGCCTGAATAAAAATATCTTTTAAATAAAAAAAAATATCTTATCGAAACGGAAACTTGTATCTAATTTTGGAGGAAAATTATCATAAAGATTATTGCAAGAAGATCTGTAACTTTTATCCCGTAACTAAAACTTCTTTCTGTATCTTCTACTCAGTAAAACTTGGAGGTAAATTTATTGTTTTATTCTATCCATAAAGGAATCATTAGTTCTTTTCTTGATATGGGAGTATTTAGTAAATTGAAATGTTATTTCGCATGATTCAATGGATTCAATATTTTAAATGTTACCGACAGCCACGTACCCAGAGGGGCCCTGGTCCCTCTCGAAAACAGAAACATAAAAAAAATTTGAGAAATATTATGGGGCTGTTGATCCTGTAGATTACATCGTGAGATAGAGGTTTTGAGAGTTACGTGATGGTCAAAACGCCACAGCCGGTAAAGCACGCAGCGGCAGGTTCTACGGATCACATAAAATGGAGGTTTCATCCTCGGAGTAAAATAAATTACAATAATAATACGTAAAATTGTACTGGAGACCGGAAAGGGAAGGTGCACGAGCATGCTTTAGTTAAGCAAGATTTTGCAGATGAGAAAGATATCGTGCCGCTGGATCCCGCACATACTTATTTAGGACTAGAAAGACGAACGCAAGCGCATTTCGAGTACTTGTTTGGCTGAATCCATTATTATACGCCAGAGAACAGAATGATTACCCGACAATAGACTGAAGTCACATGATTTGGCTTCCTCGTACTATTATCTGTGTTCAAACGTTAATTTGTCTCTGAGAAATTTATGTGAATTTCGACCACTAACCAAAGTAAATTTGTATGACCATCTACTAATATGACTTATGAATTTAGAAGCTGTTTTTTCGCTCTCCACGAATCGACTGTATTTATACCAGTTGTAGAAATACCTACTTCCGTTCCATATAAAAGGAACAACATTGCAGCATTCTTTCAATAATTTGAAAAACCGCTAATACACTGAAGATGAATGCAAATTGTATTCGAAATACGTATATGTGATGTGACGTTTATTATACATAATTTATAGTGTTGTGAGATACATAGTGAATTTGTATAGTGACGTGATATACTTATAACAGAATTAAATGGTAATATAAAAAAATTATCCTTGTAACCTTATTCTGTTATAATTTTGAACGGTTATAACTCAGTCATTTGTTGATGGATTTATATAATTTAACTACCAATCGATTTGGAAACGTTTAACTTAAACTCATAAAGTAACGTCGTTTAAGTATTCCAATTGCGTACCATTGAAAAATTTCACGAGCCAATGACAGTCGCAGTCAATGATGTCATACTCTCGTCCGATTTGCGCAGTATGAACTATAGTACAAATACATTTCTGCTTTAGTTTATCCATGGCTGCCAGCCAGAAAGGCTGAGGGGATGATAAAGCTGAAAGTTACATTCATTTGCTCGTTGGATACTTGCTCTTGTATGTGTGCGGTGTGTTGATACCGTATTCACTGGTATTGAATACAAGTTAGATCCCTATTTTGATTATCCGGTAACTAGCAGACCAATTTAGAACTATCGGCGATAGATTCTCAACATCGTAGTGTCAAGCAATCAGCAGATCAGAGCTGAGTTCAAATCAAATATTAGAATCCACTGAGAGACGATTTGTGAGTTGTGATTTGATGTGTTTGTACATCAACACATTGAATCAGATTCTTATGACACTGTCTCGCTTGTATTCCCCATCCACCAGAGTGACCATGGGCGGCCAACGTTCGAATCGATGCATTTCAATCCAATTCTCAAGACATGTTCTCGTATGCTGGGAAACGCATTCGGTTCAGTAGCCAGTTGTGTTTAGCTCGAGACATGAATTTCGAACCTAATTTGAAGCGCTTGTAACTTGATTCGAAAAAGTTTAAAAATGTTTCAATTTGTCAACGGGTAGTGTGCATGCTGAAATCTCCATTTACATACATTTACAACACGTTGGCGCGCAAGTAGATTCAGCATAAAGTTATGTTATGATGATAATCATAGATACTTCTTTTCATTAAATGTGGCTAAACACAATGAACTATCTCGCAGCATAATCCTTCAGACCCTATTATTAAACCAAATAATAACAGTGTAACCTAGCGGGTGGCAACTAAAATTTTGGAATTTCTTTCTCAAGCTATCAAAAAAAGACAAACATACTTGGAGAAGGTCTGATTTATTGAAATTAAAGATACATTGTTCATTGTTGAAAAAAAATTAGTGAACATTTGAAAACGGTCCGTAATCGAATGTTTGGCGAAGCTTCCGTTTGATGTCGGTACAGGAGCGTTGTACGGCCTTCATGTCAACTTTGCGAATGCATCTCTTGATTCTACCAATCAAATGTTAGCAATTCGTGGCTCTCCAGTTATTTTTGTACACCAAGGAGCTCAAAACCCCGAAGAAATCTTCGTTTAGGCGACACTGAGGTATATTTATCGGGTTGTGGTTTTTGGATACAAATGGGATCGAATGGGTATTCAGGAACGATTGTGTTTTTTGGCGTAATGCGATGACGCTTTATCCGGCCAAAACACGTATTGTCCATCAGCATGATGTTTTTGAAGAAACGGGATCAAAATTTTCTTCAAAAATTCGTTCTGGTACATATCTTGATTGATTGCCAAACCAGAGGGCTTGAACCATGGCTTAAAAATACCTTTTTCGGAAATGACAATGTACAGCATCACTTTCTGTTCAAACTTACGTTTAAACTAATATTCTATGTTCGGATGTACACTAGAACTATCCGTTGAATAGTATCGATCGTTTGCGGGAATCTGTGTCTTCGAAAGAGGGAAGTAACTTTCGTCGTCCAAAACAAAACTTTTTCCGGAAAAATTTTTAATCAACCAGCGGCATTGGGAATTCAGCATTGAAATCTGTGCGTCAGTATATCCCGGGGCTCGTGTCTTCTTTCGGTACTTTATTCCGAGTCTTTTCAATGTTTTGCAGATTTACTGGTGAGAACAGTTGAACTTTTTTGCGGCATCCCTTTGACTCAGTGAATCCTTGTTGTTGAATTTGGCTGGTCTTCCACTACCTTCCTTACGAGCAGTTGTTGGGCATCTTAGGATATTGTAAACTGTCGAAGCCGCAACATTTTCGCGTTTAAAATATTGTACCGTATATAATTTGCCGAGATTTCTGTGCAGTTCGTAGAACTGTACAATGCGTTGTTTCGACGGCATTTTGAGCAAAACTGAGCAAGCATGAACAAAACAGAAAATACTAGCAGAAAGAGGAGAAAAAGAGCTAACACATACACACTCTTAGTTCTTTCTGAGCTCGTTTGTGGTTGAGCATACAGGCCTCGAAAAAATCCCAAAATTTTAGTTGTCACCCATTAATTAAATAGTTAGAAATTGATTTAGTCTTACAAAGCATAATATTTATCCTAATATTGCTTCCAAGAATTTCATAGAAGTGATCCAGACTAAGTGTAGCAAAAACAATACCATGAAAAACATTTGGATCTTAGTACAAATAGGTTGCACAGACTCACATATATAGAATTATTAGATGCAATAAAATATAGTATCAAAGATAAACTCAAGATAAGCTGATCTGCCATTTTACATGATTCCTGCCATTTTACAAGCTGATCTGCCATGATGATTCCTCACTGAACTCGGGTCACCGCCAGTTTCTGTTCCCTTTGCGCATCGTATTTCTCTTGTACTCTCTCGTATATGAGCAAACTGTACCGGGTTGCCAGCATACATTTTATTATTTTGATGAGAAGTTTTATCACATTAATCTATAGTATGGGTTGGACATTACATGGATTCCAATGAACAATGAAAAAATATTCAACTTTCACAAAGATTGAATGTCTGTGTGTTTGGCAGCCTTGTCGAGCCGATTTTATTTCTCTCTTCTTTTTCAGAATGCTATCAGGAAACCAAAGCGAAAAAAATGGCGGATGCATTGAAACTGACTTTGTTACACAGAAAAATACAAGACTTTATTTTAATCGCGATAACATATATGTTTTATGTACTAATCGCATGTAAACTAAATTATCTAGACTTTGTCACGGTAGATTTATGTACAAGCCTTCAAAACCGAGATATTCGATGAACAAGTAGAGGTATGCATTTCCGAGCGTTCCAATTTTCAGCAGTTCTTCAGTCAGAAAAAAAATACAACACGACCGCTAAACTCAATGAATCATTCTGAAAATTTCACAGAATATTCTCAACTAAATTTCGAAGACATTGTCAGGTGGGTTTTTCTATATTCTGCACCGTTTCCAAGAAAATTTAATTTAATACGCGAAAACAGCAAACAACCTACCACTCCTCAGCCCTTAATATGCAAATCAACGAAGGTAACAAAATCTTTTCTGCGGACTCCCTCTTAGGAAAAAACGTTCAACGGTGGTCCTTCATTGGCCCAATACGTTGTAGCATTGGTCCAATGAAAGTCCAACCAATCGTTCAACGGGAGGCCAACACGGGACCTTCGTTTGCCGATTTTGAAACAGACCGTTGAACCGAATGCCATTTTTTTCGTTCAACAAACCCGGCAGACAGAGGTCCATTGTTGAGCCATTTTTAACATGAGCAGTTGAAGCCCCGTTGGACTAGTTTTACTGAAGAATTTCTGAAGTTTTTTCCACAATAGCAACAAATTTTCTTTCTATGTAAAGGTAACACTTAATTTTCACACTATTTTTGCAAGAGGAAAAACAACAACAAACCGTGTAATATGTCGTTCAACAAGCGCTCAAAGCCCAACAAAATAGAACGGCCTGCTGAAAGGGCTGTGTTACATATTTTCTTTCTTGTATGGCAGCAATACTACAATTCTATTTTCAGACACTTTCCGAAGATTATCGACTCTTTTTAACGAAGGATCAACAAAATTACTCTATTACTCTATTCCTGAGGTTGACGGTTATTTACATTTTTCACATTCTCATTTTTTGATCTCAATATATAAAATTTTCACTATTCGCTGTTTATAAAATGAATAAATTTGTATGTTCTCTGTCTTGAAAATTATTATGATATAAAATCTTGAGGTTGTTCGTATCCAAAATTGATATTTTAAGTAAATTTGAAATCATCACAATTGACTTTCATTTAAAGGATATTTTTTAAAAATTAAAAAATGTGAAAATTTATGGAAGGCCTCAAAATAAAGTAGAATCAATTGTTCTGAAAGAATATAATTGTCAATTTGATCATTCGCAAAATATCTAAACACTAAAAGTAGAGTAAGTATGCAATTTGTCACTGTTTAGTGCATCCACCCTCATCTTTATTTTTGTATTTATTATGGGTTCCTTAGAATTATTTCATTTTTAATGTAATTGTGCTCGGTCGTGTCTTGAATACAATCCTTTAATTTTTTTCGCAGTAAGTAATGTTGCGGAAGGTGCAAAAAAATCTCGTTTTACTGCCCTTTTCAATCCATCAGTTTTTGCGGAACTTAAATTACTGCTTCCTAATAGCAATTTGACGACTGTCATTGTTGAAAATCTCAAGTACGTTTTAAAAGGTTCGAATCAGATATAATACAACGTTTTAAATCTAACAATCGCAAGCAACATTTGCCAAAACTGATGCGGATTTTGCACTTGAAATCAAAATGCAAAAATAATTTTGCAATTTTAAAAGGATGATGCACAGAAAAAAATTATGAATTTTACAGGTGACATAATCCTACAAACGATACAATTCATAACTACTTAACTTCTCAAATGACGCAATATTCCCTTCATACATAAATTTACTGGCTCCGAGAGTAATTTGCACTCGGCTAGCAAGTGAGACTGTATGAATTTATATGCTCGATTTACCAGCCAAGCAGATATGTGCTTCTGTGGCTCAGTCGACTGATCTAATGTTTTTTTTTCGGTTCAAGTCGCGTTGTTGCTGTTGATCTTTTGATTTTTATTCCATTCGTTTTGAAGCCATGTAATTTTGAAATCACACAATTTTACATGTTCTTAAATATAAGTTTGTGTGAAATATGTCGCTCCATTTATGTGCATCTGATAAGATGTAAAATCACAAGAATTTTTCGAACTGTGTGCGATTCGTGAGCGCATTGTTGCTGAACGAACAAAACTTGATGCTAGAATCAGCATAAAAACTGATAGCCACATGGGAGATGACGGGGGCAAATGCCAGATTGTTGGGAATTCGTTCAAAAACATAACTAATTTCTCATAAGATTATATGCCAAATATTCAAAGGTTTTTGTGAATGAAAGGGGCATTTAAAGAGGAAATCTTTAAATTAAAAAAACCTTGCAGAAAACAGTTCAATTTGTAGAGTCTGGAGTAGGACCGAGCCGTATTAGAGAATTGTTAAGCCGTTTGGATATTAATATTTTGAAGGGGAAGAAAACAAGAACGATTCAGATTCTTGTGGGATGTATAGCCTTCTATATGAGAAAGGCAAAACGACCTTACAACCGAGACCGGAAAATCTTTGTGTGTGATTGTTGTAGTGAAGACTGAGAAAATTCCCGTTCTAGTAACTGCCCCTTTTGAATTAAATTTGCAGAATTATGTATCAAACTACTTAAATTTTGGCGATAGATGACTCTCCGAAGTACCAATTGCCACATTGGTTTTCTTTGGCCGATTCCGGAAGTTTTAAAAGTACAGAAAATTGTTACACAATTCTTTAGGGGGACTATAATTTTATAAAATTTGTGTAGCGTAATATGAGCATGCCGCATAAGGAAGATCCCATTAAAACAGATGAATAAACAGATAAAGCAGGTAGGGTTACGGTACCTCCATTCATCTCAGCTCCAGTAGTCATCTCATATACGAAAAAGATTAGTTAGAGTGAGATCTACTGTCTCTGTTCGATAGATTTGCTTCAAGGGTAAGATGGAAACAGGTACATTGGCTTAGTTATCTCTTGGAAAGCAATGAGGCTTGCAGAGTAAGGAATTATCAATCGTTGAGATCTGCCAATCGGAGTAGCTATTGGCAGGTTATAATCATCATGGTGGATCAGTCGGTGTTGAACAGTCGTTCGCACCGCACGCGTATAGCTCTTGGCTCCTGGAATTTTTTTCTGGCTACCTAGAGTTTCATTGATTCAAGGCTTCAGTCTTTTTCAAGGCTACCTGAATCACTAACTAAGTGACTAAGTGATACAAAGAGTGATATTAGAGTGACTAAGTGATACAAAGAGTGATATTAGAGTGACTAAGAAATTAATCAGCCTTTTTTAAGGCTAGCTAGGAGTCTAATCGAAGACTAATTTAGCCTAGTAAATTTAATTTAAAATTTCATTAATTTCAAAAATGCCTGCGTCCAACCGGAAAGGCAACAAGCCTAAGGCTAAAAATAATTCAATACGGAATAAATCACAATCCGTTATGCAACATTTTTCTAATAACATTCACGATCTTATAGAATCTGAATGTAAAAATAAAAGACAACGGACGGATTTCCCTTCCGTTGATCCTATGCCGTCTAACAATATTTATGAGATTCTTCCTGAATCCGATTGTAGCGACATAGAAGAAAATTCTTCAAAAATTCCCAAAATGGACGCTTGTCGTTCTGGGAAGAAACAACAACCTATGCCACCAGTGACGGTGATGATTTCCGAGTTCAAAGCATTCCGTACTGAGCTTTCTACTTTTCTCCCGGAAGTAAAATTCTCATTTCAAATCGGACGAAGAGGAGAATGTCGAGTCTTGGTGGATGGATTGGATGATTACGAACGTCTTATTCGATATTTGTCCGAGAAACTTCATAAATTTTATTCATATGATATAAAATCAGACAGACCCTTCAAGGCTGTCTTGAAAGGATTATCAAATGATCAAAGTATTGATGAAATTAAAAATGAACTAAAAGAATTGCTTGGTTTTGCCCCTTCCCAAGTAATTCTTATGAAAAAAAGAGCGAATGGTACTTCTAAACCACGCTCTGGTATTTCCCATGAACTTTACCTAATACACTTCAATCGAAGTGGTGTAAACAATTTGAAAACTTTAGAAAAAGTACGTTTCATTTCCCACATTAAAATTCATTGGGAACATTATAAACGGCATAATCGTATTGCAAACTTAACGCAATGCCGTCGTTGCCAAGGCTTCGGTCATGGAACCAAAAATTGTCATATGGATGTACAGTGTTTGAATTGTGGTAAATCGCATTCGAAAGACGTTTGTCCAATGAATGAAACCACTGATAAATTTTCATGTTCAAATTGCAATGGAAATCATAAATCCAATTATTTGAAATGTCCTGTCAGGGAAAAAATTTTAAACGCTCGTTCGCTTCGAATACAAGTCAAATCAACGACCTTAAATTTACAGAACATACCTGAAAATCAAAAAACCGTTACAAATGCCACGCCTAATTCTTCTAAGGCACTGATTTCTTCGAAACAAAAAACAGGTACGCCTGCCAATTCGTCTTCTAACGAAAACAATTTATTGACAGGTAGATCGACCTCGTCATCATCTTCTTCTAATGTCAGTTATGCTGGTATATTAGGTAGAAATCTATCACCTATTTCTTCTAATGTAAATAATCAAAACACAGGACCGCCTTGCAGTTCTTCTTCTAACGAAAACAATTTATTAATAGGTAGACCGGCCAAATCATCTTCTTCTAATGGCAGTCTACCTACAAATATTCCTTCAATGCCATTCGCTTCTTTAAATGAAGTCGATTTAGGCGATATAACTGAAAATAAAATGATCTACCTACAAGATCAACTTTTTCAAATGATCATCCAAATGAATTCGACTTCATCACCTTTTGAAGCATTTCAAATCGGATGGAAATTTGCAAATAATATTATAATGAATTTAAAATTTAACAGTGATGTTAAATAATTATTTGAATATTTTAAATTGGAATGCTCGATCTTTGAAATCGAGTGAAGATGAATTTTATAATTTTCTCAAAGTTCACAAAATTCATATTGCCATTGTGACAGAAACTTTTCTTAAACCAAATGTAAAATTGAAAAGTAATCCACATTATGTGGTTCATCGATTTGACAGGTTTACTGGAATGGGTGGTGGAGTTGCCATTTTTGTCCAACGGCAAATTAAACATCGAATTTTACCTTCTTTCAATACTAAAGTTATTGAAAGCTTGGGAATCGAAGTTGAAACCATTCATGGAATTTATTTCATCGCTGGAGCATATTTGCCATTCCAATGCACCGGTGAACAATTAAATTTCTTTAAAGGCGATTTGCAAAAACTTACAAGATATCGATCGAAATTTTTCGTAATAGGGGACTTAAATGCTAAGCATGTTCAGTGGAATAGTAGGCAAAATAACAGTAATGGTAAAATACTTCATAATCAACTCTCAGCTGGTTACTTCACAGTTCTTCATCCCAGTAATCCTACTTGTTTCTCTTCCGTGAAAAACCCGTCTACAATTGATCTGGCTCTAACAGATCAAAGTCACATTTATAGTGAACTGATTACTCATGCTGACTTTGACTCAGATCATCTTCCAGTAACATTCAGACTTTCCAACGAAGCTATAATTAATCCAATTAGTTCTATTTTCAACTATCATAGAGCTAATTGGTTGGATTACAGATCTCACATTGAAAATCACGTGGATCATGAAACTATTTTAGAAAATTCTGCGGACATCGACACAGCAATTGATAATTTGAATCATTATATTATCGAAGCTAGAAATCTTTCAGTTCCCAAAGCTCAAACTAAATTAAATTCTCCTATCATCGATGACAATCTTCAACTGCTCATTCGGTTGAAGAATGTTCGTCGACGACAATATCAACGTTCTCGTGATCCTGCTATGAAAAACATAGTTAAGGATTTACAAAAAGAATTTAAACATAGATTTACTCTTTTGCGAAATGAAAATTTCGCTAAAGAAGTTGAACAAATTAAACCATATTCTAAACCCTTCTGGAAACTTTCTAAGGTTCTTAAGAAACCTCAGAAACCAATTCCTGCTCTCAAGGAAGGAAATCAAATACTTCTTACAAATGGTGAAAAAGCTCAAAAACTTGCTCAGCAGTTCGAGAGTGTCCACAATTTTAATTTAAACGTTGTGAGTCCTATTGAAAATGAAGTCTCACTGAAATATGATCATATTTCAACCCAAGTGTTATCACACGATGACATTATTGAGACGAATTTTGATGAAATTAAATCAATTATTAGGAAACTCAAAAACATGAAGGCTCCTGGTAATGATGGAATTTTTAATATTCTTATTAAAAATCTTCCCGATGTTGCCTTGAGACTCCTGGTTAAAATTTTCAACAAGTGTTTTTCATTAGCTTACTTCCCAAAAAGATGGAAAAACGCTAAAGCAATTCCTATCCTAAAACCTGATAAAAACCCAGCAGAAACATCAAGTTATCGCCCAATTAGCTTACTTTCTTCTATCAGTAAACTTTTTGAAAAAATTATCTTGTTGAGAATGATGACTCATATAAATGAGAATTCAATTTTTTTACCAGAGCAGTTTGGATTTCGTCATGAACATTCAACTACTCATCAACTTGTCAGAGTAACGAACATGATAAAATCAAATAAATCTTCTGGGTTATCCACTGGAGTTGCTCTTCTAGACATAGAAAAAGCATTCGACAGTGTTTGGCACAAAGGTTTAATAGAAAAAATGTCTGATTTCCAGTTTCCTATTTATTTGATCAAAATGATTCAAAATTATTTAACTGATCGTACTCTTCAGGTTAGCTATCAGAATTGTAAATCTGAATTGCTACCCGTACGAGCCGGTGTCCCGCAGGGTTCGAGTGTAGCTCCAATCTTGTATAATATTTTCACTTCTGATCTTCCAAATCTACCCGTTGGTTGTCAGAAATCGCTATTCTGTGACGACACAAGTCTGTTAGCCACAGCTAGAAATCTAAGAGTGATCTGCAGTCGCCTTCAAAGAAGTTTAAATATTTTCAGTGATTATCTGTCAAAATGGAAAATTAAACCAAATGCAGCAAAAACGCAATTAATTATATTTCCTCACAAGCCAAGAGCTTCTTTTCTTAAACCAAACAATAATCACATTCTCAAATTGAATGGCTTGGAATTGACATGGTCTGATCAAGCTAAATACTTAGGTTTAACGTATGACAAAAAACTCACTTTCAAGGATCACATTGAAGGAATCCAGGCAAAGTGTAATAAATATATTAAATGTTTATATCCTCTTATAAACTGAAATTCTAAGCTCTGTCTAAAAAACAAATTGTTAATTTATAAACAAATTTTCAGACCAGTCATGCTTTATGCGGTACCAATTTGGTCAAGCTGTTGTTCCACCAGAAAGAAAACGCTTCAAAGGATTCAGAATAAAATTCTGAAAATGATTCTGAAGCGTCCTCCCTGGTTTAGTACAAATGAGTTACACAGTCTCACAAATATAGAACCATTAGATGTAATGTCACATAATATTATAAGCAAATTCCGACAAAAATCGATGCAATCTTCAATTGAATCGATTCGCTCTCTGTATTAGTTAGTAAGTTAGTATATAAGTTCCTTTTCCCCATTACACAATAAAAGTAGGTTTAGAATTTTCCCTACACAAAAATCTCAGAATTGCGGAAGCAAATGATGTCTTCATGGTAATAACCAAATCATATATATATATATATATATATATATATATATATATATATATATATATATATATATATATATATATATATATATATATATATATATATATATATATATATATATATATATATATATATATATATATATATATATATATATATATATATATATATATATATATATATAACAGGGCTGAAAAGTCACCACTTGTGGCTGAACACCCAATTTAAATCTTAATAATTTAATTTTAACTCATATACCAATAAATAGTTATTTAAAAAAAAAAAAAAATCATGGTGGATGATTGGGACTCTAGTTTGTAATATTATCCTGAACATTTGAAGAGCGGTTTTCCGTTCCAATATTTTCGAAACAACAAACTTGTACTGCTGCAGAGTGCATGGAATTAACTGGGTCACACGATATTGATTTTTTTGGGGCTAGATCCACAATTCCCTGAATTATAATGCAAGTATTTTCAACAACGTAAAGAGCAGTTGTACGGTGATAATTTTACAACAAACTCAATGCCACAATGGAAACAATTCCACAGTACTTTAAATATAAAAATGCATTTCTCTTGTCTTGTGTGACAATTGCTTTTCTTGCTTTCCTCCGTGGCTTGTTTGGTTGTGGTATTTTCTTTTCTCCATCGCTAGTTGAGTGAGCTACTGATGTATGAAATCCCTACCACGGTACTATTGTTGGTGGTCCTTGTGGTTATAGAGCTGTGCGCCGATCAAAATTGTCAACATCGGCGGCTGAAACGTCTTTTTGACCAGCGGCGGCGGCGAATCGGCGTGACGCTATTTTCTGAAAACATCGGCGGCGGAGGCGGCGCGATTCGGCGTAATCAATTATAAACATATCAAAAATTTTAATATTGATTCACACAGGACAATTTCTCTATCTTATTGTTTTGTCGACCTACAATCAACGATCCTAATGTTTATGTGATCCATTAAAGCCAACGTAGTGAATGGAGATGGTAAATGTTTTAGAATGCATCGAATTAGAGGAGAAATTGAGATGAATATAAGTGCGATATTTGGAGATGGTTGACTATTGTTTAAATAAATATTTCATTCATATACAAAGGGTTTTTTTTATTATGAGCAAGAAATATGAAGTTTTATTCGGAACTATTTTTCAAATCGCTTTTTACATAGTTGATAATTATCATGTATAAAAATCGTTTTATCAACTCAAAAAATAAGTATATCTTTTTCGTACGTATGTAATTAACATAAAATCGATTAGGCGCTCAAAATCATTCAGATATCAAAAATGATATCAAATTAACAAATTCATATTTTGATTACTTCACATTTGTAACGATTTCTTATAAAAACGGGTAAACTCATTTGAAAAGTCATAGTAGAAGTAGAAGAAAATGTTTTTACTTTGAGTTGGTAACGTTGATATTAATCTATTGTGAGAAAACTAACGTTTATTTAGAATGGATCATGAAATTTTGTTCAATACCATTTTTCAAATGCCCGGAAATAACAAATAAAGTATCCAAAATAAATGGTACTCGATCACTAAACATTCTAGTACCTGAGAAATCAACACTACACTGGTTTCTAAAAAAAAATGTTAATCGGAAAAAAACCTAACATTATTTATTTTTTTCGGAAGAACCCTTCTTTTTTTGGTTCCATTTTTCATTTTCAGATGTCGCGACCGATAATGTGCCAATAGCTCAAAACCTTTTAAATAAAGACAGAAAATAGGCTTTGAATCAAATGACATTGGCTTCGGTTGACATCGATAGTACTGATTTTCAGTATAAGTAGGAGGAAAGTAATTGTACTGTAATTTTCAATGAATTTTCATGAAAACTGTAAACAATTTTCCACATTGATAAAATCATTTTTTCGGCTGATGTAATATTATCGGCGGCACGATTAAAATGTGATAACCGGCGCGCTGATCATCTTTTTCTTAAATTGGCGGCGTGTCGAAATTATCGGCGGCGGCGGCGTGGCGCGGCGGCGCACAGCTCTATTGTGGTATTCTTTTTTAATGCTCAGAATGGCATTTGGCGTGGCACGAAATGAAGATTTTCGTGTTTTCATTTTTTTCCACGAATTTGCCACAGAATATAAAACGCTTGCGGTAGTGCACTGAATGAAAGAGAAGTACCTCAGTGGAAGGGTTTGGTTGTTTCTGAATTGACAAAATTACTTAAATCTCGCTGGGTGTAGTTTTGTCGGATTACGTTATACAGAGAAGTATGCGAACATAGCATGGTTCCTTGTTTTAGAAAAGCAAACCAAATGTTCCATCGTTATAATTTTTCTTTAAAATTTGTATCGCATGCTAAACTATTAGTCAACATTATTTCATTTTGTCTCTGTACATCATGTCATAGTAATCCTAAAGTCGGAGATGTTTCAGTTGAGTATGCTTTGAAAAATATAAGAAAAATCGGTGTTTTACGTAATATTTTATTAATACCGATCATTTCGTTCATACCCCTTTCCAAAGTTGACGAATATCTCGACATTTTATCATTCGTACGAGATTTCCAAAGTTTGTCGAGATCATAACCGAGCATTCGTCCAGAACAGATTTGATGTGTACATTCCGCGAAATAATCTTTGAATTTGATTTTTAATCCAAGAACATCCAAGAAAATCCGAGAATGTCTACCGTTGAAATCCTTTATGATATGACTAATTTTGGGAGAATTGTAGATCGGATTTGAAGTGGATTCATAAATGAAAATGATAAAAATAACTGTTGCAGTATATTCGGATCGGATTTAAAAAGTAGACGTTGCAAACTATGTTTGATGTCATTTATGATTCTGGGATTTCAGATAAATCAGTCTCGCTACCTGAACTGTCTTGATTGCGATTTATTTCGATTCTTCGAACGCATTTGATAAAGTACCTCATAATATTGCCATCCGGAAACTACAACGACATTGATTTCCACCATGGCGCTAACCTGATGGTTGCAATCATATCTCTCGAGACGAGTCGCATTCATCGCAGGATTGATAACGCACGTTCAAATGAACTCCAAATTCCAACCGGTGTTCCTTAAGACAGTTGCTAGGCGCCGCTAAAATTCGTTTCATTTATCAACAACTTCTGCACTCGCATAAAATCTGGAAGAATACTCTATGCAGGTGTTCTAAAAATCTTCCGTTTCATTACTTGAAGTTTAGATTTTGCCGTACTTCAAGAAGACATAATTCGTATTTGGCAATGGTAAATATAAAACTATGAACTTCAGGAGATCGCATGTTCTGTGTTGTTTCGAATATACTCTTCAAGGCCAAGTAGTTGAAAGAGTGGGTACCATTTCATTTTCAAATCGTATTTTCACAAACACGGCCAAGGCATTTGCAATGCTGGGTTTTATAAAACGGAGTACTACTCAACGATTTGTTTTGGTCTTGTTAAGACGTATAATTGCCTTGTGCTAGTATTTAAATTTGATCAGTATCTATCAAGTAATACAGATTGAAAAAGACAAAAACAAAACCAGTGTCTGATGACAAAGAGGGTAGAGAAAATAAACTTGCAATGCGACGTGTAGTGACTGCTGGTGGAGGGGTCGTCGTAGAGATTTGACTATAATTGAACGACATGGCACCTGAGCGATGCTGAACATGCTCAGTTCTTCTGTTCAATTAGGCTGTTTCTTTGTGTGTTTGCGCTCTAGTTTATAGAGGGTCAAAGCCACAGACAGCCGTAGACAAAGGAGGACTAAATTGTATCTGAAGTTGTTTCGCGCTTAGAAATGTTTAAAGCTGACTAAGTCTTAATGTTGGCCTCGTTAATTATTGAAATAACAAATATTATAATTTGATACAGCTTAGGTTCGGAGTTGAGAACCTTTTGAGCCGAAAGAGCCAAAAACGCTATTTACAAAATTTCAAACTTTTTAAAGAGTCTCAAATTATTATAATAAATAATGTTTTTTTTCCATTCTTATATAGAAAGAATATGCAATCACTTGAAACTTAGACTTCAAATGAATGATCTCGTAGACCCATGCGAAATTCCCGAATTTCATCCGGATCCGACTACCAGTTCCGGAATTATAGGGTAAAGTGTGTAACAGTTTTTAATATCGTCACTTAATTAGTAGCCATTACCAGTAGGCTACCAAACGAACCGATTCAGGTTATCCTGGCTCCCGGTTTCGAAAGTACCGGAAGTAGTTGTCATACATTCCAAAATAGATCTCACTTCTCAGCAATTGTTTAACCGACTTCTTCAAAATAGATTCAAATGAAAGGTCTCATACTGAATTCCTGAATTCCATTCAGATTCGACTTCCGGTTTCGGAACTATAGAATGAAGTGGGTTAAATGGGCCACCCGCCGGGTTTCTGTGACCTGGGGGTGTTTCCCGCGGACCCAATGAAACGTATAATCGTCATCTGGAAGACACTAGTGTCATATTTAATCCACCGACCATTGCCGATCGCCAGCTGCAGACTGAATCTGCCAGAATCGACCATTGCGACCGGAATTCGCCACTACCCTAAGGATAATGCCCTAGTTTTAAGTTAGTCATTAATTAAAATTAAAAAATGCCCTTGGCATCTTAGAGCGTAAGCAGTGTGCCTGCAAATATGTTACTATTGAATAAAAAAAAAGTGGGTTAAATTTTCTACCGTCATTTAAAACGGCGCAACAAAAAACGTATAATTTTTTCTAAATTGGCCTCTGAACTACTACAATTCCGGCTTTCGATTAACGACGAGAGATAGTAGTCACATACTAAAAATGAACCTCACTCACTTATCTCAGAGATGGCAGAACCGACATTCCCAACCTTAGGTTCAAATGAAAGATCTTATGCTCCTACTAAAACTTAAGCATATTTCTCGGATTCAACAAAAATGACCACCGATTATACCGCTTGTCGGGTTCCGGTTCCGAAAGTACCTACAATAGTGTAACTCATTACGTTTTCTCATGGATGGCCGGTCAAAGAACTGTTTTATTCTTTAGATTATACTAGTTAATGAACAAAGAATCTCTTTGGTTTCTTTCAAGAATATACAAAAAATAATTGTTATGAGAAAGTCATCATTACACTACTAGGTAAGTTTTTTTTTTATTTTGAATTGCTACAATCTGTCATCAAATTCATCTTCAATTTTTTCTATAACTATACTGAAGTAATAAGTGTCAACAGATGCCCTCGTTTTTTTCGGAATATTGTTTTGGAAATCGAAAAAAAAATTATCGCTCCAAATTCTATTCGTAGAGTCAAAGATAAATTGCTTTCTGGAAAAGTGATAAGTTTATGAATGTAGACATCTCCTGTTGCACTTAACGTAACAACATAAAAAATCTATGCTAACATTTTCAGTAGAATTCAGTTCGGGTTTACATCTCATCCAAGTCAGTCGATAAAACAAAACCGCTTACGTTGGGGACAGAAGAAACCAAGTACAGTATTGTGTAGTGAACAATAGACCTCGAAAATGAGTGAGCCAAACGAACAAAAGTTACCGCCGGTACGAAAGAATACAATTATTGTTGACTTCAGACAGTGCAAAATTCGACCTTCGATACGAGAACTTGAAGGTTTGCTTAAGGAGCAAATGCATCTTGACTTTAAACGTGTGCATTTACTTCAATGTAATAAGACGAATAATGTTGTTTACATCCAGTTTTATAAAAAGTTGGATGCAATTCAATTCGCTAAAGACAATAATAATGTGCACTATGTGGAGCATGATCATATCAAGTACAACATTCCAGTACAACATATATGGAAGATAGTGCTATAGAAGTGCGTGTGCATGATCTTTACTCAAGCGTCATCGATCCTTATATTCGCACGACTATGTCCCAATACGGAGAGATTCTCTCTATCGAAAAAGAAAAGTGGAAAAATTTTTCCCCGGTATTCTAAATGGCGTACGTTTGTTACGCATGCGCTTGAAAAGGCCTATACCTTCTTATGTGACATTCGGTCAGAATACAAGAATACCGTGCAAATCACTTGTTACCTATGACAATCAGATGGCCACATGTCAATATTGCCAGAAAGCGGTTCACTACGGTAAGCCATGTGCTAAACCGTACAAGGAGACAACTATACCAAAGGACAACGGTGCTTCCTTCACATCAACCCCAAGCAACCCCAGTACACCTGTGACAGTCACCAACAACAGTGAAGAATCCTCTTCAACGAAACCATCCAACGTATCCCCTATAGAACAAAGTACACCAGCTGCAGTTAACAGCTTACCATCCAACCAACCAGCAACTGCAAACAATGTACAACAAGACGCATCTACAGCAACTAACAACGAAATCAACAACAATACCACGGCAATGGAAGACGAGACGAACCACGAACAAACTGCCCCTCAATCCTCGCAGGAGGAAAATGGAAGCTGCTCTCCCCTAGAAAAAGCGTGACAACGAGATCCAATACAAAAAAAAAATTATCTAAAAACTCAGCTAAATCGGCCACGTAAAGCTTGTACGCAAATAGGCCTGAATAAAATATCTTTTAAATAATAATTTTCAGTGGAATTAGATGGCCGTGACCTAGTGAGCGACATATCAGTCTCGTTTAATTGAACGAGTAAAAAAGATTAAACTGCGTTTTTTAATTTTCTTCTTGTGAGTTGAACTAAATAAGGCAATATTTTTGGACAATTAGTTGCTGCTAATCATAGTGGATATTCGTAGTACCGGTGGGTAAAATTTCCAAAATGGAACTAGCATTTGAAAGCTCTGTGAAATGCCATAATCGTAAAGTGAATGAAAACTATATACAAAATTATTACGGATCTTTCTCATTCGAGAGGATTGCCATCCGTTGTGAAACATCAAGATGATCTAACAATTCGTGTCATTTCAAAGCTAGCAAATTTATCCCAAAGAACTGACTGTGACATTGATTTCCATTGAAAAATAAAAATCGGCACTAAATTAAACCAACAAGTGAATTTTTTTATTTGTTTGTGCGCAGTTTGCCATACTCGCGAGGCAATTTTTTTCAACGTTACTCTTCGATCCATACAAATCATCATTGATAAACATGACTTGAATTAATGAAAAGGATTGTAAACTATAGGAATAAAAATTTTGATTTTAAAATATTATATAGGTATACGCTACTTTCATATGTTACTCCTCCTAATATCAACGGTATACGCCACATTCATATTTTACTCCTGAAAAATTGACGTTTCTTGACAGGTGATAAATGGAGTGAAGTTGGCTCAATCACCAGTGATGGTGATAGTAAAAGTGATCACGTTCGATGATTCCAAACATTCTGGTGATCACCTCTTTATCACCAGGAGGTGATAGTCACTTCCCAAGTAACAATTCGAATGCCTTATGGTTTTGATTATAATTTATAGAACTTTTGTAATTGATTTTTCAATCGCTACCTGTTTTATGACAACTATAATAAGTGTCTCTTTTAACCAGTAATATCATAGTTTTCAAAACTTCTATAAAACCCTTTATCTACACTAACAACAGAACTAAAAATAAAACAATTTGTACTAGCATAAAACCATGCAAACACTCTTAATATTGCTTTCAAACATTTTCTTTAAAACATTATTGTCCGTTCAATTCTTTCATAAATCTAGTTTTGTGTGTGTGCGTGTTCATTGGATGACGATTTCACTCAGAGCAAATTTAGGGTTTTAAAGTACATTTATGACACATTAGTTGTAGGCTATTTGATTTATTACTTCTTAGGTTAAGTGTAATTTGCATTAAAGAAAATTTCATGGCCGCCATTATGATGTTCTATACCGTAGCATTTATTGACATCAAATAAATTTCGAAATGCAAAAACGAGGGAATATGATGGACTTTCAAGATTCGTTTTCAGAATGTATGCACAAGTTTTAACGCCACGAAATAGTTTTATACAAAAATGACGATGAATCACAAAAAATAATTTTCATATATCATGAAGACTTTAGCAAAAACCACATTTATTTCAAGGCGATTAGTTATAATTCTTATTTTTATCCCTACATTCACGATAAAAATTAATGCGCATGAAGTTTGTACGTTCGGAAAAAGCTTCAAACTCGTAAAAAAGTCTAATATATTCTTACTGATTGCATTCAAAGTAGACATGATAACACATAGTCATGAAAAATATTATCAAAACGTCAGTTTATTCATAGCGGAATTCATTCCATCCAAATAAATTTAATGTTGATCGTAAAGCTGGTTTCAAAATTTTCTTGAATTTGGAGTTTTAAAGCAGGTCATTTTGATTTATAAACCTTATGAAGAATGGTCCACTTGGCAGGAACATGCTCTTATAGAGGTTTTCAGTAGGCTTTCGTGGAGTTTAAATTTTTATTGCAAGATTTATTATGTAGCATTGAAGACAGCTACAAGTATTTATTAATATTAAAATTGTTACTTGGGTTATCACCTTACATGATTCCACCCCAGGTTCGTTAAAAGTGTTTGTTTAATGAAACTACCCTGAGTCAGTTTGCTCAAGCTAAAAAACGACATAAGTTTGCTGTCAGAGTGCAAGCGAGACGCGTGCGAGCTAATTCTATTTGCAACCTGTCAGAGTGAATGCAATGCACTAACGGTACATCACATTTAATCACTTCGCTTCACTCTACGTTTCGCTCTCACTCTGACAGCAGCCTAAGAGTACGCATGGAACTTTTGGCAACTTGAAAGTACAGAAGAAGTTCCGCGTGAACTTGCTCGCCTTATTAGGTTTTTTACCGTCACTGCTAACCTCAATCGAATGAACATATTTTGACAGTCCAGCAGTACTGTTTGTAAACTGAGATTTTTTTGTTTGTTGATAATTTGAATGAGACCATTTACGGTATGGACTAAATAGAGCTTTAAAACATTTGTTCACGATTGGATACGGTTTGGTTTTGAGATTTGTTGAATAAAAGTGACTAGTTGCAAAGTGTAAAGATGACTTTTTAATACGTGTTCTTCGATTTTTGTTTAAGCTTGTTTGTAAACAGTACCGCTGAACTGTCAAGGATGAATTCTTGTTCATTTGTGACGTAACGATAAAAAATCTAATTAGGTTTTGCACGATGACGACATAAATGAATTGCCGATGAATCAAGTTCATCTTTGACAGTTGCCGTGTACTTGTTTTGTTTTGCGACTGCAAGTTAAAAATTGAAAAAAATGACGAAAAAGTGTCTGTTGAAAACGTATTCCACAGTAAAAATAACTAAAAAGATTGCCCTGTATGTGTTTCCAGCATCTAGGAGCGATATATGTATGAATCTGTTGAGTGTGAGGCGACTTGCAATTTTTACATTCGACCGAACTTCTGATGAATTTTTAAACTGTAAACAAGTACACGTCGACTGTCAAAAAAAGTTCATTTTTGTGAGGTTATGTCATGTTCGTGCAAAACCTAATTAAAGCTGAACAATGTATTCTACAAGCTGCTTAGAAATTCGTTCGGTTTCGACACGAAAACTTCCAAGTATGGATAATTACTTAAAAAAGGCCTGCTTAGAATGGTTTTCATGCACTTCATAAGTTTCTCAAGCCAAACCAGTTCTTTTTATCCGAACTTTTGGTTAATAGGGTTGTTATCAAAAGCGAAACGTTTTTGAAAGCTCGCGGCGAACAGTGGAGTAGATAATGAGTAATGAAGTAATGAGCTCTTTATTTTCAACGTACAGCAAATTTAAAATTTCCGCGGGTTTTCAAAAAATTGATAGAGTTGTTGTACCAATAGTTATCTCATTAGTAGAATCACCAAGTTATTCTGAGGATTATTCGACTTTCAATCAACGAATCGCGATAAAATCGAATACAATATCCTCGCTTCGGCTCTAATATAAAAATGATTAAAAAAAATTCTAAAATGGGCGCTTGGATATCATCGATCTAAACAACAACAAAACAACAAGATTTATCTTTTTATTCTTTTCTGATGGTGATTTGCCGTACGACAATGAAGACAAAAACATCGCAAACAGTGATTGAACTGGTTTACCGTATAATTCGCAGTAATGTGATACGTTGAATTGGCCTTGCGGTAAACCAGATTTGCATGGGATGTCTGAGCATAATAATGTATGTGAATGTGCAATTTAATCACACTAAATATTTCGTTCACAACAGAACATAAAATTGCATTCGCAAATCTCTGACTCTCGAGCAACCCATTATTGGCGGTTAACGTGAGTGTTGGTAGCGGTACTGTCGAATTTCAGGAGAAACAGACTTGCATTTAGTGCAGCTGGAAAATGAAATTAAATTAAAATGAGAAGAATGGGAAGAAATGAAATTGATACTCTTTATTAACCTTTCTCTGTCAGTTCCTCCATAACTGACAAACACAGAAATATGTACGCGAATACTCACAAAAAGTCAGTCTTTGCCACCTACGGGGGATGGAAGAACTTTCCGATAAATGATAGGATGAATATAATGGAGTCAGTTAAACAGCTGTGGGACCTACGCTGTTGTTGGAATTCATTGAAGGAGTAGTGAGTGAAAAATTATTGCACGAAAGTATTTCTATTGTTCGATTGACAATTCGTTCCGAGATAAACGATAAATGAGTTGCATGTAACTGACAACTAGAGAAGTGGAAATTGCTACAGAACGACTGTTTACCTAATTGAGTTTTAATCGTTTTTATTAATCATTGTCCATAGCAAACTACATTCCCAAAAAGTTTAATTGCCCTTCTCATATGGGAAGATTATGCAAAAATTCATTTGTTATTCTTTTTCTCCAACAGGCATAAAACTTTCTAATTTTTTACATCAACAGATTGCAAGAGCGTTCCTAGCAACAACTTGAAGTTTCAATGTCGCTAATCATAAAAAAAACTTATTTTGTATTTAATGTGCCCTACTTTGGCATGTAGCACGGCTTGTAAGCAACGCGGCATCGATTCCTCCAGATTTTTGGTCTCTGTTAATGTAGTACCCAAGGAATCTACTTTCTCGCTGCTTAAAAGTACGCGTGGTACTTTTGGCAACTTGAAAGTACAGAACAGGTTCCGCGTGAACTTTTTCGCTGCATAGAAGCTGAACAATGTATTCTAGAAGCAAGAACTTTCAAGTGTGGATAATTACTTAAAAAATGGGCTGCTTAGAATGCTATTGCTGAACATTGAGAGCTGCTTAATCCAAATCAGTCCCTTTTATCTAAACTTTTGGTTAGTTGGATATTCTCCCGAATATTTTCAATTACCGTTTTGCGGTTCTCCTTATTTGTTGGGTTAACATTTTTCAATCTGTTGTTCACCACAAATGCTCAATAGGATTCAAATCGAGTGATTGAGGAGGAGTTTTGAGCTATTTTGGCATATTATAGAGCCACCACTCACGTACTACTAATTTTAATTTTTCCACCGAAGGTTTAAGTTTAGATTTAGGATGTTTAGATAACCCAATTTTATCATATTAGTTTCAATAAACTCCATAGTACCAGTTCCACTAGTTGCCATCGAGCCCCACAACCCCACGCTTCCTCCTGTATGTTTAATGGTAGGGCACAAATTTTAAGATTCCAGCTCAGACTTTGGCTTTCTCCATGCCATTTGTCTTCCATCCGATCCAAATAGGTTGATTTTCGTTTCTTCAGTGAAAAGTACGTTGTTCCAAAAATCCTGAGGCTTATCCACATGTTCTTTGGCAAATTTCAGTCGCTTTTTGATATTGGCTTTGGAGAGTAGCAGTTTTTTCCGAGCTACTCGGCCATGAAAATTATGCCTATGCGCTACGCGTCTGATATTATCGGCACTGACGGGCCTTTTTGTACAATAATAACATATTTAAAGGCACACTACTTAAGCTCTGATTGACGGGCCTTTAAACTTTGTCAGCGAATTTCTGAATACTTGTTTTAGGATACTTTCGTAATGTTTGCGCGATCTGCCGCTCATCTCCATGTGTTTAGAATACGTTTTCGCCCTATACCAGCAAAATATTTCAAAGTCCCTTCGAATTTCAACTTTTTATGATTTTGAATACTGTCGAATGTGGTCTTCCAATGATTGCAGCAATTTCCCGTAACGATTTTCCACGGCAGCAAAAACTCATAACCTGAGTTCGCGTGCTAATATCCGTTTCCTTTCTTTTCACAGCCATTTCGGTTAAAACACAGTTTAATTCATGTAGGGGTTAGTCAAATTTTGTGCTAGCGCACATAACCGTTTTTATTATTTTTACGTTTCGTCTTTGACTCGTCAGTGCAGAGCAGTTCAAATTGAACTGCTTAGTGCTAAACTCGGCAGTTCAATTTGAACCGCTAAGCAGACGTAAAGTTTCTGCTATTTACAGAAAACTTTTTGTTTCGCAACGAAGTGCAATTAGGTTTTTTACCGTCACTGCTAACCTCAATCGGATGAACACTTTTTGACAGTCCAGCAGTACTGTTTGTAAACAGAAATTTCTTTTGTTTGTTTATTGACAAATTGGACCAAACCATTTACGGTCCGTATCGCCTAAATAAAGTTTTAAAACATTTGTTCACGATTGAATACGGTTCGTTTTTAATATTTATTAAATAAAAGTGACTAGTTGCAAAGTGTGAAGATGATTGTGTTAGATGTGCTCTTCGATTTTTGTTTAAGCTTGTTTGTAAACAGTACCGCTGAACTGTCAAGGATGAATACTTGTTCATTTGTGTCGTCACGATAAAAAACCTAATGTCTTTTCTGACGTGCCGAATTTTATTTATAAATAAACTTATAAAACCGATACACTGAAGAAGGATGCAAATAGCATTCCGAAATACGTATCTGTATTATAACGTTTGATACACTTTCGGAAAAATAGTGACTGTGAAAATAGTGACTTTGTGAGAGTGTAATGACGTGATATAGTGGAATTCAACGGTACAACAACAGTACTATTAGTGAGAACATTCTACTAACAGCTCAAACAGAAATTTAGATCCTAATTGAAGTAGTGAAACTTTCCAAACAGCTGTTACAAGCATACTCACAGCGATTGCAGTGCTGCTCAAAGCGCCTCTATAGGCGATTTGCTGGAAATTGGTGATCACTTTGCCAAACAACCGTTGAATTTCTTACACACATTGAGATTTTCTAGGATGTGCCCAAAGTACGTTGATATATAGAGTAGAAAGTAGAATAGGGTAGTCATTATGCAAATCTGGAATAAATATCGAATCGTTAAAATGAATCGCGTAGTGACTTATGTGCCAATAAATTCCACTTCGTACGGCTTTTTTATAATTTTATTATTGATTCATTTTAATCTTGTCCGTTTTGAGGTAGTTCAACTTTTAACAGAATTCAACAAAAATCAGAAAGGAAAACTATGATGAATGAATTAGCAGAAATGAAAATTTGCGGAAGAACCAGTAACTTTCTCGTAATCAGGGAAATCATTGACCATATAGTATGTTGTGTTAATTTTTCATTTGACCCGAGGACTGTTTAGTATGAGTTACTGGGCCAAATAAACTGAAATTTCGATAGGATTCAAGAAGAAGAATATTTATGTTATTGTATATTTGTCTTTGTGCTGTTTCCTTTCATGATCATTTATTTGCCAGAAGAATTTTCACTTATATACTGATTAAAACACTAAAGTATTTTGAATATTTCATTTTATGCAATTGGACAGTGCTCATTCTAATCCTTCTTTTTGTCAGACTCAACTTTGATGCTATCGTGCTTCAAAGAAGTTGTTTTCATCCGCTCGAGTACTTCACTGTACGCGGGAGCCAACGGTTTCTGCACTACATCCCGGTACTCATAGTCCTTCTCCGGATCCAACTGTGAAATGAAAGTTAGTCAGTGAGTCGAATGCTGTAAAATTTCCCCAACTTACATTTAAACAATATGACATATCCGAATCATATCCCCGTAAATCTCCGCACACCATAAACGGAATAATATTACGGTTTACTTCAGACTCTGTTTCTCCGGCAATCTTTTGAACATCGTCGAGCATAGGATTTATCATCTGTGGAATATATCCTTCTGGAGGTTTGTAGTTTTGACATACTACAAATGCTTCAATACTGGAATTTCTGGAACTAGCAGGTTTCGCAATCGACACCTTCTCGAAAAAGATCCTCAATTGAGAATATAGTAAAGTGGTGTCTTTTCCACGGAAAATCTTTGCTATAAATGTCCCACCGACAGTAAGAACGTGAGTCGTGATATTAAGAGCTGCAAGTAGCAGCTGAGACTGGATGTATTCGTCAATATCATGTAAACCGGTTACATCCGGTGCACCATCACAAATTACAAGATGAGCTTTTTGACCATTTCCAAAATGATCAATAATTGCTTGTGCTGTGCTCAGTTTGGTTATGTCTCCTTGTAACTGAGTAACTCCCGGAAGAGGAGCCATTGATTGCAAATCCACAGCAATGATTTTGACATCGTTAGATTCTTTATCACGATTTTCGTATAACTTTTTTGATAATACCTGGCTCCAGCTTCCAGGAGCAGCACAAAGATCTACAGCTCTTGTCACACCTGCCGATAGAAGAGACTTCTAACATTTTCTGTTGTCGGAAAGAGAAATCGAGTCTTACCATTGAAAATATTATACACTTCATCAATTTGAATAAGCTTGAAAGCGCTGCGAGCACGCCATCCTTCCTCTTTGGCCAACCGGTAGTAGATATCTCGTTTGTCCTTACTGGTTTTACCCATTTTTGTTTAAGTCCATAAATTGATCTTATACAGAAAAATGTTGTGAATATGTCAGAAAAACAACAAAACAAAATATTTGATTGCGTTAATGGTGTCTTTCAATTTTATTTGCGCAGGCGACACGCGTAATGTCAAATACAGGGTGCCAGATTATATTTTAAAATGCATTGTTCTCATTGTTCTAAAACGTTTGACACGAAATATATGATGATCGCTGAAAGTGAAATAATTTGTTTATTTAAAAAATAAAAAATCGACAATTTTGAATACTCTGAATTTCAATAAAAATCAGTAATAATTTAAATCATTTGTTCGATAGCAACAATACCGAAAATAAGCTAAAATTTTCAGACCAAAATGTGATAGCATCTGGCATCTTTTGTTGTACATACACTACCAGGGTTGTGAAATGTACACAGCAATTCAGAAGAAAAATCTTCTCGAGTAACGTTTCTGGAACTAATAGTGAACAATGAAACATACATCCTTTCCGTTAAAATAATACTCAATTACTTACGCTTTGTTTTCATAAGATTGAAGTTTTTACTTGAAAATATTTTTTATGCAAACAATCGTTCACTGTCAGATACACAATTTGTCGTTCATTTCAAAAGCATAGTCTACTACTTACAAAAACTTGATAATTAGTGGGAACCATGCTAAATTTATCTGAAATGCACCTAAAAACGATAAGCTATATCGCTATTTTGAAATTCTATATGAATTTCATATGAACGTCACATTGTTTTCCATATAGATTTCAATTGAAATACGGTTGACCGAATCAAGTGTTTTGCACATACATTTGTTCTGTACTGATTTCCACTAGAAAATGAAGGATTCAACACATGTAGATCGATTCAAAACACATCAAAGCTAAGTGAAAAATAATCTGATCTTGCATCTTATGGCGTTTTTCATTGAAAAACACTGGTGGCGTGGATTGCTCTGGTTTTGCACTTTCGAGCAGAAATCGTAATGAAACACCGTCAGAATTCGGTGCACTTTAAATCTAAAAAAAAATTGCTTCGGTTATGTATTGAAATAAAAAAGCGTACACTGAAGTCTTTTTTTATGCGAATTTACGTACCGCCAGACCCTGTCAGCTTAGAGCGAAATCAATTTTCAGTTCAGCAACGCCATCGCACGGCATCACATTCAACAATTCATGTCAATTGCATGGGTGCGCAGTGCTGCTATTTTGGCGCGCATGAATTTGACGTTTCTCTCCCCTACTTCTATGTACGAGATTCGATGCGGACTCGCCTGAGGGCGCCATGTTCGCAAAAAAGGATGTTGCCAATGATTTTTTCGGGAAATGTGAGAGCTGGATATCTTGTTAATATGATGTCTTTGGTACCGCATAACTCTGAAAATTCGCATAAAAAAACCGCTTAACTCTGAAACTTTGCATAAAAAAATCGCATAACTCTTAAAATTCGCATAAAAAGTCGCATAAAAAACCGCATAGAAAAAGACCTTAGTGTATTCCATATGAATCGATAGAGCAATTTTTTCTCAGTGTATTTGGCTGGATTGTAAATTTGCACAATCGGCAACACTGAATAATGTAGAATAACAGCTGATCATTGTTTATTTTTTACTGATTTGAATAATGCAATTGTTCAGAACGTTGGTGTTTTTTCAGAACGTAAAACTCTAGATATAAACCATACGGTAATAAAGTAAGCTCGTGTTAAAACAGGCAGAATGGATTCGAAAAAACTATCATTTTCCAAAGAAATGCGTTTAGCAACAAGAGACATTCATAGTGTGAGCGATGGGTTGGTTAACGCAAAACTGGCATTTGGTAATGATTCTCAGGTGATATTCATAAGGTAGGGTCTACATTTGTCTTTGTTTTAGCTCTTTATGACAACGCAGTATGGGCGGAGGGTCTAATCATATTCTACGAAATTTTTAAATTTCTTGAGCAACACGTTGCCAACGATTTTCTACCAGATGAGTTTCATCGGACGCAGCAGTTCGAGCAGGACCTTAACACTTATTTGGGAAGCGATTGGCGAAATAGTTACCATCCACGCAAGGAGGTCCTGGATTACATAAAACATTTGGAGGAGCTAGAACGGCAAAATCCCAATCTTTTGGTTGCTTATGTCTATCATCTTTATATGGGATTGTTGTCGGGCGGACAAATTCTTCAGAAAAGGAAAAATATGTCAAAAAAGTTCAACTTTTTCGCCAGCAAAACGACTAGTACGGAAGGAGCGGCAATCACCACGTTCGAGGATAATAGCATTTATGAGTTAAAGCAGAAAATGCGAAAAATTGTTGATGATTTTGGTGATCGCTTGGATGAGGATACTCGCCAACAACTGGTGGCTGAAAGTAGGAAGGTTTTTGAGTTGAACAACTGCGTCATTCGAACGGTTAGTGGCGTCAATAAGGCAAATGTAAGAGTACTGATGTATGTCGGTATTGTTATCATTGGAATTGCTGCAGTAAGAATGATTTGGTAGAAAGAGTTCAAACGCGCATTAGACGAGAACGTTTTTGATATTCATATCTATATAATTTTTTCTGTTGAAAAGTAGATTTTAATCTTGTATAGTATAGGTTTTATTGAAACTAATTGTAAGTTTTATTTGAATTAATATAGATGGTAATTAATTTTAATTTGAATTAATATAGATGGTACGCATATATTGCGATAAGGATTTTCTTTCCCAAGGAAATAAATTCATGTAAAAATAACTACAATCTCGTCGATGCAGAAATCCGTGCGTTTCATAAAAATATTCAATTTATACAATAATGAATGCGTGAACATGAACTAAGCATAAACAATAGTGAATGTTCCTTTTGTCTATTTACACTCGGCTTGCTGGACCGCTTCTGCTCGGAAAAATTACGTTTCGGGCGTGTTCGATGCCAGTATCGAAAACACACTGAATTGTCTCGAGAACAACGCTCCAATACGACCACACAAGCCAAAGCATCACCATATAAAAAACAGTTTGAGTGATTTTATCCAGTACATACAAACTGAAAATGAAAAAAATAAATACAGTTTGTGGAAAATGTATTCTACAGCGTAGATTGCGATACTCACTTTCGCAGTAGTTTGCGTGCCTTTGGGAGTGTTTCCGGAGACTCCTTCAGCACGAATTGCCGCACGCCTAGGATATAGTTCAGGAAGAATGTTGGCCAATGAACTTGAGAAATATCGAAGTAAAATTTTTCACGATCCTGCTCCGAAAGGCGGCTGTACATTGCTCGCATGTTATCGTTTTTGAAAACCCAAACTTTTGTGGTATAATATTGCAGAATCTCTAAGCCTTGCGTTATTTTCTTTTGTACTTTGACCATGCTGTAATGAAATATTTAAAACATGTCACCTACTGTTTTGTACTATATATAGTAAAATTACTTACAAAGGTTTCCGCCGCAACACAATCATCATGAAATCGATCAAATAAGCGGGAAGGAAATGGAAAAAAATCACACACAGCATGTGGTAATAATAGCTCGACTTGATTGAACCATCTGGATACCACAACGCAAAACAAAGCGGATTTTCGTACAGTTTCTTCCGGCCGGTCTCCAGCGCCTCGCCCCAGGTTAGTGGGTTCACATTCGCTCCGGAAACGTTGCAAAACATAACTTCCCGATCGGTCGTCTTATTGATTCGTTCTGCCCCCAGCACGATGATGGCGTTCATTGTGATATCCACTGGCATTAGATCCGTCTCGTAGTCCGGATTGCAGTGCATGCTACGAATGACTCCGCGACCAGCGCCGATCATCAGCCCAGTTGGCCCATTCGTACCTTCTATCCATCCCGGTACAGGTTCCTTCAGGGAGGCTACCACAATGGTAGGACGAGCAATTGCAATCGGAAACCGATCGCGGTAGCTACACACGAGATCTTCTGTGAGGGCTTTGGAGAACGCATAGGTGTTTGGTAGATTGCTGAGTAAACTGACAAAAGAATGAAAAATTTTATTTCTATGTGTACCAGAGGCAATTTTTCTGATGCTATCATACACGCGTATATCACGAAGTGATAAGACTCTGTTGCCCTACAGCTGCTTTATACACACATGCAAAGCATATAAGAGGCTTGGTTTGTCATCATTTAGGATGGCAACTGACATAGTTTTTGCAACCAACGAAAAGTGCGTAATTATTCCTAGAGACTCGACTACACGAACATAGTGAATAAGCATACAGTGGACAAAGTACTAAAAATGCAATATTTCGATTTCATATGCAAATTTATTTTTCTTCATAATTTTCAGTACTTTCCATTCCGTTTCGGGATTTAGTTCAATTAGAGTCCTTGTTGAAAGTGTGAATCGAGATTTTCATTATCTTGGATTTATTTAAATGAAAATCCCTATAAACTCAAAAGCTGCAATTGAATTTTATTTGGATCCGACTTACATTTTCAGAACTAAAATGACGCAAAAGATTGGGACGAAATCTTTAATCCTTGTCTCAAAATTATTCCCATTTTTTGGTTCCATTACCGGTTTTCGGTTCTGGATGCAGTCGTCAAAGTCAAATTGCTAGATGTATCTATCAGATCTTACATTGATTTTTTATATTGTTTCACTTGATACCAAACCTAACCTAGTTTATGCCCTAACTGCTGCCAAACAGCTTGTTTAAAATCAGTTTCGAACATAGTTTCAACGTCATTATTCGGGTTGACAGTTCAGTACATAAGGCGCTGGTCTTACAAACCAATTATATGTTCCAGTTTCATATCTGGATGGATTCTTAGTAGGATCGTAGCACCAACCATGCAAAGATTCTGTAAGCTAAGTTTGTTGAATCAGAGGGTCAAATTCCACAAAAGAAATTTAATACCAAGGTTTTGCTGTTTTCAGTTCATGTTGAACTGCTAGATGGCATGACAATTTTACATAAACTGTTATGTACTAACGAGTCTAAGACGAAGCGTAAAGAAAAACAAAAAAAAAACAAAAAAACTGATCCCGACTACCCTGGAATAGCCAGGGTAGTCGGGATCAGTTTATTTGGCTTATTACTGACAAGAACTACCAATTGAAATAGTTTTGATCTCTGTTTAGAGCTTTTTTGCACGTAATTTATTTCACCGCTCAAACAAAAAATAAAATTGTGCTTTTAAAAATGTCTAACTTTGCTTTTGAAAAGACTCAAAAAGTCATAAATTTAACCAGAAAATTTTTTCGAGTAAATGAAAAAAATTGCAGTTGAAAGTTCTTCTGATTTCTGAACAATTATATTGAATAGTATAAATTGGCACAGTTTATATTTACACAAAATTGACTGTATACATTTATGCGTACGTTTCCATGTGCACAAGAGTTTCTTGAAGTTAAACCCTAGGACAGGACCTGACAATTGTTAATCCACTTTTAGGACCAATTTCGGATCAGCTCGTGATTGGTTGAAATTGACATAAGCTAGTACAAGTTGTTGAAATCAAGATTACTGCAGGGCGGTAGAAAAAGTGTTGTCAGTATCGTCGGTAACAATGTGGCTTGATATTGGATATTTTATTTTTCGGGTCATCTTTTCAAAATTATTAATTTCAATAGGATTTAAGTTCAATTTGTTTTTAAATCCTGTCAATGCGGAAAGTATACGAGTACATTTAACAATCACTGGATGATACAAAGAGAAAGCCTGAAATCACGAAGTGTGATATGGACGAGAATATTGATTATGTTGTTTGAGAATAGCACCGAATCTTTGGATACTTATGTATGTTATTATTTTTCTCAAATAGAATATGTTGAATACTTTAGTTAATCAAGCTGCAAAAATTAATTACCCAAAATTGAGTGTTTTAGAAAATTTTTATTATGCTGTTTCAACTAAACGTTTTCTTCAAAACAAACATCTGATCAAAATGAATCCTATATAAAGCTATATTTTTGACCGATATAACAGTTGTCTAAGTGTTTTCAAATGATAAATAATTACATGTTATAATGGGAGAAAGTTTTCAGAATGAATAATTATCTCTACTGGCAACAGTGATCGCGAGGCATTTATTATTTACAGCAGGGAGCAACCGGAATAAGAAGAGAAATATTTTTCTGGAAATAGAAGCCAGTTGTCTGGTCCTGTCCTAGGTTAAACCTATCAAACACTATAGCTTATTTTTTTAATTTTACATTTCTTCAAGTATTCACTGTATATATCAAGGACGACTTTGATAGCGCTATGCAGTTTCGAGGATTTTTATACCGAAAAAATGTAAGCAAAATGGCAATGTACTGATTCCATCTGCCATTGTTTACCTTTGGGAATGCTGCCTTAGAGTTAGAGCCAAACAGTTGCGGAATGAACGTTTTCTAGCTCTTAAATTGATAGTTTGTAGTATCTGCAAAAAAAAGCTCCAACGATAACTTTCAAATTCACTAATGATCTTTTTTAATTAAGTAACGTTATTTTTTTGTGTCGGTATACAATTTTTATCCATCTACACTGTAATTCTGGAACCGGAAGTCGAATCCGGGTGAAATTGAGGAATTTTGTACCAGACCTTGAGAACGTTCATTCGAACCGGAAGGAAGTCGAATTCAAATAAAATCCAAGAACTTTATATGGGACTACAAGACCTTTCATTTAAAGCTATGTTTTTTTTAAATCGGTCCAACAATCTCTGAGAAAATGTAGTGCACACATATATAAATTTGAAAAATGATTGGCAATTAAGAGGTTATTCAAATTTTGTGCTAGGGCACATAGCCGTTTTTATTATTTTTACGTTTCGTCTTTGATTTATCAGTGCAGAGCAGTTCAAATTGAACTGCTTAGTGCTAAACTCGGCAGTTCAATTGGAACCGCTAAGCAGACGTAAAGTTTCTGCTACTTACAGAACACTTTTTGTTTTGCAACGGAGTGCAATGTCTTTTCTGACGTGCCGAACGAAAACGTGTTTTCGACTTTTTCTGGCCAATGCAGGTTTGGTCATTTAGGGGTTAGCCAAATTTTGTGCTGGGGCACATAACCTTTTTATTATTTTTACGTTTCGTCTTTGACTCATCAGTGCAGAGAAGTTCAAATTGAACTGCTTAGTGCTAAACTAAATTTGAACTGCTCTGACGAAACGTAAAAATAATAAAAACTGTTCTGTAAATAGCAGAAACTTTACGTCTGCTTAGCGGTTCCAATTGAGCTGCCGAGTTTAGCACTAAGCAGTTCAATTTGAACTGCTCTGCACTGATGAGTCAAAGACGAAACGTAAAAATAATAAAGAGGTTATTGTTTTTGTTCCGGTGAATAAATCTGACCTCACTGGTTCACTGAATTCACAATTACAGGCAACCCTGCCAAATGACAGCGACGTGTAAGATGGCTGGCTGCTGCAAAACGACCGATTGCAAGTCATGCGAGTATGGTACAAGACCGTAAGAACGCACGGAAGTTTTAGTTAACGTTTCATTAGTGAATTAATTGATATATTTCTAAGTTATTACGATTGGTAGCAGTAAGTAATACTCACGATTGAATTGACTGATTATGTAAATTTCTCAATTTGTATTTCTGATAGATTTCGCGTTATTCTTATCGTTAGTAGTATTGTTGGAGGTGGTTGAACTATTGAAGGTTAACAGATGTAAGTTAAGCACATGTTATTAAAACCATTGAATTCTAATAAAAAATGTTATTAGCTTTTAGCATTTGTCAACGCACTACACGCGTGGATTAGCTTAAAAGAAGCCGAAAATTCCCTCTCCAACAAACTAAAAGATCTGCACAATTGGAAGATGTCAGATGAAAACTAAAGTAGCTGCCCGGCGTGTGGGGAATCCGACAACAGTAGGATGGTCGCTTGTGATAAGTGCGGAAGTTGGTGGCACTTTGAGTGCGTCGGCGTAGGGGAAAGCGTTAGTGAGAAAGACTTTCTCTGTCGGAAGTGCATCTTTACTGAAAAGGAACCCACACAAGATCCGCGAAAATCGACGAGCGCTGCCGGTTCAGAGGCAGGCGCATCTGCTAGCAGTATCCGAGCGAGAACTAAATTTCGTCTGCAGAAACTTCAGGAAGAAGCAGAACTCAAAAAGCGACAATTGAATCTCGAACTAGTGGAGCAGCGGAAACGTCACGAGGCGGAAAAGCTGTTGAAGGAAATCGATCTCGAGAAAAAACAGCTGGAAATCGATTCAGTATACCTGCGGGAGAAATTTCAAGCGATGGAAGACGATTGCGAAGAAGAAGGCGATGATCAGAAAAGTCGGAAATCCGTTCAGAGCAGCGACAGCAAGGTCAATCAATGGCGTAAGCGACATCTAGAGGGTTTGGTGAATTCTACCTTAGCCACTCAGGAGACAGCTTTCCCTTCGACGACAACTGCGACAGCTGCCGTGCAGGAAACCCCGTCGTGTACAGCATTCTCGTCTGCGCAAGTAACAACATTTGTAACAACCAGCCGTGCGAATGCGACGGTCGTCCCAGAGATCCCGTTACAAGTTCCGTGTACGGTGTCCACTTCTATCGTTCCGGTGGATCCAGCATTTCAATGGAGCCAGCCGTGGGTTCGCAATAATGGTATCAGCGGTATGAAAAATCAAATGCCGCGACAGTATCCATACGGGACATCTCAGGTAGGAGGTGTAATTAATTAACGTTAGGCCCCAAGGCAGTGCTGGAAATAAAGCACCGGTAGGAGGCAATTTCGTGCCTAGTAGTGCTGTACCCCTACAGGGAGGTAATCAATGTAGCAATCGTAATTCGTATGATGCGTTCTACCGTCAGTTTCGCACTCATGTGTATCCGTTTGATCGGAAATTCTATGGATTTAATAATCAAATATCCCAACCGTATCCCTTCGGGATTTCGCAAGTAGGAGGTGTAATTAACAGCTCGAACGATAGGTCCCAAGGCAACTGTGATGGTAAAACATCGGCAGGAGGCAATGTTTTGCCAGGTAGTGCAGTACCTCTGCAGGGAGGTAATCAGTGTAGCAATAGTAATTCGTATGAAAGATTCGATCAACAGTTTTCAAATAATGTACACCCACTCGATCGAACTCATTTATTATCTTCTGCGTTACCAGTGCATGACCCATCACAGCCGGGAATACAATATCCCTCTCTTAACTTATCGCCAGTTACTCAAGTCGAGCCCACTTCGCTACAACTGGCAGCACGCCAGGTGATGTCAAAGGAACTTCCGCTGTTCTCAGGTGATCCGGAAGAATGGCCGTTATTTATAAGTTCGTTTAACAATTCCACAAATGCATGTGGATTTACTCACACGGAAAATTTAATGCGACTCCAACGGTGTCTGCGTGGTGCCGCGTTGGAAGCGGTACGAAACAAATTGTTGATTCCGGATTCCGTGCCACAGGTCATATCGGTTTTACAGACTCTTTATGGCAGACCTGAAATTCTAGTGTATGCTTTGCTTAAGAAAGTGAGAGAAGTTCCAACCCCGCGACCAGAGAAACTCGAGACACTTATAGGGTACGGAATAGCTGTACAAAATCTTTGCGATCATCTGCTCGCGAGTCATCAGGAAGCGCATTTGAACAATCCTACACTACTTTATGAGCTGGTGGACAAACTGCCGGCGAATCTCAAGCTTGAATGGGCAATGGTTAAGCGTCAACAACTCGGAGCTGATCTTCGAACGTTTGCGACTTATATGTCAACTTTGGTATCTGCGGCCAGCGAGGTCACGCTGACGGTAGATATGAGGGCAAATCATCCGAAGCACGACAAATCGAAAGGGAAAAACTTCTGTAATCCACATTCGACGGATATATCGAAGCTATCCCAGCCAGCTGAGAGTAGTTCTTTGGATAAACAATGTCTCGTTTGTCAAGAAGCATGGCATAAAGTGCGAGATTGTATTGCTTTCCGAAAACTGGACGTTGATAACCGATGGAAATTGGTCCAGAAGTTATCACTCTGTCGTACCTGTTTATTCTCGCATGGGAGGCGACCGTGTAAGTCGAAGATTCGATGTGAAATAGGAGGTTGCTCGTACAGGCATCATCCGTTGCTGCATACTGATCCGAAAAGAAGTAATCCGTCATCAGCCAGAGACACGGCGGTGCAAAACCATCACGCTACTGGGAGGGGGTCTCTTTTCCGCGTTGTGCCAGTCACACTCCATGGGGAGAAATGTTCGATTACTACTTTCGCGTTCCTAGACGATGGCTCGTCGATAACGCTGATTGATGATTCTATTGCTGATTCTCTCGGTGTGAATGGCAAATCTGAAAGCTTGTGTCTGTCCTGGACGGGAAACGTGACTCGGTCGGAAGAACATTCTCAACGAGTGAGGTTAGATATTTCCGGTATCTCTCAAGAGAAGTTTGTACTCTCTGATGTTCGCACGGTTAAGGATCTAGGATTGCCGACACAGACTCTTCGCTATGACGAATTGGTGAAGCTCTACCCATACTTGGCAGGTCTGCCTATTCCGGATTACCGGGATGCCGTTCCAAAGATTTTGATTGGTAACGACAATGCGCATTTGAGTGTTACTTTGAAGATGCGTGAACGACAGGTGGATGAACCCATAGCTACCAAAACGAGATTGGGATGGGCGATCCATGGGCCAATATTGACGACGGGGAACGAACGGTGTTTCAACATGCACCTGTGCAAATGTATAAGAGAAGAGGACGATTTACATGAACTGGTAAAACAATATTTTTCGTTGGAAAATATGGGAGTTTCTATACCACAAAGCATCGATACCGAAGAGAATCAACGGGCAAAGCAGATTTTGCAATCAACCACTCAGCGTGTTGGCTTTCGATTTGAAATTGGATTATTGTGGAAATTTGACGAGTTCGAGTTTCCCGAGAGCTACTTCATGGCCGTACGGCGGCTAGAATGTCTCGAAAGGCGTATCAAGGCGGATGCCGATATAGGTGGTAGTGTACTACGACAGATAGAAGAATATAAAGCAAAAGGATACATACAAAAGGCTACGGAAGAAGAACTTGCCGCATCCGATCCGCGAAAAGTCTGGTATTTACCATTGGGCGTCACCACGAACCCTAAGAAGCCAGGAAAAATACGTATTTTCTGCGATGCTGCTGCAAAAGTTGACGGTGTGAGTTTGAACACGATGCTGATTAAGGGACCGGACCTGCTCGTACCGTTGAAGGGAGTACTCACTGGATTTCGTGAAAAAAGAATAGCTATCTGTGCCGACGTGAAAGAAATGTTTCACCAGATGCTCGTACGAAAGGAGGATCGAGATGCCCAACGTATATTGCTGAGAGATGACCCTAATCAGAATCCTCAAGTGTACTTCATGAATGTAGCCACGTTCGGGTCCGCGAGCTCGCCCTGTTCGGCACAATTCGTTAAGAATTTGAATGCTACTGAATATGCAGATCGATATCCTGAAGCAGCCGACGCGATCATACGTAAGCACTACGTCGATGATTATCTGGACAGCGTGGATACTGAAGAGGAAGCAATTCGTAGGGCGAGAGAAGTTACTTTCGTGCACTCTAGAGGTGGGTTTGTCATTCGTGGATGGATGTCTAACTCGGAAAAGGTTTTGAGTAAGCTCGGTGAGACGAAGACAGCAGAAGTTAAAGAGTTCTTGACGGGAACTGGCCTATGTTCTGAGCGCGTGCTTGGCGTGCTTTGGATACCACAGGAAGACGCATTTACGTACGCGTCCAACTTTACGGTAGTACCTGCCTGGCCCACCAAGAGAGAGCTGCTAAGAACGGTGATGAGTCTATATGACCCTCTAGGATTTCTTTCTCATTTTACGATTCACGGGAAGATCCTTATCCAGGATGTTTGGCGAAGCAAGACAGACTGGGACGAAAAAATTTCGATCGAGTTGAAACCACGGTGGGACCGGTGGGTTGAACTTTTTCCTTCGCTTGAGACGGTACGAGTTTCGCGCTGTTATTTTCCAGAACAGCCTTTATCGGCAGTCGAGAATATACAACTACATGTATTCGTTGATGCAAGCTTGGTTGCGTTTGCCTGCGTAGCCTATCTGCGGGCCGAAGTAGCGGGACAACTGCAGTGCGCATTAATATGCGCGAAGGCGAAGGTAGCCCCACTCAAATTGACGTCGGTACCGCGACTGGAACTTCAAGCAGCACTGCTAGGAGCGCGAGTAATGAAGGACATCTGTAACACTCATACTCTACCAATCGCGAAGAGGTATATGTGGACTGATTCAAAAACCGTTATGGGCTGGATCAATTCTGATCAGCGCAGATATACGCAATACGTCGCTTTCCGTATCGGGGAGATCTTGGAGAAAACGAGTAGAGCTGAATGGCATTGGCTTCCGTCGGATTTGAACGCTTCAGACGATGCTACGAAGTGGAAGGGGCAACCCGATTTGAATCCAAACGGCCGTTGGTTTGGAGAACCTGAGCTTTTGCATATGGATGAGGCGTACTGGCCGTCATCTCAGGGTGTAAACTACGATACGATAGAGGAGCAGCGCCCTAACCTGGTAATCGAGCACGAAGTGGTTCGTTCGGTGTTCGACTGGGAAAGATTTTCGAAATGGCAACGTCTCACCCGAGCTATCGGATATGTCGGTCGATTCCTTGGGAATCTGAAAGCGAAGATACGGCGGGTTCCTGCTACACACGGACCACTGTCGAGAGAAGAATTGGAAATGGCGGAAACGTGGATATTTCGTGCCATCCAGAAAGAGGTTTACTTGAAGGAGGTGGTCTTACTTTCGAAGCTTGACACTGTGAAAAAAGGTATCAAATTAGGCGGTGGCAGTAAACTCTACAGACTCTCTCCGTTCCTGGACGAAAAGGGAATTATGCGCATGGAAAGCCGAATAAGCTTGGCGGCGTTTGCGTCGTACGATACTAGGAACCCTATCATACTTCCTCGAAATCACCATGTTACAAGCCTCATCGTCATGTGGTATCATCGTAAATTCCTGCATGGAAGCAGGGAAACGGTCATCAACGAATTGAGGCAACGCTTCCATGTCTCTTACCTTCGCACCGTAGTTCGGAGTGTAACCGGAAAGTGTGCTGAATGTAAAATCCGTAATGCTGTCCCCAGGGTACCCCGGATGAGCCCGCTGCCGAGAGCCAGACTTGGAGCCTTCTTCCGACCATTTTCGTTCACGGGTCTGGACTATTTTGGTCCCATAACCATTCGAGTGGGCCGATGCAATGTGAAACGTTGGGTAGCGTTATTCACGTGCCTATCTATCCGCGCAGTGCACTTAGAAGTCGTGCATTCATTGTCGACGGAATCCTGCAAGATGGCGATTCGTCGGTTCGTCGCCAGACGAGGCTCTCCTTCCGAGATCTATAGCGATAATGCGACGAACTTTGTGGGTGCAAGCAACGAACTCCGAGACGAAATCAAAGTCATGAACGCATCCTTAGCCGAGACTTTCACGAATGCTACTACGAAATGGATGTTTGTACCACCGTCTGCTCCGCACATGGGCGGCGCCTGGGAAAGGATGGTGCGCTCCGTCAAATCAGCTTTCTACGCAATGTCAACTACGAAGCTCCCTACGGAAGAGATACTTGGTACAGTACTGGTAGAGGCGGAAGGTATCGTTAACTCTAGGCCTCTAACGTTTCTTCCGTTGGACAAGGCTAATCAGGAAGCCCTAACCCCCAACCACTTCCTTCTTAGTAACTCCAACGGGGTGGCACAGCCGCCGAGGAGACTGGTTGAGTCGGATAGCGTATGTCGGAGTGATTGGGATCGAAGTTTCCGCTTGGTGGACCTGTTTTGGGGTCGCTGGATACGCGAGTATCTGCCCGTTATTGCCAAAAGGACGAAATGGTTCGGAGAGGTGAAGCCGGTTAAGAAAGGTGACTTAGTAATCATCGTTGACGACGGACGCCGCAACGGGTGGACACGTGGAAAGATTCTGGAGGTCCAACGAGGACACGATGGACGCGTGCGTCAAGCGTGGGTGCAGACTTCGTCTGGCGTTCTTCGAAGACCGGTGGCGAAATTGGCGGTGCTGGAGGTGAACTCTGGTAAAACTGATCCTGAGGACCTGGACCAGTGTTACGGCCCGGGGAATGTTCCGGTGAATAAATCTGACCTCACTGGTTCACTGAATTCACAATTACAGGCAACCCTGCCAAATGACAGCGACGTGTAAGATGGCTGGCTGCTGCAAAACGACCGATTGCAAGTCATGCGAGTATGGTACAAGACCGTAAGAACGCACGGAAGTTTTAGTTAACGTTTCATTAGTGAATTAATTGATATATTTCTAAGTTATTACGATTGGTAGCAGTAAGTAATACTCACGATTGAATTGACTGATTATGTAACTTTCTCAATTTGTATTTCTGATAGATTTCGCCATTGAACCATTGAATTCTAATAAAAAATGTTATTAGCTTTTAGCATTTGTCAACGCACTACACGCGTGGATTAGCTTAAAAGAAGCCGAAAATTCCCTCTCCAACAGTTTTAATAATTTAGGGGTCGTAGTTTCAATGATTTAGTGATTATCTTATGTTTATGCTTAGGGCATATAACCCCAATGTGGTAGAAATAGGTAAGGCAAACACAACTCTTTTGTGTTAGTGGAATTAACTTTGCTTCAGCAAGCCAAGTAAACCACGGGCTTGCTTTCGTCACACCGTTCGGACTAGTTGGCATTGAATCAAAGCATGTTTATTTTTCATGTATGTCGTCATACCGAACTATTTACAAATTTTTGGTTACCAACGCTAGCAAGCCATGTGGTCTGCACGACCTGTTTATATAACATTTATATAACCCTATTTATTTTTCTTTGCGTTTCGTCTTGGACTCGTCAGATGATAACAGTCTATGCTGAATCGTTATGCCACCTAGCAGTTATGTGCCCTAAGCACAAACATAGGGTAGCCCCTAATCCATCACTACCGGAATCGACCAGTATAATAGGCCGTGCAAACGAGGCGGTTGCAGATTTGTATTCACGAGGCCGTCACTTCTGACTAGCTATTGGATGAATCAAACTGTGTCGAGGTTGCCTTGTCCTCCAATGAAATCAAATTTTCGATTAAAATTATTGCGCAACAGGTCTTCCGGCTTCATGAATGCATGGAAACTAGCTTTGAGTAGATCGGCAAACTGATGAATTATAGGTTTGCTCGTGAGAGGTTGCCGCTTCCAACGTCGGGTCGGCGACCTGTAGCCGCCCAGTTTGCTCTACCAGTGTTGAGAAAATATCAAAAAAAATCTCTTCCTTAAAAATATCAATCATTAATCAGCCAGTAGTGCACTCTGATTAACGAATTGCAGCTGTATACTAAACAGACGTTATTAATAGCCATTGAAATTCAAGGTGATGTAAGTTTGCTAATTTTGTTTACGTTACTTTAAATTGATTTCATTCGTTACGGCTCAAGGGACACGTCCCCCGTTGCGATTAAAAAACCGTATGTATGCAACTTCACTCACGAAACAATTCAATGTCATTTTACGATAACAATTGAGCACCCATTTCCTATCACGTTGGGTTGAATGATTTGCTCTCATTTTGTAAAATTTAAAATTTTACCAACGTCCATCTCCATATGAGTGAAAAATGCACATTAATTTCAAGTACAATGCTCTTTAATTGCTATGTTCGCGCTTTGTTTCTGATGGCGGTTTTGTTCTTTTTCCTATTCCATTTGGCGTTGTTTAGCTATGAGATCAAATAAAAATATTTTCACATGAATGTAACAATGTGCTTTGCCATCATATCTCGACATAATAAGGGGTATAAGTATCGCACATACTATATGAGTCATCGTATAATCATTCGGAAATGATTGTACAAATTTGCTGTCACTGCATCGATCGTGAGCCATGGTCAATATTCAGTTCGCCACTTATTGGTATGTTCTCGGTAATGAACTTGTTTCATGTGTGTGTTTTTTTGATCTTCAAGGTGATTGCATCTCGGTAGTATACCGACAAAAGAGTGAATTTTTATTTAGCTTGTCTTATTTCGCTCAAGGGAAATATGTTTCCCTTCTATAAAAATCGTTATAGATTCTTCAATTACTATTGAAACGATGTTTTTTTTACTGAATGTTAAAGAAAACTTATTTCCAAGGCGACAAATGTGTTTCTGAACAAGTAAAAAGAACTATCAATCTTTATTGCACTAAAAAAGTTTGTGCAAAATGACGTATAGAAAATGAAACACATAATTAACATTTTTTTGGTGTGTGGTGTGTTCAAGTCGCGGCGGTCGCTAACAGGATTCATTTTTTTTTATTTCAGTGAATTTCATGTCATGTGATTTAAGACACAATATTCAACGTTCTTCCACGTAAATTAGCGTGAACTGCGACGCTGCATTTATGTGCATCTAATAAGATGTAAAATCACATGTTTTTTTTCGAAATATGTAGTATAGTGTCATTAGTGACTCCCAACAGGCTAAGAATAATACTCCAGTGCACCACAAAATCACTAGTCTACTTGTCCACGCCGTAAAAAGCCTCAGAAACAGGAGCTTTTAAAGCTTGCTTCATTTAGAATTGGAAAAAACTTTTGATCATATTGTGGCGCTTCTGGTGGACGGATTTGGAAGTTTTTGGCGCCCACGTGTCGGGAATTTCGTCAGCTTCACGTATGATTTTTGACATTCCGCAAATCGACTGTACTTTGTAAACAATCAACATGACAGCCGAAATCCATTGTGGTTTGCATCTAGGCTATCTAAATAGTTGAAATTGCCCAGAAATACCGTATGGCGCGTTATCAAACGGTATAAGAAAACATCGACGACGATTGGGAAGCCTCAAGCCAATCGTCGGAGTGGAACTGTCGACCGGAAACTGCGTGGTAAGATTTTGAAGACGATTAAGAGGAATCCTAATCTGTCGAACCGTGATTTGGTCAGAAAGTTCGGTGCTGTCTATTGTACCGTGAAAAGAACTAGACTCCGGGAAGGAATCAAGTCATATCGAGCTAGCAAACAGCCAAATCGGACCATAAAACAGAATAGTGTGGTCAAAATTCGTGCAAAATTCGTGGAAACTATATGACCAGGTGCTGACCAAGTTCGATTGGTGTCTTCTGATGGACGATGAAACCTATGTCAAGGCTGACTTCGGGCAAATCCCAGGTCAAAAGTTTTACTTGGCAACGGCTCGGGGGGATGTTCCAGCCAAATTAAAATTTGTTTCTGCCGACAAATTTGCAAGAAAATTTATGATTTGGGAGGGCATTTGCAGCTGTGGCAGAAAAACGAAAATTTTCGTTATAAATAAGACAATGACATCGGAACTATTACAAATAGAGTATGTCCAAAAACGAAGATTTGATAGCAAAGTCGTTCAATAATGGTATGCAGAGAAATGGGTCCAGTTTGTTCGGAAAAACCCTAACCCACCCAACTGTCCCCAGTTCCGCCCTATTGAGCGATACTGGGCAATCATGAAGAGGAGACTCAAGGCAAAGGGAAAGGTTGTTAAAGACATCAATCAGATGACGACCTGGTGGAATAAGATAGCTAAAACCATTCTATCTGAAGCAAGCTTTACGACTACATGTATCTTCGTGCCGAAGACTACACGGGCAAAATTTCGATTCTAGAAATGAGCAAAACGTGTCATGATTTGGGGAATGATAATACACCTAGGTTGAAAGTTCTCGAATCATGAATCATTTTGGTTTTGCAACATAAATTTAAAATATGATTCATATCTGAATTATATGGAATGATGTGATGAACTTTTTTACGCAATTTTAACTAATATCTCAAATGCTATATGTTCGGATAGAAAAACAAAAAAAAACCCTGCGAATTTCTTTGCGTTTCTGAAGAACTACGACGTTTAAAATAACGAGCTTACTTGCGTCCATTGCTCCGCTTTTGATTTTGTGCTTGAGAATTCACTTAAATGAACTGCGTGAAAAAAACACGTGTGCAACAGATTTTATGTCGAAATCTTGCAAATACCACAGAATATTCTTCATTTTTTAAAAAAACCGTTTGCAAAATTGTCTTATTTAAATTGTTTAGATGGATCAATACAGTCTGTAGTGTTATATGTATGAAACAAATTTAACAAAATGGTCGAACAAGGTAATGGGGTTCCAAATTTTTTGTAGGCTTATTTTTCGGATTACAATCAGAATGACGGTAACGCATTTTCTGACCGTCATATTTTTTTCATGGGAGAATCCTTTTGATCATAAAATGATGAACAATTAGTATGACTTCATAAGAAGTTAAAATAATTGGTTAATTGGACAGTAAGCAGGGCCGTCGAGAGAAAATTCGGGCCCGGTAGAACTGCAATATTATGAACCCTTAAAATAATTGTGGGCATGGGAATGTCGTCGAATTAAAAGTTTTTTTACGTGTATATATTTTTAGAGCACCCAATGAATTCCCACTAACATTTTTTAGGATACCTTTTGGGACCAACAGTAGTTTCTAAGATACAACGATTTGAAATAGTCTTGGTCTCTTCATTCGTGCTAAATAAATTGTTTGCCATACTAAGAGCAAATTCAGCAGCTGCAAGATTCATATGGATGGTCTATAATGTAACTGAAACTGAAACAAACGTATCCCCAGCAAGCCGTTTTAGTTTTATTTATTCGAACAGTTCTACCAAATACAAATTATAATACGGAATACTTCGACAAATTTTCAAGGACACATTTTGCATCGTGCGGTAAACTGTCATGACGCACTGTCAGAGTGACAATGTACTTTAACGAGTTTTCTATAAAACTAGCAACACTGAAGGGTAAGAACAAGTTCACCATAGTAACTGTTTATTATAGTGAAAAATAAATAAACAAACAGTTTTTATCTGATAATCAAGATCACAAGCGAAATGTAAGTTAAACAATAATCTAGAATGGTTAAGCCGCCATGAATGTATTGATATTTGTAGATTCGTGGGTGTTTGTGTTCATTTTTCATCTTTTGTGCTAGTGCCGGTGATATTTAGACTGATTGTTGCAGTTTAATACAGCAACGATAAACATAAACAATTGTTTTGCACCGTAGCAACTAGCATAAAGCGTTGCCAGAAACGATCTCCTTCCACATTTTCAAACTATCGCAATGAAAGGGAGTAATTTGCTAGGCTTACTTGTTCAGGCTGTGAACCAAACATTGGCGGTTCGTTTGTATGGGGCTTAGGGGTATTATTATTTGTATTTGGTTCTACTGTCAAATTTAAAACTGGTATACGCTGCCGTTCTATTTTTTCTATATTTGAAACACAGATAAAACGCGGTTGGGGCTGCCAGTTTATTTTGTTATAAATTCTAGATTCAAATTTTAAAACTGGCATAAATTATACATCTAGAACTAGAACACTCCTGAACATGCCCTAAGGGTATATTCAGTAGTGTTCTAGTTCTAGATACATAATTTATGTCAGTTACAAAATTTAAATCTGGATTTTATAACAAGAAAAACTGGCAGCCCCAGCAGTGTTTTACTCGTGTTTCAAATATACAAAAAATAGAACGGCATCGTAGACCAGTTTTAAATTTGACAGAAGAACTGGTCGAATAAATAAAACTAGAACGGCTTGCTGGGGATACGTTTGTTCCAGTTTCTGGTCTATTATAGATCTTCCATATAGAGCTCCTAGCTACTGAATTTGCTCTAAGGACTCATTTAAAGATAAATCCAAATTGAAATATGTGAAACCTGATGACCTGTTACCCATTTCTGGTGTTGCTCTCCACTTGTTATGCACACATTGTCACTAAGTTACAGAAACGCGAAGACCTTTTAGGAAGTTGAAAGAATCGACTGGGATCGTGGTCACGAGTAATGTTGACTGGACAGTATTCCTCACTTAAAATAAAAGTTGACTTACTTGGGTGTAACCAACTGCAAGACATCGTCGCTTACAAGCTCGGTCAGTTTGGAAATTCCTAGTGGATTGTGCGGGGCAGAATATCCTCTTTCTTCCACGACTTCCTCGTTACACTGGCAGTAGGCGGTTGACACGTGCACAAAAGCCACAAGTCGTTTCATTTGTTCTGCCAATTTTAGCACTCGCATTGCACCGTTGGTATTGAAATTAACCGCATGCTTCAGCTCTTGATCAAACCGGACATTCGCCGCACAATGAAAAACAACATCGACCTGTTCGATCAGTTCCGTCCGGTCTGATTCACTCATATCCAGCCCGTCACCCAGAATGTCACCACGAATCAGTTTGATCTTATCCAGCTGGGCCCGATCCGTCTGGCGAACACGGTCAAATACCGTGTGCTTGAGGTAGTCATCCCGTCGCTGTGCTGCATCGACCCCCTGCTTTGTGCGGATCAACAGGTAGATACACTTAAGATCACCACAATCACGAAGTAGCTTTTCCACAAGGACTTTACCCATGAAACCTGTCGCACCGGTTATAAACAATGTCCGGCCTGCGTACGTCTCCGGCACGCTCCGGTAGTGTTGCTGGTGGAGGAGGTGCTGCTGATCAGGCGACAGGATGGACTCCATCTTCGCCTACTGCATCGGCAAGAGTCCTATACTGCAAGTAGGTCACCTCGCAAGGACAAGGTCTGTAATGATATATAGAGAAAGAAGTAGTGAGAATGTTTTGCTTTATGCATTTTAAAAACATGAATAAAATTATCCTATATAATCAATCGCTCGCGTATTCAGGGATACAGAAATTGATGACCAATTTCGACATTTGTTGTTCAAGTGGGTACTAATAGCAGTGTATTCTATTTCGATGGTGTTGTCTTCTAGTTTTATCGCAAATAGCTATTTAATGACAAGAGTTTGTTTTTCGAAATGCGCACTACCAGATCATAATAAAACATGTAAGTTTATTAACGTTAGACACGTTAATACAAAAATCGCTACCGACTACTTCTGGTTTCTTTTCACTCCACAGAACGCAACAAGATTGGAAACTGCATCATCGTTGAGTAGCATTTTGTTTTTTTTTTTGCAATCGTTGCCAATAAGCCTGTAGGGTAGCAAGTTCATTAGCACAAAAACTGATCATTTGTGGATGACTCAAATTAAAGTAGTAATCGTATATTCCAACTATTTGTAAAAAAAACTTGAGCTCTAGTTTTTTAAATCGCACACACTTTAAACGTTTGCAGTCCATGTATGAGACTGCTTTCTTATGGACAAAGCTTCCTATTTTTCAATTACCCTACCAGTAGCACAAAAGTAACGATTTACCCAATGCACTTTGTCGCACCAGGAAAATAATGACCACCATCCTACCAAGATCAACGTCGTGAGGCGGTTGACGCGGGTCGAATATTGATGCAATGCAGTCTACGTATTATTAAAATTTAACCTCAATACGACGACCACGACGGCAACCCCAGCACCAATAATTGTGCGATGCACTTTCTTGTATCGGGTCTGTTGTTAGTTGGGGGTGCACATCGATCCGTCACCACGACCTAGCTCAAGCTTGCCGTGGTGTATCAACAGCAACTGCTCGTGGAAGCGAAGGGTGAATGACTAAGTGTTGCGCTGTCTACTAAGAAAATCTCAGGCCTCCGCACCTTTACGGCGAATGAAGATTGACCTGACGGGCCATGGCGGGTGGCCCTGTATGTAGGTCACAATAGTTACAGCCGTTGCATTCACGCTTTTCGCGATTAGTTAGGATGTCCTGTCTATACCTATGGAGAGAAAATTAAAACCACAGACCTAGTAGACTTGAAGGGATCTTTAGTGCATCTATGATTACTCGTTCTGAACTATTCAGAAGAGAGGTATCTTGAATTCGTTTTTTTACATCAACTTACAAATTTTTATTAAATAAAAACTACGGGAAATGCGAATGCATATCATTTCTTGCCACCACTCTTCAGCATTTGTTTTCAGATTTCTGACTTTCACAGAATATCTCTGCTCACAGTTGGATTGATCTCGTTTTCTGCATTCATGTTGTATGCGCAGTCGTCATATTATAGGGTAACGGTACCCCTTTTCATCTTAGTTCCACTATTCATCTCATTAGCGGCCCTTACACGATCATTAAAAGTGTCAGTACTAAAAAGTAATGTCATTTTTAATGAACGTGTAAAGGCAGAAATGATAAATTCTCCATACAATATCATAATCATAATCAAAAATGACAAAAATAATTCTCGTGTAAGGCCCGCTTTTTAATCACAAACATTGATTTACATTATAAACTTTTCATCCGGAATGAAATGTTGCATTTTTTTGTCGTTCGTTTATATAAAATCTGTTACGCGACAAGATGGGACCCATTTGTAAGTATTTTTGTTAACGAACGATAAGATAGTCGCATGCCGGTTCCATTTTAGCATGCTATGCTTTCACACGTGGCAAAATTTAATGTTTGATTTACCATTCGTGTGAAACTTTTATTCGTTCAATATAATTAAGTTTGTGACATCATGTCAGGTCTTGATGCAATTAAATTGTATGGTGGAGACTGTTCCACGGAAGACAGCTAAAACAGTGACTTTGTAGGTTTCAGTGCCACTAACACCTGAGAGAAATATTCTGAAATCTCTCGTTCAGCACAATACGTTCGAGATAATTCCAATTTGAAATATTTGCTGAATAAGAGCTGAATCTTTTCCTTAAGTTGTTGCTTCGGAGGATGAAATTGTGAGTATAAATGGGAGCAACACGTTTGATTCTGAAGGAAATTAATTTGGCCAGAAACAGATCAAAACGCAAAATATCCAAGAAGAATTATTGTACCGGCTAGATTCAAAGATAGTTAACTAATTAACTAATTTTTGCATGCACTACCAGCGCTAAATATTGGTACAGTGGCCAGAAAAAAATTAAAGCAACCTGCATTTCTTAGTTCCTAAAATGTGATTTTCAGTGTGTGGGACAGATATGCGAGTACTTCCCATATGGGACAGACCCGACTTGATATTTTGTTCCAAACTTTACTGAACTAACCCCAAATTATTTTTGCCATTTCTGAAAGTAACCAGAAGGTTAAAAAGTTCGTTTAAATCTACCGTGTAAAATGTCCTTAATCGTCCCTAATCCGGGAGCGAAGAATTGATGCTCCATAGCGTCGCGTTGTGGAACTTACGATAGGAGCATTGGGAGGAAATTAGGACTATTAGAACGAATCCAAGGCTCTTGGATGACGACATTGCAACGAAATATAACTCCTACAAAAGCACCATTTGAATAAATAAAACCGCTTTCTTATCCATCTAAGAGAGTATTACATTCCTTTAGTAGAATTTGACCTTCTGTTTCAATAGACTTCGAAGCCGATTTATAGCGTACCGTATCATTGCATGGCTGGTGCTACGACCCTACTAACACTAAGGTTGGTATCAGAGTGAAACGCGTCACGCGAAGCGTCTGGGCGCGCTTGTGAGCTAGTTACATTCGATCAAAGCAAAGTGAATGCGAAAACAGTACATCGCATTGATTTGCTTTCCTTACGTTCCGTGCTCACTCTGACATCAACCTAAGAAACCATTTTTTTTATTGCGATTATAGAGGTTTTTACCTTAGGATCATTCGTCTCTTCGACTGGCTCGTCAAGTAGGAGAGAGTATTTGGGTATGAGACACCACCGGTAATGAGACAGTCTGTTTTTTGGCATTGAAATATGCCTTACTCTTCACTATACGAATCAAGGTGTCAATTCGAAAATTCAAAACTAGCCGCGTAACCGTTTTCTGTCTTAATGTTAAATGCTTATAACTCATTAATTTGTTGATGGATTAATATAATTTTACAATCAATCGATTCAGAAATATTTAACTCATCCTTGTATGGCTTGCTCGCAGCTTGCCATAAGGATGTAATCCTCTTGAATTCTCTAACGCGGCCGACGGTTTTGATCGTTGCTTCACACCAGGCATTTCATTCAGTAGCACCACAGACTAACAGACAGGACACTCAAATTAGATTCTTCAACCATTTTAACGGTCATTTCGAATATTCCTTTATTTGGGACAGTACTCACATGTGTCATGATGGCGCCACGTTACCCTATCAAAAATATCCTGTTTGTCATCTAGACTGTGTTTATTTTTTCATTTACCAACAGAGTTGCCATTCATACAGAATTATATGTAATGTATTGATTTGTATATGTCCATGCGAATTTCATGCAGGATACAGATTTATTACATATTGCCAAAACTATATACATAATTGTGCCTACTTCTCATCCTCCAACGCAATACAAAATCGAACCCGTTTTGCTACAATATTTACTTGCTTCTGATCTGCCGCCACTTAATTTCGGGTGAAAACTACCAACACAATAAAAAATAGTCTAGATGAACAACGTTGAGTCAAATAAATGGTTACCTTCCAACATCGCGAAAAAGTTAAATATATTATCAACGTAATCCAATAATTTATTGTGACGATTTATTTTCAAATATTTTGATGAAATCTGGCATCCCTGCAAGCAGCTGATCGGTGTTGACAAACGAGGGGAAACCAACTAGTAAAAAAACTTTTACATAACACCAGGGGTGTACTGATAGTAAATAGTTCGCGCAGTACAATATAGGTGGAACTAGTGCATCACGAAAAATTATTTTTATAAGAATTTACTCATACTGTCATGTCTGTTAGTCTGTGGTAGCACTTCTGGTTCGGTCGGAATAGGAAAGTTTTGCGTCATGCATGAAAAAATACCGCACCGTTCTGCACAGTACGAACTCAGCTGCTACTGTTTTCATGCGGGTATGTCAAGCATCCGCTTGTGAGAAATTTTGGCAGCCGGTAGAAGCCTGGCAAGATTACGGCAACTGTAAAAATTTTGCAGGGGAAATTGTGTCATTCTCTCGCCACGTGTCGTCTTTCAAAATCGCTCTTCCTTCATTTTTTTTTTGTTCGACTTGATTGGATATTCGTTAATCCTGCACGTACATCCAAAATAAATAAATCGAGTTTTGAGACCAGGTAAATGAAACAAAAATACTGGTATATTGAAAAAAGAAGCTTTGAATATCATGTTGGGTAATGAGAAAGCTATGTTATTGCTCTTCATTTAAACTTCTAATGAAACATATAGAACCAAAGGCCCTAAAATTGCTGTCATTATTCCGAATCGATTCAAAACAGTCCTGACAGTCGTGTATGGCAAGAATCCGGCAGAAACCGAGCCATTAATAACCGCTAGGCGAAATTTTCAGCCGGAAATGGTTGATGCATTGTTGCCAGACTCTTGCCGGAATAATGACAGCACTCCAGCAAAACTTTTTGACAGATGCTGCCAGGCGTTTCTTTTCCGAGCAGCAAGCGTGCAAAACAAACTCTACAAAATCGTTTCATTGATGGACTGTCAGTCCAAAAAACTGGTACCGAGCGAGTGGAACCAACGAAAAACGTCATAAGTGTCATTTGCAATTAGGACCTGATCTAATCTGTTAATCGAGATTGAACATTCAGTAGGCTCGAAAACATATGACGCAAACGAGCATAGCAAAAGTGTTTCTTATTTATAATAAATTCAATCAGTTTCAATCAGAGCGCGTCAACAATCTTGATGAGTGGATGTCAATGATTTTACTTTGAAATCTTCTTCATATCCAATAAACTTCGGTTTGTCGAAATTCATTAAAAAGTTTGCCATATGCTATACCTAAACTTTACCAAAAACAAGATCCGAAAATGATCCTCTTAGGATAATTCAAAACGTAAAATGACTCAAAATTTGGCTCCGATTACGGGTATTTTGGAACGAGATCGAAGAGTAGGTTTCAAACATGAATGTTTCAAGTTTCTAATAACATCTACTACCACTTTATCGAGGTTATGGCAAATTCTTACTATAATTATATTTTTGAAACGGGTATGGCGAATAAATGCCAAAGAGTAATGTTTTGAACTATTTTCAAATCCAAAATAACGACTTTCTGCATTGTTAAGTAGGATTTGAAAATTGCGGTTTAAAGTCATTTTAAAATTCAAGCTGACGGTTAGTCGATAATAAAATAATTCACATTATGTTTGACGGTCTTATATATGTCAAAACCCAATGCTGCACGCTTAGAAAAAGTTACTCAGAGTTTGAGTACTAGTTACTCATTTTCAAATGATACATGGAAACGTCAAAAATTGAGTAGTTATCATCAATGATATTGAGTAACTCTTACTCTAAATTTGAGTTTAACGCAAGAACTCGTTTTTTTATTACTATTCGTAAGATCAGTCTAAAAGTTGTAATAACCATTTGCAGCAACAGGTTGTATTTTTTGTTAGTGAGATCGCGTATTTCGAGGGTGAGTCGCTCAACACAAACGGTGTTGTGTCTTCAAAAACCGGAATGATAAACTCCGTGTTGTGCTTTAGAATGGAAACGAATATGCTCAAATGTCATTTATGAGGAATAAGTGTATTGGTGCCTGAGCATAACTGACATGTATGTTAATTTGCGATTGACACACTACTTCAAGCGACCACCACTTGATATAGTATTGTGTTCAATTACTTAATATTTTAATACAATACACTCAAAAAAGGAGCAATTTTTTTTTGCAAATTTGGTATATGTGAAATAAAATTTTACTCAAAATTTGAGTCATAGTTACTCTATTTTTGGTACATGTACAAATAAAGTGTTACTCAGTAAATGAGTAGATTTTACCCAAATATCGTTTCCAGTGGAAGAACTCAAATTTGAGTAACTTCGGAGTTACTCTAAATTAGAGTTGTTCCACTTTTTCTGTAGATGAGTGAGATCTTACTAAATTTTGAGTAACTAAGCGTGTGCATAAACTCGCGTCATAATTTTATATCTAATTTTTGCTCACGATATAATGCCACCGTGCCCGGTTGTTTTAGCTAAAATTTTATAATTTAGAGTTGCATTTTCAGATTCTTTGTGAAATTCTGCTTCAAACACTACTTTTCAGTTCTAAAATCATTCCCGTGGAACGGAACAGTTACCGTTAAAACATTTCAAAAACCAATTACGGCTCGGTAAATTTCAAAATTCTAAGAATACCTATAGTTATGATAAATTTGATTTCGAAAACTTAAGTGTTTTTGGTTTTTCGAAAATCGGTCTAGTTTTTGAATAATTGATCAAAAACGCGATTTTCGGAAAATTGTTATAGATTTTAAAGTTATGTCAGTTGCTGGCCAAACAATCACAGTTAAAAAACTTCAAAACGCAACATATCTCATTTTCTCAGTGAACCGAACCGAATTTTAAAATCTTAGTTTCAAATGCAAGGTCGTATGGCATTATATAGTGCTGTTGAATTCCATCTGGATCCTACTTCCGGTTCCGGAACTATAGAGTGAAGTGTATTCAAAATTTTGAATCATTATTTAAATAGATGATCAACAAAAGAAATTCATTTAAGTTTGTAAATTTCAAACTGTTTTAATTTAAGGTTTATGGCAGTAAGATTCAATTGAAGGCTGAAGTTGAAGTTGAAGAATGCTATAGTAATATTTATGAGAAAGGCACCATTATACCACTAGATGCATAAAAAAGTTATTTTTCTGTAAACTGTTTCCAGACATTTGGACTTGGTCAGAAATATGAATAGGAAAGTCTTATAAAGCGCCCCTGCTAGCCAAAATGCCTCCTTCCTTTCTTAAGGATTCAACACTTTTCTAAACCAAAGTTTTATCACTAACACTATCTTTTCGTAGGATCTTTCTGCTATGCAAGTTTGGTAGTTGTCGTTTGCAGGAAAGTATGAAAAAACTGTAAATTTCATTTAGCAGCTTTTCGGTGTAAGGTTTTGCTTCGACTAAATAAGCGTTTTATCCGCCATTTCTTTGACATAGTGATTATCTCAAAACAGTCACTCTATGCACATTTCAAGAAGCATAATGCATCATTGTTGTGGGGTTAAATGTCTCTTGTTATGTGCCAAGCCACTGATTTGTTGTGAGACATATTTTACGGCTGCTGTGGCATTATGTCTAAGGCAAACGAAAAAACTAAGAATGTGGTAGTTTTGGAAAATGTGTTTATATCAATAAATTCTCATCTGAAAAATTATGTTCCTCGGCCGTATTGCAATGAAATACTCACATTCTCGAGGAAAATATATTAAAACTCTTAGAAATTTCTCAATGTTTTCTTAATGAGGGCAAATTATAACACTTTACCCTATAGGGTTTGAGCATTAACAGATACCATGAACAGATACCATTCTAACTTTTCCAAGGAACCAACAGTCAGGCACAATAATTATCATTAAACTAACAGTATATAAATTTAGAAAAAAATTCTATACGCTTGCAACGTGAGATTTACAAAATTCTGGAGAAACATTTTTCTGCACACATTTAGTTTATGAACGTCCTCTCACATGACAATATTTGTTTACGATAGTGTGAACTTCTCTTCGGTTTTTAAAACTTGCGAGAAAAAAGCTAACGAGTACCACTATTTTTAAAATAGAAGCATATTTTTTTTATTATAAATTAACAGAATAGTTTGTTAAAACGATCCATTTGGCAATTTGCTTTATGAAATAGACTTCAAAACGCTCTATGAAAAAAGTCATTATAATAAGACAGAATCTCAAGATAATTATGTGTTTTTAACGAAGTTTTCGTTTCGAAATCTGACTATTTTTTCTTTGAAATGCTTAACACAAAAATGTAATTTTCTTTAAGCTGAATGTGGGCTTGATTATCCTAGTTAGTTAGCATGATTTATTCTACCATTCACCATCTCTAGACAACGTATATATTATATTTGCATATAAACATAAGGGAAATTGTACAGTTAGCTTAATTTACAGTTTTGACTGTTTACTTTAGAAACAAACGCTTTAGGAGTCTATATAACGTATTAATAATACGATGTTATAGTAATGTATTGCCAGATTAAGCAGTGGTCACGATTGTTAAGAAGATGATGAGTTTTAGTTTGACATTGGATTTAACTTTCCAAATTAAAAAAAAACAGATTCAATTCAAATATATTCAGCATATCCAAACTCAAACACAAGTCCAAACCTATATTAAAACATTCGCTAGCAAATACGTAGTTCGATTAAACAACCATTGACGTTCACACAATCCATGCAATTGTCACTGCACATGCCTTTATAATATCTGTTCGATAATGTGACATTATGCAATATTCCCATCAAACAAACATATCTGCAAAAGGGCGCATCCCTTCGTTTGCATCAACCTTTGGCTAGAGTGCAGCTTCACTATTGATGAGTCGATCAAGTGATTTGTTTTTGTATGAGATACAACGTTTCTTGCATATGTAAACAGTAGATTAACGGCAGTCAGTTCGCGTGATTTAACTCATCATCACGGCACATTCCAGTAAAAGATTATTTCATTAAACACTGAGCTTCGCATTTTGTATCTTCAGAACATCAACATTATTTTATAGATCACGGAAATTTAAATTGGAGAACACACCGACACTCACTTTGTACCGACTGAGCCGCGCTTTACGATTCTTCAGCCCGATTCAACACTAGCTTCGATTCCCAAAATCACAATAAACATAAACGGGACCTCTCTAATTTATAGCAGGATGACGATCAAACAATGCAAAAACAACAACGATCGTCCGCGTCGATCGAGTGATGAACGCTGACTGAATGCTACTACAGCAGAACATCTACATAACTTAGTAAGTACACCCGGATTAACTACACCAAGTTGGTACCTGGCCAGTCTGGCTCGTTGCTCATTGAAAGTCTTCGTACGTCGCACTTAGCTATAAGTAAACCGCTGACTACCTACCGGCTTTCTACTGTGAAGGTGTGGGAAGTCAGTTGCTCTGTTACAATCGACTCGCGGCAAACTGTATGACGCTGGGTCACATGATGGAGACGCTGCATAGCTGGAACGGAGTAGGCTGGTTGGTAGAAAATGAATTATACCATACATACTAATTAAAGGTATAAAACGAATTTTGGAAACTGTTCATTGATTCTTGTCAAGCAGTCTACATCTCAAAAACCAATAATATTTCCGCTTATTGCTCTAAAAATTACTCTAACGTAGGATATGCTAAAACGACTCGTTTATGTGACGTGTAGTTTGATTTTGTATTCATTGGACAAAGTCGGCAGCACACCATTTCGGATATTCCCTCTTTCTCTTAAAACATTTGGCAAGAATGTCGTGCCAAAAACGTCTGAATCAAACACAATAAGTCTGCGGTCGCAGCTGAAATCATCAATAATTTTAGAAACGTTTTGAATTGAATAAAAAGTGTCGTCATTCACCCAACTATCTGGAAATTATTATCATACCTTTTGCTTTGTTAGTATAGGGAAAACCCTCAAACAATTTTATTTTGATGTGTTCATTGGATGAACGAAAAGTATTTTTCTTGAGAATGAAAAAAGTTTCTATTTAATGTAGTTTTTCTTTGTGATCGATACTCTTACTCCAGAGATTTTCCTATTTTTTGGACTTAAAATAAAGGTATTTTTTGGAAGATCTGCCTATTACTTTTCCGTAGTTTCGATAATCTCCTCGCGCGCGTCATTTTTTATATTGATAAGCCTCCTGTTTATGTTTGGCAACGAATAATATTCAGTTTTCACTCGCTCCTTCAATGCGCAGTAAAGTGTGTATTATTTTTTGAGATACACAGAATAACATTATGAAAGATACAGGTGAAACAAACCCACATATGACACAATTCATAAGAATGAACACGTAAAATGACAGATTCTTACAAGAATGATTTAAATGTGTGTCAAGTGTTCCCCAACTTTTAGGCAAATACATATATGTTTAAGTCATTCAAAGTATGTCAGAATGCTATCAATATGCGTTAGATCTACAAAAAATGAGTCATTTTGACAAGCGTATAAGTCGGTTTCAGAAGAGGTAAATTTACACCATTTTGTCTAAATGTGTAGTTCACGAAAAGTATAGTATTGAGCTTGTAGAAATCGGTTAAGGACATCACACAGCCATTTTCAATTGAAATGGCGACGAGATACCGCTTGTCTCTCTTTCTCATCCTTTCTCTGTTTTGCCACTCACCTCATGTAAACAAAGGGAACAATACTAATTAAAATACAATTTTCACAAGCCTCAGTGACTGACCAGTGATCACTTCCGAGATTTTATTCATGAAACAAGCATACATAAAACTCTGAACCTCAAAATTCACAAGTGCTTTTGTGTCAGCGAAACTTGATAACGAATTTTCAACCACGATTGAAAGGGAAAAGAGTCTCCGATAATATTTCAATGCTGAATTTCCACTACGCTTCAGTTCGACACCGAAATCATTCGTGCAAGGGAAGGGGACAACATTTTTTCATCTTCCAAATAGGGATTAATGCGACAATAGCCTGTTTTAATTCCAGCTAAATGATGATTACACTGCACTATTTAGACTAAACCCAAAAAAATGCTATTCAGCATGAATTTGATTTATAAAAGAACAAACTTTCTGAATTTTATTCGAATCCGACTTCCGGTTTCTGAATTTTAAAAAATGCAAAAAAATGAACATAAGAGCACTTAATTTTCTCAAAGACGATGGAATCGATTCTCACAAACTTAGATTTAAATAAACGGTATAATTCCTGAATATTATTTGGTTTAGGAATTACAGGGTGATTAAAGTAAAATTCCTATTTCAATTTTATCAAAGCTTGTGTGACCGATTTTAACAAACTTAGGAAAGTCTTGTGGTTTCATAAAGAATTCCTGAATTTCATCCAGATTCGAATTATAGGGTAAAGTGTGTTAAAAGTGGTATTCCTTCACTTAAACCGGCGAAACAAAAAAACGCCACAAAAAACATTCTAGACTGGCCTCAAAACTACTCTGATCGGTAGACGGCCGAACAAACCGGCCATCCTTGTTCCCGGTTTTCGATTAACGATTAATGAAACCCACTGACCGCCACTGACCGTCGATACAAATTCATATGACTTTTGTTACCATTTTCAAGTGAAGCTCTCAGAACTCTTTGTCAGTTGAATAATCGTACCTAGTCATTTGAAGTTTTGCTTGCTCAGTTTCAAGTGCCAAGTAGTCTAGCTGTTTCATGGTCTTCGCCTTTGGTAGTGAGCAAGTTCGAATGAATAGAACTATCAATGGAGCAAAGTATTAAAAATTCGGTACGTCACCGAACGTTATGTGTGTGAGTGTGAAGTTTACTGCAGTAGAGAGATCGTCAGTGTGTTTCACATTCGGTTTCAATTAAGGGTTACAGCTAATGGATTATACTGAACCAACCGAACCTATTTTTGTCGTGAATACGACTTACTTTACTATGGGGTGCCTTTTCAAAATTTACCCTCTGAGAGCCATCGGGAATATGATCACAATTTAATGATAAAATTTTCAGTTGTGTGACATAATCTCAAATAATTCAAAATTAAACTTTTTTGAAATGTTTGGTATAAACGAGTATCAAAGAGGATAATTTATAAGGCGCGTTTGCTTTTCTCGTATTTTTGAAGCTCACAGCTCAGTGATCTGTGAAGGGATTTATATAATCTAACTACCAATAGAATCGAAATTTTTCAACTTAAACGTGTATAGCAAAAGCATTGAAGTATTTCAATAGTACACTATTGAAAAACCTGTCTCATTTGACCCATGTCAACACCAGCCAATCAGAACGCGTTCTGAGGTAGAGAACAAAATATATGCTACTGTACGACAAATCGTTCGAGAAAAATGTTCCGAAAAGTGGTGAATATCGTAGTGAGTTCCTCAATTTGGTCCTTCTGAATGCTAGAAACGAATCCCTACAGCATATTGATAGTTTATTTCAATAAATTATGCAAATCCGAAATGAAATCATCAACATTAAAATTCTGTATGCTGCTATTTTTATAGCCGTTAGGACCGCCCATTAGTGAAAAAGCTACAAACGAAATCAGGTAAAAACAAGCCTCTCAACAAAAATTGAATCAGTTTGGATTCTATCGCCACTGTGAGCAGATGTGTTTTGTGTCGTCTGCACAACTAGTTTCTCTTTCGACAAGAGCGATTACGTCACAGCTGCCAGTCATTAGCATTGGTGAGAAAAAACAATGGTGGAGAGCATTACACAAAATCAGCCGTTCTAATGGCTCTAAAAGTTTTCTAAAGAACTATTAGGATTTCTATTTTTACTATTTTTACCTGCAGCTGTTAGCGGAATATATTCAATAGTTGCACTATTTATGTACCATTTAATTCCACTATTTTACTGTCACGTTATTACACTTTCACAAAGTCACTATTCTTTAATGAAGCATAACAAACGTTACAATACAGATACGCGTATTTCGGAATGTTATTTACATCCTTTCTCAGTGTACACAGTGTATACGATACACTGAAGAAGGATGTAAATAACATTCCGAAATACGCGTCTATGTATTGTAACGTTTGTTATGCTTCATTAAAATATAGTGACTTTGTGAAAGTGTAATAACGTGACAGTAAAATAGTGGAATTAAATGGTACATAAATAGTGCAACTATTAGGATTTGTTGTTCGCAAATCGAAGGTAATTATCCTCAGTTTAGAGCAAATCAAGAACAGTTTGGTTAGCTTTGTGCACTTTTCGCTGTGTGAAATTCACAGTAATCGAGATCAAGTGAAGCCTTCTTTTTTTTGCGAAAAATGTGAAAATGGGAAATGCTTGCATAAATCATACAATTGATCAACTAATTGATATTCGGAAGTGTTAAGAAAAATGTCAGTTGTTTTCGTATTCACGACATCCAGTTATGTCTCTGACATTACCCACCCGCCTTTTTTTCTTCAGATTTTCGCAAATCAGCGAAAAAAAATTGGTTTGTATTATCAATACAAGAAAACACAACATTATTAAATTGGTGCGGTAGATGATAAATACCACCATGAAGAACAATCGATTAAGGTTTTATAAAGTATACTTATATCAGAGAGTGACAAATCATGTTGAAATAATCGCTGGTAATATGGATGAAAAAAGTATGAAAATGGCCAGAACTTCAGATGTACTACATTTTTACACAAATTTAGAATTTTTCACGTAATTTTCAGATAAAAAAAATCATCGATCAGAAAACTCACTGAAGTAGCTTTCAAATGAGCCTAATTTTGTTAGCGTACATACATATACACAGACTTTTTCCGATCATGTCGCACTGAGTCGAATGGTATATAACACTAAAGGTCTCCGAAGCTCCGATCAAATCTCCAGCAATTCTATTACCTTTTATAAAGAAAAGTAAAAAGTTTCATGTGAAAACGAATGTCATTATTTTCTATGATAAATATGATCCCAAAACACGTTAACAAAATTCGATCAAAAATCGCGTTGACATGTCATGGAAATATTTAAACATCGCTTTTCGAATAACATTATGACAATAAGGTGCCATTTTTTCTGCACATTTTGGCGGTCAATGAAGTTACTTTTCATCCCATCTAATATTTTACCTAGAGTGCCTATAACCAGAGTATCGACAGCTGTTCGTTCGGAATGACACCTTCCAGTTCCAAACGAGCAAACGACCTGTCAATTACAATGCAAAGCTAACGACTCTGCCAACATTTCGAACTAAATGTTTTGAATTGTTGTCAACATTACTGATGAGAAGTCGTCACTCTGGTTATAGGCACTATCATTTTACCTACTTGTTTCCTTCTTTGCATAGTTGGGACATGACCCAAGTTGCTACATACAAAGAATGGACAAAATATCCAGAAGAGCTTTTCCAGATAAATATAGTTTACACTGGGGTCTTTTTTACGCATTTTTTTATGTGGTTTCTTTTTACGCGGCTTTTTTAAGCGGATTTCTGAATTTACACAGATTTTCGAAGTTACCCGGATTTCCCAAGTTACGCGGTTCTCTTGTTTTGTCTTAGAAATGCATGAAACTTTGAGATATGGTGTTATCCCGAATTTTTCTTTGACGTCAACTCTTTCACACTTTCACAGTTCAGACTACACCAGATCTGGACGTTTCATGCGTTTCTAAGACATTCGATATCAAACATTTTTTTCGGATTTCCGCAGTTCGACTTTGAGATTTTCTCAAAACAAAATCTTTTGAGATTACTTCAGATCTGGACGTTTCATGCATTTGTAAGATATGGCATCAAAAAAAATTTTTTTGTCGTGAATACGACTTACTTTACTATGGGGCGCCTTTTCAAAATTTACCCTCTGAGAAAGTGATAAGTTTTTGATCGTGAATATCTCCTGTTGTATCTAATGAATCAACAAAATTCTTGCGACATACCATCGGAAATATGATCACAATTTTATGATAAAATTCTCAGTTTCGTGACATAGTCTCAAATAATTCAAAATTAAACTTTTCTGAAATATTTGGTATAAACTAGTATCAAAGAGTCAGTTTAGTGCAAATTAAGAACAGTTTGCTTAGATTTGTTCACTTTTCGCTGTGTGAAATTCACAGTAATCGAGATCAAGTGAAGCCTTCTTTGTTTTTGCGAAAAATGTTCCAGAGTTTAATGTCGTAGAGAATTACACAATATGACCCTTCTGAATGCTGGAAACGAATCCCTACAGCATATGGATAGTTTCTTTAAATAAATTAGGTCTATTGTATCATTGATCAACCCAGCGAATTAATGTTTTCTTTATTGAAAGATTATAATCGGTTGTAAACGCTACACCTACACCAACCATATCAGTATCGCACCCACGTACAACAGTTCAGCCTGGAATTAGATGACAGTCAGCGGCATCCATCGGAATTCGAATTCAACTCATCACTCTCCATCACAAACGCTATCATAAAAGGTTCTTTTCAGAGCCACCATTATTTTATTATGAAGAACTATACTGGTTATTTCATAATATTTGTGTATCAGAATGATAAATTTAACTAATCTGAACTTTAGTTTAGGTGCATCGTTTCAAATTCTACATACAATTTCATACAATTGATCAACTAATTAATATTCGGAATCGTTAAGGAACATGTCAGTTGTTTTCGTATTCACGACATCCAGTTATGTCTCTGACATTACCCACCCGCCTTTTTCTTTACTTTTGAGTTTTTATGCGGTTTTTTACGCGGTAAAAGTAGACCTCAGTTTATTTGTTTCACTAAAAATGACCAATTATTTTTAAATATTACTTCCAATTTATTTTTTCTCCAAGAACGTTTAATATCTTGACTAAAAATTTGAAAAAAAATATTGAAATTGTAAAATCTTAAAGAAGGAATAAACCAAATAAATTGCTGGCTCAAAATTTTTTTCTTCTGCGTGTCAGAGATGGTTTTAATTCTCCAAATGAGCCTTTGCTCCCATCAATCAAAGATAGATATCCAGTAAATCTCCTTTCAAAAGCCATATAGATCGACATTTGACACATTGTTTTGATGCTTCGAACTTTACTTTCTTTCATTATAAAAGTTATCGAAAGTTTGAAAACCGAAACCATTCAAAGAACCTTTTTTATTTCTAATTTTCCATTTGAATTACCACCGCGGTGAGCAAATAAATTTCATTTTGAAAATACCGAAAACTCACAGAATATGGATTTAGATTTATCGTAATAGGGGATCCAAATGCTAAGTATACTTCATGGAACAACTGGCAACGTATCCAAAATGGATGAGTATTTCATATTTTTTTAATCTGCTGGTTACTATCCAGTTTTATCTACAAACAGCCCTGCTTGTTTCTACTTCTTTTCTGAGTAAATACCGTCTATAATCGATCTAATTTTAACAACAAAGTCACATTTGTAGTGAGTGCATGATTACTCGTGTTTGCATTGACTTAGATAATTTCTCAATAACAGTTAGAATTTTTTTAGAAGTAATAATCAATTCAATCAGTTCTAGATTTAACTGCCACAAAATTAATTGGTTGGGATACAATTGAAAACAGTGCGAATCGTGAAATTGATTTGAAAAATTTTTCTGCCTTCGATACTGCAATAGATAATATGAATCATTAACTAATTGAAGATAGTAATCTATCAGTTCCAAATTGCTCAAACTTAAATCAACTCTTACCGAAAACAATTTTCAACTCTATTGTTCCACGACAAAGAGGCCTAACTGCAAATGACAGTTTCTCTTTGTTTTCTTTTTTTTCACGGTTTACTGGATTGATTGTATACTTAGCATATTACTTTTCGCATACCTTTTACAGTAAAACCACAAGCTTTCAATTTATGTTCGAAACTTTCAAGAAATGTTGGTAATGGCTCCGTAACAATCAAAAGAGAAAGTAAACAAAGAGAGGCTGTCATTGGCAGTTAGGCCCTTATGTTGGTGGACTGTAAAAATGCTCATTTGCTTAGAGAATACTCCGGATGCCTTTTGACCGGATGCGAAGGACACGGTAGCCTGAAACAAATCTAACAGAGTCGAATTCGTACCCAAGGAGATGAATCTTCCTAACTGTCGCCAAACCAGACCAATTGAAAGTTGTTGGGCCTTAAAAACGGCATATTTATGAAACCATGTCATGTAATACAATTAAATGGATCTCAAAAATGTTACATCGAAGTGTAGTAGAGTAGAGTTGTTATTTTGAAATCATGCTTTGACTTACTGGGACACCCTTCATTCAGCCAAATTCGCATCTTTGATTTACCAATCAAATAATTGATCTCAAATATATTTACTTGGTGAGCAACATAGAGTTGTCTAATGCTTATTTACTTGACGAGGTTACTAAGTTGATAACTATATTATTTTAAAAAAAGAAGTGAAATAATTCTATTATTTTCCGGCTTCTACTTTCGATGGTTAATTTATTCAGTAAGTCTATTAGCTAAATTTAAAATGCGATCATTTTGTAGATTTCATTAAATCTTAGTAAAATGCAGTGCTTAAGCTGATAAAGCTAAAGACGAAACAAACTTCTGGAAGCTTCCTGATTTTTACACCGCACTAAAACACGGAAAGGTCAACGAAATTATCCAAAAATTACATGGTTTGGCAGGCTATGTGTGTTTGTGGTTTGAAGAACAAAATTTTTATAAGTACAGGCGAGTTTATTTCAACGAGTATCTTCAAGAACGGCTACTACTATCATTCATCGAGTTTTGTGTTGTATTGGTCTGATTTAGTGTCTTGTCATTAAAGTAAAGCGGTTCAGGAGTGATATGCATGATACAATATCAACATTGTACCAAAGGACTACAGTGCACTGAACACCCCAAAACTTCGCCCAATAAAAAGACATCGAGCCATAGTAGAAGCGAAACCTTGGGGAATCGGAAAGGACAGGCTAGTAGGGTCATCTATACACACTTAGAAGAAATCCTGTAAATTTTGTATGCTCTGAGACCGACATATGGCAGTCTCAAAACGTTTATTACATTTTATTGGACAAATGTGTCATGCATTCTGATACATTTTTATGCGTTGAAACTTTACGTGAAATTTTACGTGCCAGCGCAAAAAGGCGGGATATATTTGTCACAATTATAAATAAAACATTGTAAAATTTAGTCATTTGTCTAGTTACGTTCTTTCAAATTTCGTCATATTTACTTTTACGAAACGTGTAAATTAAACTCAAAGTGCCGATATCGGCTGCCCGATTTTTTTTATTGATTCGGTAAAATCCGAGATTCGTTAAAAAATATTCTGATGTTCAGCATAATAATTTGCTGAACTTGTCAGTAAATAACATATACTAATATAATGTCAATTGTCGGTTCTGCATCGCAACACGTCGCCATTTGTCGAGGAATGAAAAAAAAAACAAACAAATTGCTTGAGGGAAATTTCGATATTTCGAGAAAAGATAGTCGAATGACATTCAATGGCCTACTGAGTAAGTAAAATTAAAATCTAAGAACTCACTTTCCCTGTATACTTTTGGAAATCTGTTCGTTTACAGTTTATAGATATTGAGGAACACTAGAAACAAATGATTTAAAACGTGTTATTTTCACCCCCCTGCTATGGAAGCTGGTTCCTGAAACCGACGCATTTTGTTTTGGTGGCGTTGTTGTCAACAATATTTTAAGCTACGTTCATACCATAAAATCAAACCACACTGGTGTCAAAAGTTAATTTCTTCAAACCCAATATAAATATTACTCTTGTCTAGTATTCTCTGCAAAACAAGTAATTTGACCTCTTTTTGAATAAGAAAAAAAGGGGTTTGTTATAGTTTGATTATATTCCATCGAAATCATTTCCTTATATTGGTGCAACCGAATGAAGAAAGATGTGAACACTGCTTAAACACAGCATTTGAAAGCGAACTAGAACCAAAAGAACCAAAAATTTCGGCTTCAAGCCAATTGTATGCAGATGACAATCGCACCACCGGGGTGGTTATTTTGCGTTAGTTTGTCTTGTTTACAAGCTTCAAATTAAAATAAAGGTTATTTATTAAAAAAAACCTTTTTCATCCCTTGCTTTTGTGCCATTTAATTCATGAAATATTGCGCATTTCATACATGATTAGGCTTTTGCGAGAAAATTATTTACACAGTCCGTTTCCAGTGTTACACACATACAGATAAGTCCAGTATATGAAAAGCAGTGATGCCACGTTTGCAGATTTATTTCTTCAATTTCTTAACAGATTTCTGATTAACGCTGCAGATATTTATGGACCCACAAGTTCTTAATGATTTTACCAATGATCGAATCTTAAATAGTCATCTTTAAAATTTGAATCTTTCGAGTATTTGACATTTATTATCGTTCGCTACAAAACGGTTTTTCCACTGTCATAGAAGCAGTGTGATTGTACAAACATTTTAATCCCGACTTTAACATTTTCAATAATAAAGTAAAATTATTTGTAGCCAAATTACTGATTATTCGGCAATTTATGATTTACTTCTAGTCTTTCGCAGATTGTTACTGATAATTTCGGCTATTGCCAACAATTATGGGATTTAAGATTGCCGATATTCTCAGTAATTATACATTTTTCGGGACGATTACCGAGCGCATAGCAAGAAAAATTTCGGCATATTTTTCCCCGAGATTCGACAATGAAACATTTCCATTAATTTCATTCTTGATTGTATACATATTGCAATATTACTAAACACATTGATGATAGTATCACCATATCGTTCAGGCATACTCAAGTGATGATTGAATAGATATAGATCAGTGCATATCGTCTCCATCGAAGCTTCAACATCAGCTTTCTGTTGGTCACAGGTGGGTCATTAATTCAAAACATAACAAAACGCTTGCAATTAGTAATCATCAAAGTGCATAGTCTGCATTTGCTCGTAGTAGATGTTAATCATTACATGGCATCACGCTTCGACATATGCTATTCGGAAAAAAACATGCACTGCCACTGGGCGTCAAAACACCTGCCTCAAAGATATTTGGCACAGTTTGAGTGCAATTCTTAGCAATCTAAATGAATCGAATGAAAATTACTGTACAATTAGCTTTGTTCCAGTCGGTCGCCGTTTGATGACAGGTTACGATTGTGTCATAACCGAACTATGCATTCAACTTCACATATTCATTTCTGTAGTCCACGGTGAGGCGCTACGGAAAGCACTTGCAATATTTAAACAGTCATAGAAACAAAGCGACACCACTATGCAACTATGCCGATGCTCAGCTGCACACATCACACGACGCTTTTGGTGCAAATTCGTATGCAACCGGTTTCCTTGCTGTACCTCACTCCCAGCGGGGCTCGTACGTCCTTGAAGAGGGCACTTTCCGTCGTTTCTGCGGGTGTGGAATGCAATTTCGATACGCCCCCAAGGCGGTCGAGATCTGTGATACCTTATAGGATTATTAAATTTAAAAGCAGGCGTCTATTAAGCTGTAAAGTGAGCCGATCGTTGTTCAATTGCGCTTGAGTAAGTCTGGATTATAAACATTTTTTTTTATTTGATGAAAATCTGGTCGGAAGAACTGTATGAGAACTAATGTGATATGATGAATAAGTTAAATAAATAAATAAATAAATTATAATTTATCAATTTTTTCCGCGCACGGTTTGAACAAATGATATCTTTGTCACTTATCCGTATCTTATTTTTTTCTAAATCATCCTAAGTCTTTTTCGATTTTCACGTTATGATAACATACTGATATTCAGTTTTACAACCCTGAATCTACGATAGTTTTTAATGACCATTTCCGTATATAGAAAATTCAGTTTAATTAATAGATTCAAAAAATGAAAACATTTTGAAACCGATTATTAGATTCCATCCCTGTGTCCTGTTTTGCATATGCAACTGTTTGACATTGAAAAACACCCCGAAATTTCGGAATCGGAGGTCGTTCCCAAATAAAATTCAATAGCAATCAGTAGAAATATATACGAAATTTTGAATCAAGATTTTGGAAAATTGATTCGGGCATTTTTGATATGAATTCCATTTCAAAGGTACTCCATATGTTCAAGTCTTTTTTATGCAATCCAACTAGTGGTGTGATACTGCCTTTCTCTTGCCATTTGAATACACATACGAAACCCTTCCAAACTTGATAAATTACTCCATAGTAACTTTTAAATAAATGGCAGCAACTTAAAATTCAAACTTGATCAATGACTCAATTGTAGCTCTCATACAAGCCTAAGCTTGTTGAAAACGGTACAGCAATCTCCAAGAAAAATGTGCGGTAATAAAAAAAGTGCATTTTGTCGATTTCGTCACTTATACCATTATTTCTCCGGAACCTTGAAGTGGCAGTTATTAGATCTTCGGAATTGATCAATCATCCAACAGTAGCATACAAACGAGACTCAGCTGATTGGAATCGGTTCAGCCATCTTTGAGATAGAGCTGTCTTGTCGAGCTGTGTCGAGTAATATATATGTTATCACTATGGCTCTCTAAGGCTCCTATCGAAAGTCAGTTTTTCCAGTAATTCTTTATCTTTCTATAGAGAAAGGCATAACCGCAAAACTTAAAAAAAAATCACTTATAAACTTATTAAACTTTGAATAGATCACATTATTTCAAAATAATACCAGCCCTCGGCGTTTCAAGAACTTCTAAGACATCTGACACAAAAAAAAAACTTGTAGTAGATAATGTAAGAGGCATAACCGCAAGATTGATCACTTTAAAAATGCACATTTATTTTGATACATTTTTTTACAAATAAATTTTCCATTTCAAGTAGCATTTTTGTAAAATGCTTTGGATTCTGAAAAGAACGGAAGGTTACCATTTCTCCAACTTTCAACAAAGTTGACAATTATTTCCACGAGCAAAATTCCGAACAAATCGGTTGCCTCTCGTTTGGCGAACAGCGCACGAAGTAAATCTTCTACATGTTTGTGTGCCCCTCCCTACAGCGCTAACATTCCTCACCGAGTCGTGGCACCCATGAAGTTGGACGTCATATGGATTAGTGAAGACACTTATTCGGATTGAAAATCGATTCTATAAAATCTAATTAATGTATATGAGGATATCCAACTTACTCTTTGTATAATTCTATGTAGAGATGCTGAAAACGGTTTGGAACTAAATGATTCAACCGTAATTGCGGATTGTAACACTATCATTTATATTTTTAGGTATTACTTCGGGGTGGAAGGCTATCGGTGCTCAAAGCACCCTTCCCGGACTTATGCATCGTCATGGACGTCTGCGTCGTTCTCTCCTACTCTTGGGCCATTTATCTCTCGATTTTGAGCCACTCATTTCGCTACAGGGGATCGACCAGGAGGATGTCTAAGTCGGTCCGGCGATTCCGGTTGGAGCTTAGCTTCCGGTTCGCTGGCGCCTCGACAACCTAGGGCTGGTCTACATCAAGAAGTAATCGGCTAATCCCCGACTATGGATCTAGCCTACACCGACGGAAAAGTTCCCCGACGGAAAAGTTCCCCGACGATGGAAGTTTCCCCGGGACCGACGCTCCCGAAATCCGTGAACGGTTCGAACGGCAGGATACCTGGGTCGGTCCAGTGATTCCGGTTGAAGGATGACTTCCGCTTCACTGGCGCCCCGACGATCCATACCGGAGTTACGTTGCGATCTACTCATCTAATCCCCGTCGAATGATCTAGACTACGCCGACGGAGAGCTCCCCGACGAAAGAGTTTCTCCCGACACCGAATCTCGTGTTTCGCCACACGGGACGCTCGAATAAGTGCCGAGGTCGATCCTGTGATTCCGGTAGGAACGTGGCTTCCGGTTCACTGGCGCCCCGATGACTTTGATGCTGTGGCTTCTACTCGGCTGGTCCCCGGCAAAGGATCTGGCCTACACCGACAGAGAGTTCCCCGGCGAAGGAAGTTCTCCCGACACCGACCATTCATGTTATGCCACCGGGACACTCGAAGGGGTGCCGAGATCGATCCGGTGATTCCGGTTGGAACATAACTTCCGGTTCACTGGCGCCCCGACGACTCGACTTTGGTGCTGTGGCTTCTACTCGGCTAGTCCCCGACGAAGGATCTAGCCTACATCGGTGAAGAATTCCCCAGCGATGGAAGTTCTCCCGTAACCGTCCTTTCTGACACCCGCGAACGGATCGATCGGCAGGATGCCTGGGTCGCTCTAATGATTCCGGTTGGAAGATGGCTTCCGGTTCACTGGTGCCTCGACGATCCATACCGGAGTTACGTCGCAATCTACTCGTCTAATCCCCGGCGAAGGATTTAGACTACACCGACGGAGAGTTCCCCGACAACGAAAAAACTTCCGAGCCGATGCTTGTTCGCTGATCCCTCTTTAGCGGCCGGCGGTTGCGGCTGCCTGTTGTTCTGCGCTTCAATTTCGCTGCAAGATGCCCGAACTGGGAAGTCGAGGTCGACACTGCATTTCAGTTCTCCTCGCTGTGACACTTCCTCTGGACTAGGTTATTTGGTAAAGTTTTTCTGCTACATACATCCAGTAGACCAAAAATCAAAGTGTCGCAAAACGGGAACAGGCAAACGAGACGTGTTCTGCCGTCTCAAGCCCTCATTTATAGCCCTTAGAACTATCGATTAGTGTATGTATTCTCTCCCTTGTGTTCATACTTTGATGAATTTTCCGCACTTGTTTGAAGCAAAGGCCGTACTGCGAACGGAGCGAACAATGAACATAATAGATCAAACGTTCTAAAGAGCGGTTCTCACGGCTACAAAAATACCAACGCACAGAATTTAAAGGTTGACTAATTCATTTCGGATTATCATTTTCCATTTTTCGGGCCGATTTATTTTTTACGCAAACGATCAGCAGCTGAAAGATGTAATCGCGGGATGCATTTCAGGCGTTCAGATGGTGGTATTTTCTACGATTTTGGTATGCCGTATGCTGGCTTTATTTGCATTCGTTTGGTGCAAGTTTTGTACAGTGAAATGTGCAAAGCTTATCAAATTACTCTAGATTTCCACTAAACTGATGATTTTTTCTTTCGATTTGCATGGAAAGTAATATTAATAGTTCTTTAGATAACATTTAGAGCCATTAGAACGGCTGATTTTGTGTAATGTTCTCCATCGTTGTCCTCTTTTCGTTTTCTTTTCCTCCAATGCAAACGACCAGAAGCGGGATGATGCAATCCCTTTTGTTTGAAGCGAAACTCACACTGCGAATGTCCAACAGAAGAGATGCTCACAGAAAAACTAGTTGTTGTTTTTCTGCGTTTAGGCTTTTGGAACGGATCCTCATATACGTCATTGACTGAAGCACCAGTTGAATAATGCTAGGTGTAGTTCCACTGTCTTGGCGGAGATGGCAGCCTGCGCTCCCGATATGTCTCCGTTAGTGGATGATCATAGCCTGAAGCTAGCAAACGTGCAACAGTGTCTATTTATAGATTCGGTTGATTGAAAGGTTTCGTGTTTGGACCTATTTTTTTATATCATTTATTTTACCCCGGCTTTAACCATTTTGGTCGTTCACCGGGTATGTTTGGACCTATTTTATTATTATTTAAACAATGTTTTCGTAATAAACGGGTCCCGGGTTGGCGGTTCAATGCTTGGGACGCTTAGTGTCAGTAGGATCCATAGTACTAGCCATGGAATGATTCTGTACGCTAAGAATCGGCTGCAAAGTCTGTTGAAACAGAAAGGCCAAATTCCACGAAAGGAATGTAATGCCAAGACTTTGCTTTCGTAACAAACGTGGTATTAACAACAATCTTACATCTGTTTCCATTCCTTCCGTGAAAGAATTAGAGAAAATACTTAAAAAAGAAAAAAGTTATCAAGAAAACAAATCTGGTGTAATTTCGTAACACTTTCGTGTAGTGAAATTTTGAAAATGCACCCAGGTGAGCTTAGTAAAAGAAGACGTAGTCCTACGTCAAAAAATGATTTCGGAAATAGCAAAAGTTTTCTAAATCCCAAACCCAAAGGCTCGACTTATAGTTTTTTCGAGATAACGCTAGCGATAAAGGATTCTTCAAAAGCTTTGAATCTTGAATAAGAACAAAAAAGTCTGTTTGGCATACACTTGCATAACCTTTCAAATTTATAATCAGTTTTAGTCAAGTTTATAGGAATTGTTCGTTTTTTGCTCTACATGACGGTTTGAACTTTTAACCACACATCGCCATGTTGTTCCGGAACCGGAAGTCGGATATGAACAAAAGTCAATAGCAGTCAATGAGATCGTAAAACCTTTCATACGAGTCTAAATTTGCGAAAATATACTCAGCCGTTTCTGAAAAAATGAAGAGAGTTCCGGTTTCGACTACTATTTCCGGTACTTCAGAAACCATGAATTGGGAGCTACTTATGGAAATATAATACTTTTCAGTTGAGCCTAGGTTTATGAATATCGGTTTAGCTGTGTCTGAGCAATATGAGTGATTTCCGCTTTGAAGTACACGATCACTTTTTCCGTTACTTTCAGAATCGAGAACGAAGATCCGGTATTACTAAAACCAATGTATTTGGTCATCAATTAACCAAACCTGTTCAACTGAAGAATTATTCGGCAAATCCTTTTTTTTTTCGATGTATCAATACTCCAAGTCCTCTTCTAGAAAATCAAACCGAAGAGAGACACGAATTAGTCGGGTTGCCGAAGTTAATAACAAAAAAAAAAGAGGAGTAATCGAGATCCAAATTTGACAAATCGACGTGAACATTTCATAAGGGCACATAAACCAATGAGAGATTCTCTTTGTTTACTTTCTCTTCTGTTAATAACACCTAAATTTTCACGTTCACTTACCAAATTTGCATATAGAATGAAAGAAAATATCTCCAGCTTTGTAATAGTATCATACATGTAACGAACAATTGCGTAATCAGTCGGTGTTGAACAGTCGTTCGCACCGCACGCGTATAGCTCTTGGCTCCTGGAATTTTTTTCTGGCTACCTAGAGTTTCATTGATTCAAGGCTTCAGTCTTTTTCAAGGCTACCTGAATCACTAACTAAGTGACTAAGTGATATTAGAGTGACTAAGTGATACAAAGAGTGATATTAGAGTGACTAAGAAATTAATCAGCCTTTTTTAAGGCTAGCTAGGAGTCTAATCGAAGACTAATTTAGCCTAGTTAATTTAATTTAAAATTTCATTAATTTCAAAAATGCCTGCGTCCAACCGGAAAGGCAACAAGCCTAAGGCTAAAAATAATTCAATACGGAATAAATCACAATCCGTTATTCAACATTTTTCTAATAACATTCACGATCTTATAGAATCTGAGTGTAAAAATAAAAGACAACGGACGGATTTCCCTTCCGTTGATCCTATGCCGTCTAACAATATTTACGAGATTCTTCCTGAATCCGATTGTAGCGACATAGAAGAAAATTCTTCAAAAATTCCCAAAATGGACGCTTGTCGTTCTGGGAAGAAACATCAATCTATGCCACCAGTGACGGTGATGATTTCCGACTTTAAAGCATTCCGTACTGAGCTTTCTACTTTTCTTCCGGAAGTAAAAGTCTCATTTCAAATCGGACGAAGAGGAGAATGTCGAGTCTTGGTGGATGGATTGGAAGATTACGAACGTCTTATTCGATATTTGTCCGAGAAACTTCATAAATTTTATTCATATGATATAAAATCAGACAGACCCTTCAAGGCTGTCTTGAAAGGATTATCAAATGATCAAAGTATTGATGAAATTAAAAATGAACTAAAAGAATTGCTTGGTTTTGCCCCTTCCCAAGTAATACTTATGAAAAAAAGAGCGAATGGTACTTCTAAACCACGCTGTGGAATTTCCCATGAACTTTACCTAATACACTTCAATCGAAATGATGTAAACAATTTGAAAACTTTAGAAAAAGTACGTTTCATTTCCCACATTAAAATTCATTGGGAACATTATAAACGGCATAATCGTATTGCAAACTTAACGCAATGTCGTCATTGCCAAGGCTTCGGCCATGGAACCAAAAATTGTCATATGGATATACGGTGTTTGAATTGTGGTAAATCGCATTCGAAAGACGATTGTCCAATGAATGAAACCACTGATGAATTTTCATGTTCAAATTGCAATGGAAATCATAAATCCAATTATTTGAAATGTCCTGTCAGGGAAAAAAATTTAAACGCTCGTTCGCTTCGACAACAAGTCAAATCAACGACCTTAAATGTACAGAACATACCTGAAAATCAAAAAACCGTTACAAATGCCACGCCTAATTCTTCTAAGGCACTGATTTCTTCGGAACATAAAACAGGTACGCCTGCCAATTCATCTTCTAACGAAAACAATTTATTGACAGGTAGATCGACCTCGTCATCATCTTCTTCTAATGTCAGTTATGCTGGTATATTAGGTAGAAATCTATCACCTATTTCTTCTAATGTAAATAATCAAAACACAGGACCGCCTTGCAGTTCTTCTTCTAACGAAAACAATTTATTAATTGGTAGACCGGCCAAATCATCTTCTTCTAATGGCAGTCTACCTACAAATATTCCTTCAATGCCATTCGCTTCTTTAAATGAAGTCGATTTAGGCGATATAACTGAAAATAAAATTATCTACCTACAAGATCAACTTTTTCAAATGATCATCCAAATGAATTCGACTTCATCACTCTTTGAAGCATTTCAAATCGGATGGAAATTTGCAAATAATATTATAATGAATTTAAAATTTAACAGTGATGTTAAATAATTATTTGAATATTTTAAATTGGAATGCTCGATCTTTGAAATCGTGTGAAGATTAATTTTATACTGTTCTCAAAGTTCACAAAATTCATATTGTGACAGAAACTTTTCTTAAACCAAATGTAAAATTGAAAAGTAATCCACATTATGTGGTTCATCGATTTGACAGATTTACTGGAATGGGTGGTGGAGTTGCCATTTTTGTCCAACGGCAAATTAAACATCGAATTTTACCTTCTTTCAATACTAAAGTTATTGAAAGCTTGGGAATCGAAGTTGAAACCATTCATGGAATTTATTTCATCGCTGGAGCATATTTGCCATTCCAATGCACCGGCGAACAATTAAATTTCTTTAAAGGCGATTTGCAAAAACTTACAAGATATCGATCGAAATTTTTCGTAATAGGGGACTTAAATGCTAAGCATGTCCAGTGGAATTGTAGGCAAAATAACAGTAATGGTAAAATACTTCATAATCAACTCTCAGCTGGTTACTTCACAGTTCTTCATCCCAGTAATCCTACTTGTTTCTCTTCCGTGAAAAACCCGTCTACAATTGATCTGGTTCTAACAGATCAAAGTCACATTTGTAGTGAACTGATTACTCATGCTGACTTTGACTCAGATCATCTTCCAGTAACATTCAGACTTTCCAACGAAGCTATAATTAATCCAATTAGTTCTATTTTCAACTATCATAGAGCTAATTGGTTGGATTACAGATCTCACATTGAAAATCATGTGGATCATGAAACTATTTTAGAAAATTCTGCGGACATCGATACAGCAATTGATAATTTGAATCATTATATTATCGAAGCTAGAAATCTTTCAGTTCCCAAAGCTCAAACTAAATTAAATTCTCCTATCATCGATGACAATCTTCAACTGCTCATTCGGTTGAAGAATGTTCGTCGACGACAATATCAACGTTCTCGTGATCCTGCTATGAAAAACATAGTTAGGGATTTACAAAAAGAAATTAAACATAGATTTACTCTTTTGCGAAATGAAAATTTCGCTAAAGAAGTTGAACAAATTAAACCATATTCTAAACCTTTCTGGAAACTTTCTAAGGTTCTTAAGAAACCTCAGAAACCAATTCCTGCTCTCAAGGAAGGAAATCAAATACTTCTTACAAATGGTGAAAAAGCTCAAAAACTTGCTCAGCAGTTCGAGAGTGTTCACAATTTTAATTTAAACGTTGTGAGTCCTATTGAAAATGAAGTCTCACTGAAATATGATCATATTTCAACCCAAGTGTTATCACACGATGACATTATTGAGACGAATTTTGATGAAATTAAATCAATTATTAGGAAACTCAAAAACATGAAGGCTCCTGGTAATGATGGAATTTTTAATATTCGTATTAAAAATCTTCCCGATGTTGCCTTGAGACTCCTGGTTAAAATTTTCAACAAGTGTTTTTCATTAGCTTACTTCCCAAAAAGATGGAAAAACGCTAAAGCAATTCCTATCCTCAAACCTGATAAAAACCCAGCAGAAACATCAAGTTATCGCCCAATTAGCTTACTTTCTTCTATCAGTAAACTTTTTGAAAAAATTATCTTGTTAAGAATGATGACTCATATAAATGAGAATTCAATTTTTTTACCAGAGCAGTTTGGATTTCGTCACGAACATTCAACTACTCATCAACTTGTCAGAGTAACGAACATGATAAAATCAAATAAATCTTCTGGGTTATCCACTGCAGTTGCTCTTCTAGACATAGAAAAAGCATTCGACAGTGTTTGGCACAACGGTTTAATAGCAAAAATGTCTGATTTCCAGTTTCCTATTTATTTGATCAAAATGATTAAAAATTATTTAACTGATCGTACTCTTCAGGTTAGCTATCAGAATTGTAAATCTGAATTGCTACCCGTACGAGCCGGTGTTCCGCAGGGTTCGAGTGTAGCTCCAATCTTGTATAATATTTTCACTTCTGATCTTCCAAATCTACCCGTTGGTTGTCAGAAATCGCTATTCTGTGACGACACAAGTCTGTTAGCCACAGGTAGAAATCTAAGAGTGATCTGCAGTCGCCTACAAAGAAGTTTAAATATTTTCAGTGATTATCTGTCAAAATGGAAAATTAAACCAAATGCAGCAAAAACGCAATTAATTATCTTTCCTCACAAGCCAAGAGCTTCTTTTCTTAAACCAAACAATAATCACATTCTCAAATTGAATGGCTTGGAATTGACATGGTCTGATCAAGCTAAATACTTAGGTTTAACGTATGACAAAAAACTCACTTTCAAGGATCACATTGAAGGAATCCAGGCAAAGTGTAATAAATATATTAAATGTTTATATCCTCTTATAAACAGAAATTCTAAGCTCTGTCTAAAAAACAAATTGTTAATTTATAAACAAATTTTCAGACCAGCCATGCTTTATGCGGTACCAATTTGGTCAAGCTGTTGTTCTACCAGGAAGAAAACGCTTCAAAGGATTCAGAATAAAATTCTGAAAATGATTCTGAAGCGTCCTCCCTGGTTTAGTACAAATGAGTTACACAGACTCACAAATATAGAACCATTAGATGTAATGTCACATAATATTATAAGCAAATTCCGACAAAAATCGATGCAATCTTCAATTGAATCGATTCGCTCTCTGTATTAGTTAGTAAGTTAGTATATAAGTTCCTTTTCCCCATTACACAATACAAGTAGGTTTAGAATTTTCCCTACACAAAAATCTCAGAATTGCGGAAGCAAATGATGTCTTTATGGTAATAACCAAATCATATATATAACAGCGCTGAAAAGTCACCACTTGTGGCTGAACACCCAATTTAAATCTTAATAATTTAATTTTAACTCATATTCCAATAAATAGTTATTTATAAAAAAAAAAAACAATTGCGTAATAACGCAGATATAATCGTAAGAGAAAGTAAACAAAGAGAATCTGTCAATTGTTCTAAGGCCCTTTTGAAATGTTCACGTCGAAATGTTCTCTTCGTGCGTCTCTTATACTGTGTGTCCATCACACGACCTATTGAGTGTATTTATTTCATTTTTCTCAATAAATTTCTTTGCGAAAATAGTCATAGTTATGAAAAATGTAAATTATCTATGATATACGCAACTAAAAGCTTTCATGACAATTTCGTATATTAAATATCTCAAAAGTTATCTTCATCTTAAGGGGAGATAGGGTCTAACGGATGAAAATAACACTATTTTTGCGAATTTGTTTTAGAACAATCGTTCTAAAAAATAAATTCAAATATTTAAAAAATAATAAAAAGCATCATTCGAAAACTGTTTAGTAATTTTTTCGTGAAAAAATTTAGAGAAATACGAGCAGAATAGTTGTAGTAAATGTTTTTCTATACACTAACGTTTCTGTTTGATTTTTAAAATTTTTGGTGGTTGTTTAAGGTCAAAACTAGAATTTTCCTCATAAAATCCGCTATTTTGTAGCTGTAAAACATCCCCAAAGTAACAAAAAACGAAAAGGAAAACGTTGGGTTCTAGAACACTACATGGATAAAGATTGTGTAAAATTTAAAAATAAAATTTGAAATAGTTTTCGAATGACGATGGATACGAACTTTCAAAACCTGCTTTTGAGAAAAACGCGTTTAAAGTCCATTAAAATCGAAGAAACAATTTATTGCTCTAGAAAGGTAGGGTCTAACACTTACAAAAAATCATATTTTTTCTTTTGTATTTTGATAAAAGGAAACATTTCAGAATGTTTTGTCAAGTTTTTAAGTCAATCGAAAAAGTGCCTGTGCACCGAGCTCTTGCTTCTTCGCAATATGGGATAATGGCGCAAAACTTCCAAAGTTTCGTTCTAATAGGTTTGAAAATTTTACCAAAAATTCTTGAAATGTTTTACTATAAAAAAACATAAAGAATAAAAGAAAAGATTTTGCAAAAGTGTTACACCCTACCCGCCCCTTACGGAACCATCATTGGGCCACTATTTTTCTGACCTTGTGTGTGGTATTCGATCTCGGTGTATGTTTGCGCCATTCGTATCCCTGGAGATGTTTAAAGAGATATTGAGCACTTCAAATTTTAACAAGATTGCGTTGTAAGCTTACTTTGTCAACATTGAATTTGGAATTTATTGAGATCAATAGTGGAACAATAATATAAACTATAGATTTTTTGGGATTGACCATTTTTTGAAATTATTCAATATTATCTTAAGCCTGATTCATGTAGTGTTTTTGATATCTCATGGATGCCGGTTTGTGCACACGGCTAATTTTATCTGTTCAACGTATCATCGTCGACTCATCAATGCATGAACAATTTATATTGAACTGCTAATTCCATTTCGCGGTTCAACATAAACCGCTAGACAGGCATAAAGTAAATCCTATGGTCACCTCGTTGTTTTGCACCTAAGTTCTATGTCTTTACTGTTATGATCGTAAGTATACAGTATATAAACTTCTAAATGATTTCTATATATTTACGACCACAAAGTCGTAACTTTGTGTTTATCTAAGACGTCAGTAAAGAGATAGTACTCAGGTGTAAAATAAATGGGAGGCAAATAGCATTTACTTTACGTCTACTTAGCGGTTTATGTTGAACCGTAAGGTAGCATTTGCAGTTCAATTTGAGCTGCTAATGCACTGATAAGTCGAAGTCGTAATATAAAATGAATAGAATGTGATAGTTTTATACCTGTATATGCTAGATTTGAAGCTGTATGGAACGCGCTGAGAAAAATATTGCTAAAGAAGCTAAACTTGCGTTTCACTCAACGATTTATTTTACTAAAATAGTGACAAAAGAAAATACATAACTGCAAAACTAGATATTTGATTTTTCTCAGTGAGTTAGTTCGTTTCAGTAAATATTTTGATAGAAATAACAAATATTTTACTTGTGCGTTCCTGTTAATTTCTTGACAAATAATTTCACAGTAAATTTAACTTGCAAATCAATTTAAAATTGACTATATTTAGATAATATTAGTATGATTTGAATTTATAAACTTGCCGGTTGAGATAAATGATTAGATTTTATGTTAATATCTTAGTATTATCTTGATTAGTATTTCAACTTAAGCTTTTGTTTGTCTGGTGAAAAGCTTGTTTTATTAACACCAAACAGAGATGTTGAAGGGAGAAATTGTTTTGAATCAATCATATTTTAGATTGAAATTAACATAAATCAAAATAAAAAATCTGTTGTTTTGCTATTTTAAACATGCTCCATTTCTATGCGTGTACATTATTAGTTCAAGCAATGCATGATTGAAGAAAAACCGAAATTGTATTGTTACTATATTACTAAATCTTATTCTACATGTATGAGAGGTCATAATTATATCAACTTGCTTCGAATCCGCTCTGTCGTTGCTAACCATTACATGAATTAACAGTTTTGTAGCCCTTAACGTTTTTGCAATTTATGATGGTTAATTCGTTTCCTTTTCGTATTTTAGATCATTCTTCTTAATGAAGAAAATCAGTCACGTTAGACGGTTTGCTGTTTGAAATCATCTTAAACATTGTATGGAATCTATTCCAAAAAGAAATAATAATAAAAAACGATCAGCTAAGTATGTGCAACAACACAGTAGGCATATTTCGTTTACAAGCTGAAAATCGTGCTGAAATCTTATCATGGTGTTCTTAGTTTCAGCTGGCAACGCACAACCTACGCCACAACGCTCCATTAACTTTTATTCTCTTACATTTTATCATTAAAATTAATTACAATTTGTCTGCCTGCAGTAATGCAAAACCGTTTTGCATTAGCCATCAGAGGAAACTCTCCCTTTTGTGCCATTGAGGGTTGCCGTGATTTTCTCACAATTATTACAGAAGTGCATGCGGTGCAAACTGCAACCATTCGGCCGGAATAGCGCTAAAGTCTTTTAATTGTCTTTATCGCGCAAAACAAAAGTTTGACTTAGTGTTATACAAACATGAGAACGTTTCGTGATTCTTTGGTTCGTGTATTTATGAGCGTAGTAAAAATCAAAACATTAATCATCGAGCCTACATTTTTGTCTGCTCATAAGAAACAGATCATTACTTTTTGCAAAAGCTGTTTTCCGGGTAGTTTTCGTGCAATACTATTCGGTTGAACTATTTGTATTCATTTCGTTGAATTAATAAACAATTGATAATTATAATTGGTGGTCCTGCAAACTAGGAACGTCATTCAGTAATAGCCGTTCAACCGAGAAGGTTGTGTATAGAAGCGTACAGTTTAATAACGCTGGTTGGTTTACACGCGTTAAATACGACAACGGTTGAACTACAGGTAGAGACCTGTTGGCAGCAGCCGTTAAAACGTATAGTCGTGCTGCATAAGAGAGCCCTAGTGCTGGGCCAAGCTGGTGAAGGAAACAACAAAGGGCGTTTCCCAAACTCTACCCAGGCCGCAATATACAGCCACAAGTGCTGAGCAGGAGAGTGCAAAGGCACATCGAAGAGGAAGAGTGCAAAGGCACATAGAAGCAGGAGAGTGCAAAGGCACACCGGTGCGAAGGCACTTCGGTGCAGAAGCATATCGGTGCGGAGCACTAGGAAGAAGGAGACAAGACAACTCGGTCTTTCCACTGCCATACAACACGCAGGTATACACCGGTGACCTGCGCTGGTTACAGCTGGCGAAGACGAAAGCAAATCGGAATTCGAGTGGTGCTGGATGTCAGGTAGCAGTAGCATCACATCATATTCTATCGCTACAGTGAGCTTCAGCATTGTATCAACGTCCAGATACATCCAACAAGAACATCTAGAGCAACGAGGATCTACACGGCAGTGCAACGGAGATAGACAACAATTTCAAGGTAGAAGTTTTTTCTTTTCCTTTTGATTGAGTACTGTGTAGTGTTGGTTTCAAATTTTATTTTAAAGTTTAGTTAAAAATTTTAATGTAATGGATGAATCCATGGACGTAAATCCTAGCATGAATCCGATACCCCCACGAACGAAAAAATATCAGGAGAGCTCTTCTGGGCCTTGGATAGTCTTTTTTAGACGTATATCAAAGCCATTAAACATTTTTCAAATTAATAAAGGTTTGACATCACGATACTCTTCAATCAAAGAGATCATAAAAGTAAATAACGATAAAATTCGTGTTGTGGTAAATAATTTGAAACACGCGAATGATATTGTCTCTTCGGAACATTTCAATAAAGAGTATAAAGTTTACATACCCTCCAAAGATGTCGAAATTGACGGTGTTGTTACCGAAGCGAGTCTTTCGGTAGATGATTTACTCAAGCATGGTGTTGGTCGTTTCAAGAACTCTATGCTTGAGGGTGTGAAAATACTGGAGTGCAAACAACTGTACTCAGTAGTTCATGAAGAGGAAAAAAAAGTTTATCGCCCATCAGACTCGTTTCGAGTGACATTTGCCGGGTCTGCGTTGCCGTCCCATGTCTATGTCGATAAAATTCGCCTCCCTGTTCGGCTTTTTGTTCCAAATGTAATGAATTGTACGAACTGCAAAAAATTCGGCCACACAGCTACTTACTGTAGTAATAAACCAAAATGTATTAAGTGTGAAGGGCCTCATAAAGATAATGATTGCAACAAGGAAATTGAAAAATGTATTTATTGTGGGAATAGTCCTCATGATGATATTTCAGTATGCACTGCATTTAAAGTGCACAAAGACAAAATTAAGCTTTCTTTAAAAGCACGGTCTAAGCGCACATATGCAGAAATGCTTAAAACGGTCATTGATGTCCCCCCTTTGGAAACCGAAAACGGGTTTTCAAATCTAGAGGAACCAGAGGACTCTGACTCTGACGAAAATAGTGAAGGTAATTCGTTTATCACTACCCAAGGGTCAGTTAAGAGAAAGAAGTCTTCCTCCAAATTACCAAAAAAGACACCTAAAATTTCATCTTCAAAAAAAGATCCCCGTGTTAAACAAAAAAAGTCAAAACCAAAGACTGTGCCTCCTGGTTTGTCAAATTCACAAACCAATCCAGGATCTAGTACAGAAAAAGATAATAATCCAGTGGGCTCCATTTCACAGCCACCAACAGGATTACTGAAGTTTTCGGAAATTGTTGAATGGATTTTCTCAGCATTCAATATATCTGAACCCTTAAAGACCCTCATAATGGCATTCCTTCCAATAGCTAGAACCTTTTTGAAGCAGTTATCAGCTCAATGGCCAATTGTCTCAGGTTTTGTATCTTTTGATGGATAATTTATCACCCGTCGCAAATGATACAATCACTGTCTTGCAGTGGAATTGTCGAAGCATCATGCCAAAACTTGATTCATTTAAAATATTATTGCATAGTCAAAAATGTGATGTATTTGCTTTATGCGAAACATGGCTTACTTCAAACATAGCTTTAAATTTTAATGATTTTAACATTATACGTCTCGATAGAGACTCTCCGTATGGTGGAGTGCTTTTGGGAATTAAGAAATGCTATTCCTTTTATAGATTAAACATCCCTTCAACTTCTAGTATAGAAGTTGTTGCTTGCCAAATAAACATTAAAGGCAAAGATATTTGCATAGCTTCGGTTTATATTCCTCCAAAAGCACAAGTTGGACAGCAACAGCTTAATGAAATGGTTGAAGCCCTTCCTGCACCACGATTGATTCTGGGGGATTTAAATTCGCACGGTATTATGTGGGGTTCCGTTTACAATGATAGCAGATCATCTTTAATACAAAACATTTGTGACAATTTTAGCATGACGGTATTAAATATGGGTAGCATGACACGGATCCCAAGACCTCCGGCACGCCCAAGTGCATTAGATCTATCTCTTTGCTCAACATCAATTCGACTAGATTGCACCTGGAAAATACTGCCTGATTTACACGGTAGCGATCATTTACCAATCATCATCTCAATTAGCAGTAGCAATTGCATTGCTACTTCCGCTAGTATTCCATATGATTTGACAAAAAATATCGACTGGATTAAATACCAAAGTAGTATCTCTAGTATTTTGAATTCAATGGAAGAGCTCCCTCCACTTGAAGAATATGACTTCCTCATTTGTTCGATTCTGGAGGCAGCAGAACAATCCCAAACTAAACGCTTTCCTGGGCCAACGACTAACAGAAGGCCTCCCAACCCCTGGTGGGACAAAGAGTGCTCAGAGGCTAAACTCGCAAAACAAAATGCTTGCAAGACGTTTCTAAAACGGGGAGGAGGAACTCCTCAGAATTTTGAAAAACTTATGGTTTTAGAAACCAAGTACAAGAGCATACTTCGAGCCAAAAAATGTAGCTATTGGAGACATTTTGTCGAAGGTTTGTCAAGAGATACCTCAATGAGCACTCTTTGGAACACGGCCAGACGAATGAGGAATCGTAACGTGGGCAATGAGAGTGATGAATACTCGAACCGATGGATATTTGACTTTGCTAGGAAAGTTTGCCCAGATTCTGTTCCTACGCAGAGCATTATACGGGAATCTCCTCCAAATAATGGTTTTATTAATAACCCATTTTCAATGATGGAATTTTCTATAGCACTCTTGTCTTGTAACAATAATGCTCCAGGGTTGGACAGAATTAAATTCAACTTGGTGAAGAATCTGCCCAACCTCGCAAAAAGACGTTTGTTGGAATTGTTCAACAAGTTTCTTGAGCAAAATATTGTTCCACCTGACTGGAGACAAGTGAAAGTTATCGCCATTCAAAAACCGGGGAAACCAGCTTCCAATCACAACTCATATAGACCCATTGCGATGTTGTCCTGCATCAGAAAATTGTTCGAAAAAATTATTCTACGACGTCTCGACACTTGGGTCGAGACGAACGGTTTGTTGTCAGATACTCAGTTTGGCTTCCGTAGAAATAAAGGGACGAATGATTGCCTTGCATTACTTTCGTCTGACATCCAAATTGCCTTCGCTCAAAAGCAACAAATGGCATCTGTATTTTTAGACATTAAAGGAGCATTTGATTCAGTTTCCATTGATGTTCTTTCAGACAAGCTTCACCAAAATGGACTCCCAGCGGTTATAAATAATTATTTGCACAACCTTTTGTCAGAGAAACACATGCATTTTTCACATGGCGATTTGGCAACACTCAGAAATAGTTACATGGGTCTCCCGCAAGGCTCATGCCTCAGTCCGCTCCTCTATAATTTTTACGTAAATGACATTGACAGCTGTCTAGTAACCCCATGTACACTAAGACAATTGGCAGATGATGGCGTGGTTTCAGTTACTGGACCCAAAGCTATTGATCTGCATAAACCATTGCAAGATACCTTAGATAACTTGTCCGATTGGGCTGTTCATCTTGGTATCGAATTCTCTGCGGAGAAAACAGAGTTAGTCGTCTTTTCAAGAAAGCATGATCCCGCGCAGCTTCAGCTCCATATGATGGGAAGAATGATCCAACAGGTTTTAACTTTTAAATACCTCGGGGTGTGGTTCGATTCCAAATGCACGTGGGGAGGACACATTAGGTTTCTGATAACAAAATGCCAACAAAGAGTAAATTTTCTTCGAACAATAACAGGATCCTGGTGGGGTGCTCATCCGGAAGATCTAATAAAATTGTATCAGACAACGATACTTTCAGTGATGGAATATGGATGCGTTTGCTTTCGTTCCGCTGCAAACTCTCATATTATCAAACTGGAGCGAATTCAGTATCGTTGTTTGCGAATTGCTTTAGGGTGCATGCATTCGACACATACAATGAGTCTTGAAGTTCTGGCGGGAGTTCTTCCATTAAAAGATCGATTTTGGGAGCTTTCATCACGCCTGCTAATAAGATGTGAGGTGCTGAATCCCATGGTAATTAATAATTTCGAACGACTAGTCGAGCTTCGATCTCAAACAAAATTCATGACAGTATATTTTAACCATATGTCACAGGAAATCAACCCTTCAAGATATATTCCTATCCGTGTCAGCCTCCTAAATGTCCCTGACTCAACTTTATTTTTCGATACATCCATGCAGCGCGAAGTGCGTGGAATCCCGGATCATCTACGTTCGACGGAAATCCCAAAAATATTTTCAAGTAAGTTCAGGCATATTGACTCTGAGAAAATGTTTTACACGGACGGATCGCGAATTGAAGAAGCGACAGGGTTTGGTATGTTCAACAATAATGTTTCGGCCTCATTTAGGCTTCAAGAACCTGCATCTGTTTATATAGCAGAGCTAGCAGCAGTTCATTATAGTTTGAGTGTAATCGTCACATTAATTCCAAACCATTATTTCCTCTTCACAGATAGTCTGAGTGCAATTGAAGCCATTCGCTCAAACATGACTGGCAAGACTGAACCGTTTTTCCTGGGCAAAATAAAACAGTGCCTGAACGACATATTAAACAATAATTATCTAATCACTATAGTCTGGGTCCCGGCTCATTGCTCCATTCCTGGCAATGAAAGAGCCGATATTTTAGCCAAACGTGGTGCTATTGAGGGTGAAATTTATGAGAGACCAATTGCTTTCAACGAATTCTATAGCTCGTCTCGCCAAAGAACACTTGCCAGCTGGCAAGCTTCTTGGGATAAAGATGATCTGGGTCGGTGGATGCACTCAATTATTCCGAAAATATCGACAAAGGCATGGTTCAGGGGACTGGATGTGAGTAGAGATTTCATTCGTGTGATGTCCAGACTCATGTCCAATCACTACACGTTAGATGCACATCTCCTTCGAATTGGGCTCTCCGAGACTAATCATTGTGCTTGCGGAGAAGGTTATCGGGATATTGATCATGTCGTTTGGACATGCGTGGAGTATCGTGATGTCAGATCTCAACTAATAAATTCTTTGCGTACCCAAGGTAGACTATCCAATGTCCCAGTTCGAGACATTCTTGCTTGTCGTGACCTTTCATACATGAAACTTATTTATCATTTCATAAAGAAAACTGGAGTTTCAATTTAATAAAGGCCCCTTTCAAGACTTAGTTCTGATCCCAGCTGCGTCCATGAGTTCAACCAATAGCTAAATTAGAATAAAAATAATGTAATGATACAAACAAACTCGAAACAGTTTATGAAATTATTAACAAAATGTCTGAAAATAACAGCTTATTTTATAATTTATAGAAGTTAATCGTTTGGTTCAAATAATATTTCCGAGTAGATTTCATAATTAATGACGAGTTACCTAAGATGATTTTTAAGTAATAAGAGAATATGTTTTAATAAATGCAAAACGTTGTGACTATGTTAGAATTAAATTAGGATAAGAATATTATGTAAAAGTGATGCTACGGCGAAGAAAAACTTATGTAAACTGCCTTAAGAAATAAACGTATTTATGAAAAAAAAAACTAGGAACGAGTATTGAGTTTTTTATGAATTTCAATATTAAATTTATTTGGTGTTCAGTTTAATATGAAAAAGCACATTAAGTTGAAGATACCAGGTGCGAAAGTTTAAAATGTTGTTTTTTCATAAAACGATGGCAAAATATGTTATATTTAATGTATTGGCTTTCGTTTCCAACACATTTTGTTAATCTCTTTCGGCAATTGAATGAAACTATCTCAAAATAAATCTTCATCTTTTATTGACATCTATACATCGAGTAATTTTCGTACATCCTAGAAAGCTTTAAAGAGTTGCTCCGCCATTATGTGTCACATTGTTGAAAAGACGATGCCAGATCTGATGAAAATAGCGGGTGTAGTAGAAGTTCTCAATCAAGGGTTGAAATTGTTTCTTAGATCACTTTGGTCGAATGTGAAGGAGGTTTTCTTTTCAAATAAAATTTTATTTGGCTCATTTGCTTTAGCCTAACGTGGTCGATTGTCTTGTTGTTATAGGAGTGAAGGAGAATGACTTTACCGTGTCTTCGAGCCCATTCAGGCCGTTTTCGATTAATGCGTGGTTCAGATTGATCATTTGACGATATTAATTGTACTGCCGGGTCTATGAAGCTCGTAGTATGGTATTGCCTTCTGATCTCACCACACACATAGTATTACCTTTTTTTCAAAAAGATTCGGTCTTTCACACGATGTTTCTAGCTGTTCAAACGTTACCAAACGTTTTTATAAATATAAAAAAAAGGTATAGATTTCGCTCAAACTTTAGAAATATTTTCCGAGGCCCGGAGGGCCGAATGTCATATACCAATCGATTCAACTCGACAAACTGAGCAAATTTGTGTGTGTGTGTGTGTGTGTGTGTGTGTGTGTGTGTGTGTGTGTGTGTGTGTGTGTGTGTGTGTGTGTGTGTGTGTGTGTGTGTGTGTGTGTGTGTGTGTGTGTGGGTGTGGGTGTGTGGGTGTGTGGGTGTGTGTTGTCAACTAAGAGGTCGAGATCTCAGAGATGGCTGGACCGATTTTGATCAAACTAGTCGCAAATGAAAGGTCTCCCCGTCACCCTGAACGCTATTGAATGGTTTTGAGATCGGATGTTTACCTTTTGAGTTATACGAAGTTTTATGTCAAAATTTTCAGTTTTTTGAAGGTATCTGTCACAATTGACCTTGAAAACTGAATATACTTAGATTCCGCACGGTAATACCTATCCAACAAGCCATAGATTGTTAAAATCCATCCATTTTTAACGGAGATATCAAAATTTTTGTGTAAGCGACATTTTGCCCTATTCCAGCAGTAGAAGTTTTGAGCGCTGTCTGACAAAGAAATGCTTGGGAGCAACATAAAACACGATTTTTTATACTGTTACATACATTTGTTTCTAAGTACCCAAAAGACTGTGTACCGCATGATATTTTGCCTCGGACCGATTTTAGCACGGTTCGTTTTTGGCAACATAATCGTTCGAATATGACATATGAAAACCGTATGATGGTAGCAATTTCGAGTTGAAAGCAATTCCATAATTATATTGATTTAAACTACTTACAGCAATAAATGATGGAAGAACATAACAGCCATATACCATTCGAATCAGTTCGTCGAGATCAGCAAATGCGTGTGTGACAAATAATTTCACTCAATTTTTTTCGGAGATGACTCAACCGTTTTCTACAAACTCAGATTCATATGAAAAGTCGTATACTCCCAAACAAGGTTCCTGAATTCTGATTGGTTCCGACCTATGATTCCGGAACTACAGGATGATATGTGAAATGAAATTAAATCTGTGTAACTCATTTTTCTCGTAGATGGCTGAACCGATCCAAGATTCATATGAAAAGTTTAAAGATTCTATAAAACATCTTGTTTTTCAGTCAGATCCAACTTCCGGTTTCGGGGATACAGGGTGATTAGTATAGAAATGTCTATTTCACATAAATTATTCAGGTTTATCGGATAGTCGATAACCAAATAAACTTATTTCATTGTTGGTTGTATTCAGTTTTCGTTTCGGAAGGCACCAAAAAATTTAATTCGCACTACGATTCCTCAAAGATGTCTACATTGATTTTCAAACATTTTGAAACAAATGTAAACTAATGCTACTCAGGTGAATTTGTTTGACTACAATTTGGCTACACCGAATTTCGAATTCCGGTTCGAGTATCAATCGTTTCTTAAAGCTCAATCGTTTTCTCAAAAAAGCCAAATCGAATTTCAGAAACAAAAGTTCAAATTAAAATAAGTCCAATTTTATCTAATTCTGACTTCCGATTCTGGAATTGTAGGATGATGAATTTTTAAAATTCAAAGCGATATAGAAGATGACAATCCCGAAAAGCTTTAAAGTTGAACTCAAAAATATTGCAATTTATTCGTCATATGGCCATACGAATCGGTGTGGGTTATGCTGGTTCCTGAATACCGGCTCTGGAAGTACCTTAAATTACTCTGAACTCTAAAGTGGAAATTACTTCGACATATCATGAAATGTTTAAACGATTGTTACACTTTTAGATTCATATTCGATCCGATTTGCAGTTTCGACATTACAGACTAATGAGAGATTAAAATCTCAAATTGCCACTTAAAACGACGGACATTAGAATAATGTCATGAAAACTTAAACACCGAAGAATATTCATCAAGTCTTTACAAAAAATCGATAACTTGCCAATGCCTAGTATACAAATACAACGTTTTGAAGAGCACTTTAGGTTGAAATATACTTGAATAGGGTAGAAGTGTCATTTGTTGATAAAAAGAAATCGACATTTTATACTTGCGCTTCTGATGCACGACACGTGATTAGTAAAATCCCCAAGTGACTAATCTTCGCACCAGCTTTAAAAAAATCAATTCGAATCCAACTTTATACTCGCAACAAATTTCAATACTTTAGATAAGATATATCGTTTTCTCACGAAGCAATGTTGATGTTCGATGATTGTTGTTCAAAGATGCGTTCCTAAACCACGTTCACCCCGAAGTAATACCTAACGGTAGTTCCGGGGCGGCAGGGTTGTAGATCCAAGGTGTTTTAGTGAGTAATTCCAATTATACAGTGGTAGTCCTGTGGAGAGTCCAACACTCTGTGCGTAAATGCATTTCACCTTTAAAAAAAACACGTACACAGAGAATCCCGAGGTCACAAAATCACGATATTATAATTGCTGTTTCAACGAAAATGTTATTGATTTAACTAACATATCTGTTGATTGTTGTTTCCGAAAGCTGTTTGCTGGTTGAGAACATCAGTAGGCTGAGCAAAACGCAATACAAAAACCTCTTCTTAATCCACCTTTGTTTCATTAAAACTTTTTTTTGTTAGGATAATTTCTGACACGAATTTGGGGTGATATTAAACCCAAATCTATTCAGACTGTTTCGGTTAGTTCAGAAAAACGTGACTCAATGCTTACGTCGCATATTCGACAACATTCTCGAAACCAAAAGTATCAGCAATGATACAGTATTTGAACTTGATCATTGGATACTTTTTGAAAAAACGAGTACAGATAGAAAAACGTGTTTTGTCGGTTACGACACATACACATATTTAGTAAAAAAACAACAATCAATTAATTTTCTTTACGTTTCGTCGTAGACTCGTCAGTGCAGAGCAGTTCAAATTGAACTGCTTAGTGCAAACTTAAACAGTTCAACTTGAACCGCTTAGCAGACGTAAAGTTAACGCTATTTGCAAAACACTAATTTAATTGGCCCCGAAGTGCCATGTCTTTGCTGACGTGCCGAACGAAAACGTTATTTTCGGCTAATACTGGCCGATTCAGGTATGGTCATTTAGGGGTTAACCTAAGTTTGTGCTTAGGGCACATAACCGTTTTTACCTTTCTTTACGTTTCGTTTGCTTAGCGGTTCAGGTTGAACTGTTTAAGTTTGCACTAAACAGTTTAATTTTACCTGCTCTGCACTGACGAGTCTAAGACGAAACGTGAAGAAAAGTAAAAACGGCTATGTGCCCTAAGCACAAACTTAGGTTAACCCCTAAACGAACAATCAATTAGTTGTACAAAATTTTAAACAACCAACTTCAGAAAAATAACTAACATTTTAGTTGTTTTTCGGTCACGGGCTTTTACGTGTAACTGCAGGAAATGGCAACTTGGCAACGCTGAATTTTTTTTGTGGTCATAAATTCGTACAGTTGAAACCTTTGACGCCCAATGGCTGATGACTTAGCAAATTTTCTTATTCGCTTCTACTATCTACTATTCGCTTTTGTCGAGCAAGCAGTAAAAAGTGTTCTGACGACTCGGCAATAACTGACATTTGACGAATCCGGGATTGATGATATTTTTATTCGAATTTAAATATAGATTCAATATTTAAATTCAAATGAACAGTTATGACACAAACACAAACACAGACATTACATTGATTTGGTAAACGAACGTTTTACTAAATACACAAAAATACGGAGAATTTTCCAAACCAAGTAGCGGTTCAAAATCATTTAACTTCCTCATTTTTGATCAACGTTCAACAAAACTCGCAAGTTTAACTCAGCTCAGTCAATCGAGTTTGCAATGGTAGTATTTACCTGGAATCCCGACATCGGCAAAGTAACAATATGGGTAAAGAAAGGAATTTTTAGTAATTCAATGATAATCACAAGTTCGTTATACTTGAAGTTGAAGTGCAAGTTTATTTCATCCTTCGACGTGATATTTTCCTAAGCCTATCGATTTATGCATCAGTATAACCGTAGGATACTACTGAGCGTCGCCTACAAGATTTTCCTCTAAACACCATCAACTGTTAACATCTGCAGGAAAGTTCATGAGGCATTATTAAGCGGGTTTCGTGGGTTCTCGCTCAACAACGGACCAAATAAAACCTGCTCATGTTGAATTTTCTTGTTCCATTGACCGACGATAAATACACGCAGACTTTAAACAGCTTCCGGGCCCGGCTTTTTATACTGCAATGCGAAGGACCCGTTATTGAGAAATTCAGGATAAATAACGTGCCATTCTCGAAAAAGTAATTGATTTGGCAGGTCACATGTTGTTATAGTCGAAAATCTAAAAGTTTCTACCGGCACTATCAATAGGGATGTGTACGGGAAAGAATGTTTGTGAATGTGGGTGCTACTATTTATTAGAAGCCACGACACTCCAGCTCATAGTCAATTTCGTCTCTAGTCACTATGCGATGACTGAACCGATTTCATTAAGAAGACCTGTAACCTCTGGTTCCGAAGAGTTACGTAACCGGCAAAACGCGTTGTTTCTCAAAGATGGCTTAGCCAATTTTAACAAGTCTTAAATCGTTTGAAAGCTACTTTTGAATTAAGGATCAAGTTCGAAGGTCACTTCTTCTGAACTTCTGGATATAATGGTGTAAGTGATGTAGAGATGACTGAGCCAATTTCTTCAAGTCTAAGTGCGTTTGAAAGCTACTGTTGAATTTTGAAAATCAAATGATTCTCACTTCCATTTTTCCATTTTTGCACAATTCACCCCATAACTCCGGAACCGAAAACCTATCCCGACAAAATTTTGTATGGGGTCACAAGACCTTTCATTTAAATCTAAGCTTGGGAAAATCGGTTCAGCTATCTCTGAGAAAAGTTTGTGTACTTATTTCAACTTTTTTTTTGTTCATTTATCCCCATATTTCCGGAATCGGATGTCGGATCCAAATAATATTCAGGAATTTGGTGTAGGACAACAAAACCTTTCATTTGAAGCTGAGTATAACGATGATCATTCATGTATTAGTTTTGCGCGAGATGAAAAAGGAAACTTTTATTTGTTTTTGCCTTTCTCATATAGAAAGGTTATGCAATCACTGTGAAAACCGATTTTTGAACCGAGGCCCGAGTGTCGTATACCATTCGTTCGTCGAGTACACGAAATGTTTCTCTCTCTTAGTGTGGATGTGTGTATGTATATGCGTATGTGTGTATGCAACGTTTTTTTTGCACTAACTTTTCTCGGAGATGACTGATCCGCTTTTCACAAAATTGGATTCAAATGAAAGGTCTTGTGGTCCCATACAAAATTCCTGAATATTATTTTGATCCGACTTCCGGTTCTGGAATTATCGGGTAAAATGTGCAAAAAATTGTGAAAATAAGTACACTAACTTTTCTCGGAGATGGCTGAATCGATTTTCACAAACTAAGATTCAAATGAAAGGTCTTGGGGTCCTATACAAAATTCCTGATAATTGTTTGGATCCGACTTCCGGTTCCAGAGTTATAGAGTAAATTTTTTCTCATAGATGATGCGACCGATTTTCGAAAATGAAAGGTGGTGCGGTCCCATACGAAATTCCTGAATTTCATTTGGATCCGACTTCCGGTTCCGGAAATATAGGGTAAAATGTGTTAAAAATTTCATACCATTACTAAAAGGGCGGAAAACCGTAAACAATTTTCTAAATCGACCTCAAATCTTTTCCAAATGATAGTTTTTATCAGTAGACGGTCAAACAAACCGATTTCAGTTATTCTTTCAAGAATCGAAGAAAAATATTTTGAAGAATATCACAGTACTTTATATGATAGTATGATTGATATGAGAATGCCATCATTACACCACTAGGTGGATTAAAACAGGTTTTTATTGTTACTCTCAGCGAACACCGAATTATTTGAAATTCATCATAAACGTGGATATTGACAGATAGTCTGTTGTTATACAATGAATACGAGATATGTTTGTGAAAAGGTCTTTAAAGAATTATTTAAAGATTATACAGCGAGCAAAGTCAAGTTTATCAATGTATGTATATGATCAGAGCTGTTATTTTCAACCTAAATCATCTGTTTTCATATAGCCATTCAATTCCTGAGAAATAATACTTTTTTTAATCCACCTAGTGTCGCAATGATGCTTTTTGACTTTTTCATATAGAAAGGCTATACAATCATTAAAAAAACAACTTCTGAATCAATCACTAAAAAAAACAACTTCGGCCCGAAAACCCGAATCTCGATGAGCTGAGCAAATGTCTGTGTGTGTGACAAATATTGTCACTCACTTTTCTCGGATATGGCTGAACCGAGTCTCACGGTCCCATACAAAGTTCCCGAATTTCATTTGGATCCGACTTCCGGTTCCGGAATTACAGGGTGATATGCACCGAAAATGTGAAAATAATGCACTCACTTTTCTCAGATATGGCTGAACCGATTTTCACAAACTTAGATTCAAATGAAAAGTCTCACAGTCCCATACATAGTTCCTGAATTTCATTTGGATCCGATTTCCGGTTCCGGAAAAACAGGGTGATATGCAACAAAAATGTGAAAATAATTCATTAAAAATGTGAACTCACTTTTCTCAGAGATGGATGAACCGATTTTCACAAACTTCCACTTCAAAGGTCTCGTGGCCCCATACAAAGTTCCTCAATTTAATCTGGATCCGACTTCCGGTTCCGGAATTACAGAATGATATACACCAAAAATGTGAAAATAATGCAAAAAAAAGTGGAATAATATCACTCACTTTTCTGAGAAATGGCTAAACCGATTTTCACAAGCTTAGATTCAAATGGAAGGTCTTACGGTCCCATAGAAAATTCTTCAATTTCATTTGGATCCGACTTCCGGTGCCGGAATTACAGGATAAAATGCACCAAAATTGTGAAAATAATGTCACTCACTTTTCTCGGAGATGGCTCAACCGATTTTCACCAAGTTAGATTCAAATGAAAGGTCTCATAGTCCCATACAACGTTCCTGAATATCATTTGTATCCGACTTCAGCTTCCGGAATTATAGGGTGATATGCACCAAAAATGTGAAAATAATGCATTAAAATGTAAAAATAATGTCACTCACTTTTCTCGGAGATGAAAGTTCTTAAGTTGTCATGAGAATATCCCAATTTTCATTCGGATCAAACCCCTAGTTTCGGAGACAGAGTGCTCAGTATGAAAACGTCAATTTTAGGAATACTTTTTTCATAAGCTACCTTTTTATATTGACTAGTGATTTTCTCTAGTTTGCAGACCATGAGATTCTGTAATCAAATAAACCATTGATTGTCCCATAAATAATTTGCTAAATAGTCCGACTACCGGTACATTTTTTCCCACATTCAAATCGTCATAGAGAACCGTAAATAAATTTGTAGTTCATGTTAGTGTATGGTCGAATGAAACGAATGTCACTATGCCGATATCCAGCTTTCGGTTCCGGAAGTATTGGCAATAATAATCAACTATGATAAAATGGAGCTCACTTCACTTTCTCACATATGATTGAATAGATTTTCACTAACTTAAATTCAAATGTGGTGTATCAATGTAGTAGTATTATGAAACAGAAATCTTCAAAACTATTTTCTGAAATTGTAGTATTTCGGAGAATTTCTGCTGTAATATACAACAGAAAATGAAAATGAGAAAGGCATCTTTACACCACTAGGTGGATTAAAAAAGGTTTTTCATATGAAAATCGATTCGGTTATCTTGACGAAAATGCGGTGCAATACTTTTTTTTTAATTCTAGCAGATTAAACCCTGTATCTTCGACACCGGACAGTAGGACCTTTCATTTGAATCTAATTTGTTGAAAACCCATAACGTAACGTAACTTGTAACTCCGGAAACGGAACTCGAATACGTATAAAATTGCTGTGGCTGAAAACAAGATCTTTCATTTGATGCTAACATGGTAAAAATATATTGAAATTTGAAGTAGGTAAAAGAAATTTATAATCCAATAAGAAATTAGACGTGGACGGCAATTTCAAACTAAAACTAGACAAGATCGGAGGTAAACAAATGAATATATTCATTAGGAGAACCATGGTTTACTACGAGAGAGTATTCCTCTAGTGTATGGAAAAATTAACACAGTATGCAAATATATGCTATTGTTTGAATTGGTCATAAATTTACGAAATTGAAGAGAAAATACATTTTCTTTACTAGAAAGTATGACTATACACTTTGCCACAGTAGTGTTTATTTGACAAAATCTATTCGAATGACTTACATTATCAATAGTAGATGAAGTTTTCGTCAAATTAGTTTAGTTTTTCAAACAAGATATTTAAATCAATCACTTTTTATTACTGAAAATCTTTTGAAATTTTGTTTCCTTTGCTTTAATATTGCGTATGACCTGAACTAAAGTTTAAATATTGCCTGTAGGACGACACTTGAAATCCTAAAATTTTGATAGCGCGCGCTTTTGATAAGTAATACGATCAAATTCACAATCAATATTGATTTGCATGAAAAATTTTAGTAAAAGGATTACGAAAGTTTACGCTCTTAATTTTATTTATTCTCCGATTTACCCGAAATTTCAACCATTCAAAACATACCGATAAATTTTGTAGGTAGCTACGAGACCGTCAATGACATGCAGTAAATTCGAACAAAATTGAAAAAACGTGGTGATTTCGAAACGGACCGTTTTCTGTTTGAGTGTCGATGGGCTCCATCAAGTGGAAGATTTGAAATTTCATTTGAACTGTGTAAATGTAACCATCTAGTATTGTAACTTTGAAGTCTTAATAGAAGTACTGTAAAGTTTTTGTGCGTACCAGTTTACTTTTGGTTAACATTCATTGATTATAATTCACGTTTCTATGACTTCAATCCGCTTGATGGATTTGTTTCATATGTTACTGAAATCAAAGTGCTACAAACGATCCTACCTTGGTATAAGCGTGTATGATAACTTTGATTTTCCTACCACTAGTGAAGCATTTAAAAAAGGACATAGAAGATTGACTTTGTTAATTAGAATTTAAATGTAGGAATTTAATGTATAATGTTTTGCATTTGTTGTTTCACTATGAGAAATTGTTGTCATGTTGGTAAAATATCCTAAAAGATGTGAAGTTTTCAAGAGCGTATGAAGCTATTTCAAACGAAGTTTCCCCATCTACATGAATTTTCTTAACACCAATTCTGTTCAGATGAAAAATAACAGAAAAAAATGAATTGAGAAAAGGTTGAGACTTCGCACTGAAAGTCCAATTGAGCGCAAAGTGTGGAACAGTGAAGATATCTTATTGAAGGCGAATCTCTATTTCTTATGGTGTTTGGATTTGAACAAAAATGCTAAATTCATTCGCCGTCTTGGCGTACTCGGGATAGAGCAATACAAAAAAACAACCTTGAAATTGCTTACCCCAATGAGTACCATTCAGCTAGCGTTCAAATGTGCTAGCGAACGCGAAATAATTAGATAAACGTCATTCGGTACACGATGGCCCACTCGCGGATCAACAACCGATCAAACAGTACGTTTATACGCAAATGGGAATGATTCACCTGGCAACATCGGTTGCAATAATGTGCGCGGTGGTTCAACAAGGATTACTTTTTCATTGCATGCAAACCATCGAGGTGCAAACTTTGTTCAATAGAATCTAACGGATATATATTTTTCCGAGTTAATTAATTTAGCCTGTTACAAACGACCCCTAAATTGAATTTGATGAGTTGACAAAAAAGCCTTCCAAACCAAATCTATTTCTGGTCACAAACTCTTTGAACTCATCACAAGTTTCAGTTGATCATCGGACATCGTCTTGGAAGGATCATCTCGAGCGCGAGTGTGTTATTTGTACTGTATCGTAGAAAACTATCGTGAAAAGAAACAAATATAAAAATGGCTCTTAAGTATAGTGAAAGTAAACATCCGTATATTGATCTTGGAAATGGGTTCCAAATAACCTTTTTCGAGGACCGATGCAAACACGGGGAAGATTTCGAATCGAAGGCGCGTCGAGCGATTAACGAAACTCCTGAGAATGTTCCAAAAGCTATGGCGGAGCTCCGACGATTAGTTGTGGCTGACGGAAGATTCAACATACCTTACGAGAGCGATTGGTACATAAATACGTATCTGCGGTCCGGTTCATATGATCCTCAGGAGACTTATAATATACTTCAGGCAACAGGCACCCAAAAGTCCAAAAACAGGGAGTATTTCGGGAGTGTGGCTTCAATTAGGCATGTCTTCGAAGAAGGATTGGTGTGGGTAGTGCCTGAACGAGATGAAGATGGAGCCGTGATTATTGTGGTTGAGTCAGGAAGTGTGTGATAAATTTTGCCTTTAAAATATATAAGTAGTTCGAAGTTCAACAGTTTTTTATTTTGTTCAGAAAAATGGAATCCAGCTAAAGTATCCGTAGTACAACTCAACACTGCAGTCAACGCTGTGATTTCGATTTTCCTGAATAGTGTGGAAGCTCAGCTCCACGGTTATAAGCTGATATTCGACATGGACGGACTCTCAATGAAGCAAATAGTGCAGTTTACCCCTCAAACAACGGCCATTATGTTGGATTTGATGGACAGATGCTCTTGTATCAGGTTGCTGCAAGTACATACGGTCAACAATGGAATGGTGTACAATATGGTGGTTTCGATCATGAAGCCTTTGATGTCGAAGAGCATGCGTGAAAAGCAAATTTTTCACGGTCGTAATATGGCCTCCCTGGCTAAGTTCATAAGTCCCAAGGTCTTACCACCGAAATATGGCGGAACCTCGAAGGCACCTCCATACGACGGACGTCTTCTCGGAGATCTTCTGCTTCACTACGATGAGTGGATGCTAAGTATGTATCGTTTTTAGTTTTTATTTGTTATTCACTTCTTCACTGAGATTTTTGTTCATAACTAACGAATATCGGTTAATCCAAGAACTTCATAATTTTCTTTATTTTTGACATTTGCCGAAAATCTTATTCATATTTCAACATTATGAGAACTACATCTAATAATTGTAATGCTACTAATATTTTCAATACTCATACTATATTCTACGGATCATCAATTCATACGTTTATCTAGTTTTATATTTGTCTGGTTTTTGGAATGAATGTTCATCTGAGTTGTTAGTTTACAACTAAATTTGAATGATATATAATAGCATGCAGTTTGATTATAATTTATTAAAATTTCTGGTTTCTTTACCATTTTTGAAAAGTTTTCAGTTTTCTAAAATTTAATACCCTAAAAAATGTGGATAAAAAGAATCGGAATGTATAGGTGCAAAATGTTTCGAATTATTTTGAATTAAATGAACACTGGCCCTCCTTAGTCTATCAGACGAATTCAATTTCGGTTCAAATCGGAGGGTTCAAATAAAAAAATTTTCTAAGATCTACGCCTTTATGTTCTTTAACACACATACAGACACACGGAAGTTGTCTCAATTCGTCGAACTGAATCGATTGGCAAACGATAATCGGCTCTCCGGGTCTCGGATTTTTTTTTATAGAGTTTGAGCGAATTCTATACTTTATTTTCATTAATATAGAAAACCTGTTTCAATCCTCCTAGTAGTGTAACGATGCCTTTTTCATATTGATCACTATTTTTATATACACTGAGGTCTTTTTAATCGGGTTTTATGCGGTTTCTCATGCGTTTTTTAAGTAGACTTCTGAAGGGACGCGATTTTTTTACGTGGATTTCCAAAGTTACGTGTTTTTTTCACGTAGATTTCCGAAGTAACGCGGTTGTTTTACGCGAATTTTCAGTCATCCGTTTTTCTTGTTCGGCCTTAGAAATGTATAAAACGTTGAGATCTGGTGTTTCCCCGTTTTTTTCTCTGACGCTTAGAAAACTTTCGATTACACCAGACCTCGAGGTTTCATGTATTTCTAAGACATTTGGAATCAAAAAAAAATTTCTTTAGCTTCGCGTTTTTTGAGGCAGATTTCGCGAAACTTCGCAATTGTTTTGCTCGGATTTCCGAATTTTAAAAACTCATCAGGATGCTAATTCCAGAATCGGAAGTCGGAATCGGTTAAAATTTAACAATGGGGAGTGATTTAATTTGAATTTTAGTTTATGAAATTCTGCTTTGCCTTCTTTGAGAAAACAGTTGATCATATTTATTGCCGATACTTTCGGAACCGGAGTTCGGAAACCGGTGTAGCCGAAGTCGGTAAAAATTAACAGTCACCTGAAGGATTATAAACCATTTCGTTTGATTCGAAATTTCTGAAAATCAGAGTAGCAATCTTCGAGAAATCGGAGGGAGTTCCAAATTAAAGTTTTTGATCACTTCCAGGATTGAAACTGGTATAACAGTATAGCTAAAATAAGTTAATTTGAACATCAACTTCTGCAAACCCGGGAAATTTACTACCCGATTTCAAGGAACTCGATACTCATCACATGGTCATTTATGAAAAAAAATAGAGGGTTGTATTCAAGACTCGGCCGATTACGATTACATTAAAAATGAAATAATTCTAAGGTACCCATAATAAATACAAAAATAAAGATGATGATGGATGCACGAAAAGTCACAAATTACAAACTTGCTCTACTTTTAGTGTTTACATTTTTGGCGAATGATCAAAATGACAATTAGATTCTTTCAGAACAATTGATTCTACTCTATTTTGATGCCTTCCACAAATTTTTACATTTGAAAATTTATGGAAAATATCCTTTAAATGAAAGTCAATTATGATGATTTCAAAACTACTTAAAAGATCAATTTTGGATACAAGCGCTTCAAATTAGGTTCGAAAAATCTATCGCCGATAATTCTAAGTTGGCCTGCTAGTTACCGGAGAATCAAGATAAGCCATGGGTAAACTAATACCGTTTTCGTTTTTGAACCTAGACGCGGGCTACTCTGACTCCGAGTAAAACGAACACGTGGCACGCGCCCTAAACAACAACTCATGAAAAAAAGAAAAAATAAACAAACTCGGCTGGATGCGTGGTGCGACCCGAGAAAATTTTCAGAGCGAAACTACGCGATTGAAGTCCGATCTAGACGAACCTCAGGTTGCTAAAACAAACATATCAAACGTTGTTTGGGCGACTCTGGGTCAGCTTCCGGGCTGCTCTGATCAATAAACGAAAACGGTATAAAGCAGAAATGTATTCTTGCATATATTTATATATTCCCTTTTGTGCTATAGTTCATACTGCGCAAATCGGACGAGAGTTTGACATCATTCACTGAGACTGTCATTGGCTCGTGAAAACATAGGTCAATTCAATCCAATGCAATTGAAATACTTAAATGACGTTACCGTATAAGTTTAAGTTAAATGTTTTTGAATCGATTGGTAGTAAAATTATATAAATTCGTCAACAAATGACTAAGTTCTAAGCGTTCAAAATTATGACAGAAAAAGGTTATGCGGTTATTTTTGCATTTTTTCAAATTGACACCCAGCCTCGTACAGTGAGTTAGCAAAAGCGACAATCCAACGAGCGAACGCATACACAATCTAATCATCTGGACGAGATACTTGTTTCATTTACAGTCAAGCATCAACTGAAATCAAGAAATAATTTGCAGCATATATTTATAGATTCCTCTTCGAACTACGCAGAATGATGCGGTATTTTAACGCATTGACGCAAGGCCTCCTATGCCGAACAAGAAAATGACGTCAATTTGGCCAGCTGGGATTGGTGGATGAAAATATAGTTCAATTCTAACCATTTTTTCAATAGTATGCTATTGAAATACTGAAACGACGTTGCCATATATGTCCGAGTATCTGGGACGCTCTCGAGTCCCTTCGAATCTCGGAGAGAGCTACGTCGAGGTGATGGACTTTCTTGTATCTTGTTCAATATTGCCGTCGAAAACAAAATACATGAGAGAAGAGGCTCTAGAGAAGAAACACTACGCCTCCCACCACGAATATTGATAGACGGTGACGATATCGAGGTGGTTGACGAGTTCGTGTATTTGGGCTTACTGGTGACCGCCGCTGGTGTAGCAGAGAAATTCATAGACAAAACAAAAGTCAACGTTTGTCTACGAGGAGGGAGGGGGAGTTTTGCATAAAGTCTACGTAGTCTCATAATTTTTATTAATTTTTCAAGCAATTTACCTAGTTTAATTAGCCGGCCGCGCGTTTCCTTCGATTGATCAAAAAGACAGTTGAAATTGCGTATTCAACCAAATGCAAGATGCTTGAGAGCAGAATTGCAATTTGTCACTTCGAATAACCTTGACAGACTGACTAAAAACATCGTCGACTGTAATCTGTACTGTGAAAGTGATTATCAAATGAGATACTCCGTAGTTCTATGACCAAGCAGAAGTATACTCAAAGACAGGCGACTCTATTGTTTTTTTCTTTCATTCTTCTATTTCCTATCGAAGTGAAAAAATAAAAGAAAGTACTAACATAAACATAAATTGAAAAAGCTCATTATTCTTTGCAAAAAATCATCGGACTTTAAGTTTATTGCAGTAAATGAATAAATTTCAATTTCTATGCTTTCCGATTATTATTTAGTCACATCGTAATCAAGCAGTCAAGGAGAAATGAAGATAATGGCAATTGCTTCTGCAATCCATGAGCGTTCTGACGAGTGAAATGTCCAGAGAATTTTAGAAATCGGTAAAAGACCGATGTTAGTAGGGTGACCAAATGATCAAAATTTATCACTCATCTATAGCCGACCACGAATAAGAAAAAGAAATTAATTATGAAAATACCAAATCGCGAGGAAGTCTGAGAAGATATTCATATTTTTGTTCTGACGTGAAGTAGTTGTCAGTGTGGTTTCTTCCAACCAAAAACGGATTTGAAAAATCAAAATGATTGGAATTGCGAAAGTAAACATTTGCCTGAAAATACAGCCCAGAAGTTGAAATAGAACCAACCAACTATTTCCACCAATAAAATTGTTGATTTTAATTTGCAATGATTGTGGTTTTGGCTTTACCGGTCTGTTAAATAAGAACGGCTGTTATATACTACCCGACGTTTCGATAACTGGTTATGGTCTTTTTCAAGGGAAACTGTAAGTTTATTGGTTATAAAAGATATTACAAAAACATTAAAACTGTGTGTTAACTCATTATCTTATAGTTCCTCGTCTAAAAATCGTATGCCCACGTACGGTTGTTTGCATAATATGTGATTTTAATCACATTTGCTTTCTCCTCGTTCGTCCAGAGAAGCTGTTTGAGATTTATTGTATATCTGTACCTCTTGAATATCTTGAATAACTAAGACTTTATGACAATGGTACTGGATCAGATTTTATTTAATCCTATTACAGAATGTAAACTATACAAATCTATCAAGGATTGAAGATAGTAACCTTTCACTGAAAAATGATTAAAAAAATTGTTTTGTGACAAAGAAAAGTCTACGTTGATTTTCTAGGATGGGGGGTAGGTTATTAACTAACGATAACCACTAAATTGAATAGTTTTGAGACTCGTTTTAACGATTACGCATGTATTTCTCATTTTTATTTAAAATGTTTACGATTAAAAATTGGTGTGTGTGTGAGAAATTACTGAAAAAAAAATTTCTCGAATCGAAAGGACTCTGTTCGTCAAGTTCGCAACAAACAACGTTGTCTGTTTGTGTATGTGAGAATGTAACAAAACTATGCACTCAATTTATTTCGGAGATCCCTATAGTCTGCGATTGAATTTTATCCTGTCTCCGGTCGAATTACAGACCTTAGTTCAGAGTTAAATTTTATCCACATTCCACTTCCGGTACCTCAATAACAGGTCGATATGTATGTTTTTATTAGTGACAATGTATCAAGTGTTGGATTAAATTCGTGGCCTTCTACGAAAGATAACATTAGTCAACTATGCATTGGCACACATACAAAAGTAAATGTTTTTCTGGAAGCTACTGACATGGATCATTTTTACCTATGTTTGTGCCTGAAAAATAGTGTTCTCGGGAAGTGTTACGAATGAAACCATCACTGGTGACGTATGCAGTAGATGAGTAGAATACGTATACAGAATGCACTTGAGTAGAAGCATTCGAACACATCTCATAGTAAACTGAAGTGAACTAAACTGAACAGAAGATCATCCATGTTTACATAACTAGTTTGTTGATTGCATAAACGTGCGTGTCGGCTATACTAATCCACGATTTCTGTTTTCGAATGTTTTAGAAATAGTAGTCATGAATTCCGAAACGGAATCGTCGCAGCGTTGCAATTAACATAACCTTCAGATGCCCATCTGGGTTCGATTCCCAACCACGCACATAGGGTCAGAAAGTTTTTCTGGCCCGAAGAGGTAAATGACCTTAGAGTTAAAACCTCTATAATAAAAAAAAATATTCAGGTGATGTTTTTGATCATATAAGTAATATGAGAAAGGCATTGTAACACCATTAGGTGGATAAAACAAGGTTTTTATTTTATCATTATCAGTTTAGGACTAATGTACCTTCAATGAAAATAACTGCAAATTTCTTTCTCGGTAATCGGCTGTCTAGAGATTGAGGAATAAAAACTATAAGTTTAAAAGCTAACGTTTCGTTTAAAATTTACCAATGCATTTCGGCAATTATAAATCTGACGACTATCATGAATATGTTGCCATTTCCTTTTTTGTAGACTATTCTTATAAAAGAATTGCCCTTGGTATCGTGTTTCAAAACTACTGACTACCGTTCTCAGATGTCACTTCCAAATAGAATTACTACACCATGAAAATATTGCGCAGTTAGGTGTCATGAATTAATGAATAATAAATGAACGGCTGAATGCAAAAGTCGGATAGGTGTAACCTAGTTTGGAAAACTCGTCTAAGTATTTTTAAATGTGAAAACCGAATAAAATCATTGAGAGCAAAAATCCCAAAAATGCAAGAATACAAAAAAGCTTTGAATGCAAAAATCGGACAAAAACTGAACTGGTTCTTCCCAAACAAACGTTTTCATACGGTTATTGCATTCAAAGTTTTTATCAACTGCCGCTGTAGAACGAAACATATAGGGTAACAGATATTTTGTCCACTTTATATATTTTGGCCCACCTTACAAACTTTATGGATTTAATCGATGTTAAGTAAGCCATGTTGTATAAATTTGAATCTAATCACATTAAATTTCCTATTGCGGAAGGGTTTTTCTAAGATATTACCACATTTGCTGGATATTAAAAAAAAATTCACTCGTTACAAATCGGTTCAATAAACTACTGAGCATTATAAATTCTGAAAAATGGCGCAAATGTGAAATATATTATGAGGAACAATAAATAACTTACTCAAATACAGCTATAGCTCAATTGGGTAAAGCGGCCGGTCTTTTTTTCGATTATAGAGGTTTTAACATTGTTGTCATTCACCTCTTCGGGCCAGAAAAGATTTCTGACCCTATGTGCGGGGTTGGGAATCGAACCCAGGTGGGCAGCGTGAAAGGCATCGACTTACCCATCACGCTATACCCGTTCCCCCGGCCGGTCTTCTCTAGAATATAATCATATCAAGTAGATTAACATTCATGTTTTTTTTCTGTCTATAAACCTGCTGGATGAGCACAGTCAAATAATTTTGAACAGTATTTTGCTGCAAAACGATAACAGAACAATGCTACAAATGGTTCGAGTAGTGGTTGTAATTTAGTGTGTTTACATGTATTAAATGGATTATGAACAAACCATTTTTTGTCGTTTTCGCTAAAAAATGTTCGAGAAAATTGCCAGTTTTGTATGGTAACGTTACTTAACAGCCTATTCGATATTTTGTAAAATCGGGCCTGACCATGGTGGAAATAGTTAATAAAATTAACACGAAACGTCGATTTATCGTTTCCTAAACAATACGAGAAAATGGAACAGAAAGATACAGGTTAAGATTTATTCGGGAAGTTATAGATTAATTTCAAAGTAACTTAATTGGCTTATTTTAAGTAAACAAAGCATTTTGCAAAATGGGGAAATATAATGGGATGGCTTGAGCTTGAGCTTGAGCGACCACCCCTGGTTGCTAATCCGTTACTGATCGGGATCAACTGATATTGCACAGAGAAATTCTAGAAGATCAGACCTGGGAATGGCAGATCAACCTTCAATGTGCAACTTCTGGTAACCCCGAAGTTTATTGATCAGTACCGGTGCCAGCCAGGTCCGGTTGTGGGTCCGCTTTTCAAGAGACACTTTAAACTTTTTCACTGGAACTGTTATTGTATTACATTTCTTCACGTTTACTGTCTTATTGTTTCTATAACACATGTCTGAGATCTTCTCGATAATTATATATCTGTTTTTGATTTCGGGAAGGGCCAGGGGGTGTATGTGTGTGTGTCTGTATGTGTGTTGTCAACTAAGAGGTCGAGATCTCAGAGATGGCTGGGCCGATTTTTATCAAACTAGTCGCAAATGAAAGGTCTCCCCGTCACCCTAAACGCTATTGAATGGTTTTGAGATCGGATGTTTACTTTTTGAGTTATACGGAGTTTTATGTCAAAATTTTCAGTTTTTTGACATTATCTGTCACAATTGACCTTGAAAACAGAATATGTTTTCAGACTTAGATTCCGCACAGTAATAGCTATCCAATAAGCCATAGATTGATAATATCCGTCCATTTTTAACGGAGATATCGAAATTTTTGTGTAAACGACTTTTCTCCCTATTCCAGCAGTAGGAGTTTTGAGCGCTGTATGACAAAGAAATGCTTGGAAGCAACGAAAATACGGATTTTTATACTGTTACATATAATTTTTTCTAAGTACCAAAAAGACTGTGTACAGCATCCTTTTTCATGACATTTAGCCACGGACCGATTTTAGCACGGCTCGTTTTTGGCAACACAATCGTTCGAATATGACATATATAAACCAGAAGATGGCAGAATTTTTTTTAATAATATTGTTTTAAACTACTTACAGCAATAAATGCTGGAAGAACATAACATCCATATACCATTCGAATCAGTTCGTCGAGATCCGCAAATGCGTGTGTGACAAATAATTTCACTCAATTTTCTCGGAAAATTTCTTTTCTACAAATTCAGATTCATACAAAAAGTCGTATGTGGGAGCTAACAAAGTTCCTGAATTATGTTTGGTTCCGACCTCTGGTTCCGGAACTACAGGATGATATGTGAAACGAAATCAAAATTGTGTACCTCATTCTTCTCGTAGATGGCTGAACCGATCTAAGATTCAAATGAAATCTAAGAATGATCTAAGATTCAAATGAAAAGTTTCAAGATTCTATAAAACATCTTGCTCTTCAGTCAGATCCAACTTCCGATTTCGGGGATACAGGGTGATTGGTATAAAAATGTCTATTCCTCATAAATTAATCAAGTTTATCGGATTAGCAGATTTGGATAGTCGATAAAAAATTAACTTTTTTCAGTTTTACTGGTATTCAGTTGTCGATTCAGAACGCACCTAAAAATTTAATTCGTGCTATGATTTCTCAAAGATGTCTTCACTGATTTTCAAATATTTTGAAACAAATGTAAACTATACAGCTTCTCAGGTGAATTTATCTGACTTCGGCCATACCGATTTTAGAATTCCGGTTCCAGTATAAAATCGTTTCTCAAAGCTCAATCGTTTTCTCAAAAAAGCCTAATCAAATTTCAGAAACAAAAATTCAAATTAAAATAAACTTATATACAAAGTTAATTAATTTTATCCAATTATGACTTCCGGTTCTCGAATTACATGATGATGAATTTTTAAAATTCAAACCGATATAGAAGATGACAATCCCGAAAAGCTTCAAAGTTGGACTCAAAACTGTTGTAATTTATTCGTCATATGGCCATACGAATCGGTTTGGGTTATGCTGGTTCCTGAATACCGGCTCTGGAAGTACCTTAAATTACCCTAAACTCTAAAGTGGAAATTACTTCGACATATCATGGAATGTTTAATCGATTGTTACACTTTTAGGTTCAGATTCGATCCGATTTGCAGTTTCGAGATTACAGAGTAATGAGTGATTAAAATATCAAATTGCCACTTAAAACGAAGGACATTAGAATAATGTCATGAAAACCGAAACACCGAAGAATATTCATGCAAAAAACACATACGGATTGATAAAAAAAAGGTATTATCTCACTGCTAGGTGGATTAATCACGTTTTTCTAAATGGAATGACCTACTACTAAATAAACGAGTGAATAGAATCCAGACAAAATTGTCGATTCACTATAGTGACATATTCTAAAAATTATATCAAATCATTTTAAATCACCAAACAACAGATTTCACGCACGTCTTGATTGTTTATTATTTTAATTATGTATTAAATTTATTATTGGGTTAGGCAACCGCCTACCGTGAAAAAAATATTAATTTATCAAACAAACAAGTATTTTTTTACTACTTGTTCAATATACCGATGTATGTTATCTCTGTTATTAACCTTGTAATATTAAAAGATTTGCGCAATAGTTGATCTTTATCATTCAATTTAAAAAAACTAAAAACTACTGCAATTGTCGCCTTTTACGACATTGAAACAGGAACCCAGTGGATCTATTCTTGGCTTATTTTTTTCCACCGGATTCCACACGGCATCTAGGCTGGTTCTGTCCATAGAAAGCTAATAGGTACTATCAATCTCCTAGTGGAGCCCAGTCCCTCCAAAATTTTATTGGGATGGCGGAAATAAACCCTGTACCTTACCAGGTTGCCCGTAAAAAAACTTTCAAACCAGGCCTCGCCCACAACGGCAGCCCAGTCAAACCATCATTCGTAAAATTTGTTTCTAAATCAGGTTCCAAACAATTTCAGTTTGTAAGTCTTTTAAATTGATACCCAAAAAAATTTTATTGTTTTTATTCAAGTGCCAAAAGGTTTGATCAAACTAGTATTCATAAAGTTCTAGTGTATTATATCATCATGGATTAAAACAGATTTCCGGTTTCCTTACTTTTTGTTAAATAGGCCTATTAGAAATGAAGAAATATACCTTATGATAAAAAAAGAACCGGAATTTTCATTTAAAATTCCCGCGCTTGTCCAATCGGTTAACTTTTATTCTCTCAACGTTGGCAACACTTTTATACACATTCTGTCAAATTTTGACGCATATCGTACGAATAGTTTCTGTTTGGCGTCCATACAAAGAAGTTGAAAAATTTTCGTGTGGCGATTTTTATAATGGATGAAAATTTAGAACAACGTGCGTGCATCAAATTTTGTGTTGCAAATGGATTTTAGTGTTCCGAAACGTTGAAAATGTTAGAAAAGGCCTTTGGTGAATCGTATATAGGAAAAACACAGGCAAACGAGTGGTATAAACGCTTCAAAGGTGGTCGTACAAGCTTGGATCATGATGAGATCCCTGGCCGCCCAACAACATCTGTTACTGAAGAAAACATTGAATCGGCGAAGCAAATCATGTTGCAAAATCGTTCTGTACCGATTAGAGAGATTGCTGTGTTGTTGGGTATCTCTTATGGATCAGCCGAACACATTTTAACTGATGTTTTGGGTTTGAAACGCGTCGCTTCTCGGCTGGTGCCAAAAAAGCTGTTTGGCCAAAAACTCAACCAATATCATCAACCAAGCACCGTACTCTCCAGATATGGCCCGTGTGACTTTTTCCTCTTCCCCAGACTCAAATTGCCATTGCGGGGAACGCGTTTTGAGACCATAGAGACCATAAAAGAGAATTCGCTGCGTGAACTAAAGGCCTATAGTGGTGTAACCCCTTAAATGTAGCCTAGGTCAGCACATATCAACATCAAAACAGTATATACTAGCTATACTCTACTAGCTAATTTGTGATAATTTATTTCAATTTCAGAAATGCACAATTACGGCTTCAAACGGAAAAACAGCAAAGGCGAATAATATTCCTAATGATGACTTACAAAATTTATTTTACAACTCAGGAGTCGTTGTATTGCAAAGGGGGGCTTTGGAATCAAAATGTTTAATAAAAAATTATTGTCAGGGGAACTTGTGTATGTCACATCCGAAAAACGCCAAAGAATATATGTAGAATATAGCGAAAAGAGGGACTTCCAGTTTCAAGCGCGTATCAGAAGATCCAATCATAAGAAACATCAGCAATGTGCCCACAAAAACGGTGTTAGTGGCAAAGCCTACAGGTTTGATCAAATGTGCGGTCGTTAGTTATAATTTTTCGTTTGATGAAGTGTATGTGTATGTATACCAATCCAGTGTGTGAGAAGTAGACGAAAAACAACACAGGTGATGGTAGCCAAAAAACTCACAATTCTGGGGTGGTAATGTGGCTGTATTTTGTGAATAGTTTCAATGGTGTTAAACACGATTTTGTTATCCCCCTAGCACAAATGATCGGTCATCAAGCGGAGAAAGAGAGAGAGATTCACGAAAATTTAGATTTTTTTTCTTCTTTATTACGCTTGGAACCGCTTAGCCATCGTATGAAAAATCAGCAGTTTGTTGCACCTATAAGTTCAGCGCGTGTCACTTACGTGTGTATCACTTGCTTAAAGTCCATCGATTCATAAGCCTGCATTACTTGGCTACCGTTTTTGTACTTAGTTTCCATCATGACCATCAAGTTCAATGAAAACAATCATCCTTTCGTAGATCTTGGTGGTGGCTTCGGAATATGTATCAATCGAGCGGCCTACGAAGAAGACAAACAGACGAGGCTACGCAATGACCTTCCGGAGGATACGGTGAAGGCTCTGGCAGAATTTCGTCAACTCGCTGAATCAAAACGGAACTTGAACTTGGTGGTTGATCAAAGCAATTGGACGGTGATGGTATACCTAAAGTGCTACGAAAACGATGCGAAACAGTCGTTCGCCTTGATCGACTATGGCTATCGCTTACTGTTCAAAGAACGCGACTACTCGATACCCTATGCGCAGATTCGGCACGTTTTCGAGGAAGGACTGATTCGCTACCTACCAGAGTGTGACGACGATGGAGCAGTGATCTGTGTAGTGGAAATGGGCCGTAAGAAAATTGTTTTCCTAATGAATTTCATTTGTGTTCGAATAGCAATTCGAGTTTTACAATCACTCAATTACTGCTAGGTTTGCTGTGCGAAATCGGTTCTAGGTTGGGAAACGTGTTTTCCTTCTCTTTGCAGGGCGCTGGAACCCGTCCAAAATATCGTTGAATGAATTCATCGCCGCAATACGTCTCAGCGGGATAGCCACGATGCTGAACCCGGAGGCGCAGAAGAACGGCTACCGGGTTATTTTCGACGTGGAAGGATTATCAATGAGTCACATATCTCACTTTACACCGAAAAGCTCCCATTTTTTGTTCGACTTGATCGAAAATTGCACTCCGATCGTGATTAAAGGAATGCACACCGTCTACAACAGCATGCTGTATAACGTGCTCTGGGCGATATTGAAGCCGTTCATGAGCAAGGGAATGCGACAAAAGACTTACATGCACGGTAAGGACTGGAACTCACTGACAAAGCATATCAATCCACGATGTTTGCCTTCGAAATATGGAGGCACGCTAGCAGCGCCCGACTGTGATGGGAAGTCAATGGCAGAATTTCTGCAGCTTTACGAAGGATATTTTGCCGGTAAGATGCGCGAAACTCAAATTGGTTGATCACGATGTTATATGTACTGTTGTGTATGACATAATCATTTGCTTTTCAGAATATAATTCTTTCGGGTACACGGCTTGTCCAGATTCCTAGTAACCGTTTGATGAATGCCAGCGAATTCTTTTCGGAAGCGTTATATTAGACTGTAAAGAGTTTCACACGAGTAGATTTAAAAGCAACAAATTATTTATTTATTATTCCATGACAATAAAACATATGCAAAGAACAAAAATACAGGAACGAATCGTTTTATGCGAAAGACAGTAGTTTTACCGAAAGGGCCATTCAGCTGAAATAACATTTGTCTAGGATTGCTTAACTATATTCTACACTAATAGGTAAAATGGCGTGGAACAAGTTTGTATCCCATAGGAATTATGCAAAATTTTAGCTCTATCGGAAAAACTATGCTTTCGCTCCCGCGCACAGTTGTTTTAAAGTCCAATTTTACACTTTTAGTTATTAGGTCTACAAAATGTTTTTTTTTAAACAACTTGCTTGAGAATAGAACGTTGTTTCACATTGCGTAAAATGCATTGATCCCTGCATGCTGATCAATGCCGACGCCGACCACGTGCGAATGCAGATTTAGGGACTATTCACACATTTCAGTTCCGTGACGGTTCAGTGAAAGTGCCGTCAGTGTTCTTTTTTTATCAGTACCCTTCCGTTCCGTTTCCGTGCTGTTTCCGTTCCGGCACAGCCAATGCAATGACATACCGACTTCAGTGAAAATGAAAATATCGGTTACGACGAATTTGAGTTTGCCGGACGGACGCGACACTGACGGCGAGCTGCACTGAAACGGCACTGTGCCGGATAGGTGTGAATGCGCGCATAGAAAACGAATGAAATAATATCAGTATTCGTGCACGGTGTCGTGCCGGCACTGAACCGGACCGGATATGTGTGAATAGTCCTTTACTTGGGAAGAGAGGATGCATTCCCACGTGCATCACAGGAAGGGATTGTTTGTTAGTAAATTTTCGAAAAATATTATCATGTGTTTATTACTCTGGGTAACCGGCTACCGAGAATACATTGCAATTTTATCGCGTTTTGTAATAAAACGTGCTTCCTACTAAGATACGAAATTTCATCTGAAACTCGTAAAACTCCAAACAGCCGGCTGTCGGGCGGTTCGCTATCAATTCATACATTTAATTCATTGTGTTCATTGTTTTTTTTTCATTAGACAGCCGTAATACTGGTAAGATATCACTCGATCACCATCAATCGAACAACAACGCCTTACGCAATATGAAGTAATGTCAATATCTAGGGTAAGGGCTTCCAATTTCATCTCGTTTGTAAGGACGTTACCTTAAAAACCTGATTTAGATACACAAATCACTACGATTTTATCATATTTCTGCTTACTTTGCCTTGCTCCACATTAGGAATTGATTTACATTCCTTGGAAATTAAAATAATATTTAAAAAATCAGCTAAAACACTTCTGATATGTTCACTACTGTGCTCCTAATTTCATCTGGGATAGTTGTCAATTTCTCAGGGGAAACGACATAACATGGGATTTCATCCAATCTTTCCTGACACAAGATCAGAGCATATCAATTAAAGCTTCAAATCGTTTTATGGCACATTTTGTCTTACTGTCTATCAACAACCTACCTCTAGCATGCTTCGCGTAGGACTGAAACGTTAGCTATTTTTTTTTTTTTTTTTTTTTTTTTTTGCATAAATATCTGTTTATTAATCTTATTTTTGTGTATTACATCAACATTTTACAGTACAAGTGTTTTGACCCTTTGGCCTTTCATCTTTGTTGTTCATACGATTCGTTATTAATAATAGGTGTTTTAGTTACTCTTGTTTTACATACTAATGTTTAATCATAATATTTATTTTAATTATTTATAAAATGTCTACCTACTTATAACTATCCCTAACCTAATACGTACAAATTTTGAATTATTTGTATTTCAGAGATTGAGCACCTCTCTTCAAATTTCGTGCAGTATTGTTCGAATTTTTGTTCTAGTATATCCAGTGAGGCCATCTCATGTACTTCACTAGTCCTTGTCCAAGGGGGTAGATTTAGAATCATCTTTAAGATCTTACTTTGAATGCGTTGAAGCCTAAGTTTGTGTGTTCGTGCACAACCCCGCCAAACAGGGACTGCGTATTCAATTGCGGGGTAGATGATTTGTTTATAGACAGCCATCTGATTCTTCAGGCATAGTTTAGATGTTCTACAAATCAGCGGATACAGAGACCTAATGAGTATGCTGCATTTTTGAACGATTTTGTCAACATGTGACCTGAATATCAGATGTCTGTCAAAGGTGAGTCCTAGATAGATAACTTCATCGGACCATTGAATGACCTCATCACCGAATCGTATTCTGCATTCGTCTGATGGAACAAGTTTTGGAGATCTTGAATGTGGAAACAAGATGACCTGAGTTTTTGCTGCATTGATCACAATTTTCCAGCTTGTAAAATATTCTGTTAAAGCGTCCAGACCTGTCTGTAGTTTATTTTTCAGAGCATTAATGACACGACCTTTGTAAAGAATGGCAGTATCATCAGCAAATTGTGACAGAACACCACCACCTGGAAGAGGTGGGATGTCTGATGTGAAAATGTTGTATAGAATGGGACCTAGGATACTTCCCTGGGGTACACCAGCAGGAATAGTAAATCTTTCTGAAAGTGCATTATTCAGAGAAACCTGGAAGGCTCTATCTGCAAGATAATTTTTGATAATTTTAATAAGATACATGGGAAAATTATACCGATGCAGTTTAAACACCAGTCCATCGTGCCACACATTATCGAATGCCTTTTCAATATCCAATATTGCCATGGCAGTCGTTTTGGACACTGATTTGTTTTGCTGGATGACGTTGTTAACCCTTGTGAGCTGGTGGATGGTGGATCTTCCTTTCCGGAACCCAAACTGTTCTTCCAGAAATATATCCTGTTCATCTGCAAAAGCAAGAATTCGCCTTTGTATTGACTTTTCAAACAGCTTGGATAGGGCAGAGAGTAAGCTGATGGGCCGATAGCTCTTGGAAAAGGAAGGATCTTTCCCCGGTTTCAAAACTGGGATAACTTTAGCTAACTTCCACATTGAAGGGAGTAACCAAGCTCCCAGCACCTGTTAAAAAGTTTAGCTAAGAAGACAAATGAGCGAATACTCAAATGTTTCAGCTCAATGTTGAATGTGTTGTCGAAACCGGGGGCCTTCATATTTTTGGATTTTTTCACAAAAGCCATCAGCTCATTCGCAGTGACTCTACTTTCCTCAGGAACTAAGCTGTCTGATTGGTCAACCTCAGCTACGCTATCAGCAACGGCTCTTTCATATGGACTAACAATGTTGAGTCCTAAATTGTGAGAACACACAAACTGCTGGCCTAGCGCATTTGCCTTCTCTACTGGTGTGATTAAAGGTATTCCTTCAGCTGCGTCCTGGGGTGACATCAGAGGAGGAATAGGCTTCGGTTTTTTCTTAAGCACCTTCGTTAAGGACCAGAAGGGCTTTGAATGTGGGAGAATTTCTCGAAGCTTTTGCTGGAAGTTCCTGTTGCGAAGCTCAGATATCCGTTCCTGGATTATCCTAGTTAAGTTGTTATAAGTAGTCTTCCTATCTAGGATGCCAGTTCGTTGATACTGCCTCCGGTAGATATTCCGAAGTCGGATGAGTTTCTTGGTGACATTGTCGATTTGAAGAGAGGAACTCGGCATATGTTGTACTGGAACCGTCCTATCACGAGCGACTGTGATTGAATGCTGGAAGGAAGATAGCGCTGCATCGATTTCCATCGGGGAATCAAGTGGCAAATCGATATTAATAAGTTGGCCGGCGATATGTTGAAATTGGACCCAATCGGTGCGATAATAGTTCCTCCGAGGTTGAATAGGCACTGTTTCTGGTGAAGATCCCAACGTCAATATTACTGGAAAGTGGTCGGAAGAGAGCTCGTTGAAAACAACCGGAGAGCTGTCTATAGCGATGTTGCTGATGAATATATCCAAAATGGAATGAACTCCCGATCTGGAAAGTCGCGTTGGTTGATCCGGAGCGAAGATGTTGTATTGTCCAGCTTCGTAATCTTCGGCAAGTACGAATCCGTTTCGATTCTGTCTTCTGTTTCCCCACAGCTCATGCCGTGCGTTCAGGTCCCCAGCAATGATGAATTTGTTCTGTCGTCGAGTGAGCATAGCCAGATCTCGCTTCAATGATGCACACGTACCATCTCGAAGATTGGTTTGTTTGGGGCAGTACGCTGCAATGATGATGATGGGTCCCATCGTCGTTGTAATCTCAATTCCGATGGCTTCTATGAGTTGCAATTTAAAGGCTGACAGAAGCCTGTGCTGAATGGATCGTTTAATGGCAATGGCAACTCCCCCTCCTCTGGTAGTTGCCCTGTCGAGCCTGTGAATCCTGTAATTGGAAATAAAAATAGAAATTTCAGGTTTAAGATGAGTTTCAGATAAAATAGCAATATCGGCATTCTTCTCTTGAAGAAAGTCGGACAATTCAGCAGTTTTGCTCCTGAGTGAGCAAGCATTCCAATTTACTATAACCAACTCATTATATTGCATATTCGATGATGAATTTGCCTAAGGCGTTGATTTGCTCTAACCGCGTTCTGCAGTTTCGTAGTTTTGTTGTCATTGTTTCAAAAATGACGATCAGTTGTTCAGCAGAGAATAAATCACCAGAGTCATCCTTTGCTTGTGGTTGATTATTGCCCCATCCAGGAGGGATTCTTGAGGAAGATTCTTTTTGAGATCCAGCGGCTGAAGTCTTTGGATTGCTGCGAGGAAGTGGCGGCAAATTCGGAATATCCCTCTTCGGTGGGAGCCGTGGGAAATTAACTTCATCCTTCTGTGGAACATTCTTGCGCGTTGATTGCTTGCGGGACGCCTGTTGTCGAATTTTTGTGAACTCAGCACGTTTGGGACACGATTTGCTAGTAGATGGATGGTCGCCATCACAGTTCACACATTTTACAGCGATGTCATCTAGTAGGCAATCGTTGGTATTGTGTGGTTCGGCACATTTCCCGCACCGACTTTTCATGTGGCAATTCCTCGCTCCATGGCCGTAGTTCAAACAGTTCGTGCACTGTGTGACATCTCGATATACCGGTTTATACTTTTGCCATTCGATGATTATGTGAAATAACGATTTAATCGTTTTCAGTTGACTCATGGTGATGGAGCCCTTCTCCAGATGAATCAGGTACAGTTGATCTCTAAACTTTTTATCCGTATTATGTCGCTTCATTTTGAACACCATCAAAGGCTTTAGTCCAGCCTCCGACAGTGCCTGCTTTAGTTCGGCTTCCATCATGTCGGGTAGTCCTCGAAGTACAACCTTCATAGGTTTGTTGGCGGCAATATCGTGTGTGAAGTATTCCGCTTTTGTCTGCTTCAGATAACATTCCACTCCTTTGTAGTGGTTCAAAGCCGGAACAGTTATTTTGTAGCCTTCAGTACATAAACGGATTGTTGCCTGTAGTCCTTTGCTGATCAGTGTGTTGAAATCCGAGCGTAGAGTTGGTGGGAAGCCCTTCAGGTAGAAAGGCGGCATTTTTTCCTTCTTCTGCAGTTCCTCTTCGACATCTACTGGCAGATCAGCATATTGGTTTTTACTCAGCAAACGGTTGTTTACCTGTACATCACTTGGCTTCAGACGCTTAGCATCCTTTGGATCCTTCTCGGATCTATGGCGGTTTTTACCCATAGCTTGGGTAGGTAGACAACTGCGAATAAAAAATAAAACAAAATCGAAATTAGTCGTAGTAGGTTATTCGTCTATCCACATCGAGTGTTAGATGACGAATGAAACGTTAGCTATAATTTCGCTTCTATTTATAAATTTGCGTGCTTCCAGCAGCTTCGCTTTTGCATAAATTGACCAATCAGAGCGCTGCTTTCCCTTTGATATATCGCTTACTCCTTCAAAACCGTCGACTATGGCAGGAAAATCCGGTATGCCGGAGATTTTTTGCAGACAAAATAGAATACTGCTAGCTAATAATCAACATTTCAATGATATACAATTAAAAATTCATGGCTATGAATATTCAAATCAATACGTAGAAATATTTCAAATCAAATGGTGACATGATATTAATAATTGATACAAAATTGACTTAGCTGTATTTGTTCAAAACCTGACCACATTTCTACGTGTATTTTTCTTGAGTTTCTAGTTTGCACCCCTATATAGAAAACAAAAATGTGTTCCACATTAAAAGGATTATAACTATTTAGGCATTAGCCCTTCTTAAAATAAAATGCAGAACCAGAGATGCCATTGGTACAGATTTATCTGTATTGTATAGTTTTTTTGCGTTCGCGTTCGTTTAATCAGATTTTCTAAATTTAATACAGATTTGTAAAGGTTCATAAAAAGTGAGAAGTAAAACGTTAGACTTTTCTCTCTGAGTATCTATTAGTATTTGATTGCAGTACTTCTTTAAAAGTTTATTAATCAACGAACAAATCACATGTTAAAATGGAAGTCTTTTGTGCAAATGTTTGATGATGAACACTGATAAACATTTATATTAAAATTTAAGACCAATTTTTAATTCGATTTGAATTTGAATTTGATTCATTTTATTAGTGAAAACAGATAGAGCAGATACATATTTTCTATGGAAATATCTGGCATCTCTGTGCACAGCCGATGAAACACATACATACCATAACAGTGTTATAGTGACGTATAGCGGAAAGAAACCAGTACTACTATATTTGCCACAATGGTTATTTGATTAGTATTTAACACGTTCTATTTGGTAATATTAGAATCCGAAACAGTTTTATTTATATATAAATATCAATGATATAATTAAACTAATGTCCCGGATACCAAAAAATACTTGTTGATGATAATTTAAAGAAGAAAAAAATAAATTTTTATTTTTAACATTATGAGAAAACTTGGCAACCTTGTGATACGAAATGAGATGAAAACAAAGCGCAATCCAGTGAATCAAGTGCAAATTTTCATCTCATATTTTTCATTGCTTTTATTGCTTATCAGGTAATCTCAGAAATCTTTAATCGTTGAATAAACAAGTGGAAAGTGAACATTACTAACTATAAAGTCATCCATTGTAAAACTTCAGACGAAAGTGATTCCTAAATCAAATAGTGAGTTTATTTTAAATGAAAAAAGCGATCGTTGAAGGTTTTTAAACTATTTTTTTCAATTGGAAAGTGTGGCAAAACCTAGAATAAATGTTTTGAAATATTCCACAGTTTTGTTCAGGTACGTTTAAAGATATGATTAATGTTCAAAGTTATGAGGTGCAGGAATGAGATGGAAATTGGAACTGAGATGAAATAGGGAGGCCTTACCCACGCAGAGAAATTCAGCATGTTTAAAATAACAAAACAGTTAGTAGAGCTTTGAACTTGATTTCTGTTCATTTCAAGCTAGATCATGATTGTTACAAACCAATTTCACCCTTCAACATCAACAATAATCTCTGTTCAATTTGAATCAGAATTTTGGTATAATCAAACGAAGAATATATTTGCTCCGGCTGAGTTTATTGTTGAAATGAACTAACTATTTATTACATGTCAACCAAAGTTGAGTTAATGTTATCAGTAATGTCCTTGTTGGTTCAATCCAGCTATATTTTCAAAACAAGAAAAAAATGGATCAATTTACCTAAGATACATGTTAAGATACAACTAACTTTACTGTTTAAATGAACCGCAATAGTTTTATTTCTTGTGAACCAGAGCATTTTTTCCCGCGCGAATAAGCCAGGGTATTTTTTTCTACCGAGGAAAAAGTTTGTACGCGTTTCATAAGTAAAATTTGATCTGCTTTTTCCATTTCATAGAGGGTTCAACAATTTCATAGATTGTAAACAATTCATGTGTATGTATTGATAATTAAGAATATTTTTGAAAATTGCATAAAATACATAACACATTTTCTTCACACAAAAATCGATGCAGGATCTCTATCTTGACCTGACTGATGGAGCACCTAACCGTTGGATGTTATAAAAATCGAAAAACCTTGATTATGGTATGTGAATAATTAGATCGTTCATCGACAAAACACCTTAATATTTTAAAAAATTCATAATTAAAAGTAATTGTTTTTTTTCAGAAATTTTATAACAAATACAAATCGAAATAAAAGTAGTATCCAAATTTCATTCTAAATTAGTTTGAAAGAAGTCATTTTATTCTTGAAAACGAACAAAAATGTACGATTTCAACAAACAAAAGCGTTAGTTGAAATAGTTATATTTAAGGTAATTTATTTCAACTAGAAAGTTTGTTAATTTAAAGCGCAACAATTCTTAACTTTATCGAAAGTTCGTTCATTCATAAAAAAATTTTCAAATTGAATTCACTGTGAAATTGTTTGTCAAGAAATTGACAGGAACGCACAAGAAAAATATTTGTTATTTTTATCAAAATGTTGATTGAAACAAACTAATCAGTGGGTTAGTTTGTAAAATTGATTATCTTATTTTGTAGTTTCAAGCAGTAATGTTTTCTACATCAAACCAGATTTTCTTTTGTCACTATTTTAACAAAAAAAATCGTTGAGAGAAACCCAAACTTGGTTATATTTACAATTTTTTTCTCTGCGTGCCGTACTCATTAACAAAAATAATAAAATACCAAATGGATCCTCCTCGCTGTCTAAACTATATTTGCAAACGTCCTAGTTGAACACGGTCGCAAGAAATATCTGCACAGTTATCAAATTCACACGCGCACAGTGGTCCAAAACTACAATTCCATGCATTCAATTATTTGGCGGCCTTATCATTAACTTTTACTTGTTGGTATTGTAGGGGTTATTGACGCTGTCTTATGAAAATGAATGGCCATATCCCAGCGCGCGTGTAAGGACAAATAGAAAAAACCCTTCTTAATCCACCTAGTGGTGTGATAATGCCTTTCTCTTCTTTCATAACAGTCTCATGAAAATATGTTTCATACTTTTATTAAATAATTTTGGATACTAATTTTGACACCAGTATTCGAGTAGTTCACAAAAGCATGCTTCAGCGTTTATGTCACACAGTCATTTTCCCAAACTAGTGCTTGACATTTGCGTTGCCTATTTGTATGAGAACAGTGATGCTAATCTAAAAAAAAGCCTTCTTAGTCCACTCAGTGGAATTTTCATATATCTTGAAAAATCACCATAGCGGGGAGTACATGAAATTTTCGAAATCGAAAATAAATTTTTGATGCCAAAAGGCTTAGAATTGCATGAAACGTCGAGATTTAGTGTCATCTCGAAAAAAAATTTTTTTTTGAAATCGACTTTTTGGGACTTAGAAAAAATAACAAAATTTTTTATAAGTCCCAGAAAGTTGATTTTAAAAAAAAAATTTTTTTTGAGATGACACTAAATTTTGATGTTTTATGCAGTTTTAAGAGTTTTGGCATCAACTAGAGCACTAGAGCTTAACGGAAATAGAGGTGATCCTAAAATTTTGGCACCCTTATATACAGGGTGATTTTTTAAGAGCTTGAGAACTTTTTTAAACAATAAAACGCATAAAATTTGCAAAATCTCATCGGTTCTTTATTTTAAACGTTAGATTGGTACATGACATTTACTTTTTGAAGATAATTTCATTTAAATGTTGACCGCGGCTGCGTCTTAGGTGGTCCATTCGGAAAATCCGCTTTTTTATCGACAAATTTTGTTCAGCGATGAGGCTCATTTCTGGTTGAATGGCTACGTAAATAAGCAAAATTGCCGCATTTGGAGTGAAGAGCAACCAGAAGCCGTTCAAGAACTGCCCATGCATCCCGAAAAATGCACTGTTTGGTGTGGTTTGTACGCTGGTGGAATCATTGGACCGTATTTTTTCAAAGATGCTGTTGGACGCAACGTTACAGTGAATGGCGATCGCTATCGTTCGATGCTAACAAACTTTTTGTTGCCAAAAATGGAAGAACTGAACTTGGTTGACATGTGGTTTCAACAAGATGGCGCTACATGCCACACAGCTCGCGATTCTATGGCCATTTTGAGGGAAAACTTCGGAGAACAATTCATCTCAAGAAATGGACCGGTAAGTTGGCCACCAAGATCATGCGATTTGACGCCTTTAGACTATTTTTTGTGGGGCTACGTCAAGTCTAAAGTCTACAGAAATAAGCCAGTAACTATTCCAGCTTTGGAAGACAACATTTCCGAAGAAATTCGGGCTATTCCGGCCGAAATGCTCGAAAAAGTTGCCCAAAATTGGACTTTCCGGATGGACCACCTAAGACGCAGCCGCGGTCAACATTTAAATGAAATTATCTTCAAAAAGTAAATGTCATGTACCAATCTAACGTTTAAAATAAAGAACCGATGAGATTTTGCAAATTTTATGCGTTTTATTGTTTAAAAAAGTTCTCAAGCTCTTAAAAAATCACCCTATATATATAAGAGCGGTAAAAATCAACGTGTTTTGTCGGTTACGTCACTTATACCATCATATATCTGGAACCAAAAGTCACAACCATTGTATCTTCGAACTTGATCAATGGCCCGACAGTAGCTTTCAAACGAGCCCAAGTTTGTTAAAATCGATTCAGCCATCTCTGAGAAAATTGAGCGCGTTCAAATACAACGCTTTTTGTCGGTTACGTCACTTATACAATCATATCTCCGGAACCAAAAGTCACAGCCATTTGATCTTCGAACTTGATCAATGTCCCGATAGTACCTTTCAAACGAGCCCAAGTTTGTTAAAATCGATTCAGCCATCTCTGAGAAAATTGAGCGCGTTCAAATACAACGCTTTTCGTCGATTACGTCACTTATACAATCATATCTCCGGAACCAAAAGTCACAGCCATTTGATCTTCGAACTTGATCAATGGCCCGATAGTACCTTTCAAACGAGCTCAAGTTTGTTAAAATCGGTTCAGCCATCTCTGAGAAAATTGAGCGCGTTCAAATTCAACGCTTTTTGTCGGTTACGTCACTTATACAATCATATCTCCGGAACCAAAAATCACAGCCATTTGATCTTCGAACTTGATCAATGGCCCGACAGTAGCTTTCAAACGAGCCCAAGTTTGTTTAAATCGGTTCAGCCATCTCTGAGAAAATTGAGCGCGTTCAAATATCTTCTAAAAGTGCACACACACACATACACACCCACACACATACACACATACATTTTCCGATCTCGTCGAACTGAGTCGAATGGTATATAACACTATGGGTCTCCGAGGCTCCGTTCGAAAGTCGGTTTTTCCAGCAATTCTAATACCTTTCTATAGAGAAAGGCAAAAATATCTTTTTACTGAAGGCAGATTGAGAGTTTTCGTCTTCAACAAAATTGTAGCCATCTTGATTTCTGATAAATTTGCTGAAGAACACAGTTCGCTAACTATACTCGCGGACTCATAATTTAATATTGTTTCTAAGACTGTGAACCATTTCGCAATTAATTTTAATTTTTGGTTCAAATCTGACACTCGAGCGGTTAATTTGATGTTGTCAAAAATAGCCCTTCTCGAGAGCATGGTTATTTTTGACAGATCGATGATTATTTTCCGACACTGAATAAAATCTTGCAATGAAAATTCTAACATTAATTCTTTAGTTGAAATTATTTCCAGTGGAAAACCTCAATAACTTTCCATCCGTCAAATTTTGAAATGGTCCGCAACATTTTTCACATTAGTTCAGGAGAAATGGTTTGTTCAACAAAGTGTTGGATTTGTAAAAAATACGTAACAATGTAGAAAACTTCAAAGCTCTATGACCATTTTTGAAATAGTTATGAATAATGAATAATCAAGTCACGTACGTAAACAAATCTTATAAACATCAAAGAATCCTAGGATACTATCGGATACAAACAACTTCTTCAAGGTTTTGATGTAAATTAAAAGTACTTTTAAACTAGAGTGGTTTGATCTAAAACATTTTGCAACCTTTTGAAATAATCAAGTACGAAATATGACCTTCTTTTATATATATTGTCATAGTGCTTTGAAGTTCTCTACAATTTAACGTATTTTTACAAAATCCAACACTTTGTTGAACAAACTAATGCTCTAGAATTAAAAAGTGAAAAAAGTTAAAATGAAAAAACTGATTTTTTGAAGCCTCTTAGTAATACTACCGAATAATGAGTTCACGGTTATAGTTAGCGAAATGTTTTCTTTAGCAAAATTACTAGAAATTGCGATGGTTACAATATTATCGAAGACAAAAACACTTTCTGCCTACACTTAAAAGTTAGTTTTACTATTTGTCTTTACACTCGTACTGGAAGATGGTCGTTTATTTATATAAGACCGCGTCAATATCCCCTACAACTTTGCAGAAGACATCAACAAGGAAAAGCTTACGATAAAGCCGCCAAATAATTAAAGGCATGAAATTGCAGTTTTAAATCACTGTGACGCCTCTTAAACTTAGCGTTCCACCTGAAGAAAAATAGATCCATTGATCAGACGTTCCCCGAATAATCGACGGAGTTTAGTGTAACCCGATTTTTAGTAAAGAGGAATGTAATAAGACATTATAAATAAGAAAAATATGGATAATAAGGAACGATCTCACCAGTACCATAAATCAAATAAACATAGATTTCCCAGTGTAATCGTAATGTAGTAGTGCAACCCGTGACACCAAAAGCGCCGTCTGGTGGAGAATGGGTGCGTAAATGCTCCTAAAATGCATGCATAAAGTTCCATGCGCATTTAACACAACCACAGTAGCTAAGGGAAAAAAGTACACCCGTTTCTCACTAGAGTTGCTGTTAGTGTCACCGTACAGTGGGAAATCTATGTTTATTTAATTTATGCCAGTACCCTACTTCTCCTATTCGCATTGCTGTAAAAAACGCGAGATGACACACCACTGAAAAAATAAAATAAAAACAATACTCGCGGATGGGTTTACTGCAAACCAATTTTAGATTTTCAATTTGAACGACACGATTGACTCGTATATTTTCACGAATTCCATATAAATCCAATAACATAAATCTGATTACACCAACAATGACACAGATTAATTTTAGGCGGTTAATTCGCAGTCAATTTTACACTTTTAGTTTTTAACATAATAAAAACGTAGTCTTCAAGATATAGTGTCTTTAGTAAAGTTGCTCAGAATAAAAGGCGCTATATTTTAAAGATTTGGTTTATGTAATTAATCCCCCTAAAAATGGCCATTATTTTGGGTCAGGGTCAATATATGCGCTAAGTGTCTTCAACAAAATGGTTTAGAAAGTAATTTCTAACAAATTTGCAAAAGGAATCCGTAACTCAAGTAAAATTCTTAATATGAAACTAGGAAACTTCACAGTTGAACGATTGTTTTCAATGTACATCGCTACAATTTCAGCTCCCTTTTTTGGTGTGAATCGATTCATGACTAAAATGGCAAAGACTGACGTTTGTATACGAGTGACTTATAATTCTTATTTTTTTTTTTTTTTTTTTTTTTTTTTTTTTCATTCAGTAAAAACCATTCAAGCGAAGAGGTTGTGTTTCGATTGTACTGGCTCGTGAGTTAACGGCTGCTACCGAGACAATTCTAAGCTTCAGGTAGTTAAACTGCCCATAGCAAACGCAATATTCGGGGCGTTTCCCGACTGGAAAGCTAGCAACGAAGGCCATCCCGTTCATACGCACAGAGGTGTAGAGACACAGAGGTGCGAGAGCATAGAAGTGACGAGTCACAGAGGTGCCATCGCATAAAGGTGCGAAGACGAAGGGGTGCAAAGGCACAGAGGTGCTAAAGCAACCCAGTGCTGATCTACCAGGTACCAGAATTTGTACGCTGCGTAGGATCAAAAGAGACGGCATATATCGCGAGGTGCTACACTGCAAGCATCGCATTTGATCGCCACCAAGAGCAAAAGCACTGTACCTGGGGTCAGGTACAGCAAGTGCAGTGGTGTTCACAACGACGGCAGAGCAACTGAGATAGCAGTAAACGACAGAAGACTGCCAATTGGAAACAGCAAAAGACTGCCAATTGGAAATCGTTGGAAGACCTTCACGTCGTTCTTCACGATAAAGGAACAGAGACATCAGCTACAAGGTAGATTTAATTTAATTTATTTTTTATTTCTTATATCTGAAATTTTACTAAACATAAGTTTTTATTTTGGTATTATTAATTTACAAAAAAAATTTAATGTAATGGATGATCTCATGGAAGATCATCCGAATCCGATTCCGGATACTAGTAAAAGTTTAAATACTCCGAGGGCTAAACATTATCCACAGGGTACCACTGGGCCATGGATAGTCTATCTTCGAAAAAAAGAAAAGATTTTAAACTTGATGCAAATTACAAAGGATTTGACATCACATTTCTCTGAAGTTAAAGAAATCTGTAAGGTTAATAGAGATAAAATTCGAGTTGTAGTTAACGACTTGAAACAGGCAAACGATATTGTAACCTGTAAATTATTTGCTATTGAATATCGAGTTTACATTCCATCGAAGGAGGTAGAAATTGACGGTGTTGCGACTGAAGCAAGTCTGACAGCAGATGATTTACTTAAAAATGGAGTTGGCCGTTTTAAAAACTCCATGCTTGAGGGAGTTAAGATACTCGAGTGCAAACAATTGTACTCAGCATCTATTGTCGATGGAAAAAAGTCTTATCGTCCCTCAGATTCGTTTCGCGTAACATTTGCCGGATCTGCATTGCCTAGCCATGTCTATATCGATAAAATTCGTCTTCCTGTTCGGCTTTTCGTACCGCATGTTATGAATTGCACGAACTGTAAAAAATTCGGACATACAGCTACTTACTGTAGTAATAAGTCCAAATGTATCAAATGTCAAGGGCCTCATAAGGATAATCTTTGCGATAAAGATGTTGAAAAATGTGTTTATTGTGGGGAAAGCCCTCATGATGATCTTTCAGTGTGCGCTGCATTTAAGCTGCGTAAAGACAAAATGAAGCTTTCTTTAAAAGCACGGTCTAAGCGCACATATGCAGAAATGCTCAAAACGGTCATACATGTCTCCCCTTTGGAAACCGAAAACGGTTTTTCAAATCTTGCGGAGCCAGAGGAATCTGACTCTGACGGAAATAGTGAAGATACCTCGTTTGTCACTCCTCAAGGGTCTGTTAAGAGGAGATTAACAAACCACAAAATACCAAAAAAGACACCTAAAATTATACCTTCAAAAAAAGATCCCCGTGTTAAAGCTAAAAAGCCAAATTTAAAACCAAAAACTGTGCCTCCTGGTTTGTCAAATTCACAAACCAATCCAGGAACTAGCTCAAGAAAAGACAATAATCCAGTGGGCTCCATTTCACATTCACCAACAGGATTACTGAAATTTTCGGAAATTGTAGAATGGATTTTCGCTGCATTCAATATTTCTGAACCTCTAAAGACCATCATAACAGCATTCCTTCCAATAGCTAGAACTTTTTTGAAACAGTTATCAGCTCAATGGCCAGCTCTTACAGGTTTTGTATCATTTGATGGATAATTTATCATCCGCCGCAAATGATTCAATCACTGTCCTGCAGTGGAATTGTCGAAGCATCATGCCAAAACTTGATTCATTTAAAGTTTTGTTGCATAGTCAAAAATGTGATGTATTTGCTTTGTGCGAAACATGGCTTACATCAAACATAGCCTTAAATTTTAATGACTTTAACATTATACGTCTCGACAGAGACTCCCCGTATGGTGGAGTGCTTTTAAGAATTAAGAAATGTTATTCCTTTTATAGATTAAACATTCCTTCGACTTCTAGTATAGAAGTTGTTGCTTGTCAAATAAACATTAAAGGAAAGGACATTTGCATTGCTTCGGTATATATTCCTCCAAGAGCTCAAGTTGGACAACGACAGCTTAATGAAATTATCGAAGCCCTTCCTGCTCCACGTTTGATTTTAGGAGATTTCAATTCGCACGGAATGATGTGGGGTTCCGTTTACAATGATAGCAGATCATCTCTAATATATAATATTTGCGACAATTTTAGCATGACGGTACTAAATATGGGTAGCATGACACGGATCCCAAGACCTCCTGCACGTCCAAGTGCATTAGATTTATCTCTTTGTTCGACTTCAATTCGACTAGATTGCACCTGGAAAGTATTTCCTGATTTACATGGTAGCGATCATTTACCAATCATCATCTCAATTAGGAGTAACAAAGGCATTGCTAATTCAGTTAATATTCCATATGATTTGACAAAAAATATTGACTGGATTAAATACCAAAGTAATATTTCAAGTGTCTTAACTTCAATGGAAGAGCTTCCCCCACTTGAAGAATATGACTTCCTCGTTTGTTCGATTCTGGAGGCCGCAGAACAAGCCCAAACCAAACGATTTCTTGGTCCATCGTCTAACAGAAGACCTCCAAATCCTTGGTGGGACAAAGAGTGCTCAGATGCTAAACACGCGAAACAAAATGCTTTCAAGACGTTTTTAAAACGAGGAGGAGGAACTCCTCAGAATTTTGAAAAATTTTTGGTTTTAGAAACCAAGTACAAGAACATACTTCGGGTTAAGAAATGCAGCTATTGGAGACATTTTGTGGAAGGTTTGTCAAGAGAAACCTCAATGAGCACTCTTTGGAATACGGCCAGACGAATGAGGAATCGTAACGTAGGAAATGAGAGTGAGGAGTACTCGAATCGATGGATATTTGATTTTGCGAGGAAAGTTTGTCCAGATTCCGTTCCTACGCATAGCATTGTTAGGGAGTCTTCTTCAAATGATGATTCCATTGATAGCCCCTTTTCAATGATGGAATTTTCCATAGCACTCATGTCTTGTAACAATAACGCTCCTGGATTGGACAGAATTAAATTCAACTTGGTGAAGAATCTGCCCGACCTCGCAAAAAGACGTTTGTTGGAATTGTTCAACAAGTTTCTTGAGCAAAATATTGTTCCACCTGACTGGAGACAAGTGAAAGTTATCGCCATTCAAAAGCCGGGGAAACCAGCTTCCAATCACAACTCATATAGACCCATTGCGATGTTGTCCTGCATCAGAAAATTGTTCGAAAAAATTATTCTACGACGTCTCGACACTTGGGTCGAGACGAACGGTTTGTTGTCAGATACTCAGTTTGGCTTCCGTAGAAATAAAGGGACGAATGATTGCCTTGCATTACTTTCGTCTGACATCCAAATTGCCTTCGCTCAAAAGCAACAAATGGCATCTGTATTTTTAGACATTAAAGGAGCATTTGATTCAGTTTCCATTGATGTTCTTTCAGACAAGCTCCACCAACATGGACTCCCAGCGGTTATAAATAATTATTTGCACAACCTTTTGTCAGAGAAACGCATGCATTTTTCACATGGCGATTTGGCAACAATCAGAATTAGCTACATGGGTCTCCCGCAAGGCTCATGCCTCAGTCCGCTCCTCTATAATTTTTACGTGAATGACATTGACAGCTGTCTAGTAACCCCATGAACACTAAGACAATTGGCAGATGATGGCGTGGTTTCAGTTACTGGATCCAAAGCTATTGATCTGCAAAAACCATTGCAAGATACCTTAGATAAATTGTCCGTTTGGGCTGTTCATCTTGGTATCGAATTCTCTGCGGAGAAAACAGAGCTGGTCGTCTTTTCAAAAAAGCATGATCCCGCGCAACTTCAGCTTCATATGATGGGAAGAATAATCGAACAGGTTTTGACTTTCAAATACCTCGGGGTGTGGTTTGATTCCAAATGCACGTGGGGAGGACACATTAGGTATCTGATAACGAAATGCCAACAAAGAGTAAATTTTCTTCGAACAATAACAGGGTCTTGGTGGGGTGCTCATCCGCAAGATCTAATAAAATTGTATCAGACAACGATACTTTCAGTGATGGAATATGGATGCGTTTGTTTTCGTTCCGCTGCAAATTCTCATATTATCAAACTTGAGCGAATTCAGTACCGTTGTTTGCGAATTGCTTTAGGCTGCATGCATTCGACACATACAATGAGTCTTGAAGTTCTGGCGGGAGTTCTTCCATTAAAAGATCGATTTTGGGAGCTTTCATCACGCCTGCTAATAAGATGTGATGTGCTGAATCCCATGGTAATTAATAATTTCGAACGACTAGTCGAGCTTCGATCTCAAACAAAATTCATGACAGTATATTTTAACCATATGTCACAGGAAATCAACCCTTCAAGATATATTCCTATCCGTGTCAGCCTCCTAAATGTACCTGACTCAACTTTATTTTTCGACACATCCATGCAGCGCGAAGTGCGTGGAATCCCGGACCACCTACGCTCTATGGAAATCCCAAAAATATTTTCAAGTAAGTTCAGGCATATTAACTCTGAGAAAATGTTTTACACGGACGGATCGCGAATGGAAGAAGCGACAGGGTTTGGTATGTTCAACAATAATGTTTCGGCCTCATTCAAGCTTCAAGAACCTGCATCTGTTTATATAGCAGAGTTAGCAGCAGTTCATTATAGCTTGAATGTAATCGTCACATTATCTCCAAACCATTATTTCCTCTTCACAGATAGTCTGAGTGCAATTGAAGCCATTCGCTCAAACGCTGCTGGCAAAAATGAACCGTTTTTCTTGGGTAAAATAAAACAGTGTCTGAACGACATATTGAATAATAATTATCTAATCACAATAGTTTGGGTTCCGGCTCATTGCTCCATTCCAGGCAATGAAAGAGCCGATATTTTAGCCAAACGTGGTGCTATTGAGGGTGAAATTTATGAGAGACCGATTGCTTTCAACGAATTCTATAGCGCGTCTCGCCAAAGAACACTTGCCAGCTGGCAAGCTTCTTGGGATAAAGATGATCTGGGTCGGTGGATGCACTCAATTATTCCTAAAATATCGACAAAGGCATGGTTCAGGGGACTGGATGTGAGTAGAGATTTCATTCGTGTGATGTCCAGACTCATGTCCAATCACTACACGTTAGATGCACATCTCCTTCGAATTAGACTTTCCGAGACTAATCATTGTGCTTGCGGCGAAGGTTACCGCGATATTGACCATGTTGTTTGGACATGCGTGGAGTTTCGTGATGTCAGATCTCAACTAATAAATTCCTTGCGTACCCAAGGTAGACTATCCAATGTCCCAGTTCGCGACATTCTTGCTTGTCGTGACCTTCCATACATGAAACTTCTTTATCATTTCATTAAATCCATTGGAGTTCCAATTTAAATTTTATTTTATGTTAAACTGTTTTCTCTTCCATGAGTTCAACCAATAGCCAACTATAGGATATTGAATATAAGTGGTGAACTGATACAAACAATCCTGAAATAGTTATAAGATCATGTACAAAATAAATGTATTTTATTTAATGTAATTTAAAATAGCAACTCGCTTGATAAAAACAGTGTTTAGATTAACTAATGAGTACCAACATACTAATATGATATTCGAAATGTATTAGGTTTAAACTACTATGTATTGTGGATGCCACGGCGAAGAAAAACTTATGTATATTGCCTATGAAATAAACGTATTTATGAAAAAAAAAAAAAAAATCTTATTTTTATCTCTACATTCACGTTAAACATCTAAGCGCATAATTTTTCTTTAACTCAGAGAAAGCCTTAAATTCGTCAATAAAATCTAAGATATTCTTACTATGAAGCTCATCCGCATAAAGTAAATTTTCATCGTGAAGCAGGTTTTAAAACTTTAATGAATTTTGAAGCATTTCGAGATTGATTTAAGGTAGGTTTCTGTTGATTCTTTGGTTTTATAAATCGTATGAAGAATTGTTCACTTCAATCGTACGAAGAATTGTATATGATCTAAAATAGGTTTCAGTTGGCTTTTGTGGAGTTTGCAGTGTCAGTGCGAAATTTATGATGTAAAACTTCAATAATTTCTGCAAGAGAACATCCATATAGGAATGTGTTTGTTGTAATCAAAGGTATTAGTGGAAGAAAGCTGAAATTGAAATATTTTTTCTCGAGCAGTTTTCATAAAAACGGAAGAGTTTTAGACTAAAATTTTCGCTTTTCTAGAATTGCATTTCTTGATTTATTGATTGAAATCATGAAAAAAGGCACAGGAATTTGTATTTACGCACACATTGTTCACATTACTCATACGCTTGCAAAGTGTCTTGGTCCTTTATCCCTCATACGTTGTAATTCATAAAGACCAAATTTGTCAAATGACGCATAATTTCTTTTGTAATAGCTTAATGTTAGATTAGCTTGAATTTTACTGGTTTCGACTGTAATTTGCGTTCTACTAGCAGGTGCGACTGTATGAATTTAAAAGAACCTTTTACCAGTCAAACAGATGCTTGCTTCTGTGGCTCAGTCGATTAACAGACGTACTTGAGACCCAATGATTCTCGGTTCAAGACGCGGCAGTTGTTATCAGTATCCTTTGTTTATTTCAATAAATTTCATGTCATGGAGTTTTAGACACAATTTTAAATATTCTTCCACGAAAATTTGCATTCAAAGTTATTTTGTCCGGTTTCTTGCAGAAAAAATGTTTTGAAACGATTCCCGCATTGCAATATCCATTTCCGGTTTTGCTCTTAATGTTTTATCCGATTTTTGCATTCAAAAATACTTAAACGGGTTTTCCAAACTAAGTGGCACTTATCCGATTTTTGCTTTCAGCCGTTTACTTGTAGCACCGAAGTGTCATGTCTATACTAACGTGCCGAAAGAAACGAAACTATGTGACGGCGTGCTGGCATTTGTTTTGTTCTGTCTTTTTTTCTCACCCTCAACACAATTCCTTTAAATGTTTCCTTCACCCTTCTCTTTTCATCATGAAAATAGTGAGAAGCTATGTCAAGGCAAAAATTTCAAAATACCGGGAGAGCATGCCGCTTGAGCCAATTTATTCCGATTCAGGGCCCTGATTCATGCCTGATTACCTTCAATCACTAGTTTAGTCATTTGATTTCAATTGCATCAGTTTTTAATATAGGTATAATACAAAAATGTCTTGATTTGCAATACCCATAAAAATTGGCAGTTTTATCGAGAAGCAAAATGCCGTTCAAAACCTTCTAGAAAAGGTTCCTAATCTTCAAGAATGCAATATTTGAAATTGAATTCAAAAATTTATTATTAACTCAGTGAGAATGTCCTTATTTTTTTTAGACCTAGGTTTGAACGACTGCTTTGTAAAGCACATCGGAAGTAAATTCTATTGAATTCATGTTCCAACCGAAAAATAATATTTATTGATCACATGATGGTGTTAAAGTAATGCTTATATCAGTTTTGTCAATGTAATGTTCTTTTTTTTCTCATTTGAAAGTCCCAAAATAACAGTACCTTAAAACTGTAGCTCCTTGATATGAATTGCATATTGACTGACTAGACTGACCGACTGGCTGCACTCAACGTGAAGTGCAAGGTCATGCCCATGGATAACAGACAAAAATAAACCGTCTCTCGTAGCTGTAGGTTAGCAAGTCATTGTGCAGTTTCCTTCTCTTATCGAGATATTTCGATCGTAAGGTAAGAATGCTTGTGCACTTTTAAAATCCATCAGGTTCGAAAGCGGTTCACCTCAGAGAGCCACCAAGCCATATTACCGACAATGCACTTCTGGTCAGGCCATTAATACTGCAGTCCATACTCGTTTTCGGTGGATTTGCACGAAATATTTTTCGCGGTCATTCACAAGACAGACTGCTTGAAGGAGTGAGACGAAATTGCACATAAACTGCGAAGTTTATCAGAATTTTCCTTCAGGTTCAATGCAATCATCATTGCATTCGAGATAGGGAAGTTGAACTCGTGCTATAAACGGTGTAACTTTGGCTTTAATGATCTGGTTTGGTGGCATTGAAGTGTTGTTCAAGTATTACAAAACATACGTCATGCCTTCAAGAAAGGATTCAACGTCAGTGGAATCATTGTACAAGCCTTCATAATTCGGTGTCATTGATAGAATATTGTATTCTAGAACGTGTACAAATTGTATTCTAGAATATGTACAATGCGTGTATGTTTTGTGTTATAGATAATAGAAAATCCACATTTCTGATGGTCAAACAATAGGAAAGATTCTATTGCTCTACACAGTCAATTACCAAGATTTCCGGTTTCGGGAAGACTATAAATTACCGAGATCTTTGTCACTTTTGGAAATTACCGAAATTATCGCTGTTCATGCATTCCAGTTAAAACCTAAGACAAGACCTGACAACTGGGGGGCTGCTTTTGTTCCAAAATGGACCAGTTTCTGATTAGCTGATTTTGATGTTGCTACCCGCACATTGTGAAAAGAAAAAACTTTTGCAGGGTACGCGAGCAATGATGCCAAGTATAAAGAAAATCAGAAAACAAGTTTATTAAAATGTATAATATTACTCACCAAAAAATTTTCAGAGAATGTTTCACTTTTTTTAAATCTTATTTGTAATAAATGTTTATAATGGCAGCACTGTGTAATTAAAATCAGCATCAAGCCGTATTTCTTTTTAGTGAATTAAATTGTAACCAAAAACGATTTGTTAAATTAGTGTAAACTCGAAAGTGTGTTTAGTTTTACGAGAAGAATGAACTGTTGTGTTCCACACTGTGGTCACACTAAGCATTTCTACCCAAACTTGTCTTTTTTCGGTTTCTTAAAGATCCGGTAATACGTCAACAATGGATTCGATTTCGCGTTCAACATGAGATATTTTGTGTTTTGTCATCAACGCTCAATTAATTGTTTTAAGCATTATTAAATAATTAAAAAAAAATGCATTCACCAAAACATTTTTTATGTTTATTTCAAATCAAAAACCGAGTCTAAAAATTTAAATTTAATAAATATTTCTTTCTTAGCATAAAGTTATTAAAAAATCTGTAAATATGGCGTAACGTAATACAAAATCGTAAATTCATTTATATGCAAGTCTAGATTGGTTTTCACTTGGCTTAGATGTGCTTTTCCTTTGGATGTGATGTGTTTTAATATTGAATCGAACTACATGTGTTAAACATTTCATTTTCTAGTAGAAATGAGTACAGCACAAATGTATGTGCTAAACACTTGATTCGGTCAACCATGTATCAATTGAAACCTATATGGAAAACAATGTGACATTCATATGAAATTCATATAGAATCTGAAGATAATGATATATCTTATCGTTTTGATGTGCATGTAGCCAAAGACATCATATTAACAAGATATCCAGCTCTCACATTTCCCGAACAAATCATCGGCAACATCCTTTTTTGCGAGCATGTCGCCCTCAGGTGAGCCCGCATCGAATCTCATACATAGAAGTAATGGAGAGAAATGTCAAATTCGTGCGCGCCAAAATAGCAGGGCTGCGCACCCATACAATTGACATGATATGTTGAATGTGATGCCGTGCGATGGCGTTGTTGAACTGAAGATTGATTTCGCTCCAAGCTGACAGGGTCTGATGTAGCATAATTTCCATTAAATATCAACATGTTTTTACACTCATTTTATGAGCTAATGTCGTTTTCGCTTGAGAAAACTGAAATTGACCCAGGGTAGTTTCATCATGCAAACACTTTTCACGAACTGTGTTGATTTCGCACTTAGCAACGGGGGCTTAAGCAAACCTGATATAAAAACCAGGTTCGAAACTGACTCGATTTTCAGTTCAACAACGTTGAAACTAGGTTCGAAACTAGCTTAAAACAAATGGTTTGACAGCAGATAGGGTGAAAACTGGGTTAAGTTTGGTATCAAGCGAAAACGACATAAGTGTACATTTACATGAATATATACTGTCCAATCAGCAATCCTTCCATCTACTCTCTATGATAAGAGCAAAAACCATAAACTTTTGATATGCAGTGTAGAATTTATTGGAAATAACTGGAATTTGCCGTAAGAACTGAAAGGGAAAGTAAACTAAGAGAAACTGTCATTTGCACTTGGAGCATTTTTTTCATGTTCATTAGGCGTTGTTTTAAATTTTGGTCACGACCAAAAATGTTTCATTAGATACGAAATTTCTTGAATGCTTGGACCACAAGCAGCAAAATTCACAATGTGATATAAAAAAAAACCTGTTTTCATCCACCTAGTGGTGTAATGATGCCTTTCTCATATCATTCATACTATCATATATAATACTGTGGTATTCTTCAAAACAATTTTCTTCGATTCTTAAAAGAATAACCGAAATCGGATTGTTTGACCGTCTACTGATAAAAACTATCATTTGGAAAAGATTTGAGGTCGATTTAAAAATTTTTTTAAGGTTTTTCCCCATTTTCAGTGATGGTATACAATCGTATCAGGAAGTCGGATCCGCATGAAATTCAGGAATTACGTATTGGACCACAAGACCTTTCATTTGAACCTAAATTTGTGAAAATTGGTCACGCCATCTATGAGAAAAGTTAGAACACATATTTTCTTTTTTTTTGCACATTTTACCCCATAACTCCCGAACCGGAAGTCGGAATATTCAGAAATTTTTTATGGGACCTCAAGACCTTTCATTTGAATCCAAGTTTGTGAAAATCGGTTTAACCATCTCTGAGAAAAGTTAGTGCACTTATTTTCACATTTTACCCCATAATTCCGGAACCGGAAGTCGGATTCAAACTATATCCAGGAATTTTGTATGGGACCACAAGACCTTTCATTTGAATCTAAGTTTGTGAAAATCGGTTCCGGCATCTCCGAGAAAAGTTACACACACACACCCACACACACACACACACACACACACACACACACACACACACACACACACACACACACACACACACACACACACACACACACACACACACACACACACACACACACACACACACACACACACACACAGACATTTTGCGTACACGACGTACTCGACGAACTGAGTCGAATGGTGTATGACACTCGGCCCTCCGGGCCTCGGTTCAAAAGTCGGTTTTCACAGTGATTGCATAACCTTTCTATATGAGAAAGGCAAAACAGGTTTAGTTTACAATAAAAATAGAATCAAGAAAATAATGTACTTTTTTCAATATTAGCATTTGCTGATGAAACGACATATTAAAAATGCCGACAAGAAAAGGAGATGGGAGAAAAAAAAATTCAGCGATCATTTTTTTTTATTGAATTATAGTGCAGTATAATTTTAAACAGATAATACACAACGCTGTGATCTGCAAAAATTATTTATAAAATTCATGTTCTGTTTCATCTTTCTTGATGTTATTTTTGTAACCTTTCTCGAAATCTTTTGCCAGAACAATATATCTGTTTTCTCTTACTGCGTGCATACCGGCTTCCTGACAAATAGCATTTATGTCAGCTCCCGAAATTTTATCTGGTCGAGCTACATAGTCCTCTAGATCAACATCTTCCGACAAATTCATTTTAGTCGTTATGGTTGAAAAAATCAATCGCTTTTGACGGCGATCTGGTAACGGAAATTCGATTTTTCTATCCAATCGACCGGGTCTCAGAAGAGCTGGATCCAAAGTGTCGGCACGATTGGTTGCCATAATTACTTTTACATTCGTCGTTTGATCAAACCCATCCATTTGGTTGAGCAACTCTAGCAGAATGCGCTGGACTTCTCTGTCAGCTCCTGTTTGGGCGTCAAATCTTTTCGTTGCAATTGCATCAATTTCGTCTATGAAAATAATAGCCGGTGAATTTTCTTTTGCCAAACGAAACACGTCACGCACCATACGGGGACCTTCTCCCAAATATTTTTGCACGAACTCTGAACCCACCACTCTGATGAATGCAGCTGTGGTATGATGAGCCACGGCCTTTGCGAGCATCGTTTTTCCACAACCAGGAGGCCCATACATCAAAACACCCCTTGGTGGATCTATGCCGATTTGTTTATAGAGCTCAAAGTGCGTTAACGGAAGCTCTACAGCCTCACGAATTTCTTGTTTTTGCATATCCATTCCACCAATATCAGAGTATTGTACTTCCGGTTTCTCGTCCGCTTGCAGCATGGAAATAGAGCTGTCTGCCTCGGGGGGTAAAACATCTACCAACGCATTGCTATGCTTATGCAACGCTACGCTGGCTGATGGTTTCAACAATTCGCGATCGATTGTAGAAAGTATTCTTACAAAATAATTCGATCCAGTTGTTGAACCAACAATTCCATTATTTTGATCAACAGCTTCCAAAAACTGTCCAATAACCAAAGGAACCGATTGGATACGCTTAACTTCCTCCTGTGCATGAAGGTATTCCTTTTTTAAATTTCTTTGTTCATCCTTGATATACTCCTCCTGAACTTCAAGAAATTCCAACATTCTTTGTAGTTTCTTATATTTAGTGTACAAGTCTTCCATGTCTAGCTCATCCATCGGAGTGTCCTTTGTTGCACGAATGTCTACTTCATCCTTATCAATTACCAACAAATCCATTTCTGCCATCAACCTCTGGAAGCCAAACAAATTAGGAAGTTTTAATATGTGCACTTGTACTCAGAAAACAATGCAGCAAAAACTTACTTTATTTTATACGTGTTAACACAAATAAATTCGGATATTGGAATACAGAATATTGCGGTCTGTCTACTTTCGCTAAATTCAACAGTGACTTTTCGTTTTCATCTGTTTTATTTCGTTTTCTTTTGTTGGCACTACATTAATTGTCAAAGGATGTGTACGATCAACAAAAAATATTCTAAGTTGAGTTGATTTATACTCAAAGATAGTATTGTGGTATTTATTGGTTTACACATAAATTGAGTGACACACCACCCAAATTCATAAAAAGTGCACGTACACTAATTTTTTTTTATTAAGCCATGTTTATTTAAAATTTATATTTTACAATTCGAGATCTAAATGGAATTCTAGTGCTGAAATATTTACATAATTTTCAAATTGATTTATGTAACTAATATATGACAAAAAAATTTTCATAATTTTTGCTCTCGTGTTTTTTGGCACACCTTCTAACGTTGGTATGATCAACTTTGAAAACGAAAATCTTCTCCAGCCGTTACAGAGTCTTGTAAGTACTCGTTGGAATGTTGTCCATGCCTCCGCTACTCGTCGACACTCACTGTACTTATAGCGGCCCTTACACGAGACAATATTATTGTCAATACAAGGAGTATTGACAATACTTTTGATCGTGTAATGGAAACTTCATTGGATTGACGAAAATATTGTCAAAAAATCAAAACTGCTCATCAATCCAACAATACTTTCTCTCCAGAGAGAAACTGTGAAATATGTGCAATAGTCTTTTCTCTCTATATTTTAATATTCATTTGCAATATTTGAAGCTCCAAACACTTGATTTTCTCGAAAAATGCGGACTCAAGTTACCAAGTCAATTGGATTGATGGTACTGACAATACTTTGGATTGACAATAATATTGTCACGTGTAAGGGCTGCTTATGATGTATTGTTTCTACAGATGTATTACAGTGGAGGCAGATTTCTCCGTCTACTCGTCGCATTCTAAAGAACAGTTGCCGATGTAGAATTTTCCTGTTGATGGTGAGGTACATATCACTTCGTTGCTGCGATGAAAGCTCTCGTGTGTGATGTATATTATGCCAGACCCGTCGCCATTCTGCTTCTGGGTTGTCTCTTTCTACCTTTGGTTCTTCAGTTTCCTCTACGTAAGCCTTGTGAATTATACGTGTGGATAAGTTTTGGTGGATTTCAACAGGTAGGATTTGGAGTTGTTGATAGATCAGTTTTAGACAGGGACAGTCACCGGGTATAGGGTTTGGTTCAGATACATTCTGTATGTACGATTTGTAGAACGGGATATAGTCGATCTCCTTGAGATGACGTATAATCAACAGAGATTTGCATTTAAACGCCGGAAGCTGAAGTTTGAGTCCACCCTGTTCACGTTCACGGGCAAGCTGTTGTATTGGTACCCGGGCTATAAGCCCTCGCCACAAAAATGTGCCCATGACTGAAGTCATCTTCGCAATGTGTACGTTTGACGGTTGAAGAATGGACGCAAGGTACCAGATTCTGGATGTGCCGAAAGTGTTTAGAAGTGTTACCTTTTGAATTAGCGTGAGAGAACGTAATGAGTGCAGCCATAGAAGTTGCGTGAGTTTTTTCACCGCATCGTCCCAGTTTAATTTGGTCATCAGACGGATAGAATTGGCGTATTTCACGCCCAGCACTTTAACCATACCCACATTATCAGATCCGAATGGATTCCGAATGAATTCCGAATCAATTCCGAATCGGCGAGAAATTTTCATTCGGAATTTCATGTGGAAATCATAATGAATTCCGAATCAATTCCAACTCCAGTGCAACAACCGATTCCGAATGAATTTCGCCTACAACCGGTTGATTCGGAAATCAGTCGGAATTTTTTTTTTTTTTGTTTCAATTATAGAGGTTTTAACATTAATGTCATTCGCCTCTTCGGGCCAGAAAAACTTTCTGACCCTATGTGCGGGGTTGGGAATCGAACTCAGGCGGGCTGCGTGAAAGGCATCGACTTACCCATCACCAGACCCTGTCAGCTTGAAGCGATCTCAATCTTCAGTTCACCAACGCCATCGCACGGCATCACATTCAACATATCATGTCAATTGTATGAGTGCGCAGTGCTGCTGTTTTGGCGCGCACGAATTTGACATTTCTCTCTCCTACTTCTATGTTCGAGATTCGATGCGGACTCGCCTGAGGGCACCATTCACGCAAAAAAGGATGTTGCCAATGATTTGTTCGGGAAATGTGAGAGCTGGATATCTTGTTAATATGGTGTCTTTGCCATCACGCTATACCCGTCCCCCAATCAGTCGGAATTGAGTGAGAAGATGCGGACTGAATTGTCAATTTGTCTTCTTCTTCTTCCCGATTTCCCGATTTTGCACGTTTTCGTGCTGACTTTCAGTTTATTTTTAAATGAAAACATTACATAACTGATTATACACATTGAAATCTTCATGTTTTTCGGATATACAGAACTAGTAAATAACCAGTTCTTCTTAGAATTCCAACATAAACTGTTGAAATTCGCTGGAAATTAACAAAACGGCCTACCTTAGTCAGCATCATCCATTCCTCTAGCTGGAGTGTAATGAAATGGCTTAAGTCGCCTAAATTTTACACTAACACATTCATAAAATGAGCGAATATTCAATGACATTTATAATGTCACTGTCAATCAGGTTGATCGAGCAGCCAACTCAGGCGAAAATTCTAGCACTGAACCGATCGAGCACTGAAAAATCTTGCAGTCGAGTAAGAATTCATTACGCATTCCGTCATTTCGATAATGTGGGTATTCTCTGTTCGCAACCATGGAACATCTAAACATGTACCGCCAGTGAGACCTACATTGATTGATGTTGTCTTCGAAAGATTAAGTTTTGCTCCAGACACACGAGAGAAACGTGTAAAGATTGTGCGTATTCTCTCGATTTTTTCCACGGTTGTGGCGATGACAGTGATGTCATCTGCATACGCTACAATTAAGTCGTTTCCACATACACGCTCGAGTTGTGTTAATAGTGGTGCGATGTATAGAGAGAAGCAGAGAGACGATAGTGGATTTCTTTGAGGAACCGAACGTTGTATTGGAAATGGTACCGATGCATGACCGTTCACGAGTAATCGCGAATACGTTAATTCTGCAAAACGTTCGAGTAAGGATACCAGTCTTGAGTTGATACCGAGTGAGCGCATGTTGCCGAATAGAAATGTTCGGTCCACCCGATCGAACGCGTGGTCTAAATCGAACGATATTAGTTTTGCTCTCTGTTTACGTGTGATCAGCTGTGCGATTCTGTCTTTTAGAGAGAGAGTTGCTTGGAAAATGTTGTTATCGGAGTTGGAGCATTTTTGGGTTGCACCTAAAATCCGATGAGAACTCACTACTCTTTCGAGTCGTGTTTTAGTCATAGTCATAGTTTATGAGAGAGATCGGTCTATATGAGCGTGTAAAGTTACCTGTCCCTTTTTTCTTCGCTAGCACTATCACACTTTCAACGAACTCTGCGGTGAAGTTTGAAGCCATAGCCTCGTTTAAGATGAGATTCAGTTCTCGGTGTATGACATCAAACGTTCTTAGGTAGAATTCTCTCGGAAGACCATCTGTACCTGGAGATTTTTTCGGGGCGCTCGTTTTAATTGTCAAAAGTATTTCGGCTGTTGTTATTTCTCTCATGGTCGCATCGTTCGCTACATCGTTTTCTGGTACCATTCTATCACATGTGAAATCTGTATCCCGATCGTTTGTGGTTTCGCCCATCGCGTACAAGCTTCGGAAGTATTCCAGCATGTGCTGTTCGATGTCTTCGGAGTGTTCTATTATCTCGTCGTTCTCAGTCTGCAGATTAGCGATGATCGTTCGTTTTTTCCTTCTCTCTCCTAGCTGGAATGTAGACAACGGTTCTCCAGCAATATACGTCTCGTTAATGCGGACGAACATGTGAGTGAACTCTCTCTGATGTGTCAGCATTTGTGCTTTTATTTGGTTGATGGTTTTTAGCGTGCTTGGGTTTTGGTAGTACCGATCGTACGCTATGCGAAGTTGAGCGTAAAGTCTTTGATGCTCGTGGTAGAAATCGTCAAATGCCACCTTAGATACCCATCTGAAAAACGATTTTATTTTCGGTTTGGCGAATTTTAGCCACCATTCCATCCACGATTGAAAGTTCCGACGCTGGCGAGTCCAGTATTGCCACTTAATTCGAAATTCGTTGATATTTTCTGCTGACAAAAGATGTGGACGGAGGGACCAATATCCGCGTCCCGGTTCCCTGCCGAGGTACGGAAGGCATATTCTAAACGTGACGGCTTTGTGGTTCGTAAAAGAACATACGTGGGTGTTTACGTTTCTAGGTTGGTTAAGGCCATCGTCCAAGTACCATGCGCGCGGGTGGTTTTAGGAAATTTTCGATGGAAATTTCGAAAAATTTGACAAAACCAAAAACATACAGACCTTTGAAATACTTTTATCTATCTACAGGGTGAAAATGACTGGAAAATTCGGAGGATTTTACGAGTCTTATCAAAAATAGCGCTGAAAAAATGAGCTTTTTTTGTAGTTTTTCACAATTATTTGAAAAAATAATTCGATGGAATGAAATTTTTTTTTCAAAAAAAACCTCATGCTGGCAACAAGGATCACATTCAGACATATTTTTAGAAAAACTTTTCACGCTTTTCATGGAAAATCAACGAATTTCATTTAACCGATTTCGTGGAAATTTTTGAAATTCGTGGATTTTCTATGAAAAGCGTGAAAAGGTTTTCCAAAAATGTGTCCGAATGTAATCTGTGTATCCATAATAAAGTTTATTTGAAAAAAAAAGTTTATGTCATCGCATTATTTTTCCAGATAATTGTGAAAGATCACAAAAACACTCATTTTTCAGAGCTATTTTTGATAAGACTCGGAAAATCCTCCGAATTTTCCAGCAATTTTCACCCTGTAGATAGATAAATGTATTTCAAAGGTCTCAATGTTTTTGGTTTTGGCAAATTTTTCGAAATTTCCATCGAAAATTTCCTAAAACCACCCGCGCGCATGGTACTTGGACGATGGCCTTAAGCAGACTCGAGCTGATGTAAACACGATCGAGCCTTGACGTCGAGTTGTGTGTTACATATGTTGGCTCGGATACTTGTGGATATAGCTTAACCCACGTATCGAGTAGTTGCATCTGTTGAACGGTAGCCTGGAGAGCGGGACTCTTGTTATTACCAGTTGTATCGCATTGCCGAAGGACACAATTAAAATCTCCTGCTAGAATCACGTGCTCGGTCGGATGCCGAAGATAGTAAGCTAGTGTGTTATTAAAAAACGTTTCTCTGTCAGCTCTCATAGCCGAACCCGACGGCGCGTATATATTGCATATAGTTGTGTTATTTATACGCAACGCTATAAGGCGTCCATCGAGGCTTTTCTCGACGTTGGAGAATCGAATGTGTTCCTTCAGAGCAATTGCCGTTCCTCTTCTCGCGTGATCTACATTACATATGACGTTATAACCAGACACAGAGAGTTGTTCATTTTCCACCTCTTGTAAGAAAACGATGTCGAGATCTAACGTGCGGATGAAACTCTGGAGGGCGTTTAGTTTGGTTGTATTAGTGATTGTGTTTATGTTGATTGTAGCAATATTATAGCTGCTGTACTCCATTACGAAACCATATTATCTTCTACCGTTTCGTCGTCATCGTCTTGACGTGGTTTTTTACCTGGTGGACGACGGAGAGAGCGGCGGCTGCTAGTAGAGGTTGTTGATCGGTCTGATTCGTTTCCATCGGTTTTGAATTCGCCAGTTACTAGTCTGCGTTGCGAGTCTCCAGAACTTATTGGTATTGCCTGCAGGTTCGCGAGCTTGAGGGTATCGTCTCTCGATTTCCCTCGACGACCATGGTCGAGTACCGTTTGTTTTTGGATTTGTTGTGAGTTTGTCGTGTGTGTTTCTGAGTCAGCACGTCTTATCTGAGTTTCCGAGGCTTCTGGGAAAGATAGTATAGGGACCGACGGTTTTTTGAAGGTTTGGTTTTTGGGTGAAAACTGTGGCTGTGTTGATTTCGGCTTTGCCGCTTTTTTGGTGACATTTGCATACGACTCGTTAGTCTGTTCTGACTCGAATTTTTGCACAAGGAGTTTTTTGTTCTGGACACATGATATACCACTGTGTACGAACTCACTACAGTGGCGACAGGTTTGCTGTTGACCATGGTATTGGACCGCTGTACATTCTCCGTCTATAGTGACAAAAGAAGGAATGTTTTTTTTAACAAGCATTTTCGCCACTCGCACTCCACTCCGCACTCCTGTCGAGATACCGCCGAAAACGAATTTCTCGTCCCACATTACTTCGTTGACCGAAAGTACGTCACCGTAGTCTCGTAGGAACTCGGTAATTTTTTCATCGGTTACGTCTTCAGAAAGATCGAATAGCTTCACTTCCACTGCTCCATCTTCCATTGTTATCCTTAGTTTGTATATCTTCCCTTCGATCTCGGTCTCATGAATATTATCGTGTTTTTGAACTACGTTTTGTGCTATCGCAAGTTCACTGACCTTAACGAAGGCACATCCCAGACTTCTGCTTGGTTGGATACGCACTACTTGCTCTTTTTGTAGCTCGAGGATCTCGCTCACAAAACTATGAAGCTCCTCGTAGGATGGCTTCCGCGGAAGTTGTGAAAAATCAATGCAGAACGTATTTTCGCGTCGTCTCATCACGCCTTTTTTCACGCCGACTCGATACGATACAAAAGTGTAAAGCTTTTGGCGACTTATCGCCGAAAACAAAATCTCTAGAATATTATCCGTGCACGACTTCTAAGTTTGGTAAAACGTGTCTACTCTACATGGAAGTTGAGCGCTAACTACCACCCAAATTCATAAAAAGTGCACGTACACTAATAGTATGTTCACATCAGCGTTGATATCAAATGATATATGGATATACTTGATATCCGATGATATCATTTGCGATGTCACTTGATATCCCATACAATATGATGTTAACGCGTATCACCATTTTGGCATGATTAGAGTGCCTATAACCAGAGTGACGACATCTCATCCGTAATGCTGGCAACAAGTTTACTAAGTTTTGATTATCGAATAAAACGTTTAAGAAGATTCTTCGCTGTTATTATTTAAAACTTTACCCATATACGCGACAATTTGGTGTCAGAAGTGGGATTGCGAGTTTTAGAAAATGGCACAAGCAAACGCTGAAATCATGGAGACGTTATCCGCTATGATTGCAGAGGCCCTCAAAGTGTCTATTGGAAATGCCGTCGCGCAAGTGAATACTAACCGACAAAATGCGGTCGGGGAGGACGCCGGTCCACCACCAAAAATTCCATCTTTTACTATATCTGAATATCGCCCATTAGAAGGAACTTCTGTTGCGGATTACTTCAATCGATTCGAATGGGCACTTCAACTAAGTCACATCCCAGAACCGCAGTACGCAAACTATGCAAGAGTTCATATGGGTGCTGAACTTAACAACGCTTTGAAGTTTCTGGTCAGCCCTCGCAACCCAGCAGATATAAATTATCGAGATTTGCGTTCTACACTTATTAGTCATTTCGACCGCGTCAGAAACAAATTCGTTGAAAGCATTAAATTCAGGCAAATAGTTCAACAAAAGGGAGAATCTGTCGCACAGTTTGGTCTACGTTTGAAGCAAGGATCCGCATACTGCGAATATGGAGAGTTTCTAGATCGAATGCTTATTGAACAGCTGCTGCATGGACTGGAAGCTCGAGATATGTGCGATGAAATTTTAGCAAAGAAACCCGAAACATTCAATGATGCATTCGAGATAGCACACACTTTAGAAGCAACTCGGGATACTGCACGGGAAGTCAACTCAGGAACATTAACTGCTGAAGAAACTAATAAGTTGGGCTACGAAAATCTCAGAACCAGAAAGAAAGTTCAGATCAATCAACCAAAAGGTGAACATTCGCGAAGCAATACTCATCAAAGCAGCAACTCAAGTCCTTGTGATGGGTGTGGGGGCCAGCATTTACGGAATCAGTGTCGTTTTCGAGATGTGAGATGCCACAACTGTGATAAAAAGGGTCATATTGCGAAAGTGTGTCGGTCGAAAGTGAAGAATACATCTGCGGACCAGGTACAGTCACAAGAGTCGCCAACCTCAGAAATCGATGTAGTGCAGTCGTGGAGCCAAGTCAACGACATATCGCTTAGTAAAAAGATGATAGACGTGAAAATCGATGGTCACCCTATTCGGATGGAATTGGACACAGGAGCACCGTGTGGTATTATTGCCGAATCTATATTACGCTCATTCAAGCCCAAGTTCTCACTGCAGAAAGCAGATAAACAGTTTTCAAGTTATACCGGTCATCACATTACGTGTCTTGGTCGCATGACTGTGAACGTTTCAGTTGGATCAAAAACTCGCAGGCTCAATTTATACGTAGTTTCTGGAAACACCGACTCGCTATTTGGTCGTGAATGGATACCTCACTTCGTTGATCAGATCAATTTGAATCGTATCTTTTCACCAATATCAGTGAACTCTGTGACGGGCTATACTACACATGAAGCAACTCAGCTTTCCAGGGTGTTAGACAGCTTCGAAGAGATTTTCAGTGATGTGCCAGGAAAACTGATTGGACCTCCGGCTAAAGTACATCTAAAACCAGGAGTATCACCAGTCTTTGCTAAAGCTCATGATGTGCCCTTCGCATTGCGTAATCGTTATGCGGCAGAAATAGAAAAAAAAATCACGTCAGGATTTTACGAAAAAGTCGAATACTCCGAGTGGGCGTCACCGACTCACATAGTTGTGAAAAAAAATGGGAATCTTCGCATTACTGGTAACTACAAACCAACTGTAAACCCAAGAATGATCATAGACGAACACCCTATTCCAAAAGTCGATACCATATTCAACAAAATGAAGGGAGCTACTTTGTTCTGCCATTTAGATGTAACCGATGCCTATACACATCTTCCAATCGACGAAGAATTTCGTCATGTTTTGACACTAAACACCACAACGCATGGGCTGATTCGCCCTACAAGAGCAGTATATGGAGCCGCTAATATACCTGCTATTTGGCAGCGACGCATGGAAACAGTTTTAAAGGATCTAGATAATGTGGTCAGTTTCTATGATGACATCATTGTATTCGCTGAAAATTTTCAAGCCCTTATACAGGCTTTGACAACGACACTGAATAGGATGAAACAAAATGGATTACGACTCAATCGTGCGAAATGCGTGTTCGCTACAACGTCGTTAGAATGTTTAGGCCACAAAATAGATCATAACGGACTACACAAATCAGACAAGCATATAGAAGTCATTCGTGATGCACCGTTACCGGCTACTCCAGAAGAACTGCAGCTATTTCTTGGTAAGGCTACGTATTACAGTGCGTTCATTCCAAACTTATCCACAAGAGCTCGAAGTTTGCGAGATTTACTCATGGCAGAATCTTTCGAATGGTCTACTGAAGCAAAACGAGCTTACAAAGATTTAAAAGAAGCCCTTATTTCGCCACAAGTTCTTATGCAGTACGACCCAAGTTTACCCTTGGTACTAGCAACAGACGCTAGCAAAACCGGTTTAGGTGCAGTACTTTCACATCGATTAAGTAACAGTACAGAACGTCCAATAGCATATGCCAGCACTACATTGTCTAGCACAGAACAACGATACCCCCAAATTGATAAAGAGGCACTCGCAATCGTTTGGGCTGTTAAAAAATTCTTCCATTATCTATATGCACGTAAGTTTACGCTTATTACCGACCACAAGCCTCTAGCACAAATATTGCATCCAGAAAAATCCCTTCCAACGCTTTGTATAAGCCGTATGGCAAATTACGCAGATTATCTGGTACATTTCAACTACGATGTCGTTTATAAACCAACACAACAGAATACTAACGCTGACTACTGTTCCCGACTACCAGTTAAATCTTTGAAATCCGCCGAAAATAATGAATCTCCGCATGAAGGCAATGAGGACGCATTCGAGGGATTCACCTTAAATGCCATACAGCAATTACCGGTAAGAGCAGAATTAATAGCACGCGAAACGAAAAAAGATGCGTATCTAGGAAAGCTGGTGCAGGAATTAGAATCTGGCCGGGATCTTGCCCAGCAAGGACACAAAGCTCCAGAATCAAAATATACTTTGGTTGCAAATTGCTTACTATTCGAACACAGAGTAGTAATACCACCGGTCCTTCGACAAGCAATTCTTAACGATTTACATGTTGCGCATATTGGAGTTGTTAAGATGAAGGGGTTGGCTCGATCCTTTGTTTACTGGCCAGGCATCGATTCAGACATCGAACGAACAGCGAAATCTTGCAGTAGTTTGTAGACATAAGAACTGATGGAATTAATAGTGCAATTTAAAAACGAAAACGACATTAGTTAAAGTTGAAAGAAGTGGTTGTGTATTTGCAATTTGGTATTGCAATAAAAAAAATGGAGGATTCCGACACCGTCGTCCGTTCGTTGGTTCGTTCGTTCGTTCGAACGAACAGCGCTAACCTTCCGCGTTTGTCCGGGAACAATGTTTGTGAAAACAGTAGTCATCTGGAGCGTGGATTGGAATTTTTTCTTCCGATGCGTTTAGCTAATTGATTCGGTGATGATGCAACAAATCGTTTCAATTTGTAAATTTGACAGCAAATGCTCAACCACAGTCCACAGGTCACAGTTGGACGCATTGGTTCCGGTAGTCCCGGAAATAGTAATAGCAAAATTAGAAAATGAAATCAAAATGATTGCTACTATTCGCACAATGGGAAACCTGCAAGAGGAGGAAGAGTTTTGAACCGCGGAAGCTTTGTCAGAAATACAATTCCACGCATACCTTGTTGGAGATGTTCGAGCCGGCAACATCAGCCATCCGAATGTTATGCTATTGATCAGAATTGTCGAAATTGTGGTATTAAAGGGCATTTTGAACGCGCATGTCATCAGAAGGAATTTAAGGCGTCGTCATCTGAACCAGTTAAGCGTCGTTACAGCACTGACGAGCATGAATTACTAACAAGGTCTAAAAAGATTGCAACGGTTGAAACAGTGGAAAACAATTTAACAGATGAATCAGTAAGTGTACCTTCTCCATTACACACTGTATAATCGAATGAACAGAGATATATTAATTTCATACTACTCATAAACACGGAATGAATTCATTATAAAAGAATAAAAAAAAAAATAATAATACACATAAAAAAAAAATTAATATTGATCTGTTTATGTATGTAATTTCAGAAATTTTCAAGTTCCATTATGATTGAAACAGAAAATTCAGGAAAAATAACTCACAGAGCATCACCTGATGTAATTATGTGTCATGAACTCAATAGATTTGAAAATCATTTTGAAACGGTCAATAATTCAGAAGTGATTTTCAAAGTTGATGAGATCCCGCACAATAACTTTAATCGTGGAGTTATTAAGGCATATGTGGCAAGAACAGAAATACTGTTTTTGATTGACTCTGGGGCAGAAGTTAATACTGTCGGAAGCGAAATATTTGAGTCGCTTATGCGTGACAAAAAAACTAGTTGTGAATTATATTGCATAACTGAAGGTACTGATAAGCCACTAAAAGCTTATGCAATGACAGAAGAGATTCAGGTAGTAGCAACATTCATTGCTGAGTTGGTCATAAGCGATGACCGTCCTCGAGGAATGGAAAAATTTTATGCTGTAAAAAATGGACGAGCTTTATTAAGTAGAGATACTGCATTGCGATACAGTGTACTGCAGCTTGGACTTGATGTTCCGATTTGTTCGAAGTCTGATTTTTTTGATCGGGAAGTAATTCAAACGCTGACTGAAAAAAAGGAATTTCCCAAGTTTAATATGCCCCCTGTGATTATAAGCTATGACGAAAGTATGCCACCATCCAGAAAAATATACACTAATATTCCTCCAGCATTCAAAGCAGATACTGAACGTCGAATCAATGATTTCTTAGAATTAGGAATCATTGAGCGTGTCACGGATGATATGAATAAAACCTATTGTTCTTCACTCTTAGTCGTACCAAAAGGGAAGAATGATGTGCGACTTGTAGTTGATCTTCGAGGTCCGAATAAAGCAATTATTCGCAGTCCTTTTAGAATGCCAACTTTGGAATCTATTCTGATTGATCTTCTTGATTGCAAGTGGTTCTCAAAAATTGATATGACTAGCGCTTTCTTTCACATAGAACTGGATTCAAAATGTAGACACCTGACGAATTTTTTTGCGGGTAATGGAATGTTTCGTTTCAAAAGACTTCCATTCGGCCTCACTAATGCACCCGACGTATTCCAAGAAACCTTACAAACAATAGTGTTGGCTGATTGTAATGGAGTACGCAACTACTTGGATGACATACTTGTGTTTGGAAAAACTAAAGAAGAGCATGATACAAATCTGAATGCGGTTTTAAAGAGGTTGCAAGAGCACAATGTGTGCATCAACGAAAAAAAAAGCGTTTTTGCTCAACAGTCGGTGAAATTTTTAGGTTTCGAGGTGTCAGGAGACGGTCTGAAGATAGAAGAGGATAAATTTAAATCCATTCGCGAATTTCGACATCCGGAAAATCAACAGGAAGTGAAGAGTTTTCTGGGACTAATGAACTTTGCAGAGCGTTTTATTATTTCTAGAGCAGAGAAGACCAAATATTTGCGAGAACTTGCCAAATCTGATTGTTTTTTCTGGAACGGCGAGCTGGAAAATGAATTTAAATATTTAAAAGATGAATCACTGAAAACTATATCAAAGTTAGGCTACTTCGATCCTAAAGCATATACCGAATTATATGTTGATGCTTCACCAGTTGGATTAGGAGCAGTCCTGGTACAATTTAACGAAGAAAGAATTCCTAGAATAATTTCCTGTGCATCAAAAGCTTTAACAGATACTGAGCGAAAGTATCCTCAAACACAAAAAGAGGCTCTCGCAATAGTTTGGGGGATTGAACGATTTACATTCTATCTAACTGGTACAAGGTTCGTAGTTCGTACAGATTCAGAAGCAAATGAATTCATTTTCGGAGATGGGCTCAAACTTGGTAAACGTTCTATTTCGAGGGCGGAATCGTGGGCTTTAAGATTACAAGCTTACGATTTCACAATGAAGCGAGTTCCAGGGAATTTGAATATAGCGGATGCTCTATCCCGACTTATTTCCAAATCTCAGGTAGATGAACCATTTGATGAAGACGACGGTAAAAATCTACTTTATGCATTGAATGTTAGTTCTATGAAAATAACTTGGGAAGAGATACAGTTTGAATCCGAGATCGATGAGGAATTACTCAATGTCAAAGCAGCAATTGAAACAAACGCATGGCCGAAAGGATATGTACACTTCGAGTCGCAATCCAGGCTTCTCCGAGTATTGGGATCGCTGGTGTTTAAAGAAGATAAAATTATACTTCCAATAAAGCTACGCAAAAAAGCATTACAAGAAGCTCATCTCGGACATATTGGTTGTCCAGCAATGAAAAGAATAATGAGAGATTATTTTTGGTGGCCAGGAATGAGTTCTGATGTCGCTAAATTTGTAAAATGCTGCGAAACTTGCTTAAAAATTTCAAAAAAAAAATCCGCCTGTTCCATTATCTAGCCGTCAACTACCGGAAGGTCCATGGGAAATTTTACAAGTAGACTTTCTAAATGTTCAAGGATGCGGTTATAGTGAATTTATGGTACTTGTGGACACATACTCTCGTTTCATTTCGGTGATTGAAATGAAATCAATCGATGCTGTTAGCACAATAAGCGCTTTGCAGAAAGTATTCTTCATCTGGGGCCTTCCTTTAATTTTACAAAGTGACAATGGACCACCCTTTCAAAGTGCAGAATTTATCGAGTTTTGGGAAGCAAAAGGCGTTAAAGTGCGAAAATCAATACCACTGTGTCCACAAACCAATGGAGCAGTAGAACGTCAAAACCAGGGTATTTTGAAAGCGATGATGGCAGCCAAAATAGATGGAGTCAGTTGGCGAATAGCACTGCAAGATTATGTGCATTTTCACAACACAATGAAACCTCATGCTAGACTTGGCATTACACCATTTGAGCTGATGGTAGGACGAAAATACAGGGGAATGTTTCCAGCACTCTGGGAATCTACTCTCAAAACGGTGGATCGTGAAGATATTCAAGAAAGAGATGCAACAACGAAACTTCAAAGTAAGAAGTATGCAGACGTTCGAAGAGGAGCAAAGCCGTCAGATATAAAGTCGGGAGATGTTGTACTTATGGCGGTTCCTAAAAAAAATAAAATAGATCCTAACTTCTCCACTGAACGATTTACTGTTCTAGTGAGAGATGGAGCTAAAGTTGTCATTAGGAGCGAACGCGGTGTTCAATATGCTCGTAACGTGCAAGATATTAAACGAGCTCCGAAACTAAATGATTCCCTATACATTGCACAAGACAGTAAGAGTTTAACAAATAGCAATACAATAGAAGAAACAACTGAAACAAGACCTCATCGTAATATTAAGAAACCAGAGAGATACAAAGATATGTTTATGTACAATATATTTCAATAGTGTAGTTTTGATGCTTCAAATATGACATAAAAATAAGTTACACCATGGGAAGATACACGGTAACTTATTGTAAAATATAAACAACTTTAGTTTACCAACAGTTTTTACCTAATGTCGATTCACTAATATCATTAATAATATGAATAATACTTACCAAACTTCCAGCAAAGAATATGTCAATTAAGTAATGAGTTTGCTTTGTACGGTGTTCGTGTTCTCTAGACGTGAATCTGTAACTGATTGTCCCATTTGGCAATTTGCCGTTTTAATTCCATCTATTCGTGAATAGAAAATAATTATCGGATTTCGCCTAGAAATAATTTTTTTTGAAATAAGGTAACAACAGATGTTTTTAACAATACTTGTGGCATGAAGTTATTATCGTATTACAAAACGTGCAAATTATAGCATCCAGCTTGAAGATTAGATTCTACAAACGACTTTAAAACACTGTCGAATAATCTTCCAGTGCCCATTGTTGTGTAAACGAAATATGTTCCGTCCTAGGTTCTATAGTAAATAAAATCATCATACTATGATGAAATAAAAAAAAAAAAGATCATAAACAGACAAGAATGTTAAAACTTGAAATTAATTGTTTTTTTTTTACTGCTAACCTTTATTTTTACCAATCCAGTTGTGCTGTGAAACTTCTTGGTTCCGTGGATGCCTGGTCATTTTTTTCAACAATCTGTTTCCACTGACAGTGGACCAGAGATGCCAGGTAAAAATTTCAAATATCTTCAGACAGGGTTGTAAAAGTCAGCAAGTATATGTCTTGCTGGCAGCAATTTCTCTATAAAGTATGGTACGCTAAAATGACTTGGCGAGCCAGCGAAAAAAAAAAATGTCTGCAGCACTTTGTGCGAAATCTGCAGATTTACAGAAATATCTGCAGATCTGACATCTCTGCAGTGGACCACTGTGTCTTGTCTTGAAATTTAAAGACTAGATTTTTACAGACTCCTTCCAGCGTTGCCAGGTCATTTTTCCAAAAAATCTGTATTCGGTGCAAAAAGCTATATGTACCATATCGATATCAGAATCTCGTCAACATAAGTTCACGGAAATGTCACCAATGCTCATTTTGGTGAGCAAAACTGTACAATCTGTACGATCCGTGAATTATCGGTATTTTGAAAGTACATATCTGTATTGCGGTTTTGAGGTTAAATATCTGATAAATACCGATAAATCGATATACCTGGCAACGTTGCTCCTTACCTGTCAGTGACAGTGTTACCATATGCACAGATTTCTCTGTTAAACTACACATATTATTCAATAATTCTTGCTAAACAGATTCTGTGTCACAGATTTTCTTATACATTTAGGTTTTCACAGAATTTGATGTTCGTCCGTCACAAAGGGTGAGAAGATTTGTATTTCAGAAGACAGATTTTGTATGGCGGTTCTGGTCTGTAATCGCTTTCGAAAATCTGTATAATTTCAAAATATGTGCTACATTGAAAATCTGTGAACCTGACATCTCTGCTTGGCTTAACACAAGACTGACATCGTCCAATCCACTCGTGAATAGGTAGAGTGATTAATACTAGTGCAAATGTGTTGTAGCTACCCAGTGAATTTTTCCGAGCCGCATAGGGCCAATGATTTAAGGAATATTGAAACGAAAAATTATACATTAGCTAGAGAGCATTTGAAATGATTATAAAACTATTTAAACTGAGAAAAAATGTGATAGAAATGATTTTTGCTTGATTCATAAATTCTAAACTTTATGTTATTTATAATTTCAATAATAATGTTATAGGATAGGAGCAATGCATGTAAACATCAGAGCAAAACATGACTCGGAATATTTACCATATTTTATTTTCACACTGTGAATTGTTTTCTTTGAAATCGAACTAGTGATCATTGTTTCTGGATATATAATTTCCTTTTGCAAAAAAAAAAAAAATCAAGAGTAGAGGTAGAGGCATATGTAGACATAAGAACTGATGGAATTAATAATGCAATTAAAACCGAATGATACATGAACAATCAAAAAAACAAAATAAAAGAAGAAACGGATCATAACTCAATCTAGGAAGGCATGAAAATTTGAAAATTTCTAACCATTCAATTGATTCTAAAATTTGAAAATTTCTAACCATTCAATTGATTCAATCTAGGTAGGCATGGAAATTTTGAAATTTTCTGAACAACGGTTTTGCGAGTCAGTTTCTTAGTTAAAGTTGAAAGAAGTGGTTGTGTATTTGCAATTTGGTATTGCAATAAAAAAAAAAAATGGAGGATTCCGACATAGTTGTGCTCGCACGGCACCTGCACCAAACAAGTTCAATTCACATCATTGGGAGTATCCAAATGGCCCCTGGGAGCGTATACACATCGACTACGCTGGTCCAGTTGCGGATAAAATGTTGCTAGTAATCGTGGATGCCTACAGCAAATGGTTTGAAGTAAAAATTACAACCTCGACAACAACAGCAGCTACAATACACATTCTAGATGAACTTTTTGCTTCTTACGGAGTACCAATAACAATAGTATCGGATAATGGTCCTCAATTTACTGCAGCGGAATTCAAACTTTTTCTCCAAAAAAAAGGAGTAAAATATCATAAACTTTCAGCTCCATATCACCCCGCGACGAACGGCCAAGCTGAACGGTACGTGCAAACGGTGAAACAAGCATTAAGAGCAATGGGAACAGCACGAGATACGCTGAACAGTGACATAAACGAGTTTTTGCGACAGTACCGAAAAGCTCCACACTCCGAAACCGGAGAATCTCCTGCGAAATTGTTTCTAGGCCAAAACATAAGAACATGACTGGATCTTGTCAGACCGCAAACACCTAACACTACAGTTACGGAAAAACAACGCACCGCGTTCGAATCGACGTTTCGTACTTTCAACCCGGAAAAACAAGTCTATTTTCTATCAGGAAACACTACAATGGACAAGTGGATTCCAGGTATCATTACTAGCCGTGTGGGAGACCTGCACTATGAGATTGTTTATAATGGAAAAACATTCAAACGTCACATCGACCAAATACGTGATTTCCTCAGTAGCGAGTGCAAACCGCAGGGCACAAAACAACACGAAACAAACGATACCAGTCATAGAGGTGGGTCGCTGCGCCGAAGTCATTACTATGGGAACATTATGACGTCAGAGAAACTACCAACCGTTTTGAGCTCCGATTTGTCCGATTCGTATGATTCTGCAAATTCCAATTTTCTTACACCGTGTAGCAGGCCGAATCAACAACGGGATATATCTCCACCTGGACTCCGTCGCTCGGAAAGGTTGCGTCGGGCACCACTCAGATATTCTCCTTAAGGGGGAAGAAATGTTATGTATGAACTATATACTTTCAGTTTAGTGTGTAATTTTTGAATTAGTAAAAAAAAGAAGCTATACTTCGCGCCAGTTCAGTACTAAGTTTTGATTATCGAATAAAACGTTTAAGAAGATTCTTCGCTGTTATTATTTAAAACTTTACCCATATACGCGACAGTATGTTTTGTAGCGCTGAGGCAGCCGGAAACCAGAATGGCTGCCAGCCACATTTTTCTCGCTGGCAGCCGTTAGCCTATGCGGGACATTGTGAAAAGAAACACTCAAATAAAAATTCACGTTCGATTCACTTGAAAAATCACGTAGAATGGTTTCAAATGTCAAATTGAATATTTTACGTGACGAAAATGAATGTTATACGAACATCCCCTAAAATGAATACAGTCATCACATAAGGTTTACGTAAATTGACCAAACGTCAAACAATCTACGTGAATTTCCAGTGTGAAAAACTCGATTTTGAAAATGGCGAGCAGTGGCCCTCGAAGTGTAAGTAGTGTAAATATTTGTGAGAAAAGTTATTTAATTACAATTTTTTACTCCATCGACCGGACCATTCCAGTATGAATGTTTCCATGTGTTCAACTGGACCGAGTGCCTGCGTGAGTCCGGAAGTTTACCCGCTCCTGCCGAATGCTTCAAACAGGCCGTCGGTATGAACCTAGAGACACTGGAACCATGTAATGCGACTTCAACCTGCATCGGTAGTGTTGTGAGAGTTCTTGGATCTCGACTTCGGCTGGATGGCAGTGACAACAAAAACGATTTCTGGAGGCTTGTCGATTTGAGATACCACGACGTTATTAGTTGCTTTTTAAGCCATTGGAATTATATGACAATTTTCTGAAATAAATGTTTTATATTTCATGGCATTTTTCATTTCATAGATTTATATCAAAATCTGAAATCCCCCTTTTGACTTCAACCAATATATAAAATAGTAATTTTCTGGTAGAGATGGGCAATTCGCTCCTGAGCTGTTCCAGTGAATCGAATCATCGAAGTGAGCTGACAGCTCACAGCTCTTTTCAAAAGAACCGCAGCTCACCAGCTCACTCATTTGCTACCCAGTTCACTGCATTATGACGAAGGGAACACGCTACGAGCTGATCGGATCTTCGGCTCTTTAAGAGATTCAATTTAGTCAACATCAATAAAAGATAAGTTAATTCGCATTGCATTCATTGCATCATTGCAAATCAATGATTCAATTTCGATCATGCATATGAAAGAAAACCGGTGCATAAGAAAAACGGCGCACAAAATGAACCTTCAGTTTAAACTAAAAGAGCTGATGAGCTGATACATCGAATCGATTCACTTTGGTGAGCTGATCGGTTCGGAGCTGATTACCAAAATGAGCTGTTTTGCACACCTCTATTTTCTGGTATCTAAATTTTATATGAACTGATAGATAAATGTGATATGAACAGTACATTACATTTTACCTATGAAACACGTAACTTTTACTGGATTATGCATTAAACAGCTTTTAAATGCCAGTCCATTAAAACCTACGTGAAAAGTAGGGTGGAAAATATTCACATAACTTTTCACGTAACTATAATATGATTATTATTTTGAGTGAAACCCACTTGTACACGGTGGGCAGATTTCCCCCCAGACAGCTGGCTATGTCTGCCAGTCATATTTGCCGGAGTTCTGCCAGAATTCCGGCAAAAGTCTTGCAACAATGCAATAACTGTTTCCGGCAGAGAATTTCGCCTAGCAGTTATTAACGGTTTTGTTTCTGTCGGATTCTTGCCATACAAGATTGGCAGAACCGTTTTGAATCGGTTCTATATTTTAAGCGTCTTGGTTTTATTTTTTCAATAAAATTATTGCCCTTCTTATATACACACTTAGTTTTCTTTACCGACTTCAGCAATATTTTACCGACTTTTACACAGCTGAACGCACGGTAATCCGTTCAGTAATTTATTAATTGACGAACGTTCAGTAAAACTGAAGTTTGTTCCAATTGTCATTTTTAACTGTACTGCTCAGCAAATGTTGATGAGGATTCAGTACATATTGCTGTTTAGTCGGCATTTGTTTTACGTTGAAAAGTTACCGAACCAGCGGTTAAACCAACTGATTGAATCAGTAATTTTTACAGTTTAGTGAAGCAGAAAATTAATTTTGAATGATTAAATTATTTCATTTGAAATTTCGGAAAAAAATATCTTGAACACCTGATTGCTCTACGTCCGTTTTATTTTTGATTAAAAAAATATTAATTTTCTTTTATCCCATAGCTTTGGCGAAAGTTTTCACCCGTTGTAGTAAGAGTTCCAATACCATATAAAGTGAACAAATAAAACAGTTTATCTGCAGGATAGCTTTTACAGTTGAATACTTCAAAAAACTGGCACAGCAATCCGAAGCAGTACAGAATATCTCCCTATACTGGAATTTTAAGGTCGCGCCAAATAATAGCTCCTCCTTCAGCTTTGTAAAGTAGTATCGGGATATAGGAATTAACCTCAGGAAACGGATCATCAACCTGGAATAACACATATACATTCACAGATATAACAGCGTTATTAATTAATACTAATATTATATTCGTTCTTTGTGATGGTATTAACAAGACGGAATTTAAAAAACTATACATCCAAAGATTGGATTTTGTTCAATGTATATCCCATTTTACTCACTTCGATCACAGTATACAAAAACCAATATGGCGTGCTATGTGCTTGCGTTTTACAAATTGATTCGGTACTCTTTACCGAACAATTCGCTAAAAATCGATAAATTACTGATCGATCAGCACGATTTCTATTAAATTTACCGAATAATTTCAATGTGAAGACAGTTCGGTAGATAATTGCCAAATTTTCAGTACATGTTTTTGAAGAGCTGAATTTCGGTAACAAAATATGCTGAATACGTCAATTTTTATAAGAACAGCAGACTAATCGGTAATTTATACGTATAAGCGGGATTGACGAATATCAAATGAAGTCGAATAAAAAAAAGAAAAAAGAAATTGGAGGGAAGCAAACACGACAAGCTGCCCTTACACGAGACAATATTATTGTCAATACAAGGAGTATTGACAATACTTTTGATCGTGTAATGGAAACTTCATTGGATTGACGAAAATATTGTCAAAAAAATCAAAACTGCTCATCAATCCAACAATACTTTCTCTCCAGAGAGAAACTGTTAAATATGTGCAATAATCTCTTATCTCTATATTTTAATATTCATTTGCAATATTTGAAGCTCCAAACGCTTGATTTTCTCGAAAAATGCGGACTCCAGTGACCAAGTCAATTGGATTGACGGTATTGACAATACTTTGGATTGACAATAATATTGTCACGTGTAAGGGCTGCTACACGTACGGCGAGATAATGACGCAATTTCGCCGGGACAATTTTAACAGCAGCCGGAATGAAGCACAGTTGGCAGAATTCCTCACAAGTGGAAACTTTTGCAGGGTACGCGAGCAATGATGCCAAGTATAGAGAAAATCAGAAAACAAGTTTAATAAAATGTATAATTTTGACTCATCAATGGAAATGATAACTTTTAGAGAATGTTGCATTGTGTTTTCAAGCTCATCTGTAATAAATATTTATAGTGGCAGAATGTGTATTGAAATCAGCATTTCAGCATTTTTTTGCCGTTTCTCTTTTTAGTGAATCGAAGTGTAACCTAAATAGATCTGTTAAATTTGCGTAAATACGAAAAGGTGTTTACTATTACGAGAAGAATGAAATGTTGTTGTCGAACTAAGCATTTCTATCAAAGCTTAACATTTTTCTGGTTTCCAAATGATCGGGTAATACGTTAACAATGGATTCGGTTTAGCGTTCAACGTGAAAGAAATATTTCATGTTTTGTCATCAAAGCAGGCATGAGAACTGGTGGCGTAAATGAAACTGATGAATACGTTGATGAAAAAACTTGACAACAATTTATTACTATCTTAAATGCCTGAGACTTGTGTGAATAATGAATCTTTCATTGAAAATCAATTTCACAATTTAAACATTCTTCGCTAAAGCGATTGGTAGCTTTTTGTTTGAAGACAGAAGAGGATAAAACACAACACAAAAAAAAGTCAACAGCAGAAATTTGCGCAATTAATTGTTTTTAAACGTTAATAATGAATCAACAAAAATGCATTCATCAAAACATTCTTCACGTTTATTTCAAAACAAAGACTGAACCTAAAAATTTAAATTAAATTCATATTTTTTTATTCATATCAGCATAGAAATTTATTTGAAAAATCTGTAAATGTAACAGTAGCCGATACGTAACCAGGCAGTTAACCGCATTTGTTATGGTATGTTGCTGTTTCAATGATAAACACGGTTTTTTAACTACAATTTGTTGTTATAATATAGTATATGGTAGAGTGACTATAATCAGAGTGGCGACAGCTGTTCGTTTGGAATGACAGCTCCCAGTTCCAAACGAGCAAACGACCTGTCAATTCAATGTAAAGCTAATGGAATGTTTTGAATTGTTGCCAAAATTACGGATGAGATGTCGTCACTCTGGTTATAGGCACTCTAGTATATGGATATTGTATAGTATGCTGTAGTAAGAAAAGGTGCTTAAAACATTTATATAAAACTTCTTGTGTACCATCTGATGTGAATTCACTACGGCTACTATCGTTTTGGTATAGTTTCATATGTTTCTTTTTTGAACTGCTTCCCCCACGTACTGCAATAACGGAGAGAATTCAAATGTTTTATATCGCGTAATGCCAATTGGATTATTCTAATCCAGATTTAAAGTAACTCAATCGCTCACCATCTCAAATACAGTTATAGCTCAATTGTATAAAGCGTCAGGTACTGTTCAGGTCTTATCTAGGATGCAATCAAATCCATTAGATTTGCATTCATCGATCAAATTGAAATCAATGTTTTCGTGTCACTTTTGACACAGTTGGATGAGCACGCTCAAATAATTTTAAACAGTATTCTGCAGCAAAACTATAACAGAACAATACTACAAATGGATCGTCGATTTATAGTTTTATAAACAATAAGAGGAGAAACCACAGAATAATAATTAATTTTCTCAAAACCATTTCTGTGGACGTACGGAGATGGTTCCGATGGTTTATTTAATTCGAAACATATTCGTCAACGTTTGACGATATGTGATATAGTTAGTTTATGCGGAGAGTTACAATAATATAGTATTATTCTTAGCCAGTTGAGAACCGCTACCGATACTATACGGTTATCAAGGCTGCTCAGCAGAGATGCCGTTTATACAGATTTATCTGTATTATACAGATTTTACATACGCATACAGAATTTATACAGATATCCCAAATTTAATACAGATTTCACAAAAAGTAAGAAAGAAATAATAAAACTATTCCACCTGAGCTATCTATTAGTATTTGATTGCAGTGACGAGATAAAAAATTATTAATCAACGGATAAATCACAAGTTGAAATGGAGACTTTTTGTGCAGATATTCATGAACACACAAATACATTTATAATTTAAAACCAATTTGAACTGACATTCATGATGTCATCATGAAACTTTATTGTCAGACTGAGAGTTGTAAGATCTGACTTGAGCTTGCATATTGGGCGTTGGAATTCCATGTCAACCCATGAAGTCAACATTTTCAAACTAAACAAGAAAACTATTAAATTTCGTTGATGAACATTCTAGTGAGCGCAACAATGACGAAGATATGAAGAATGAATGTTCATTAAATCTGTTATTCTATAATCACAATCTATTGGAATTGCATCTTTTAGCATTATTTTATTACAGAAATCTCGTTTTATTAGTGATTACAGATAAATGCATGCAAAGCAAAGGTTTTCTAATCAGTTCCCTCGTTACGAACAAATAGAAGTTAACTTAATTTCCGTTTTCGAATTAATTTGCTCTGTCGAATAAGTCAATGTACAATTTAATTAAAATCAATTTTGCTCGACACAAAACCTAACTCACCGTCGAGAGCTCGGTAATCGTCTCGGCAAATATATAATTATTGAGAATCCTAATCCTCTGCAATTTTAATTTTAATGCCAATCCTAACTTCATTATTGCCGAATTTGGCAGAAGCAATTTTACTGTTAGTTCGGCAAAAGCGATCAGGATTGAAATGCCGAGTTATCAGTAATCGAACATAGAATGGAATTTTATTTGATTTTTCTGTATTCTTGCGCAAAATGAATATGACTAAAGATGAGGTTGGGGAAATGGGGTGTTTTATTAATGTTAATTTAATTCAGCATACAACAAAGATAAGCAAACCCTGAAATGAAACATCACGGCTAAGTTATTTATATATTATTTATTTCACGTTATAGTATGTTCACATTAGCGCTGATATCAAGTGATATACGGATATACTAGATATCCGATGATATCATGTGCGATATCACTTGATATACCATACAATTTGATGTCAACGCGTATCATCATTTTGGCATGATATCCGGGATACCATGTACGATATCATGTCGAGTTGTCAAAAATCGCAACTAGCAACACGGATAATGGTATTGAACGCACTCATTTATGAACGTCACTTTGAGAGTGACAATAAACAATCATTATAATTTCAAATTTTTCAACAAATACTGGCGTTCGGAGACAATTAATTGCAAGACTTCAACCGACGACACGACCAGGCACTCAGAAGAAAAATCAGCATTAAAACTGTTCGCTAACGATTCACCGCCAGTTACCACAAATCTAGCGACCCCTTGTAAATGCGAAAAATAATCTTCTCGAGCACTATGTAAGTTGCTATGTACTGGTTACCAAGGAACCCCAAAACAAATAAACATGTTTTGAAAGCGGTGGAATATTAGTGTTAAACTTTGTCCAAATTTAGCAGAAATGCATTTTCGGAATTTAATCGAAACTATGGATAAAACCAACGAACGAGGACAATGATCTACTTCCAGCGATTCATCCGTACACTTCCACTGCTAGCTTTTCTGGGCAGTAGGATTCGGTGTAATATGCCGGTGTCAAAATTGTTTTGTGTCGGTTGATTGCGCAGCAGTGGAAACAGTATTTCTCCTTGTTGGCCACTATTCGAGGATTACTAGTGGAATTCCACAAAGAAATCATTTTACCGTACGTTATGCAGGTACCGCAGAGCACAAGCCTCGCTCAGCTCGTTGTCGGTCATTTCCATGTCTTCTTTCTCACACAACGGTTTCAAGTCAAGACCTGAATTTTGAATTTGGCTTTATAAAAGACATAACTCATACTTCTAAATTTTTACATTCCGCTCGAGTCAGGTAAATCCATTAAAATGTTCCGTAATATAATAACCGATCTGAAATTTATTTTGTTTACATTCATCTTGCCTTCGATATGCAGTAACCAAGGTTATGGTGACTGTTATTCAAAATCAATAAATAAATCAACTTGTGCTGCCAGTTTTAAAAAATTCACTAACGTTTCCGATTTGACATTTCCAGTTACTGAGGGGTAGTTAAATTTACGATACAGTTTTGATAGACGAGTGGCAGGTCGTGTCGTCGCTTCAACTATTGATTGAATTGTAGGAGAAAAAAGCAATATTATTGATCTTACTCCTAATGGGAACATTCAATATGACAATTTGATTGTCAAACGATATTATTTCGATCATATGTGAACACTCCCACGTGATATGCATATCATCTCGGTATATCAAGTGATATAAGCGCTAATGTGAACATGGTATTAGTTTTTTATTTCACGTTATTCTGCATCATTCAACAGAACTTTTTAAATTCATAAACATTACAATCGAATCCCAATTGTTTTGATAGAATTTCGATAAGTCTATTCAGGGCAGATCATAGCAGAATTATTATAGCAACAAAAAACGCGTCACCCTCGAGTTGAAACCAAATTTTAAATATTCGCTAATGTTTTTCTCCATTAGTTCATGCTACACGCAGAGAAAAAAATTGTAAATATAACCAAATTTGGGTTTCTCGCAACGATTTTTTTTGTTAAAATAGTGACAAAAGAAAATCTGGTTTGATATAGAAAACATTGCTGCTTGAAACTACAAAACATGATAATCAATTTTACTCAGTGGGTTAGTTTGTTTCAAGCGACATTTTGATAAAAACAACAAATATTTCTCGTGTGCGTTCTTGTCATTTTTTTGACAAACAATTTCACAGTGAATTCAATTTGAAACATTTATTATGAATGAACGAACTTTCGATAAAGTTAAGAAATGTTGCGCTTTAAATTAACAAACTTTTTAGTTGAAATAAATTACCTTAAATTTAGCTATTTTAACTAACGTGTTTGATTGTTGAAATCATACATTTTTGTTCGTTTTTAAGAATGAAAAGATTTCTTTCAAACTAATTCACAAGGTAATTTTTGATACAACTTTTATTTCGATTTATATTTGTTATAAAATTCCTGAAAAACAATTTTTTTTTCATCATGAATTTTTCAAAATATTCAGGAGTTTTGTCGATCAACGAACGAATTCACATACCATAATCAAGGTTTTTCGATTTTTATAACATCCAACGGTTAGGTGCTCCATCAGTCCGGTTTTTTGTGAAGAGAATGTACACTTGAATTGTTGAAAACCTTAAACGAGAATGAATAAGCAGATAAAATTTTACTTATGAAACGCGTACAAACTTTATCCGCGAGAAAGAATGCCCTGGTTTATTCGCGCGGGAAAAAAATTCTCTGGTTCACAAGAAATAAAACTATTACGGTTCATTTAAACGGTAAAGTTAGTTGTATCTTAACACAAATAAAATCATATATAAATCGAACCATTTTTTTTTCCTGTTTTGAAGATATAGCTGAGTTGAATCAACAAGGACATGGCTGATAACATTAACTCAACTTTGGTTGACGTAATAAATAGTTAGTTCATTTCAACAATAAACTCAGCCGGAACAAATATACTTTTCGTTTGGTTATACCAAAATTTTGATTCAAATTAAACAGAGATTATTTTAATGTTGATGGGAGAAATTGGTTTGTAACAATCATGATCTAGCCTGAAACAAACAGAAATCAAGTTCGAAAATCTACTAATCGATCTGTTATTTTAAACATGCTCAATTTCTCTGCGTGTAGTTTCGCCCTACTTTGAAAAACGGCTGTTTTTTGTGTATGCGTGTGTGTAAAAATCTGTATAAATGGCATCTCTGCACTGATGTTTTTGAAGTAGTTCTTATCGATCGAGATCATCGGGATAAACGGAAGTCAATACGCCGATAAGCACTTTTTTCCTGTAGTTTGTAAAAATGTCATCAAGCAAATCTTTGGTTTTTGACCTATCGGAGGAACATCCCAGAAAGTTGATACCAGAACTGTGCAAACAATTTTACAACCTTGGATGGGTTACCGGTACCGGAGGCGGCATAAGTATAAAATTTGATGATGAGATATATATTGCTCCTTCCGGAGTTCAGAAAGAGCGAATTCATTCGGATGATTTGTTCATTCAAAATATTGATGGAGAGAGTCTGGAGGAACCGGCTGACTACAAGAAATTGACGAAGAGCCAGTGTACTCCATTGTTTATGTTGGCGTATCGCGAAAGAAAAGCAGGAGCAGTTATACATACTCATAGTCCTGCTGCAGTACTAGCTACTCTTCTGTGGCCCGGAAAAGAATTCAGATGCACGCACTTGGAGATGATCAAGGGGATTTACGATCAAAAATTGGGACGCAATTTGCGTTACGATGAAGAACTTGTTGTGCCGATTATAGAAAATACTCCATTCGAATCGGATTTGGAGGAGTACATGGAAAGCGCAATGAAAGAGTATCCGGGTACATCGGCAATTCTAGTCAGAAGACATGGAGTCTATGTTTGGGGTAGCAACTGGCAAAAGGCAAAAGCAATGACAGAATGCTACGATTATCTGTTCTCACTAGCGGTTGAAATGAAAAAGTTAGGTTTTGATCCTAATGAAGCTCCGAACTAAGAGTCAATAAGTACGAATATAACTTCTCAATATAACCAACAAGTGTGTCTTTTGCTGAAAGCTTAGAAACGAATAAATTGGTTTCTGTAGAAATCGAATAGTGCTGTACTCATCAATCGAAAACTCTTAAAGTGCAATTACGATTCAAATAAATTTAAATACATACTAAGCAATCTTATAGAAATTGCTGTCGATTAGTTTTGATCGATATTGAAGGTAAAGATAGAATGAAAATGTGAAACTAGAAACTACACTCGAGAAAGAATCTCGACAAACCTGTGTGCCGCACATGTATACTGTATAACGTTGGTGTAGCACTGATTACACCCTGTTCGCTGTGTGAACCCATATCACAAACGTGGTGTACAACCATGCACATTCATCAGTCTGCTCCTTTTCATCATGTGCCAGAGATTTCTTCAACTTGAACATTCAACTTTGACTACCCACGCAAAATTTACTCCAAGAAAGTATGAATCTATGTTTGTAAGACCAAATCAGCATATCCAAATTTTATTTCCTTCTGACGAGATCAAATTAGTGCTCGTATAGTTTTTGATATAATTTCTGCAAAATTTTCTTTTACGAATTGTTGCCCATCTTTCATGAACTGTAAACTGATTTTATACGGGTGAAATCAGCTCTGTCAATGTAATTTGTTCTCATTATAAATATTTTTTTAATGTCATTACATTTCAAAGTTGAAACAGAAATAAAATCTAAGAACAAACAATTTTTTCGTTTACAAACAACTTCTATTTAACAAAGCCAAAAAATTGAAATATAAAACGAATAAAGTTATTAAGTTTCGTATCGATGGAGGAAAAATATTACATTCTTCAGGTATGAGAACTGAAAAGTCGAGTTCAAAACTAGAATGCAAGTGTTCACATGATTATAAGTAGACTGTACCCATTCCAAACTTGAATATTTAACTGGTATGGATAAATAAAGCATAATAAAACCGCAAAAACCTATTCATTAATAGATTACAACTTGAAACAATCGAAGATATTACGAACATATACTAGAACGAACAAAATCATTAATGGACTATAAACTCCCTTCCGATCAAGATCAGTTCCGTACACGAACGGCAACATTTCACGCGGTTCAATATCTGCTTTAACACCTCTCCGGCATCGTTTCGTATCGGAAAAGTGCATTACATGCATTAAAACGTGTGAATAGTTGGCATAACACTTGGCCGTCGAGCGCTCATTAGTCGTTCTGGTTCTGTGTGTGGTAGAGCTCAGTTGAGCTGAAGTAGATTACCTGGAGCTGCACATGGTAATTGACCGACAGAGCTAAAATTCACAATAAAACAAGAAAATGAAGCTCGGAAAACGCTAATCATTTTCAGCACTGTGCATACTAACTCAGGACTGAGAATTTGGAAGTACTGAACAAGTTCCGCGTGAACTTTCTCGCTACTTAAGAGTACGTGGTACTCTTGGCAACTTGATAGTAGAAAACAAGTTCGGAGAGAACTTTAGTTAAACCTTGCCATGTTTTGTCGCGCACTTTTGGAGTGTTGGGACCAGTTTGGGAATCACTGCCTTACAAAGTCATCATCGAACCACTCTACATACGACTTAACATATGCTTTGTTAACTAAACTTAGATTACCAAAAGAAATGCAATCAAAAATGGTAATATTCAGTTCAGTAAAGCTCTAAACGCCTGATTTTTTCGAAATAGGCGGATACAAGTTCCCAAGCTAATTGGATTGACAAAAATATTGTCGCGTGTACGCTAAAGTCTTTTGGAAGCATATAGATGAACAAATTAGGAACACAGAAATTCGGACAAAATAGACTGATTTGCCTTATGGTGAAGCCAGAGAGAAAGCGACAATCGACGCGAAGCGAAGCGATGTCAAACTTGACAGATCGCACGAAGTCGCGCGGCAGAGTTTCGTTTACTCAAGTTCAGCAGAAAAATGACAAGTATGTCAGAGTGAACTAGATGCGTTGCGAAGCGACTATACTGAGATACTGACCGAGCGCATCGCACTCACTCTGACATACATGTCATTTTTCTGCTGAACTTGAATGGACGGAGCTCTGCCGCGCGACTTCGTGCGAACTGTCAAGTTTCGCTTCGCGTCACGTTTCTCTTTCTCTCTGGTTTCACCCTTAAGCAGCTTACGAAGTCCATGAATAGCAATCTAAGCAACCCGTTTTTGCCTTTTTCATATAGAAAGGCAATAAAATCACTGTGGAAATCGACTTTTGAATCGAGGCCCGGAGGGCCGAATGTCATATACCATTCGACACAGCTCGACGAATTGACCAAATGTATGTGTGACAGAAATTGTCACTCACTTTTCTCGGAGATGGCTGTTCCGATATTCACAACTTTAGATTCAAATGAAATGTCTTATGGTCCTATACAAAGTTCCTAAATTTAATTTGAATCCGACTTTTGGTTCCGGAATTGCAGGGTGAAATGGACTATTGAATTTTCATGCGGATCAAACCCCTGGTTCCGGAGATAGGGTGCTTAGTCCCGATTGTGAGGTATTCTGGCAACCGTCAGGAGACTGGCTGCATTCCGGCTGCTGTCAAAATTGTTCAGGCGAAATTGCGTCACTATCTCGCCGTATGTGTCTTGTTTATTTCTCTCTTCCTTCTTTTCCTTTTTTTTATTCGACTTCATTTGATGTTTGTCAATCCCGCATGTACACACAAAAAACGAATCTTGAGACGAGTTAAATGAGATTGAAATATGTGTATGTTTGATAGTGAGAAAGCACTGTTATTGGCAATAACATTTTGCATAATTAGTATGTATGAAGGGTAATGAAAAAATGAAACCAAGATGCTTAAAATGTAGAACCGATTCAAAACGGTTCTGCTAATCTTGTATAGCAAGAATCTGACAGAAACAGAACCGTAAATAACCGCTAGGCGAAATTCTCTGCCGGAAACGGTTGTTGCATTGTTGCCAGATTTTTGCCGGAATTCTGGCAGAACTTTCCTTTCATGTATTTTGTTTTCGACGCATTTATAGCCAGTCCGATACGTCTAGCTTCGGCTTTTAGTCCGATGTATGTTTCCATCAACTTCTCATAATTACCTGTCACAATATAAACGTTGTCAGCGAAGCCAAAAAGCTGTATGGACTTTCGGAAAATAGTGCCACTCGTGTCGATCCTCGCTCTTCGAATCACGCCTTCCAAAGCAATATGTAACAATAGAATCCATCACCTTACCATAGCCCTCTCCGAGATTCGAAGGAACTCGAGAGCGTCCCAGCAATGTGATTGCTCAGTAGTTACAACAATCTAGCTTATCACCCTTTTTGTAGATGGCACATACCACACCTTCCATCCATTTCTGCGGTAAAATCTCCTCCTCCCGAATCTTATAAATCATCCAGTGCAGCGTTCTAGCTAGTGTCTCTCTCCCATGTTAAAGCAGTTCACCTGGAAATTGCTCATTACCCGTGGCTTTGTTGTTTCTCAGCTTTTCGATCTCTGCATCTTGTGTTTCGTTATTCCGATACTCGTCGTAGTACTGCTACCACCCGTCGATCATCTTAATTCGTTCGTATTACTAGTATCTCTGCAAATTTCGACCTGTGGTGTGTGACCTTCACGAGAGCTGTTCACCTTCTCATAGAACTTCCGTGTATCATTTATGCAGTAAAGCTGTTCCATCGCTTCGCGATCACGATTTTTCTGGTGGCCTTAGACCTAGTACGGTCAAAGGTATGTACATTGCCTCCCGGCCTACCTGAGATTTAATGTTGCCGATGACGAGTGTTGTTCCGGACTACAGATACACAAACAAACATTTTGTGTACTCGACGTACTGATTCGAAAGGTATATGACACTCGACTCTCCGGTTCAAAAGTCGGTTTTCACAATGATTGTCTAGCTTTTCTATATGAGAAAGGCAAAACGCAGGCTATTCAGCTGGATGATCATACAAGAAAAACTACAACAGACAGTCTAATGAAACTGTTCGAACTGTTGACGTAGAACTGCACAACTGTTGTCAAAATCTCCTCCAAAATTTGTTTTTGATATTTAGGTAGCAGTTTTTTTTTCGTATGTTCCATATAAACTTATTTGTATTCCCGCGAAATATGTACTTCGATCGAATCGGAATATTTCAATCGAAAGTAATTTTGTAATTCGGTGATGATTTTGCATAGAAAATTCAAATTCGATCCATATGGCCAGAAAATTACCGTTTAGTTTGTTAATATTGGAGATGAAGGGTGCTGATCACGATTATCTAGCACTCCCTGATCGAGGTCATCGTGCGTTTTACGCGAATGCGAAGAAACATTCGAAATTTCGATGAACTGCGGCATTAACGAACCACACAGTGTGCAAATCAATTCGATACTGATTCTTGTTTTGTGGAGGGGCTTTGTTTGAATGCAAACACGCATATTGAGATTCATTACCTTTTTTGCGAGACGAACAGCGCAAAATATAAATCCCCAGAAGGTCTACTTGCTGATGGACACAGCAACCTTCGCTACTGCATGAACGAACCGCACAAAGTTCAAGTCGATTCGATAATGTTTCTTGTTTTGTGAAACAGATCTATTTGAGCGCGAATACACACATTGAAAAGACGAAACAGACTCACTCTTTTTAATTTCATATTTTTTTGATAGCAGCTTTGCGAGAAAATTGTCTTCCGAAGAGTTGTGGAGCTTACACACTATACGACATTGAACAAAGCACACTGCGAACGGATCAAAGCCGATGGTGTTTTCTTCTTCCATACCAGCACGTACCGACGCGTACCAGTTTTGCATCGTCATTTTGTATGACGGTTTGAATGTTTTGACGCTTATCGTCCTATAATTTTAGAACCGCTAGTCGGATCAGGATAAAACTGCACAGTATCCTTTAAGATAATGATTGCTATAATTGGAATCATGATTTGTGCAAATCGGTTTAACCGTTTGCTGAGAAATCGGAATGAGCTCTGTTTTAGGAGTATTTCTTCACTATTACCGGTGCTTTCGGAATCGGAAACCGGGGACTTGTAATCCCAAAGTAGGTTTATATATCCTTCAACTAACAACTAGATGAATTTGACAGTAAGTTCTATACAAATTTGCATCTCGTTTCGCCATCACTTGTGAAAAAATACTCATGAAATTGAAAATTTATTACTTATCGCGGTGTTAAAGCGGAACAGGAAGTCGGACCCGGATCGACGTTTCGGGATTTTCTTAAAGAATTTTAATAACTTTCATTCGCTTCTTAGTTTGTGAAAATCGGTTAAGAATTTTCCGAGAAAATTGAGTGCACATTTTTTTTATAATTAGCACATATTTCCTTGTAATTCCGGAACCGGAAGTCAGATCCTAATGAAATCCAGGAGCTTTGTATGGGACCATAAGACCTTGTATTTGAAACTAGGTTTGTGAAAATCGGTTCAGCCATCTCTGAGCAACGTGAATATTTTTTTCGTTTTTATTAGTACATATCACCCTGTAATTCCGGAACCGAAAGTGGGAGATAAAATTCAACAACAGTCTATAGGATCATAAGACATTTCATTTGAATCTGAGTTTGTGGAAATCGGTTCAGTCATATCTGAAAAAAAATATTTTTCACATACACACAGACATTCTGTTATCTCGACGAACTGAATCGAATGGTGTTTGAACTTGGCTTTGACTTCGCTGCCGATTCATAGCGTACAGGATCATTGCATGACCCGTGCCACAACCCTATCGACACTAAAACCCTTACGGACACAGATTCTTTAATCTGTTTATTTGAATAAAGTTTGCTTTACGAAAAAGCGATGTTTGTGGTATTCCTGTAACCGTAGCTGTAATTCTTAAACCAGAAAGTGATATCTCCAATACAATGTATTTCTCGAAGTCTTTAATTCTGTTCACTATTTATAATCTAGTCAAAATAAACAGTATTCAACGCATAGGAAATTATCCATAAATCAGTAGTAGTATTTGTTGTTGTTTGAAACGATAATTTCAAAAGAATTTATGTTGGCCCTCGTCCAGTTGTTTTTTGTACATTACACTATACATTAAGGTCACTAACGCTGTTCGACGTTAAAACCCTAAAAACCCAACAAATCGTAAAATTTATGCATCCGGGTACAAGTCTTTTGATGTATCCATCAACATTAGGAATTTCGTTTTGTGATATTTTTAAAAAAATCCGATCAACATACATATCATACAAATCTACACGCTACTAATGATGGTGGTGGTGATGACCATGATAAGCCGTAGAGGCTGCAGCATTGCTTGTTTTGGATCCTCCTGCTGCCGTACCATTGGCCTGAGCCTGACTTGACTGTTGCCCATTGGTCGAGTCTAGGTTCTTGAGCTGTTGGTTCCACATATCGGCATAAACACCTTGTTTCTCGAGCAGTGCATCGTGGCGACCACGTTCAACGATCATTCCGTCTTTCAAGACCAGAATTTCATCCGAGTGGATGATTGTCGACAAACGGTGCGCAATGATCAGTGTCGTACGGTTCGCACAAACCTTCGCTAGTGCCGATTGAATGTTCCGCTCGGTCTGGGTATCCAAAGCGCTGGTCGCTTCATCCAAGAGAACAATGAAAGGGGATTTTAGTATCGTACGTGCAATAGCAACACGTTGTTTTTCACCGCCGCTCAACCGCAGACCACGTTCCCCCACCTGGGTATCATATTTATCGGGGAAGGTGAGAATTTTGTCATGAATGTCAGCACTCTTTGCGGCCAACAGCACATCCACGTCGGGGGCGTCAACACGACCATATTGAATGTTGTACTTGATCGTGTTATTGAAGAGTACAGTATCCTGGGGAACAACACCGATGGCTTTTCTTAATGAAGACTGTAGGACTGTTTTTATGTTTTGACCATCGATAGAAATAGATCCACTTTCGACATCGTAGAAACGAAACAGTAAACGCATAATAGTGCTTTTGCCGGCACCAGTTGGACCAACAATAGCTACTGTTTTACCACCCGGCACAGAGAAACTGACGTTGCGAAGGATGAATCTTTCCGGTGTGTAACCGAAGGTGACATCCGAAAAGTCGATTGATCCACCTCGAATTACCGCCAGCTCGCCGGCACCTGGAGCGTCAATTATTTCCTGGTCTTCATGCATCAGATCGAACATGTTTTCCATGTCAACGAAGTTCTTTTGAATAGCTCTGGAAAGGTCAGTGTAATGAGAACTGGTTCAATAAATTTAACAGTTGTAATTCGTTACCTGTAGAATGTTCCAAACCAGTTCAAAGGCACGTACAGCTGAATGATGTAACTGGCAAACAAAACATAATCACCCACCGTAAGACCTTCTTCGTATACAACGAGATATGCGCACAGAAGTGATCCTGCCAGTAAACCAGCACACACGATTATGTTTTGCATCGTGTTGAGGATATTTAAAGTAATCGAAGAACGCCATTCTTCAGTCTGAAATCGTGTTGCAACGTTTATTTATAATACCTTGTCTTGTATGATGCGATAGGAAACTCACTTGAAACTTCAGGATAGCTGCTCGGTACGAGTCCACTTCGTACTGCTCGGCACCGTAGTATTTGACGGTTTCAAAGTTTAACAACGAATCGACGCTCCGTGCCTTTTGCTCGTTGTCCGCCAGATTCATGCGCCGCTGGAATTTAGTGCGCCATTCCGTCACCATAACGGTAGCCGCTGTATGGAAAGGAAATAAAGTAAGGTTTAATGATTGTTAGATTCCACTTCACTTGAAAAATTTTCTAAGCGAACACTTTTGATAACAATTTATTTTTGTGATAAATGATAGCAATAAAGAACTTTCTCCTTATGTGCATACGTCCAAAACGGCCATCGACACCAACACATCAATAAAATCAAGGAATTGGTGCTCGAAAATCGCCATACTGTCAACAAGGAATACTATTTGAGCGCAATGCGACATTTGCGCGTGATTATTCGTAAAAAGGGGTTGAAATTATGGACCGACTACTCTTGGTTTTTGCACCACGATAATGCACTGTCGCATAATGCATTGATTCTTCGTGATTTTATCGCCAAAAATTCAACCAATATCGTTCCACAACCACCGTATTCGCCTGATTTAGCTCCGTATGACTTCTGGCTATTCAGCAAACTCAAACGATTGCTCCGGGAAAAGTCAATTGAAAACATCAAACGTGAATCGCTGCGCGCATTGAAGGCTATTCCGGCAATTTACTTTAACAACTGTTTCGAGGATTGAGCTTGAGTTTGAGCGACCACCCCTGGTTGCTACTCCGTTACTGGTCGGGATTAGCTGAAATTTAACACGGAATTTCTAGATGATCCGACCTGGGACTGGTAAATCATCGTTCAATGTACATCTTCTGGTAATCCCAGAATTCATTGATCAGTACCAGCGCCGGCCAGGCCCGAAACGTAGATCGTCTAAGGAATGGGAAGGGATGTTAGTCCAACACTTGTTGTTACTAGCGGCCGTATATACTACTGCGCACTTCACAAGTGTCACGGGAGAAGGATATTTGTTAGTAAACATTTCAGTATTAGTAGTATTCGCGCACGATTCAGTATTGTCCGGTTTCAAGATTAAACCACTAAACTCACTGACTTCCCGAGTGAACGTTTCAACAATATCCTATATTGAAGTCCCGGGAAGTCTTGATTCACAGGTCTTATTCAATGAAACTGAAGAAAAATTTGCAATACTATCGCGTAAAGAATAAAAACTTCCCTATTTTTACCTTTTTTTTATAAATATAAAAAATAGGTATAGAATTCGCTCAAACTTTAGAAAAATTTTCCGAGGCCCGGAGGGCCGAATGTCATATACCAATCGATTCAGCTCGACGAACTGAGCAAATTTCCGTGTGTGTGTCTGTATGTGTGTTGTCAACTAAGAGGTCGAGATTTTGATCAAACTAGTCGCAAATGAAAGGTCTCCCCGTCACCCAGAACGCTATTGAATGGTTTTGAGATCGGATGTTTACTTTTTGAGTTATAAGAAGTCTTATGTCAGAATTTTCAGTTTTTTTACAGTATCTGTCACAATTGACCTTGAAAACAGAATATGTTTTCAGACTTAGATTCCGCACGGTAATACCTATCCAACAAGCCATAGATTGTTAAAATCCGTCCATTTTTAACGGAGATATCGAAATTTTTGTGTAAGCGACTTTTTCTCCTATTCCAGCAGTAGAAGTATTAAGCGCTGTCTGGCAAAGAAATGCTTGGGAGCAACATAAAACACGATTTTTTATATTGTTACATTCATTTGTTTCTAAGTACCCAAAAAACTGTGTACAGCATGTTATTTTGCCTCGGACTGATTTTAGCACGGTTCGTTTTTGGCAACATAATCGTTCGAATATGCCATATGTAATCCAGATGATGGCAGAATTTTCGAGTTGAAAGCAATACCATAATTATATTGATTTAAACTACTTACAGCAATAAATGCTGGAAGAACATAACAGCCATATACCATTCGAATCAGTTCGTCGAGATCAGCAAATGCGTGTGTGACAAATAATTTCACTCAATTTTTTTCGGAGATGACTCAACCGTTTTCTACAAACTCAGATTCATATGGAAAGTCGTATACTCCCAAACAAGGTTCCCGAATTATGTTTGGTTCCGACCTCTGGTTCTTGAACTACAGGATGATATGTGAAACGAGATTAAAACTGTGTTACTCACTTTCTTCGTGGATGGCTGAACCGATCTAAGATTCAAATTAAATCTAAGAATCATCTAAGATTCAAATGAAAAGGTTCAAGATTCTATAAAACATCTTGTTTTTTCAGTCAGATCCAACTTCAGGTTTCGGAGATACAGGGTGACTAGTATAAAAATGTCTATTTCACATAAATTAAACAGGTTTATCGGGCTAGCAGATTTGCATAGTCGATAACCAAATAAACTTATTTCATTTTTGTTTGTATTCAGTTTTCGTTTCGGAAGGCACCCAAAACTTTAATTCGCACTACAATTCCTCAAAGATGTCTACATTGATTTTCAAACATTTTGAAACAAATGTAAACTATACAGCTACGCATGTGAATTTGTCTGACTTCGGCTACACTAAATTTCGAATTCCGGTTCCAGTATCGAATCATTTCTCAAAGCTCAATCGATTTTTTTTTTTAAACCAAATCGAGTTTTTGAAACAAAAGTTCAAATTAAAATAAATCCAATTCTGACTTCCGATTCTGGAATTGTAGGATGATGAATTTTTAAAATTCAAAATGATATAGAAGATGACAATCCCGAAAAGCTTTAAAGTTGGACTCAAAAATATTTCAATTTATTCGTCATATGGCCGTACGAATCGGTTTGGGTTATGCTGGTTCCTGAATGCCGATTCTGGAAGTACCTTAAATTACCCTAAACTCTAAAGTGGAAATTAATTCGACATATCATGGAATTTTTAATCGATTGTTACACTTTTAGATTCAAATTCGATCCGATTTGCAGTTTCGACATTACAGAGTAATGAGTGATTAAAATCTCAAATTGCCGCTCAAAATGACGCTCATTAAAATAATGTCATGAAAACTGAAACACCGAAGAATATTCATGCAAAAAACACATGCGGATTGATAAAAAAATGTATCATCTCACTGCTAGGTGGATTAAGTACGTTTTTATAAATGAAATTACAAAACAAACGAGTTAATAGGATTTAGACAAAACAGTTGATTCATTGCATTGACATTTTCTAAGCAGTTGTTATAAAATCATTTTAAATCACCATACAAAGGTCAACAGACCTCACGCGCGTCCTGATCCTTTATTATTTCCACTTTATTATTTTAATTATTTAATAAAATTATTAATTGGTTATATTGGTTGATCTGGGCAGCCGGCTACCGAGAAAATTATTAATTTATTGTTTGAAATATTAATATCAAGTGTATTTTTTACTGTGTATTCAATATACAGATATATGTAATTAACTTTGTAATATCAACGGATTTGCGCTTAGTTTTTTTTTATTTAAAAGATATTTTATTCAGGCCTATTTGCGTACAAGCTTTACGTGGCCGATTTAGTTGAGTTTTTTTTGTATTGGATCTCGTCACCCTTTTTCTAGGGGGAGAGGAGCTTCCATTTTCCTCCTGCGAGGATTGAGGAGCAGTTTGTTCGTGGTTCGTCTCGTCATCCATTGCCGTGGTATTGTTGTTGATTTCGTTGCTAGTTGCTGTAGATGAGCCTTGTTGTACATTGTTTGCAGTGGCTGGTTGGTTGGATGGTAAGCTGTTAACTGCAGCGGGTGTACTTTGTTCTATAGGGGTTACGTTGGATGGTTTCGTTGAAGGGGATACTTCCCTGTTGTTGGTGACTGTCACAGGTGTACTGGGGTTGCTTGGGGTTGATGTGAAGGAAGCACCGTTGTCCTTTGGTATAGTTGTCTCCTTGTCCGGTTTATCACATGGCTTACTGTAGTGAACAGCTTTTTGGCAATATTGACATGTGGCCATCTGATTGTTATAGGTAACAAGTGATTTGCACGGTATTCTTGTATACTGACCGAATGTCACATAAGAAGGTATAGGCCTCCTCAAGCGCATACGTAACAAACGTACGCCATTTAGAATACCGGGGAAAAATTCTTTCACTTTTCTTTTTCGATAGAGAAAATCTCTCCGTATTGGGACATGGTATGGCGAATATAAGGATCGATGACGCTTGAGGGAAGATCATGCACACGCACTTCTATAGCACTATCTTCCATATATACTGGAATGTTGTACTTGATATTTTCATGCTCCACATAGTGCACATATAAACAACATTATTGGTCTTATTGCATTGAAGTAAATGCACACGTTTAATGTCAAGATGCATTTGCTCCTTAAGTAAACCTTCAAGTTCTCGTATCGAAGGTCAAATTTTGCACTATCTGAGGTCAACAATAATTGCATTCTTTCGTACCGGCGGTAACTTTTGTTCGTTTGGTTCACTCATTTTCGAGGTCTATTGTTCACTACACAATACTGTACTTGGTTTCTTCTGTCCCTAACGTAAGCGGTTTTGTTTTATCGACTGACTTGGATGAGATGTAAACCCGAACTGTTGCGCATTAGTTGATTTTTATCATTCAATTTACAATCCTGAAAGACAATCAATAACATGGAAGAAGAAAACATTCCAAATAAAACGTTTTTCCGAATTTAGACGGAAATTGATAGGTTGAATGAAGAGATAATTTAGTAAAATAGAGTAATCAGAAGTGAATTATTACAATCAGTTAGATATTGAAAATATCTAATCACTGAAAGAAAAAAAAAACTCCTGCAATTGTCGCCGTTTACGACATGGAAGCAGAAACCCAGTGGATCTATTCTTGATTCATTTTTTTTCGCCAGATTTCACACGGCATCTAGGCTGGTACTGTCCGGAGAGAGCTAATAGGTACTATCAATCTCCTAGTGGACCCCAGCCCCTATTTAACAACTGTTTCGAGAATTAAAAAAAACAGTTGGTACAAGTGTATTGCGGCCGGGGGAATTACTTTGAGGGGGACGAAATAGATTGCCTCTGTACATTGTCTTAAACACATTCGACAGGAAGATGGACGACGCATTTTCCATAAAGTACCTAATATATATGGAAGAATTTGATTTTCATTTAAAAAAAAACAAATTTATCATTTGACTGCTAATCTCTTTTACATTCGAAAAGAAATTTTTTCAATGTATTCGAACAGTTGATTCGCAACATTAAACTGACAAAGCCAAACCACGGCATTTCGTCCATTCGTCTGTTAACGAGAATGGAACTTTTCGTTCGTACAAATGATGTTCGAATCGTTCGAAACTAAGCTGTCGTACATTCTAGCATATGATTAATCACAACATCTTGAGTGATTTTGTCATGGGTTAGCATTTATTTGAAGAGGTTTACTGAGGTTGTTTTCTATGGAGAATAGTTCCATTAGCAGAACAATCTTCTCAATTAGAAAACTACGAATTAGAACTTCGTTTCTAGGGTAATTTCGGCGCAAATTTTTCTTGTCTTTTTTCGAATTTATCTATCGGTTACAATTAGTACACTGTGAAATCGAACTTGTTCAAAATGTTATAGACTTTGCAATACTCACCAATGTACAGTGCCATCGTGACAAACACGATTAATCCGAACCACCAGTTGAATGCCAGAATAAAGAACACCACCGCAATGAGAATGTCCACAATGGTCGGTGTGATTGAGAACAGAATATAGTTCAGCAGATTGTTGATACTGTCGGTTCCGCGATCCATCACCCGTAGGACTTCACCTGTTTTACGGTTCAGGTGCCATCGCAACGATAAGCTGTGCAGATGTCGGAAAAGTTCCACCTCGATTTCACGGGTTGTATACTGCTGAATTCGAATCCACAGAAAACTACGCAAATTGTTCAGCAAGCCCATAGAGCCGGTTCCACCTCCCTGTAGAAACTTGAAACCGACGTACAGTAGGATCCAATCCCAACGGAAAACGGTTGGTTTCTCCGACAGACTATCCACAATCTTTTTGTTGTAGATCGGAACGTATAGATTGATAATGCGTCCGGAAAGCAGTAGTCCGAAACAGAATACGACTCGGACCTGAAGTAAGGCATCCTTTTTGGGCCACAAAAATGGCATTAAGGTGCGCATCTTCTGCCACCCATTCCGAAATGTTGATCTGTTCTCTTGTTCCTGTCGAAGGTTTTCATATTCGTCGTTGAGCTGAGCAGACGTTATGGCCGGAGCCTTCAGACCGATAACAAATACAAACAGAGTTGCCGTGTAGCGCATAACGAACAACGTGAATTCGACTTTGTCTCTGATAGTACTGAGATGGAACCACGCTTTCTCGTAGTTTAGATTGACAAACAGTACGTTTTGAGCGATGAATAGTAGGGTCCAAAATATCAACAAAACCAAACCGTGCCCATGCGTTGGTACCGAAGGCAGCAAATAGTAACGCTCCTTCACCAACAGTATAATTGAGTAGGGATACACAAACAACATAACACATACCGAGAAGATCATGAAACCGTACACCTGAGCGTCTTCAAATACGAATCCTTCCAGTATGAAGCGCATCACGGCTAGCAGCGGCAATAGTACCAACAAAAACAGCTGGAAATTGTACATCTTTGAACGACTGATCTGAGCTGGATTGATCTCCGTTGCGTAGCGTCGGTACATAATTAGCTGAATGGAACCGAAGATCAGTAGAAAACTACCGATTGTGGCGGCCGATACGGTGTCCAGAAAGCATTGTGAGATGCCATGATTATACCAGATAATTGACATTGACACATTGGTCGGGCAAAATTGTAACGGATGTTGCATCTTCGATTTGTTCAGCGCAAGGCCACGTCTGCAAGATATCGGAAAGAAAGAAGCAACATTAGGAAACCTGGCTCGATATTACAAGAGCGATAAGGATTTAAGGATTGTATTAGTGTTGATAGTAGCTATCTGAGGTGAGATGAGTTCATACGCACAGGTAACATAATTGAAATTTGCACTTACATTCGTGAGTATGTATGAAGTGAGTGTAGTAATGAATAAACAATTTAGCACCATTAATTTCGAAGATAACATCACTAGATGAGACCTAATTAACAATACGTGCGATTGGACCGAATTGACGAATACTATAATCACGTATAATCTAATTGAGCAGATAGATGTTAGGGGTATAGCCGGCCAATCGACTCTCTATTCTAAATTCCTCTTAGCTGATTGAGCAGGAACGTTTGATATACAAGTTGTTACATCATGAACAAGTAAGCAAACTAACAAAACGAAACAGTTTCCTCTCCCAACGGATACAAGCACACCAACAGCAATTGCGGGTTGTCACACAAGTACACTTATCAAATTAACAGGACACGAAGAAAGTGCAGGTTGTTGTTCATTCTACAAAGAAATTTCATAACCAGTGCAATTACCTTCTTACTGCAAACGAAACTTCGTAATTTCACTTTTTGTCGGTGTAAATTTTGTAGAGAATAGGCACTTTGGAACAATTTTTATTACGGGAATACCGCAAATATTATTGGTTTAACAAGGTGACAGCACAAACTTCATCGTTGTTTTATTATTGATGCACGATAACACGTCTGTTTTGAAAAACGATCGGCTAGAGAATGAGTTTTATTTTTTTTAAGCCGAACTGAGCTCGATGAAGTGCATTGCGATGCACTATTAGGTTTTTTATCGTGACGACACAAATGAACAAGTATTCATCCTTGACAGTTCAGCGGTACTGTTTACAAACAAGCTTAAACAAAAATCGAAGAGCACATCTAAAACAATCATCTTTACACTTTGCAACTAGTCACATTTATTTAATAAATATCAAAAACGAACCGTATTCAATCGTGAACAACTGTTTTAAAACTTCATTTAGGCGATACAGACCGTAAATGGTCTGATCCAATTTGTCAATAAACAAACAAAAGAAATTTCTGTTTACAAACAGTACTGCTGGACTGTCAAAAAGTGTTCATCCGATTGAGGTTAGCAGTGACGGTAAAAAACCTAATTGTTGCAGTGACAGTTCTGTTTGATCAACCGGTTCTGCACGCTTAGAAAAAATTCACAAATGGATGTTATAAATAAGAAAAATCTCGGTTGATTTTTCAGAAGGCCGATTATAAAGGTTTTCTTGGATTTCACAGTTCGAAGTGAACATTTCAAAAGGGCCTTAAAACAATTGACAGATTCTCTTTGTTTACTCTCTCTTTCGATTATATCTGTGTTGCGTAATAACGTTACATGTATGATACTATTAGAAAGCTGGAGATATTGTATTTCATTCTATATGCAAATTTGGTAAGTGAACGTGAAAATTTAGGTGTTATTTACAGAAGAGAAAGTAATGCCCTGTTTACACTTCTGCTGGCTGCCAGCATGCTGGTGTCAGTGTACTGCCCTCTTAGGAAAAAACGTTCAACTGTGGTCCAATGATCCAAAGTATTAGACCAACGAAGGACCACCGTTGAACGTTTTTTTCCTAAGAGGGCAGTACACTGACACCAGCATGCTGGCAGTCAGCAGAAGTGTAAACGAGGCATAAACAAAGAGAATGTCTCATTGGTTTATGTGCCCAATTATGTGGAATGTTCACGTCGAGTTCTGTTTGAAAGTCGAAATCTTCGGCCCACTTGTACGCGGCGGGCAGATTTCCCCCCAGACGGCTGGCTATGTCTGCCAGCCATTTTTGCCGGAATTCTGCCAGAATTCCGGCAAAAAGTCTGGCAACAATGCAACAACCGTTTCCGGCAGAGAATTTCACCTAGCGGTTATTAACGGTTCTTTTCTGTCGCCCACATTATCGAAATGACGGAATGCGTAATGAATTCTTACTCGACTGCATGATTTTTCAGTGCCCGATCGGTTCAGTGCTAGAATTTTCGCCTGAGTTGGCAGCTCGATCAACCTGATTGACAGTGACATTATAAATGTCATTGAATATTCGCTCATTTTATGAATGTGTTAGTGTGAAATTTAAGCGACTTAAGCCATTTCACTACACTCCAGCTAGAGGAATGGATGATGCTGACTAAGGTAGGCCGTTTTGTTAATTTCCAGCGAATTTCAATAGTTTATATTGGGATTCTAAGAAGAACTGATTATTTACTAGTTCTGTATATCCGAAAAACATGAAGTTTTAAATTTGTATATTCAGTAATATGTTTTCGTTTAAAAATAAACTGAAAATCAGCACGAAAACGTGCAAAATCAGGAAAGAAGAAGAAGAAGAAGAAGACGAATTGACAATTCAGTCCGCATCTTCTCACTCAATTCCGAATGATTTCCGAATCAACCGGTTGTAGGCGAACCGGTTCATTCGGAATCGGTTGTTGCACTGGAGTTGGAATTGATTCGGAATTCATTATGATTTCCACATGAAATTCCGAATGAAAATTTCTCGCCGATTCGGAATTGATTCGGAATCCATTCGGATCTGATAATGTGGGCGGGTTTTTGCCATACCCCACTTAGAAAAAAACGTTCAACGGTGTTCCTTCATTGGTCCAATACGTTGAATCATTGGTCCAATGAAAGTCCAATCAATCGTTCAACGGGAGGCCAACACGAGACCTTCGTTTGCCGATTTCGAAACAGACCGTTGAACCGAATTCCATTTTCTTCGTTCAACAAACCCGGCAGACAGAGGTCCATTGTTGAGCCATTTTTAATATGAGATGTTGGAGCCCCGTTAGACTAGTTTTACTGGACAATTTCCGAAGTTCTTTCTACTTATTTTTTTAAACTAACACTACATACCTGTACAATACTTCTACCAAATACAAATTATAATACGGAATACTTCGATAAATTTTCAAGGATACATTTTGCATCGTGCGGTACACTGTCAGAGTGACAATGTACTTTAACAAATTTTCTGTAAAACTAGCAACGCTGAAGTACAAATTGTCGAAAAGGCTGCGTATCCATGGATATTGTTTATTATTGTTTATATTCGGCGAAAAAAAAATTTCAGCAGGTAAAATACTATTTAAAATGTTACAATAATAATCTGTTTTCAGACACTAAGAAGCAAATATTGGACTATATTGGCATCAAATAACTTCGTATGGCTGATGGTGTGATATTATTCTATTTCGTTCTATATTATTGATGCCACAGAAATCGGAACTCTGTTAATATCATAAGGCTCCCTCACACACAAAATCAATGATAGATTTTGATTACATCTTTTTCCAAACTTCCAAACCGGTTGATCATGGAATACGTCGCACAAATCTATTTCTTATTTGGTAATCGCTTACAATGTAAAATCTCATTTTGAAAGAGTGAATTCATTTTATACAATTAAAAAAATGTACGGCTACGTACGTAAACCGTTTTTTTTCTTCAAACTAATGTATCTGTCTTGTTTATAAATAATTCTAAATCATTGTATAAATCTGAAGATAAAGCCTTTATTAGTATTTCACAAATAAATCGAAGTGGACGATAATTAGCCTTTAATATAATAACTACTCCGAGGATCGATTTGTATGATAGCTATATTCATTTAATTATTAGACTCTATATTACACTCTCAACTCGCCGGAAACGTTTCTTTGGATTCTGTTTTCTGAAGAAATAATACAATTATCTCTTATAGCACGTAATGAGCATATACAAATTTCTAACCAAATGATGTAAGGATTAGAAACTATTTTGAAGTAAACATCAGTTTATTAAAAATAACTGAAATTTCAATCGTACAAGATACACAGAGGTTTTTCTTTTCGAAGATTCTTCTCAATGGCCAGTTATCTCGAACAATTTCAAGATTTGAAATAACAACATCGCTTGGAAAGAGTATCGAAATTTTTATGTTCTGCCGTCTTACATGTAGCAAGTTGTAAGTGCAAATGCGTAAGTTCCCTCAAATGAATGCCTTCCTGATTTTGTTCATGCTTTCTTGAATAATATTTCATCCGACCGGAAACGTAGCAACGAAACCAGTTACTGTACAAAACTTATACTGGAAAATAATTTGATAACCTATCAGAACATTTAACTCATCTTTATTTATCTTAATACCGATATTTTGAGGTTCAAAGAACGTCTTCGAAGACTGGTTAGCTGAGCAGTGGCATTGAACTTGTTATTTTTCATGGCATGAACTTGTTATTTTTCATTTGGTTATGAAAACAAACGAAAATAACGTGATCAAAAAACTCATAGCAACATAATATAGAGTTGCCAGTAATGAACATTTATGTTAATTTTCACATGTCAAGACTGAATGGAAGAACAGGCTAGGCTAAATTGATCCTTAGGTGAACCAAATAATAACGATCCGTTTGTATGGGACCTAGGGGTATTATTATTTGTATTTGCTTCTACTTCACGTAGAACAACAACAAATCTTCTTTCTGTATATAGGTGACACCAAGATTTCACAATATTTTTCCAAGAGAAAAAAACAACAACAAACCGTTCCAGCAAATTTAACGAATATTTCGTGCAATATGTCGTTCAACAAGCGCTCAAAGACCAACAAAATAGAACGGCCTGCTGAGAGGGACAAGATTGGCAGAACCGTTTTGAATCGGTTCTACATTTTAAGCGTCTTGGTTTTATTTTTTAAATAAAAGATACATATGAAATACATATCAAGTATATACTAATCATGGAAAATGTTATTACCAATAACATTGCTTTCTCACTACCAAACATACCCTTATTTCAATCTCATTTACCTCGTCTCAAGATTCTTTTTTGGTACGTACATGCGGGACTGACAAATATCAAATGAAGTCGAATAAAAAAAAAGAAAAAAGAGGAGGGAAATAAACAAGACACGTACCGCGAGATAATGACGCAATTTTGCCTGGACAATTTTGACAGCAGCCGGAATGCAGCCAGCCATCTGACGGTTGCCAGAATTCCTCACAAGCGGGGGGTATCATTTTATGTAAAACGTTGTGTGATAAACGTGGAAACCTATTGGTAATTGTTAGAAGAGAAAGTAAACAAAGAGAAACTGTCTATTGCTCTTAACGGCCTTCTGAAAAATCAATCAGAAATGTAAAATATCTCTAAAGCAGCCCATACATCTTCAGTTTCCGTACAGTTCAAATGACGGAATAAAAAACTGTACGATTAACTGAACTGAGCGTGTGTGGTGCCTATTCAGTTTTGAGTATTTTCTTCATGTCAGTTTCATCAGTTTGTTTCCATGGATCAGACCCTGTCAGCTTGGAGCGAAATCAATCTTCAGTTCAGCAACGCCATCGCACGGCATCACATTCAACATATCATGTCAATTGTATGGGTGCGCAGCCCTGCTATTTTGGCGCGCACGAATTTGACATTTCTCTCCCCTACTTATATGTATGAGATTCGATGCGGACTCACCTGAGGGCGACATGCTCGCAAAAGAGGATGTTGCCAATGATTTGTTCGGGAAATGTGAGAGCTGGATATCTTGTTAATATGATGTCTTTGCATGGATGGACATTATTCTGATCAAAAGAAAACTGACGGACTGAGCGATTAACTGAAGAACTGATCAGTTAACCGGATGAAACTGAACTCGAGAGCTTCAGTAAAAAAACCAAACATTTAACCGGATGAACTCTTCAGTCACTTCAGTTAATCGTTCAGTTCACGAGAAACTGTCCGGAAAACTGAGCGTGTATGGACCGCTTAACGGTCGATCTCACCAGTGTCCTGTTTCTTCTATTTGCATTGCTGAGAACAACGCGAGATAACACACCACTACTGAAAAAATAAAATAAAATAAATACTCACGGATGGGTTGCTGCAGACCAATTTTAGATTTTCAGCTTGAATCACACGATTGTGTTGTAAATTTTCACACATTCCATATAAATCTCATAACATAAATCTGACAACGCCGATAATGATATGCAGATGGGTTTTTGATCGGTTGGCATCGTTTAATTTTGGGCGGTAAATTCGTAGTATCTGTCGCTTGAACATTGTTCAGTTTCGCGAATCAACAATATTTATTAAATAACACTTTTCACTAATTAACACACACTTGCCACAGTTGCACCGACGACACGACCTGCCATTCGTCTATTGAAACTGTATCGCAAATTTAACTACCTCTCAGTAACTGGTAATGTCAAAACTAAGTCGTTTGAAAAATACTGAAACTGGCAACAAGGGGCAAAAATAGTTGATTTTGAATAACAGAGTCATAGTTACCAATGTTGTTCTGTTGAAAAATAAAAATAGTCTGAAATGGTACCGAAATGTGATTGTGCTAACCGAAAAAATGACTTTATCAGTTATGTTCAGAGATGCCATTTATACAGATTTATCTGTATTATACAGATTTTTACATGCTCATACAGATTTAATACAGAGTACAGATTTAATACAGATTACCTCAATTTAATACAGATTTATACAGATCTCACAAAAAGTAAGAAAGAAAAAATTGAACTTTTCTGTCTTAGCTATCTTTTAGTATTTGATTCCAGTGACGAGATAAAAGTCTAACAATCAACGGACAAATCACAAATTAATATGAAAATCTCTTGTGAAATCCATTTATATTATAATTTGGAACCAATTTGAACTGATATTCAAGAAAGCAATGGCATCATGAAACTTTACTGTCAAACTTAGAGTTGTATGACCTGACTTGAGGTTGCATATTGGGCGTTGAAATTTTATGTCAAATTATAAAGTCAACATTTTCAAACTAGGTAAATATATGGAATTACGATTGAATTGTTGTGGATAAAAAAAAACTGTGACATTTAGTTGTTAAATATTCTTGTGAGTGCGGCAATGACTGATTGAATCTATCATCCTACAACCACAATCTATTGAAACAACATCTTTTAGCATAATTTTGTTGTAAGTATTTCATTTTATTGTGAATACAGATTAATATAGACTTTTTATGCAAAGCAATACAGATTTTCTATGAAAATATCTGGCATCTCTGGTTATGTTCCTGGTAGGGTGTTCATAAAATATGCATTATCGGCAGCTTTTTTAAAATCATTATTTATTTTTCAGGTTACCCGTTCGGAAGCCGAACCAAATACAAATTATAATACGGAGTACTCCGACAAATTTTCAAGGACCCTTTTTTCATCGTGCGGTACACTGTCATGATACACTGTCAGAGTGACGGTGTACCTTATTGAATTTTATATAAAACTGGCAACTCTGATGACTGGAAAATGATTCACCATAGTGACTGTTTATTATGCTCATAAACAAAGATGTTTAATTTTTCGAGATCGTGGAAAATCCGAAAGAATTTGAATGTAATTGAAGCTGCTTTTTGTGATTACCATTGTTTGACTAAGAACCGATATGACTATCGACATCTGGAAGCACCCGGATTCAGTTTTGAAAACTGTCGCAGGTTAGTGTCGTCAGAGGAAACGCAAGACTTTTATTTCTAACCTTGATGTTTTATAGAAATGCTCAACAATGCACCAACGATTTGTTCCGCCGAAAGCTATTTAAACTCGTGCTACTGAGAGACCAATCGTGGAGGATAAAAACTGCGAAAATATTCACTACTTGACTAAAAACATGAACTACTGTGGTGCCGGAACAGCTGCTGACACGGAAATAACCACTCATATGATATCGTCAAATTTAGAATTACACCGGTTAAATACTGGATGAACAGTCCCGATAGTTATTGCTAATACGATGTTGAAACCTTGGTTGAAACAGTTTTTGTTTCGCTATCAAGGTCATATTAGCGCTGCTTTGGTTTTAGGGGGTGTAGGTCATACGGGATCGTATATTTATTGTATTTATCCTCACGGATCGACAGATAAGCTGCCTTATGCTACAATGGGATCGGGCAGACTTGCAGCTATGTCCGTGTTCGAGTCTCGCTGGAAACCAGATATGGATGAAGAGGAGAGCAAAAAGTTGGTTCGTGAGGCAATTACTGCCGGAGTTTTCAACGATTTAGGATCCGGTTCTAACATTGATCTATGTGTGATTCGAAAGAATGATGCACAATATTTGAGGACGTTCGAGTAAGCTACTAAAAAAGGTAGCCGTTCCCTCGCATATGACTACAACAACGGCAGTTCAACAGAGCAAGTGTTTCAACATTGATATTACCGAGGAATGCGAGCGCACTCTGATCTCTGATTTAATCGTTTATTATTTAACATATTAAAACGTGAATAAATACACAATTCCAGATATGCTACAACAACTTGTTGGATATTTGTCGATCACTTGTGGTCCAGAAGAATATCACACTGGCGTCAGTTATGAATATGGTTCTTCCATAAAAAAAAACAATATGAAACTTGGTAATGGAATAAATAAAATATCTCAAATCACCGAAGTTTTCGCTTTGAAATATAATTTATTTCATTCATAAATGTTTCCATCCGCTATTCGATAGCGACGCATTGTTTTCATGATAATAACTAGCATGCTTCGATGTCGTAGTGTTGCCAGAGATTTTCTTTTTCAACTTTTCTAAGCTGTCATGACGAAAAAGTAAAACATGCTAGGCTAAATTGATCATTCTGTGAACCAAACATTAGCGCTCCGAATTTATGGGACTTAGGGGTATTATTATTTGTATTTGGCCGAACATCAAGTTCGTAGCAACTAAACAGTGTTGCTCGATGAGATTATTTTTGATCAAGGAGAGACCACTCAATTTCAAGCCGAATATTCTTCAGAGTGCCTGGTCGTGTCGTCTAGTACGATCATGGATCATCAAATCGACTAATCAAAAGATCCTATAAAAAAGACGAAAACAAACAGTTACGTGTGATCTGCAAATAACATAACTTTTATTATAGTATATCGAATTTATTCGACAAAAAGTACACTTCAAAGGCATCTGCTTTGGCAAAATTAAGCAATGCATGTTATGTCTAATAAACTCTTGGAATCAATCCTCAATTTAAACACTTTTAAGTTGTTAGTAGATTATATAGAATATTAGATGATTTTCCAAAGTTTATCCCAATATAAAAAAAGTAGTCAAAATATAATGAAATTCCATTTATCACTATTAATACATCTAACCGTTCAAAAGCGTATCTAAGCGTATTTTAGATTTGTTTACTTTTATGTTTCCTGTGTGAATTAAAAAGATATGCTCTTGCGCATTTTCGGGTAATTTTATCGTCTCATTTACTATTTCCAGTAGTGAAGGGTTGGAAACAATCTAAAATAAAGAAAACAATTAGTTTCACTCTTCCTTACACTGATAAAAATTTGCACGATCGATTCATATGTAAATAGCACTTCAATTCAATATGCTTTTGCATTTCAATAGATAACAAATGCGATTTGTTTGGAGATTTCATGTGCAAATTCATCAAGATGCGAAATTGCATGAACAATAATCCACTTAGCTTTGATGTGTTTTTCCTTTGGATGTGATTGTTTTGCTATTGAATCGAACTACATGTGTTAAACACTTCATTTTCTAGTGGGAATGAGTATAGCACAAATGTATGTGCAAAACACTTGAATCGGTCAACACTGTTTCAATTGAAATCTATGTGGAAAACAATGTGACATTCACATGAAATGCATGTAGAATCTAGAGGTAACGATACATCTGATCATTTTTATGTGCATTTCATATAAACGTATTATAACTTCCACTTAATATCAACAGTTTTTACACACATTTTTTTAGTTAAGTGTAGTTTTCATGAATTCCATGTGTTCCACAAGCAGTGATAGATCAAATGCATTGCACATGATGCTAGCGGGCACATTATTTTCAGTGTACTAGCAATTGAAGTATCGCCCTGGTTGTTGGCATGGAGCACGGAAGGCGAAACTTACGTAAACAAATGGAATGACAGTTTCGCCCTCTATAAATCTAAGTATTACTAAGAATAAGATTTTTGTAGAATCCGTATTTTGAGGCAAAATTGTAGGATTTTGAAGCATTTATTGGTACGAGAGAGTAGAGTGCCTCTGACCAGAATGACGACATCTCATCCGTAATGTTGGCAGTTTCGTTAGCTGTACATTGTATTTGACAGGTCGTTTGCTCGTTTGGAACAAAGCTGTCATTCCAAACGAACATTCATGAATTCTTACTCGACTACTCGATTTTTCAATGCTCGATCGGTGCTAGTGCTAGTGCTAGAATTTTCGCCTGAGTTGGGTGCTCGATCAACCCGATTGACAGTGATAGTATAAACAAATACAAATTATAATACGGAGTACTCCGACAAATTTTCAAGGACACATTTTGCATCGTGCGGTACATTGTCATGATACACTGTCAGAGTGACAATGTACTTTAACGAATTTTCTATAAAACTAGCAACACTGAAGGGTAAGAACAAGTTCACTATAGTTACTGTTTATTATAGTGAAAAATATGTAAATATATTACTTACATATTTTGAACCTTAGGAAAACTATGAAGCGAAATTTCGGACGACCCTGTTCGTGTGTCACATCCCTCTACTAAGCAACTTCTCACCATTTCGAAAGCTTCTCGGTTTATTAGCCGGCGATATTTAGACTGATTGTTGCAATTTAATACAGCAACGATAAACAAACAAGTTTATTTTGCACCGTAGCAACTAGCATAAAGCGTTGCCAGAAACGATCTCCTTTCACATTTTCACGCTATCGCAACGAAAGGGAGATATTTGCTAGGCTTACTTGTTCATGCTGTGAACCAAACATTGGCGATTCGTTTATATGGGACTTAGGGGTATTATTATTTGTATTTGGTATAAATGTCGTTAAGTTTTCGCTCATTTTACGAATGTGTTAGTGTAAAAGTTAAGCAACTCACGCCATTTTACACTCCAGCTAGAGGAAAGGATAATGTTGACTTTTTGGTTGATTTCCAGTGAATTCCAACAATTTATGGTTTAATTTTAAAAGAACTGGTTGTTTATTAGTTCTGTATATCCGAAAAACTTGAAGATTTAAGTTAAAATATATCAGTTATGTAATTTTTTGATTTAGAAATAAACTGAAAATCAGCTCAGAAGCAAAAAACGAGAAAGAATAAGGAGAAAACGAATTGACAATTCAGTCCGCATCTTCTTATACCATGTTCACATTAGCGCTGATATCACTTGATATACCGAGATTATATGCATATCATGTCGAAGTGTTCACATATGATCGAAATGATATCGCTTGACAATCAAGTTGTCATATAGAATGTTCCCATTAGAAGTAAGATAAATAATATTGCTTTTCTCTCCTAAAATTCAATCAATAATTGAAGTCTCGCATTTATTGGTCTCCGAACGCCAATATTCGTTGATAAAATCAAAATTATAATGATTGTTTATTGTCACTCTCAAAGTGACGTTCATAAATCTCGGTTGATTTTTCAATAGGGCGTATATGCAAGTGACAGTTTCTCTTTAATCACTCTCTCTTTCGATTATTGTGATGTGGTTAAAAAGATTTTCTTTGATATCACTATTCTGTTTGAAAGTCGAAAGTTTCGGGTATCATTTCATGCAGAGTTGAGTGATAAACGTGAAAACTGCTTGGTAATTAATAGAAGAGAAAGTAAACAAAGAGAAACTGTCACTTGCTTATATGTCCTTTTAAAAAATTAACCGAGAAATGAGTGCGCTCAATGCCATTATCCGTGTTGCTAGTTGCGTTTTTGACAACTCGAAATGATATCGTACATGATATCCCGGATATCATGCTAAAATGGTGATACGCGTTGACATCAAATTCTATGGGATGTCAAGTGATATCGCACATGATATCATCGGATATCAAGTATATCCCAATATCACTTGATATCAGCGCTAATGTGAACATACTATTACTCACTCTTCCGACAGATTTCCAAATCAACCGATTGTAGGCGAAATTCATTCGGAACCGGTTGTTGCACTGGAGGTGAAATTTATTCGGAATTCCACATGATTTCCCATGGAATTCCGAATGAAAATTTCTCGCCGATTCGGATTTGATTCGAAATTCATTCGGATCTGACAATGTGGGGTTTGACTGGGAATAGATGAAAATGTTTTTAAATTGGACAATTTTCTGACAGCGTGTAAAAAATTGTAATTTTGACCTGACGGTTCGAAGACTGGCATCTCTGCTACACAATTTTTAACCGGTTCCAACATTTTGTATTGTGTCAACAAAATTTTCTTTCTATTCAATTTGTTAATCAATTATCATAGACGCTATTATTTTTCTACAATGGATGAAGATGTGGAATTTCGTGATATGATTTTTAAAAAGCTTGAAGAAAACGGATCTCTGTTAGACATTAAGGTAAGAAAATTGCACTTTCATAACTTTCTTTTTTAACCAATAACCGGAATAATATATGTTAGGCAAAATTGCGTGCTCATTTATACGACGTAATTGAAAATGATGGTAAACTATCCGAAGATAATGACAACGAAATCACCTACAACTGTGACAAGTCGGAAGTGGATGAACAAACAGATGATTTGAAAGAACAGAATACCGACAATCGTACCTTATCCTTGAGCTTAGTGCTGGATTTGCTAGACTGTTTGAATTTGGCCTATAGTAAACGGGTACTAATAGCGGAGTCTGGTATTAAAAATTCGTTCGCGAGAGATCGGCTACGAAAAGAAATCCTGCAGGAACAAACAGAGGAGAAATGCGAATATAGTAAAGACAAGAGAGAAGCAATTTTATACGAATTTTTGGACCAACATCGAGCTCGGTCTCCATGTGCCAGTAAACTAGTAGAACCTATTATCGAAGACAATGCGACAATCTAACAAATACTGAGTCGTTATCGTAACAGAGACATTCCCAGAATTTAGGCTTCATATGTGTAAGTTTTAATTATGAATTTTATCCTAAGTTGCTTTACATATTTTGAATGTATTTTTGGTAAATATTATTCCTATCAATAGTTTTGTATTGATCTATCCTTTGTATTGCTCTTTTTGAATACGTTGGGTATAAGTTCGAGATACTAGATTCCATGAATCCATATACCTGTCCATACACATTGCGATGCATTTCTTAAATAAAACTGCGTTAGGTCTTTATTCACTTGAATTAAAAGTATGTTACCTGTTCTGATCCATCTAGTTCAGTTCCTGGTTTTGAAATGCATTTTTTGAAGCACTTTTCTGTCATTTTCTAAAAGATTATCGTGAAGCAACGGTTAGATAAAATGTTAGAAAAATATATTAGCACATACCGAGAGCAGTTCTTGTGCATTGGCAAGTGCTATCTGCTGCTTCACCTGGCTCATCAACTCATCTTTTTGTACCGATGACAAATTATCCAGAGACATTTCCATCTGATGCTTGACTCGACAAACTTTATTTAATATTTTCCGATTTTAAGGTGGTACAATTCTCATGTAAATGCCTGCGTTGGATTGTGTAATCGAAGTATATAATGAAGCGAACCATGCGACTGACTCTACAAACAGTAACAAATGTCATTTCTGCATGTGTGCATCAAATGACATTTAAAAATTGGGTTTCGAAAGTGTTGTCAGTTCAAAGATTATCATTATCAGATCCGAATAAATTCGGAATCGTCGAGAAATTTTCATTCGGAATTTCATGTGGAAATCATGTGGAATTCCGAATAAATTCCATCTCCAGTGCAACAAGCGATTTCAAATGAATTTCGCCTACAACCGGCTGATTCGGAAATCTGTCGGAATTGAGTGAGAAGATGCGGACTGAATTTTCAATTCGTTTTCTTCTTCTTTCCCTAGCACTGAAAAATCGAATAGTCGAGTAAGATTTCATTAGTTGCCTGATTTATCTGGCAAATGCCAGATTTTGCTCGCTTCGCCAGACACTCTAGCTGAGCAGATCTTTTGCCAATTTTTTTAAATTTTCCCAGATTTTCCTAGATTTTATCAGATATCACCAGATCTTTACGGGGTTTTGGTCCGTATACGATAGGTGGTAAGACCCTTTTTTTGCTCACTGAAAATGAAGCCCGGTCAAAATTTCCTTGTATATAGTAACACCCAAAAATGTTTTGAGTCAGACAGATTTTTGGAAAAATGACCTGGCAACGCTGTTATTAGTACAGTCGAAATTTGTATACACTTGAAATTATTTCTACCTATTTTTTTAGGTGAAATCACTCATTGTCGAGCTCTTCTATAAGCTACCCAAAATTAGGTCGTTAACTTTAAGTTGATCGGTAAAAATAGGTAGCGTGATTTGTTATGGCATAACACTTGTACTAAACTGACATTTACCTAAATTTTGAGGTCATCACTCGTTACCCAAAAATTGGGGAGATGCACTTTAGTTGATTTTGGGTAGGCTTTGACCCAAAATAGCGTCTGGTAAGAGTGTAGAGCTTTCATTACAAACAAAATTTCATTGCAAACAAACATCATTTGTTATTCGGCTGAAGTACGCTTCACACGTCGGAATTTGTATAGTGGGAACTAGAGTGACTATAACCAGAGTGACAACAGCTGTTCGTTTATAATGACAACTTTCCAAACGAGTAAACGATTTGTCAAATACAAAACCTCTTAGAAAAAAAACCGATCAACGGTGGTCTTTCGTTGGTCCAATTTGTTGTATCGTTCGTCCAATCAACGTCCAATTAACAAATACTTAAAATAGCGAAAATCATAACTATTTGCAAGATATAAGACGGATTCGTTTGACTGCCATTGCTGATGGAGAAGATTTATAAATAGATTTAGATTTAGAAAAATAAAATAGGAAGTATATCATGAAATCGCAACTGCAAAACTACACAACACTACAAAACACTACAAGCTTTAGATTATGTTCGCAGTAGACTGCTACTTCCCGAACTTGTTACTCATATAAATCTATTGAATTTATAGAAATCTGTAAATTATCATATAAATCTATTGAATTTATAGAAACCGATAAGTTATTGTAAGAGAGTCGACTCAAAATTTACTAATTCTCGTGCACCATAAAGCAATTGCATTACTGATTGTTTGTTTACATTGCAATCAGCTGATTTTGAAGTTCCGATTTTGATCTCATTAGGGATGGGTATCGAGAGGTAAAGTATCGATACTTGATATCGCGATACCGTTTTGTAATTTCAGGTATCGGTATCGATACTATAGGAAGAAGTATCGATACTTATTATCGGTATCGGTATCGATCGAAAATGCAAGCTAGGCCGATTTTGATTAAACTAGTCTTCAAATAATGACCTCCCCAAAGATCCAAAACGCTGTTGATTGGTTTTGAGATCCTTTGTTCACCTTTTGAGTTACAAACAATTTCAGTTATTTGAGAATATCTTTTGCAATTGATCAAGAACTCTTTTATATTTCAATACCTCGCGAGAATACCTTTCCAACGAGATATAGATGAGTTTTATCAAACAAGTTCGCGCTTGCGGAGTTATTAAAAACGGTATCATCTCACTTCTTAGTTGATTGAGTCTGTTTCTTCTATGAAAACCAAAATTCGTTATCCAAACTGGATAAGAACACTCATTGAAAGTGAAAGTGAAAGACGTCAAACGACAACTTTTGTCGTACATTATCCTACTGGCTAATGAAAATAGGCGTACGGATGGTACTGAGGTCCCCAATACTGAAGTATTTTTTTGCTAATTGATATTAATGAGAAAACTGATGGCAAATCGATTCCCATGTATGCAGAGGGTTGCAAGTTCTTGGTACCTGGTTTCTGTTAAAAAAAACTTCATTCAAATTATATGTTTTAATAGTTAGGTCGATTATTTTAAATTATATGCTCTTACAGAACTTCGATACATACTTACATCAGAAATCATTCGAACAATGGGAATGATCTTACTAAGAGTTGTATACTTTTCTTTGGACATTTCTTTGGTTGCCAGACAGAATGGGCGCTTTTGGTGTCGCTGGTTGCTCTTTGATTGACTATTAGAGTAAGATCTAGATAATGTTTACTTTAAGCTAGTATCGACAGGTATCGACCATGAAAATATCGATACCACGCGATACCACTTTGCACGGTATCGATCCTAAAAAATCGATACTTTAGGCTTAAGTATCGATACCTTGAAGTATCGCAGTATCGATACCCATCCCTAGATCTCATCAAGGTGGCGTCGTGACAGCAGGCCGGTCCCAGACAGCAATATCGGTTATCCCCTCGGATATCATCTTTAGCACAACGCTACATGTCATTTGACGAAGCAATCGGAAACGAAACAAAAATTTAATCGATTTTGTTTACCACCGAGCCCAACAATTCATGAGTGTCTGAACCACTTTTGAGCTAACAGTTTTTTTCAAATTCATTAGAATTTACATAAAAGCTGTATTAAATCAGTAACGAAATGTCGTAATTCATAACAGTTATAGTGCATCGAACGAACTATGAATCAACACATGAACGGAGCCGTTTTCTTACCGACGGGTGGTCCCTCTGGCACAAGCACCGCCCAGTTGCCATTATCAGATCAAGAAAAATCATCTGCGCGTAAAGCTCGAAAAGAGGCCGAAAAGCAGAAAAAGCAAGCGAAAAAGTATGAAGAGCAATTAAAAAAAATCCGTGGTCCAAAGAGCCAGAAGATTCAAATAATTGACGAGAGTTTCCTGGAAAAGTACAACCATGCTCAAGCACTTCCTCCAGGGCCTAGTCTGAAAACTAAGAAACGCTCAAAGAAAACGCCTAGTGACTTGGTGCAGATCAATTTGTCGGATTGTATCCGGGACCGTTTATCGTTGGTTGAGAAGGGAGAGGGAAAGGTTGGTGGTGAAACGAAAACTGTACTGACACCGGTGGTACCAATTGCTATAACGCAACCGATGATTTTGCACAAGGGAAAACAACGTGAGGTTCCAAAGGAGAAAAAGCTAACCAAGCTAAAGAAAGACATCGTTAATAATCGGAAAATCAAACAGGATGGAGCTGTTGTCGCTACTGGTGAGCAACCAGCGGCAGAACAGGATGCTAAAATTGTCGATGGTGCTAAGCATACAGATATAAAGGAACCACCAGCGCTGAAGCATAGCAATAAACTGGGTATCTCTCCATTTCTTAAAGCGATTGAACGATGTTGCTCTAACGACGATGCGGTTCCGCCATGTGTTGGTTCAGAGGAATATCGGAATGGATTTCCAGCACTTAATGACACCGTTAAACCAGTGGATAGAGTTCAGCATTCCAGAGCGTTTCGGAGGTAAGATGAAAATATCTATTAGGAGAGAGTTATTACTCTTTACAATACCTTTCTAGCTATTGTGACCATTTGATAACAGATGAGTTGCGTACTAACTGTGAAACATTGGTTACAAAATTGTTCCAGTTCCAAGCGACAGCATACGGGAAAAATCCGATTAAGGCTGTTTCCAACAAGCGGTTTTGTGTTGGTTTTAATGAAATACTCAAATACATGGAAACTCGTAAAGTAAAATTGATTCTGATTGCTCCCGATTTGGAACCGAACGACAGTATCGATCAGCTAGTAGAAAGAGTTAAAACTATCTGCCGTCAAGGTCGAGTCCCTTATGTTTTTGGTGTGAAACGCAGAAAACTCGGCTTCTATCTGATGAAAAAGGTCCCAGTTAGTTGTTTGGGTGTGCTCAGCTACAGCGGTGCTGACGAAACGGTCAAACGAATATTGGAGATAGTCGAGCAGGAGCGAATAAACTATCGGAATCTTGCTACGGAGGCTTAGTATTAACTACGAGCTGGCGATAGTTTAGGACCGACGATTGATTCTTCGAGGCCAAATATGATACTCTAGTCAAACCTTCATTACATTCCTATGATCTGATGCTTTACAGACCCGTTTTCGAATCAATCTGTGTAATTGCAGTATGTAATATTCCTCGAACTTTGCCCTAGTATAATACCCGTTATAAACCCTGGGTACGAATTTGATAATTTTGGACTCGGTTTCGGCAGGCTCATTACCGAACGTAAGTCTAAAATATGTATGTGTAGGTGTTTATACAGTTGAAGCCGTAAATGGGAAAGCAGTGTGTCGATGATGAAAATAAATAATGTATTCAATATCCCGAAACTGATGGTGTTACTGAAGATGATGACTTTCCAGTTATTCTAAATTATTTAATATTTATTTATCCATTTTCATATTCAACTTTCTGCACTATTTTTAGTATTACTTCCAATAACGCGGAATATGTTTAGAAACTCAGAACGCAATATTTTTCCAAAAAAATGTCGAACTTGTAATGTATAATATGGAAAGTTGAAGTCAAGCCCAGATGATACTCGATTGAACGTTTTCGTAAGTCGATAACGGCACCGTTAATTAATACTTCTATCGTTAAAAATTTCTTTTATCATTAAGGATCAAGTTACAATTACTGTTTTGCTAAGATTGTAAGTAGAACCATAAATCAAGTACATATCGATTCCCCACTGTAATAGCAATGTAATTGAGCAGCCCGTGACACCAAAAGCGCCGTCAGGTGAAAAATGGGTGTGTGAATGCTCCTGAACCCATTTTGGTCGTTCACCGGGGGGATAAGAAGGGAAGAAGTTATAAAATTTGACCGTTTTGGCTTACAGAGTTTGGCGTTTTTATGCTTGTTCTGTTTTCCTGTTCCATTGTGGCCGCGGGACAGTGTCTTCGTACAGTGGAAAATCTAGATTTACTTGATTTATGGTAGAATCTCAAAGCACGCGACCCGTCTAACTTGCAGAGTGTCAAAACCAATCAGCAATCTGCGACTTTCATAGTTCGGCAGTCGATGTGGATTATTCCAAGGCAATCGACGAAGAACAAAACGAACAGTTCTTCGATGTATCGATTCTATTCTATAAGCTCCACTGAGGTAAAGAAGGTTCAAAACTACTGAACAATATTCTAAAGTAGAACGAACAATATAGGGACTTAAGGTAATAAATATCAGTAAAGTGCTTAGACATCCTCATCAGGAATCCAGAGCATCGAAAAGCTTTAGCAACAATTTACTGCTCGTACTGTTGTTTGAATGTACACTGTACGTCGAGAAAGACACCAAGATCTTTGGCGCATGTCGGTCTGCTAATCATAAGATAATCAGATGACTAAGAAGACTTCCCTGTGTAATTCCGGATGTGGCAAAAAATTCTTCGATTGATGAGATAGGACTGTATGACAGTCTGTATCCATTGAATGACGTTTGATAAACAAAACCAATTCCAATTTAGCAATTGGAATATCATGATTAAATTTATCGAATTCGGAGGAAAGATTTTTATAGATAACGTCCGTCGGCAACCCGTTTGGCATAGCGTTTGTCACGTAAAATCAGAGATGCCAGGTGAAAATTTCTAATATCTGCAGACAGGGTTTAAAAAGTCTGTAAATGTGAAAGAAAATCTGCAGTTAGCAAGCATGCCTTGCTGGCAGCAATTTCTCTATTAAGTATGACACGCAAAACTGATTTGGCAAGCAAAAAAAAAAATGTCGCGGCAATTTCAAAAGTCTGTAAATTTGGACGAATGTCTGCGAAAAACTCGATTTTCAAAAGTCTGCATAACAAAAAATGTCTGCAGCACTATGGCCGAAATCTGCAGATTTACAGACAAATCTGCAGATCTGACATCTCTGCGTAAAATGTAAAGGATACAAGATTGGTTTCTGAGAAGTGTTTCGGCATGAACCCATGTTTAGTATCATCGATGTACTGCTTAGAGCAAATTCAGCAGCTGGAAGTGCTATATGGGCTAAAAAAATGTAACAATGAAATTATTTAGAAATGAAATCAATTTTTTTCCAGAGTATATTTTTTTAGAGTGCCCTATTGATTCCCTACAACTTCTTCCTGGACGCCATTTTTGTACGATGAACGGTTTCCGAATTACAACGAGACCCGTAAACTGTTTTAGCTGTAACTTCTTCATTTTTCAAAAGGCACGGATGGGATAGCCATCAATCTGTAGCTTTTAATAACAGCTTTAAAATAAAAATTATCAAAAAAATTAAAACTATGCTTTTTTATTAAACTTTTTCGAATTAGTTTGAAATTATTGAAAAAAAAATCAAAAATTTTTTTCGGTGTATATATTTTTTTAGAGTGCCCAATCGATTCCCTACAGCTTATTCCTGAACGCCATTTTTGTACAATTAACGGTTTCCGAGTTACAACGATTTGAAAAAGGCAATTTTGGTGAAATGCAAAAATACATACGCCCTTTTTAAAAATCAGTCGTGAGTTGGATTGACCTCTCCATCGGTTCAAATCCAGGGCTTGCAAATTGAAGCAACGAATATGAACGAAAGGATTTCACCATCTGTGCTATTCACACACATTCGTATGTCAGGTAGAATTCACAGCGCAACCCAAGCCAGGAGAGCTGCTTCGTTCGTTCATTAGTTCATGAATATGCCCGCTTGCTGAGACCTATGCTTCATGAGGTTAGCATTTGATGAATGGTTCTTATATTGTAGATGCCTATGAGGAAACTAGTTTCATAACTTTTAGTTCCGATGAATATTAACTTAAAGAACATTGCTTTTAGTGTTTCTCGGATATATACACAGTGTAAACTGCCAAGAAACAAATTGATCGTTTTGAAAATGGGCTCAAATGCAAAACTTCTGCTATAAAATGTTTAAAGTATGTTTGAAATGTGATCAAATTTGGTCTTGGAATGCGAACATTATGTTAAAAATGATTTCTGTAATCCTACTTTTTTAAAATAAACCGTAAACACTGCCTATATGACTTTGCTTCGCGTCTTGTAGCACACCGTGAGGCAAGGTCTTCTTTCTCGTACAATACTAACGAGAGCGAACCCTTCATTTCATTACATTGTCATGGATTGCTTAGTTCATGTGTTAACTGAGACTGAGAGCACAGACAGTTTACTTGGCAAGGGGAATTGGTCTGCTCAGTAGCATATACTCTCACGCATCCAGTTTCTCTCTAATATAGGTCTCTCATTCAGCTATGTCAACCAAAGTGTTCACAGCAGATATTTTTTGTTGCTTCGTTCGTTTGAGGATTCACAATACAAGCCCTGTTCAAATCTTATGGTTTGCCATACTGAAGCCATGTGCAAAATTTCATCCAAATCGGAGAAGGTCGACTCTGATTGCTCACGTGGAGAAGGCGGCAAAGGTTGAGAAGGCGACAGTTACGGTGGGCCGGACATGTTGCTAGAATGTAGGAGAACAACCCGATTGAAATGATGCTCGAAAATGATTCGACCGGTATAAGAAGAATAGGCGCGCAGTGGGCAAAATGGATCGATCAAGTTGACGACCTGCGGATCCTTCGCAGCTACCGAGGCTGGCGGCGAACAGCCATGAATCGAGTTGAAAGGAGACGCCTTCTGTATACAGCAGAGACCCGTGTGGTCTCCGATTGTTTGTTTTAGTGAAATTATTTCCAAGTGTTATCGAAATACTTGGTTAAAATTTTACTGGATATATTTTTTTCAATCTTGTTCATGAATTTCTCCACGAAAACTATAAAACTAATTTTTAGCTCTCAGTGAATGAAGTTATGATAATACTATTTGTCATCGAAAAGAAATCCATCATCAAGAAATTACGAAATTCTTGAATTTACGTCAAGTATAAGTTTCTTATTTTCTAAAAATGTACTTCTTTCTTGTTTCCTTTCTTTAATGCTGGAAATATATACGTTTGTTAAAACTCTGAAGATTTGTGAATTTTTTTCACAATCAACGATTCAAATCAAATTTCCTATTGAATTGATTGAATTTCAAAGATTCCTGTGCCACATGGGTATGGAAAGCGAAAATATGTCACCAAGCGAGTTCTCTAATTTAAATGACAACGGACCGTAACTCTCTTATTACAGAGAGTCCCATTCAATGCATTTTGGACAAGAGTAATGATGTAAGTCACCTAATTTGTTGTGCAGAATTAAAAAAGCTCATTAGGTTAATGGTTTGCTGTTAATAATTCATGTGACAGCTGTCGCCCGACTGCATCTTCCCAATCAATTGACACCAGTCGGAATCATACAAATTATCCAGCGGACAGCAGCAACACTCTAGTGACTCATCGATAGGCACTCGATCAGGATGACAGGACCCATCGAAATGAGTTTATTGGATTCCCTAAAAGTGCTGTTTTATACCTCGTCAGTTATGGGCATAGTGCCTTATTCCTTACGGGAGTATTTTTCCAAGCATATGTTGAAAATCTCCCTCATCGGAAATTTTTGGGTAGTGCTCAGCATGTGCAGTTATTCGACGATGTATCATATGACAACCGATGATTATATTGGCGTGGGAGGAGGCGGACAAGGTAAAAATAAATTTCTAGTCTCTGGAATTTATTTGACGTACTTTGTAAGTTTACGTGTCTGGGGGTTTTGTTTAATTGTTGCAAAACTAGTTTATTTTTAGCACTGATAAATTAAATGTTCATATTGAAATTGATCTCATTTTCTGATTTTGTTGTAAAATATTTCGGTTTTATTTTTGAATTTCGATTATATAGCTTAAAGTATAATTCCATACCAAACTACATTATAATTTATTTTAAATCATTTTCCAAAAATTTCATTATAATGTAGTTTATACAATCTAATATAGCATCATTTGGGGTTTTCGTGCAGTACACTGTAATGTCTTCTTTTAGGCTCATCAAACGAAGCTGACGGCAAAATGTAAAAGAAATTAAAATATGTCATATGCACTTAACACATACCGGTAGTCATAAGGTATCTAAACCCCCTAATGACTACTGTATGTTGGTGGCCAAAAAGCCATCAATTGGTTTCGTTTCTTTCGGCACGTCAGAAAAGACATTGAACTCCGGTGAAAACACAAGTGTATTGTAAATAACAATAACTTTATGTCTACTTAACGGATTATCTTGATCCGCGAGGTGGCATTAACAGTCCAACATAACCTGGTAATACACTGATGAGTGGAAGGCGAAACGTGAAAGAAATAAAAAGTTGTTATACTTTGGTTGAAATTCTATTTTGTTCTATTCAGTTCTAGATAATTATGAACACATATTTCTCTTATGTAACTTAGATTTTTATACGCCTTTGTATTTGGTAAAAGAATTGTGTTAAAATCGAAAAAAATATTGCCGGATCTCGTTATTATCCATTTTCTTGTGAAAAATTTTCCTGGTCTTACACTTGAACTATATTGCTGATTGCCAAAGTTCAACAAAAGGGAGAGTTATAAGGTTTTAATCGCGAACATTTCGAGTTTAGTACAACGTAACAGTGCCATTCTTTCGTCATTTCATTAAAAATATGATCAGCTATTAATTCTTGAATTTTCAGCAGTGTGCGATAACACCAAGTAACTTAAACATTCCGTTTCGATTTCCTCGCGTTTCACTTTCGGCTCATCAGTGCTTGAAGCAGTTCAAAAAGAACTACCTAGCAGTTCCATTTAAACCGCTAAGCAAACGCAATGTTCACACTACATATGTGACCCTTTTCCGATATCCTTTGATGTCTCAGGCGTAAACGTGTGACGACTGACGACCACCTACAGGTTGCTGCAGAATTTAAATATTTTTATGTTTTTGGTTTGCACAATAAGTACCTACATATTTCAGCTGCATGCGTACACAAAACATAAAAAAAATCAAAAACATATTTAGGTTCAATTTTTTTTGGCCTATGAAAATTACTACCGTTGACATTTCTTAACAAATTCCGCTTCATTTCGTAAAGGAAACAGTTCCATTACCTATTTGCAAAGTTACATGAAATTGTAGAAATAACTTGAGCTTCAGGATGTATTACAATAAAATCGTGTATGGTTATGCAACACAATATATACATGAATTATATAAAAAAACAGTCATTGAAAAATCCGTTACCTTGCGAAAAATGAGGTGGCCACATCAGAAATTTTCAAAGTCTGCAGATTTATTTTTTCCGCTGAATCTCGACAAAACAATTGCCGAAATCGCTTAACCAAAAACTCGGTAATCATCTCGACAATAGATAAAATTGCTAAGAGACTTTAGGGGTTTGTTGGTTTGTGCAAAAAGTACATATTTTGTTTCGATTTCTTCGCGTTTCGCCTTCGGCTCATCAGTGCTTAAAGCAGCTCAAATTGAACTACCATCTCCGCCTAGCAGTACAATTCAAACCGCTAAGCAGACACAAAGTTTGCACTATTTATGCAACACTTCAATAATCTTGCACATGTGCAATAGAATTTCGTAGAAGAGTGACGGCTTAGTACTGACCGTTGCAGATTGCCTGAGACGTCAGAGATAATTTTGCACCTGTGCAATATTATTAAAGTGTTGCATAAATAGTGCAAACTTTGCGTCTGCTTAGCGGTTTAAATTGTACTGATGTTCAATTTGAAATGCTTTAAGGGGCGGGTAGGGTCTAACACTTTTGAAAAATAATTTATTTCTTCGTATAGTGAAACATTTCTAGAATATTCTGTGAAATTTTCAAGCTTATTGGAACAAAACTCAGCAAGTTATGGGCATTTATCTTCGTTTATCTCATACTGCGAAGGAATAAGAACTCGGCGCATATGCCACTTCTGCTTTGATTGACTTAAAAGATTGACAAAACATTCTTGAAATTTTTCATTATAACAAATTATAAAAGAAAATATATGATTTTTTGAAAATATTAGAGCCTACGGGCTCCCTTGAGTAGTAAATTGTTTCTATTCATTTTGTAGACAAAATACTTTAAGCGTGTTCCTCCCGAAAGCAGGTTTTGAAAGTCCGTGTCCATCGTCATTCAAAAACGACTGCAACTTTCTACATGTAAAAAACCAGACCCCAATCAGGAATCAGGAATCAGAACAAATTGGCTCAAATGGCACGTTCCCCTTGATATTTGGAGATTTGTGCCTTGCCATCAATTTGTTTTTAGCATCATTTTCCCGATATATAAGAGGGAAGGATTGAAAGGAAATGGTAAGGGTTGGACTAGGAGGATGGGAAAAATTGACGACACAAAAACACATAAAAGCAGAAGTAAATTCTGCACCCCTAAGGGATGCTGAACAATCTGCTGAGGATCACATTTAGTGGAAGCAGAAGGAAATTCTGAACCTCTACGAGGTCCCGAACAGTCTGCTGTTAATAAAACCTCCAACCCCCGAGAGGATTTAGAGATCTTACAAAAGCGACACCATTCTGCACTCCCGGAAGAATGCAGAACGACTCGCAGTATGTACGAGCAGAAGTAAATGCGGTACCCCCCAGAGGATGCCAAACAATCTGCCAAACCCTATTTAAGGTGAATACAGAAGGGATTCATTCACTCCAGGAAGAACGATGAACCCTTCTGACTATAGCTCCTTACCACATTGGGTGAGAAACGAGAGAATATCCTTCAATTTTAGCTCCGCATACACAGACTCAACCATGTATGGAGAACCAAAAACCCGGATACGTAGCTGCGTCAATGCGGGACAGTTACATATCAGATGATATGAAGTACCATAATCTCATTCACACAAATCACACGAATAATACTCAGCACGTTGAATAGTAGCCATGTGATAATTGAGTTTGCAATGTCCAGTCAGAGCTCTGACCAGAATACTTCAATGATACTTGGAGAAATGCAGTAGACACTTTGACATTTTCAGATTTAAATCTGGTAGAAATGCTTTTGTCTGAGCGCAAGTTTGCAAGCTGCGCCAGTAGCCGGCATGTTTGGATGCAGCCCAAGAACGTATCTTGTGCTTTATCCAACTAGTTGAAAGTGGTAAAGCTGGTTCAGGACCAACGAAATCATTCGTTGCACCAGCTCTAGCCAACTCATCAGCCCATTCATTTCCAGTAATACCAGAATGGCCGGGTACCCATATGAAGTAAACAGCATTTGAAATGCTGAGGTCTTCAATTTGAGTTCGACATGCGATCACTAGATTCGACCGTGAGTCATTCGAACTGAGTGCTTTTAAGGCTGCCTGACTGTCGGAACAAAAATAAATACGTTTACCACAGATCCTCTGCTGAAGTGCCGATTGTACTCCACACAGAATTGCGTAGATTTCTGCTTGAAACACAGTACAGTATCTACCAAGTGAATGAGACTGCTCCAGCCTATTTCACGACAGTAGATACCAGCACCAGCACGACCATTCAACAGAGAACCGTCCGTAAAACAAACTATGTGTTCATCAAGTTGTCGTTCCAGACAACCAGACAATCATTCCTAACGAAGAGGATAGCTCACATTGAATGTTTTAAAAGGAAAACTGCATGTGAGAGTTAGGTCACTAGGAGCGAGTAAATACTCATCCCACGGAACCATTTGAGACCACAAGCGAGTGTGACTGGTAGCATATTCTAATGGGATACTGTTCCAAAGCCCTGTAACCCTAAGACGGTATGCACAAGATAATGCTTCTTGTTTTAGGAACACATGTAGTGGTTTAATGCACAGTAGCGCCTCTAGAGCAGCAGTAGGAGTTGTCGTGAATGCTCCTGTCATCGCCATTAGGACCATCCTTTGGAGATGATTTAGCTTTGACTGAACTGTCGCGACTTCTCCTTTCTGCCACCATACAAGACATCCATATGCTAAAATTGGTCTAACGATAGTTGTGTAGATCCAATGAATATATCTGGGTTTGAGTCCCCATGATTTTCCAAAAGCTCGTCTGCATTGGCCGAAAGCCATGCAAGCTCTTTTAATCCTGAAATCAATGTGAGCAGACCAATTCAGTTTTGAGTCAAGAATAACCCCGACGTATTTAACTTGATCGACCACAGTGACCCCTGAACCAAAGAACTGCAACGGACGAGCTCCTGTAATTATCCTACGATGAGTGAAAAGCACCATTGATGTTTTGCCCGGATTTACAGATAATCCAAACCTGACAACACCATTGTTCAACAGATCGCAGGGCTTGCTGCATTAAATCAAAGAGAGTGTTAATGCTTATACCGGTCATCAATATATGATAATCGTCGGCAAAACCATAAGTCGGAAATCCAAGGTTATTAAGTTTCCTTAACAAACTATCAGCGACTAGGTTCCATAAAAGTGGGGATAGTACACCACCTTGAGGACACCCACAGACACTCAGCTTTCTAATCTCTTGCCTGCCGAAGCGATGATCAAAGAAGTTGATTGCTAAGCATTGCGTGTATCCAGTAAGGGAAAAACCCAACATATTCCGTTCACGACTGCAATGTTTAACCTCCTGTAGCCATTCAGCCATCGGCACGGAAATACACCTTGACTTAGGAGTTCCTATTTTTGTGGCCTTTTACGACATGGAATAGGAAACCAGTGGATCAATTCTTGGTAAAAAATAATTCCGCCGGATGCCACACGGCTTACCTGTTTGGTGGACTTATACCACCGGTACAGGTGGACCGTAGCGTTATTCTTAGCAGTTGGGAAACCGCTACCGACACTACACGGCTATCTAGGCTGCTCAGAGAGGGAAGTTAACATTGATGGTCAACTTCCATGGATGGCCGAGCAGCCAAGTTTTCCTTTTCGTTGTTTGTTACTTTGGGGAGATTTAACAGCTACAAAATGGCGGATTTTTTCGTGAATAATCGTGGTTTTTACTTTGAACAACCACCAAAAATTAAAAAAATTAAAAAAAAATCAAACTTAAACGTTGAGGTCTAGAAAAACTTCTACTCTAACTTTTCTGATGTGATTTGTTCACTTCTGATTAGTCTGCGCTGAGATACAGTGGGCACCGCAAATCATGATTTTTAAGAAGTGTGCTCAAAAATACTTGCTCACCGACTTATTTCTCAATATTTTTCCACGAAAGAATCACAAAATGTTGTTCGAATGTTGCTTTTTAACACGTAAAACATTTGGATTTATTTTGTTGAACGATAATTCTGAAAAAAGAATCACAAAAACGATTATTTTTTTCATCATTTAGACCCTACCTGTTGAGCCGAAGACGAAATGCGAAGAAATTGAAATTTCAAAAGGTCCTAAAAGACATTGACAGATTCTCTTCTCTCTTTACTCTCTCTCTCTCTCTCTCTCTCTCTCTCTCTCTCTCGACTATGTCTATGTTATTATACAAATATTCGCTACATATCTGGTACCGTTAGAAAAATTCAAATATTGTCTCCCATTCTACACGAACATTTTGTAAGTAAACGGGAGTTAAGCTAACGTTTTCGCATTTTTTTAAATTTTTTTTCATTCTATTTTCGTATGAGATATACATTACATTACATACAAAGTACAATCCGGACTAAACACCGATTGTCAAATATGTTGATTAAAATGCCGTTAGAGTTCTTCGACATATCCTGTAATGGTTTCCCGACTGTGAAAGCAGGTTATGGAAGGCGCTTTGTATAAATTATAGACAATAATAAATCTAAAATATCATGCATTTTTTCTTATGACCCCCGGAAAATTTCTCTAAAATATTTTGTCAAAAAATAACTGTAGTGCCAAGCAAAAATATGAATTGTAAACTATGGCTGTTTTGCCGTTTTTTTCGGCAAAAGCTCCATATTTATAAATTTTGGCAAACGCATTTGCTGGTTTCGGCATTTATTATTATGCACTTTTCCGAAATATCAGTAAATCCACTTAACGAAGCTTGGAAAACATAATAATGCAGGGCCGCCGAGAATGGAAAGGGGAACCCAACCGATTATTTTTCAGGGGGCTCGGAAATTCGAATATCTCAAGGTGTTTCTTATTCTTCATAATAAAAAAATATTCAATAATTCAAATTTGTGTATCGTTGCGACTGATCTACGATTTTTCCCGAATCCGCCATACCAATACATGTACAAACAGCACGCTCAGTCGAAGCCGAAGAAAAAAATACAGGGTTGTGTGCGAGACACCACCGAACATAATGACATTAAAAAGGCAATTTTGAAACTCTCTCATCAACAGATTCAAATTTATGTCGTTTTCGTTTTTAAATTGCACTACACCGGTGTAGCGAAAGCTGCACTGAAACCGTTCGTTTTTGCCAATTGCACTACACCAGTGCTACACTTTTTCTGCACCGATACCACTGGTGTAGCACTCATCAAAAGTTTGGTGTAGCTCTGTGCAATGGAATCGTTTATTGTAGTCAATGGTTACTGTTTATGTTTTCGTCAGTTTTGTTCGTTTATGCATGCCTCAGTGTAGCACTGCACCGGTGTAGTGCAAATTAAAAACGAAAACGCCATTAGAAAATAGGGAAATAATTATCGGTTGATTTTTCATTAGGGCGTATAAGCAAGTGACAGTTTCTCTTTAATCACTCTCTCTTTCTATTATTGTGATGTGATTAAAAAGATTTTCTTTGATATCACTATTCTGTTTGAAAGTCGAAAATTTCGGATTTCATTTCATGCAAAGAGTTGAGTGATAAACGTGGAAACCGCTTGGCAATTAATAGAAGAGAAAGTAAACAAAGAGAAACTGTCACTTGCTTATACGCCATTTTGAAAAATTAAACGAGAATTGTGAAACACTAAGGGCATATTCAGGAGTGTTCTAGTTCTAGATGCAAAATTTGTCAGTTTTAAAATTTAAATCTAGTAATTATAACAAAATAAACTGGCAGCCCCAGCAGCGTTTCATCTGTGTTTCAAATATAGAAAAAATAGAACGGCAGCGTATACCCGTTTTAAATTCGACAATAGAACTGTTCGAATAAATAAAACTAAAACGGCTTGCTGGGGATGCGTTTGTTTCAGTTTCAGTTACACTATAGACCACCCATATGAATCTTGCAGCTGCTGAATTTGCCCTAAGAACACTACTGAATATGTCCTAACGTTACTATTATATCATCGTCAACTGCGTATTTATAACAATATTCTTTGCTTTTTTGCGAATTTCCGTTCGTAAATGAAGATTTCTGTTCACGAACAGCGCAGTCGCAACCTAATCGGATGTTCCTCCAGAAATAATATAATTCCATCTTCAAATCACCTAATAGTGAGAAGCGTTTAAAACTACGGTAATTCGTTTTCAGCAACCCATAGAGTTACAACCTGAACTAGTCTACACAAGAAATAAAAACTACAAAATACAAAGAGCAAAACTACCCAACAGCGAGAGTTTCGTTTAAGAAGCTAAAATTAAGTTAACCGTATCAACTTGAAATTAAGTCAATACGACTCAACTGTAGAGTAAATATAACTTACCATTAAGTAGAGTAAATATAACTTACCATTAAACCTAGATTTCCCAGTATAATAGTAATGTAGTTGAGTGACCCGTGGCACCTAAAGCGCCGTCTGATGTAAAATGGGTGTGTAAATGCTCCTAAAATGCATGTACAAAATTACCTGCGCATTTAACACAACCACAGTAGCTAATGCAAAAAAGTACAACGGTTTCTCACTAGAAGCGCTGTTAGTATCTCCGAACAATGGGAAATCTATGTTTATTTGATTTATGATATAACCAAATATATTATATATCAATTTGGATCACTTTAACGAATTCAATACAAATCGAAAAATACATCACATTAATACCATCTGGTGACGGAAAAGGCTATTAGTTCAGTCATATTTAATAGTTTGCGTTTAGCGTGCACCCAGAAGTGAAATGTAAAAACTAATTGAGCAAGATGCTCACATAGAGGTGTGAACATTTTCTTATTTAAATGTGTTTTTTTAAGAATGTAAATATAGGCTATAAATAATGTAAAATTACGCTCTGTTAGACCTATCGTCTTCACTTTCAAGAGTTATGAAGATAGTATTTAACTTTGATCATGAATGTTATGAATAATGCTGAAAAGACGAAACCTATAGGATGTGAAGGCAATGTTTGGCAGATCACTTCTGATATATAGAACCAAATTAAAATGAAATGAAATGGTGTATTACATTGTCATTGGTGTCATTTTGTCGTGAATACGACTTACTTTACTATGGGGCGCCTTTTCAAAATTAGTCATACGGAAGAATGGGCAGAACTTAATCGTGAATATCTCGACTTGTATTAACGGCAGCAACATAATTCTTTCACCATTTCATAAAAAATATGATCAGGAATTTAAATAATAATATTTTGAACAGTGTGAGCTAAAAACAAACCACTCAAAAAAAAAATGAATCCTGTGTAGCATCTTGATAGTTTCTTTTAATGAAATATGCAAATCCGAAATGAGACGTCAAAAATCGTTTAAAATTCTGATAGTGAAAAGAGGAAAAGTTTCGCAATTCACACAATCGATCAACTGTCAATTCGAATTCGAAAGTGTAAAGAAATCGTGTCACCTTTTTTCGTATTCACGACATCCAGTTATGTCTCTGACATTACACACTCGTACTTTTTATAAATTGTTTATGAATTGAAAGTGCATATACTAAACGATCTGCCCCTTGCAGTGAAATGTGAAAACTTTTAGTCAAAATTTGAAATTTCGATATTTATTTTCTAAAAAGTAATTGAATTTCATTCAACAGACGAACCATTCCAAAATTCGACAAATAGATAGTTTGGTAAGCACTGTAAAAATGTTAATAAATAGTATGATAAGTGCAATACAATAAGCAAAAGAACAAGTTATACTTATTACTTTTATTTAAATGGATAGCTCTCGTTGAGACAAATTACGGTTGATTCAAATAATAAATTGTTTGGTTTTGAAGCATTTATTTATTTATTAAACAACCTGATATTGTATATTTCGATCACCGTAATTTTTCTGGAAGTAATATTAAGATTATTTTGTTCAGTTCTGTGTGCACATTTCACACATATTTATATAAATAATAATTTCTATAAAAACAAAATGTTTTCATCCGAGTTAGTATCAGATTGCAATTCTAAACCGTATTTACAGTGCATTTTTTGTGAAGTGTATATCGAGAAATATACCATATATTTGAAGTTGTTTGGTTCAGTGTACTGATTGAGAAAGTTGTCATATGTGCATTAAACAATTTGTAGTGTATTAGTAACCTTTTTTGCCACCGCACTTTACTGTGATGTCCCTCTTGAATCGCAAGAGTGATCCATATTGATATATAGTATATTTGATATAACTCATCTTTAAGTATTTTTTGCACGTGTCTTACGGAAACTACCTACATCCATTTTCTCTTTTATTAGGTAACCCCCAAATTGGGTGGAATGTACTTAAAATTAGGTTGTTTTGCGGTTCCGTGTAGAGCTACTTGCCGGGCTGCTGGGACTAGCGAATTTCTTCCGGGCCGCACGTATATTTTCAAAACATTAGCAACCCAATCGCTCACCGGTGAAGCGAATTGCAATAAAGTGAATACGCACACAAACGAACACATATTTGACATACAGCGCCGCACTGCACACATGTTTAATGTGGCAAAGCCATCAACAAATTACCGAGATACAAGTACTTCAAATTAGGTAAAAAAGTCAATCGCGGAAAGTTCTAAATTGGTCTGCTAGTTCCCGTAGAATGAACAGCTGATAATACATTAAATATACTCAAGCGAACACGACGACACGCCACAAAAACCAAGCATCCAGCGAGAATCGAAGAGAACGATACAGACCAACGATTGAAACCGTCGGCCGTGCACGAAAAATCAACAAGATGACAGCATTTGCTCTTCTGTGATTGGTTAATGAAAACATAGGTCGATCCTAACCAATTTTTCAATAGTATGCTATTGAAATACTAAACGAAACGACGTTGCCATACATGTTTAAGTTGAAACTTTCCGAATCGATTGCTTGTAAAATTATATCAATCCATCAACAAATGATTGAGTTATTAACGTTCAAAGTTATGACAGAAAAATGTTACCTGGCTAATTTTCAAACTTTTAATGGACACTCGGCTCCGTATAGTGAAGGCGGATAGGTCTTAAGGCGCGCTTCATGCGAGAGTCGCGTTTTGATGTGCGAAACACACGAAGGGTTTATTTTTATGTATAGGGGTCCGTAATATTGCAATCACCCGGGTCCGTATTTTCTTTCGGCGGCTTTGCCTGTATGCATCTGTATATCTTGTTTTGACCTTACGAACGTAAATTTGCGAAGCTTTGTTCTTATTGGCAGCATCACGCTTTGACATGTCGAGTTTCCAGGTGAAAATTCTTTTTATCGTTTCCTTTCCCTGCTCACGGTTTCCTTCTTGCTTTAATCGCTTTAATACTCTTGAGACAGTTGAACTCAAGTATTTTATCAAAAGTACGATGCAATAGCTTCGGATTTGTGTACAATATGTGTTCAAGCGTATCCGTTTTCCAAACCACTGAAATTCGCAAGATGTAAATAATACACTGTAAAAAGTTTAGTTTATTTATTTATTCATTTATTTGGGAACAGGAAAAAGCCCGGTGGAGATGAAATTTGGCAATCTCTCTCTCCAGCAGGCATAAAACCTCCTCATTATTTGTATCAACAGATTACAGTGATCCAACAGATACATTTAGGCTTAACACTAAAATTAAATCTAACAGTTAATTTATAACACTATAACTAGTTGAAGACACCAGGCATAGTGCTCTTGCTAAAAAAGTGAGAGAGAGGAGAAAAGTGGATAGATAAATGGTATACAAGAGTTGGCGGAGGGGTTGCTAAACGAGCGCAAACGAACAACGGGGTTAGAATCAGCATGTAGATCTAATTAATGATAAAACATAATGGATGGTGGAAGAAAGAAAAAAGAGGAAAGAACGACCGAATTAATTTAGGCGAGCGAATTAGTTAGTTTACAAATGGTACAATATAAGACTTCGATTAAACTGAATTACATTACAAATAGCTGTATAGTATTTGCTTGTAAAATTGCCCTAGCTAACTTGGAAGGTTAAATGGATCACTCCATGGTAGGTTGCGAAGAGCGAACCTAATGAATTTATGTTGAATAGCTTCGACACGATCGATGTCAGTTTGGTAATGAGGTGACTAAACAATAGCTGCATATTCGAGGATTGACCAGACCAGTGCACAATAAAGGGCTTTTAAGCAGTCTATGTTACGAAAATTTTTAGCAATTGGAAACATAAAGCCTAAGAGTTTGGAAGCCTTTGAAATTACGTAATCGACGTGGTTCTTGAAATCAAGTTTGCTGTCTAAGATTACTCCTAAGTCTTTCACAAACGATTCACGTTTGAGAACGCTTTGCGAGAGGTTGTAGTCATATAAAATTGCTGAGCGCTTTCGGGAGAAGGATATAACGGAACATTTGGAGGCATTCAGTACCATCCTGTTGACATGACACCATTTTGCTAAAGCATCAACTTGAGCTTGTAGAAAGCATGCGCCATCCTGACCATTTATCAGATGATATAGTTTGAAATCATCAGCGAATGATAGCTTGAAACATTTTACAGTGAAGTTGAGATCGTTAAGATAGAGTAAAAATATGAACGGTCCTAAATGACTTCCTTGAGGAACTCCAGAACTAACAGCAAATGGTGTGGTTATCCTGTTTCCTATTTTCACAGACATCTCACGACCAGTTAGATATGACTGCATCCATTCCAGTAGAGCACCGTTAAAGCCAAGTCTGTCAAGTTTGGCTATTGTTATTTGATGGTGTATTTTATCAAACGCTGCCGTGAAATCAGTGAAAATTGCGTCGACCTGTTTGCGTGATTGTAGGGATCGGATGATAAATGAAGTGAAGGATACTTAATTTGTAGATGTTGATCGTTTAGGCATAAATCCGTGTTGTGTTTCAGATATGTAACATAGTCGTTGCAATTGTGGATTAAAAAGTCAAGAATAATTTTTTCAAATAACTTTGAGACAGCGAAAAGTGAAGCGATTCCGCGATAGTTAGTTATGTCGGATTTGTTGCCTTTTTTAAACACTGGGAAGATATATGACTTCTTCCAAGAATCGGAGAACACTCCCGACTCGAGAGATGCGTTGAAAAGTATTGTCAGTGGCGTTAGGAGACTGTTCAGGCATCTTTTCAATACTATTGAATGAATACCATCTGGTCCAGCGATAGTAGAACATTTCAACCTGGAACAAGCCGTATCAAATGGTCGTTGTGATACGAGGGTGAGGTCCAATGAGGAACGTTAATGAATTAATTTATGTCCAGTAATAAAACAGATTAAAGACAGTTATAGGTGATGCAATAATTTCGTGTTCACTCTCTACATTGACTTGTTTGGATTCTGCTTGTTTCATTTCATTTGTTTTTTTTTATTTACTCTTTGAAGAACAATGTATATTTCTCAAAAATAATATGTGAAAACAAGAATGGCATCAGTTTTCAAGAATATGACAGTATATTTTGCTTTCACTTGCTTCCATATTTTCCTCACTATATCTGATTTTTCTATACTCCTCTAGGTACTCTCACAAATGCAATCGGAATTTTCATCATTTACATGGAACCAATGATGATGTGCATCGATTTGATCGCTTCGATGATCAACCAGAAACTGCTGATCGATTGCTTGGACCGGCTGGAAAAGGTAGACCAGAAGCTGTCCACAGAAAACATTACCGTGAATAATCATCGAATCCATCGTTACATCGTAATCCTTCTATTGTCGGTGTTGACATTTGAGTTTGTACTGACCACATATAACTTCGTAGTTTTTTCCGATGCGGTTACCTTGTGGTCCCTGCTGTGGTTCATCACTGCCCTTCCGACAGGAATGAATTCAGTTAGTCGAATTTGGTTTGTAGTTTTGGTTTTGTCCGTTCGTCATCGGTTCCAAACTATGAATATGCACATGGATGATCTGGCAGGATTGCTAGAACAGCATAGCGAACTGTGGGAGGATGATTTGGAGATTGAGAAAAGCGATATTCCGATGAATTACTTGGAAAGAGAGATCTTCACGATTCGCAGTCACCGGAAAATAAGACAGTTTGGAAAGGGTTCAGCTGGAATGAGGGTCATTAGTGTCAGACCGTTCGAGAAAAAATTAAATGACGAGAAAGAGATTGCTCAGAAACGGTCCAGGTTTGATTTTTTGTCATTTGAGAAGTATATGAAGATCGACGAGAAATTGGACAAGAAAATGATCTTGGTTTGTCGGACACACGACGAACTTTGCGAGATTGGTAAATCTATCAACCACATGTTTAGTTTTCAAATGTTGGTCTCAATGGCTCATGGTTTTATGGCGATTACCGCTCAGTTTTACTTTCTGTATTGTGCACTTTCTGGACAGGATGTTCCCGTTTTGTTTCGGTCTGCGCAGGTCCCACAAATAACAGTGTTACTAATTTTTTACATCGCCGCTAAATGCGTTATTTGCATCTATGTATGTTGGAAGACCAAAACCGAAGCTCAACGCACCGGAATCTACATGCACCACCTAGCCAATATGGTAGATGAAACACACTTTTATCAGATCGTAAACCATCTTTCGCTGAAGTTGTTGAATCACCAGCTAAACTTTAGTGCTTGCGGTTTTTTCGATTTGGACATGACAACCCTTTATGCGGTATGTGATAAGTTCGGTTCATTGACGTCTGTTGACTGATTTTTTCATTTTCTTTTTCTGCAGATTACCGGAGCAATTACTAGTTACCTTATCATATTGATACAGTTCAACTTGGCAGCACTTCAAAAGTCTGGCAACTCGACAAGCAGCTCCAATGTGGCTAGCACAGTTGCATCATATATAACTTTGAACTCAACGAACAGTACCGCTTTGAGCACCTATGTGAAGAATCCGTGAACAATATTCATTAAGTGAACCTATTGACGTTGTTTGATGTTGTTTTATGAAAATGCAAACTATTTTGAAACTGATGAGATGTCATTTTTGCGTTTGATGAAAACTGCTTTGTGAACAGCAAAAAATAATGAAATGCTAGTAGAAAAGAAAAACTTGTATTGAATAACAGTATCATCGAGGAGCTGGTAAGTCTTGAAGTTTTTTTTTCTATTAATTAATTGAAAGTCAAACTCCGCATCGGAATGTAAGTTGACTGCTACATTTTCATTTCTTAAATGTTGGGTGCATGTTTTGACGTAGAACTAGTGTCTTAGTGCGCCTTGCGTCTTGCGAGTATCTTTTCATTCGTTAACAAAAGAACTCGCATATGGGTCCCATCTTGTTGCGTAACATATTTTGTATGAACGAATGACAAAAAACGCAATATTTAATTCCAGATGAAATAATATTTTTCTCAACTTGCCGATTTCTGAAAGTAACGTAAAAATAGACGTTATCAGTCGGGCTAACTCAAAAGTGGTCACAACCCATATGGGAGTGATATGCGAGTATGAGCAGCTTTGTTATGACCAGTAAGCAGTCTTCAAGAAAACATGAGCTGCGTTGAACTTGTGTACAATTCTACGTGCGGTAGTGCATTTTAAACTTATACACGGGCTTATATCCAGGTTCGCTACAAGCCAGAACACTGAGCACAGGAGTTGTTCAAACATCGAGTTTGTGCACGGGTACTTCCCTAGAGCATTAATCGATTCGAATGATAACTTGTTTGATCTATTGATGACTGAAGCTTCAGATGTGCATTGCTTTTCACCTAATAATAATGTTTAATTTTGTTTACTGAAAATTGTTTAGCAATACAATATGATTGTTCTATTATATCCATGCGAAGGTTTCGAATTACCACAGTTAAGCTTTTGTAAACATTTGATAGGATCGACATTTGCTACTGCAAGAAGAAATGAATGATAATTGAAAAATCGGTTTTGAATTACCTAGTGGTGTATTTCATATTACTCATATTCCCACATATATTTAATTATACGGGTAGAAAATTGAAGTTACGAGGTTTTAATGAAATCCTGAAGTAACACATTTTCTGGTCATAATTAATATCAGGTGTACAACTTTGCTTCCGCCGTTTTTTCCAAAACTAAAAGCTTTATTGCGAAAAAGTAAGCATGTATTATTCAAAGTATTGTCCGTCGCTAGCGACAACTTTCTCCCATCTTTCCGGCAACTTTTGGATCCCGGCTCGAAAAAAGGTCCTCTTTTGACGCTATCCATGAAGCAATCCATTTTTCCAACTCTTCGAAGAATTGCAAATGTTGATCTGTCAGGTCGTGTGCCATCGAACGGAATAGGTGGAAGTCAGAAGGGGCGACATCTGGGGAATACGGCGGGTGGGCCAAGACTTCCCATTTCAGCGTTTCCAGGTACTTTTCGACCACTTTTGCGACGTGAGGCCGAGTATTGTCGTGTTGAAGGATGTCTTTGTCATGTCGCTCTTGATATTGTGGCCGCTTTTCTTTTAGCGCGCGACAAAGGCGCACCAGTTGCGCTCGGTAGCGATCTCCTGTGATGGTTTTACCCGTTTTTAAGAGCTCGTAGTAAATCACACCTAGCTGATCCCACCAAATACAAATCATAACCTTGGCACCGTGAATATTTGGTTTTGCCTTCGAAGAAGTAGCATGCTCGGGTTTTCCCCATGATTTTCTGCGTATAGGATTATCGTATCGAACCCACTTTTCATCACCGGTTACGATTCGATGTAAAAACCCCTTACGATTTTGTCTTTGAAGCAGTTGCTCACATACAAATAGACGGCGCTCGATGTCCATCGGTTTCAACACATATGGCACCTAATTTCCTTCTTTCTGAATCATGCCCAGGGCCTTGAGACGTTTTGAAATGGCTTGCCGACTCACTCCCAACGAATCGGCAAGCTCTTCTTAGGTTTGGCACGAATCTTCATCAAGAAATGCTTCTAGTTGTTCATCTTTGAAGGCTTTTTTCTCTTCTACCACCATGTTTGTCTTCGACATCGAAATCACCCTTTTTAAAACGTTGAAACCACTCCCGACACGTTTTTTTAATCAGAGCAGCATCTCCGTAAGTTTCTGAGAGCATTCGATGCGCTTCAGCTGCATTTTTTCGAATTGTAACAGAAACTTTCCGCAAATGGCGAGAATTGGCACATAAACAGACATTTTCGAGCGTGAATAATACGAAAACAAGAACAACTGTCACTGAAACGGCAATGACAATTCGTTAGGCACTGTACACACTCACTTTGAAGGCATTGTCATCTAACACATGGGTCAATAAGTCCCGAGACTAAAGCAGAGATGGCGCTCGTAGTAAACCAGTAACCACGTCTTTCTAGAGTACTAACCTTTGATTGAAACGGGTAAAAATTTTAAGTCGATCTGACCAGAAATAGCTGAGTTATCGAGGTTGGAGTAAAGTCGTTTTGTAGTTTGTTTAAAAAATGGAAAAAAACGAGTTCCGTGTTTTGATAAAACATTGTTTTTTAATGGGTAAAAACACCGTGCAAGCGAAACAATGGATTGAAAAATGTTATCCGGACTCTTGTCCATCAAAAGCAACGATTTCTCGGTGGTTCGCCGAGTTTAAACGTGGTCGTACCGACACAAATGACGCGGAACGCTCGGGTAGACCTGTGGGAGCCGTTACACCGGAAAATGTGAGTGAAGTGAAAAAAATTATAATGAATGATCGTAAAGTGAAGCTCCGTGAGATTTCTGAGATGACACAGATATCATATGGAAGTGTATTTACTATCCTTCATGAAAAATTGAGCATGAAAAAGGTTTTTTTCCAAGTGGGTTTCGCGATTGCTTTCGATGGAACAAAAACAGCAACGAGTCGATGATTCAGAAAGCAGTTTATCGCTATTTACTCGCAACAAAAAAGATTTCTTGCGTCGTTACGTGACCATGGACGAAACATGGATACATCACTACACTCCAGAGTCGAAGCGGCAGTCATCTGAGTGGCGCACAGCTGGCGAAAACCGTCCGGAGCGTCCGGAAACGCAGCACTCAGCTGGCAAAGTCATGGCGTCAGTTTTTTGGGATACGCATGGCGTGATTTTCATTGGCTACCTCGAAAAAGGTAAATCGATCAACAGTGATTATTATATTGATTTACTGGTGCGTTTGAAGGAGGAAATCGCAAAAAAAAACGACCGCACATGCAGATAAAAAAATCCTTTTCCATCAAGACAATGCACCCTGCCACAAGTCGATGAAAACAATGGCGAAATTGAACCAATTGGGCTTTGATCTGCTTCCCCACCCCCCATACTCGCCAGATTCAGCCCCCAGTGACTACTGGCTCTTTGCTGATCTTAAAAAAATGCTCCAGGGAAAAAGATTTGGCTCAAATGAGGAGGTCATCGCTGAAACTGAAGCTTATTTTGAAATATTGAAAAATTGGAAAAACGTTGGAACCATTGTATCACCCTAAAAGGTGATTATGTTGATGAATAAAAAAAAATTTGCAAAAAAATGTTGTTTCCATTGTTAGTCTCGGGACTTATTGATCCATGTGTTATGTATTTTGACCAGCCTTAGTCGGTACAACCACCTGTCGGGAAACGGCGGAAGCAAAGTGTTACACCTGATAGTTGTAGAATAAAAACCGTTAGAGATACTACAATGGCGTCTTGAGTGCAGCTGTTTGATACAAGTTTCTCTACAATTCTGCAAAAGTGTGCAATCCTTTATCTTTGTTCACTCGGGAAGTAATTTCCGAATTATTCATAAACTAAAGCCACACTGATACCACCTATAATCAAGAATGGATTATTTAACCCTGGTCATTTGTCCTGATGGCATCACAGCTCAAAAATAATGCCTTATATAGATAGTTTTGTCTCCCGAAATTGAGGACTTGAACAATTGGTACACATAGAAACCTACTTTGGGACTACTAGTCCCCGGTTCTCAGTTCCGAAAACACCGATCATAGTGAAGATAAACTCCAAAAACGGAGCTTACTTCAATTTATCTGTAACGGATAAACCGATTTTCACAAATGTTGATTTAAATTAAAGCTCTCATTGCTCTTGTGCAATATCACCCAGATCCGACTTCCGATTCCAAAAATATAGAGCGATGAGTGCCAAAACTTTTTGTGCCGTCATACAAAATGGCGATGCAAAACCGGTACGCATCGGTACGTTCTGGTATCGAAGAAGAAAACACTACCGTCTTTGCGAATGAAGTACACAGCGTGCTTTGTTCAATTTCGTATAGCGTGTACGGAAGAACGAAAATAGAGTGAAAACTTGCGTTTTTAAAACATTACCGAATTCATCTGCTGTGTTTACAAATGATTATATTGATAATAATAACAAAAATTAAAATCCAATCACGAAGTTTCCTTATGCTGATGGAAAATTTTTGCTACCCATCTTACTTAAATTCCATGTATAGCAGTAACGGGAGCTCAGGTTTTCATTTGGTTTCATTTTCGTTTAATTCACTTAATCGACAGAATGCATCAGAGGTGAATCAACCAGATTCAATTTAAACAAAGTCTTTGTCTCTATAATCAACATTTGAATGGAACAGTTTTTTCGCTGAACGTATTATATGTTGGTTAAAATGTGTAATCATAAGGCCTGGCTATTTGATGGCCGCAAACACTTTTTACGACTGTGACGGACTCCGAGTTCCGGCTATGGAAATAGATTGTAAAAACTTCATAGGAACTTGCATCGATTTTTCATGAAATGTTAATGACAAAGACAACGTTACACCACAAGGTGGATTGAAATAGGTATTAGAATTGTTGGAAAACCGACCTCGGAGCCCCATAGTGTTATATACTATTCGACTCAGTTCGACGAGTTCGGAAAATGTCTGTGTGTGCACTTTGCGATGATAATTTTACTGCTCGATTTTCTCAGAGATGGCTCATCCGAATAATTTTAACAAGCTTAGGTTCGTTTGAACCATTGATCCAGTTCGAAGATCAATTGGCTTTCACTTCTGGTCCCGGAGATATAATGGTATAAATGACGTAACCGACAAAACGCGTTGTTTTTTTTTTACAAACCTAGACTCGCTTGAAAGCGTCTATTGAGTTGTGGATCAAGTTCGTAGATCAAATGGCTGGCAGATCCGGTTCCGGAGATATAATGGTATAAGTATAATAAGCGATTGAAAGGAAAATTTAACACGTCAGATTTTTTATTAAGCATTTATTTGACATATTTAGCAAATTTTACATCGATTTATTTGAATATTCACCTTGCAACTGAGATGCTCACTTGTCTGAAATATCATGTAAAATACTTGGTTTGCTAGAGGTTTCCATTTCAGAATTAACTGCGCTCGTTTATTCATTTATTCCGTTAGGTAAATATCAGTTTTTTTGGTTTGTCATGCAATCAACATCAAAAAGTTAACGATTTTGCATTTCACTTTCAGCCATTTTAGCAATTTATTTATTACTATGTTGTTTGTTCAAAGGTTATTAAATCGTTTTATATAAGATTTTTGAATTTATTTTTACAATTTCCATTCCTTAACTAAATTCAAAGCGAACAAAAAGGACTCCAATGATATTAATTTTTGTTTAATTCAAGCTTACACATATCTTGACTGTGTCAAAAGCGATAATATGTTACTAAAATGAGTGAAAGTCATTTCATTTCTTTAATTTATACTCTGCCGCAATAGAGTTAACCTGGGAAATCCCGATCGCCCGTCGTCTGGTTACTAGCAGTAACACTTCCACTTTTTGTTTATGAAGACATTTCGAAAAGTTTTTGTCATGTCCTAGCTGATGATGCTGTTGTACGGTTGTAGTCGTGTTGTTTTATTCTGCTTGCGAGACTTTTTCCGCTAGAGACTAGTGTGATGTGATGTGTGTATAAATGGTTTCTTTTTTCTCTATATTTGAAATTATGTTAATATTTTACCGGAAAATTTTCCTTTCGCGGCGAGATTTAAGATTCAACAAAAATTGAGCTAAGCTTTACTTGTTTTGGTATCTGTTGTCTTGATTATTCCGCAGTGTTTCTATTACAATAAATAGGTGAATGGGTTTGGTATTTTTTATTGTTTTGTTTTTGCTTTATATGAATAGAAGTGTCATTAAATATTTTCGGAAAGGTTAGCGGTTAATTGCAGTAAAATGGATGGAAATCAAATCAGCTGATCTCCGCGTACGCTAATGATTCGAAGGTTCGTGTTTTAGTCGTCTTTTTCAGTCGTTTTCTGTGGAGTATAGGAGAAGATGACTCATTTTCTAAAATCTTTCATTTCTAAAGATATTACGCTCTGAGTTTTTTCTTTCGCTGACTCCTTTGCGTCATCAAACGTTAAGTCCCCTGTAAATATAACATCGAAAAGGATTCATGTAGATAATTCATACAAATATATATTCTAGCAACCTTTCAAATAGTTAACCTAGCTTTTTCTAAACGGCATGCATGACTTTTGTAAAGCTGGTGTTCGACAAACAATAATCATATTAACAAAACTTTCTGATGAGCTCCATTTCGACTCGTAAATTGCATTAACAACGCTTTGAAGCAAAATAATAACATGATTTGAAATTTGTCTCAATAGGCCAAACCAAAAGTTATATTATATAGTTGAGCGAATAGTATTAAGTATTCGAAATCTAACCTGGATACATTTGTCTACTTAACAGTTCGATCCCCGATATCAAGAATTCTCCCCTGGTGCTGGTTGTCGTGGTAGTACTAGTAGTCGTTGCCGATGAACTGTCGTGATGCGATTGCATAATCTGCTGCTGCTGTTGCTGTTGGTCCGAACCTATGGTGCTTTTGAAAGACATGCTATCTTGCATACCAAAGCTATCAAAGTCGCCCACATTGTCTAGATTATCGACCATGGTAATTGATCCACAGCTCGTTATACTAGATGACATCTGTGAGTCGGTTTCGTTCTGATAGGTGGCGTTCGTTGCTGTGGAGCTTGTCTCAAGGCTCTCAGTGCTAGTTAAGAAAGCTTCCTGGCCCGTTAGAGAATCGACGGAAATATCCTTAGGCATACCGGCTTGCATGCCGTACTGGTAATTGACCGTACTTGTTCCCGCAACAGCAGTATCTTCCACAGTCGCGCGCTGACCGCTGTGTGCCTTCGTTGGGCTACTGAATCCGCTCTTGTTCTCAATACTGTACGGTAACGAATCCAAAGAATCCCGTTTCGTTTCACTAGTTCGCGACGACATTGCACGCTGCATTTCAATAGAATCCGTACTGTCACTGCGTTGGGTTTGCTGTATCGCCATCTGTTCAATCGAATCCGAACGAGATGTGGTGACTAGTCCTGTTTTAGAGAATTCAATAGAATCGATACTACTGGTCATAACATCTACATTATTCTTGTTATGAATTTCCAAACTATCGCTGCTGGAATGTGCCGAAGGTAGCGTATCCTTGCTGAAGGTTTGCTTTTGAACTCGATTCCCATCTAAACTGTCTGTAGAAACAGTTAGCATATGTGAAGTGTCCTCTTCATCTAGGGTGTGCCTTATCTGACTGTCGTGGCTAACTGTTGTAACTGTCGTCGCTACGGTCGTGGTTGATGTGGAATCCTTGCTCAGTTCAGTTGTAACAGTCTTAGTTTCGATACTAGTAGTGGTAGTACTCAATCCTGAACCACTGGTTACTGTACTGACTGCAGATATTGCTTTCACGATAGTGCCATTCGTTGGAGGACTTCGCTTGATGCCATTTGATTTATCCGATTTATTAGATTCGTCTGATCTGGATAAAAGTGCCGCTTCTTCTTTGGCCTTTATCTCAATACGTTGCGCCTCCAAACATGCCGATTCCAAACCCTCGAATTCCTTCAAGCTTGACAGACTAATATCGTCACCATGTCCTCGGCTCATAAATCTTTTCGTGAAACTGCCATTGCTTAAAGAATCCTGAGATCCTTGCTGCATTTTCCTGTTTTCAAGTGAAATAACTTGTTCCAAACTTTCAAACTCTTGCAAGCTGCTCATGGAGATATCATCATGCTCTCTCGAAGCAAGCCTTTTGGCCAGCAAGTCATAGTCCGGAGTGCTGGAGAATGAATCCTTGATACTACCGATACGACTGCTTCCGACCTCAAAATCAGTATCTTCCTCCTTGATGTCTTCCAGCCTGTCCTCATAAGGGTAACGGAAGTTCTGGGTTTCAGCTAATTGCATTTCGACCCATCGTTTGCTCTCCTCCAAAGGATATCCATTGTTTAGCAAATCCATCGTTACTCCGTTCGGGTCTACTTCTTCGCTGCCAGTGGGAGGACTTTCTTCTAATTCGTACATCATGTCTTCTCTCATATTTGCATACAGTGAGCCTGCATTCGTGTGTGCTGGAGCTGACTTCACCAGCAACTTTTCAACTTCTTCGTCGTGTTTCTTCTCTTTCTTAACTGGTTTGATCGATACACTCTTTCCTTCCGAATCGCATTCGTGTGCTTCACGTGCTACTTCTTCAACGATAACGAATTCATCAGAAATATCTGGTTGCTCTAACATTTCGAACGAATCAGATCCGGCTGAATCGTCTTTGTCCTCCGTTTCATAGTCATACTTTGTTGTAATATCGCCCATTTTGGATTTATATTTCTGGTCGATAATTTCCTGATACTGCTCTTCACTTATTTTAAATTCCTCCTGCTTAGCAAACTGAATCTTTTGCTCACTTGTAGATTCTTCTATTGTTTTTGAATATTCAGTAGGATCCTCCCGCGTCTCCATTTCTATTTGCTGAACGTCCTCCGTAACCTGGATATCCGGAATGCATGATTGTTGATACTCCTGCAACTCTTCCCTTTTACTATCCATGAGCTGTTGCGCTTCGTTCCCTTGTTCTGTCTCTGCGTGGACATCTTCTACGATCGTCTCGATTACTGCACTGGAAGGCGAAAACGAATTCCGACGATCGTATTCCATTTCCATGTCGAAACCTTCTGCCATTATGTCTTTCTTTTTCTTTTGTCCTTGGTGTAGTGGAGCTCTGAAGGATCGCGAATATTCTGACTCGTACCTGTCATAATCGGAATCGGACGATTCTTCTCGCATTTCATCGCGCTCGGAGCTTGATTGTCTAGCGGAAACTTCCTGTGAAATTGAATCTTCTTGCGAATCGAGTGAATCGCGCGCTTCGGCTGCAATTTCGGATAGCAATTTGCCAGGAATTGTGCTTTCGGTGCGTTTATGACCACGTTTTCTAATAGTTTCTTCAACCGTCTCGACGGGAGTTACTTCTGTGGTAGCTTGAGTGCTTAAAAAGTTGACATCCCCTTCCCGTAGCACTGTTGATGTTAGCGTAATATCACCTATGATTTCTTTAGTGCTACTTTTAGTGGGTGTTATGGCGTCTAGACCTATTTCGACGTGGGTTGGGAGACTCTCCGTTTTGTCCGTAAGATTTTCCATAATTGTTTCCAAATTTGAAGCACTGGACAAGCTGATGGACAGTATGCTGCCATCTTCCATACTTGTTCCTAACTTAACCTCATCAATACATTCCGTTTTGACATCTTCCAAGCTAGAAGCCTTCATTGATTCGACTAAATCTAATGCGGTTCCAATGCTGGAACTAAGTAACTCTGCTTGCCGTTGTGCGACGTTTTCTGTGTCTTCTTGGAACTGGAAAACTTCTGCAGAATCGCCCAGTAGATCACTGTCAAGATCGGTTGTGAAGTTCATTTCTTGTGAGCGTTTCATGGCAACCGGCATTGTACTGGATACAGAAGAAAGCTCTCCTTGTTCTCCTAGTATAGGTTTTTCACGAAGATCCTCTTCTGAATCATCGTGGATCAGCGCTGCGTCTTCTGAATCAAAGTCAATATCCATAGTCGATGGCACTAGAGTTTCCGTAGCTTCCGATTCTCCGCTTGCCAGATTACCGGAGCTTTCCGAATCGAAACTTTTCATACTGTCATGAGAGCTGACATTGTATGAGTTTAGTGTACTGACAGCGCTGTGGAATTCGGTCGAGGCGGGCAGGATCGAGTGGTCTAATGCAGTCTCGTATTCGGACGACGCATACTGTTGCATCAAATTGTCAACATCAGATGAGAGTGGTCGGCTACTATCCGTATGCTCAAAGCTTTGATAGTGACTTTCGCCGGAACTGTCAACATCGGTTGCTGACCAACGACTGCCTTTGATGTGTGAGGCCGTTTTGCGCAGATGTGGAGAAATTTCGAGTTTCGCTACGGAGCAGTCGGAGGACAGCGAAGTAGGTTCGCTTGGTTTCGACAGTAACTCATATTTATCCTCGGTATCAGAAGTTTTTTGTTCAAAAGTTTGTGCCCTTGATTCACTGAGAACGGATGGTTCTGAGAGAATTGTAGTTGTAGTCACACTTTGTGGAGCTCCAGTGGAGGAAACACTTCCTTCCTCTTGTTGTGTCTCGTAAATAGGATCCTGTGTGTATTTGACAGATGGAAGAACTTTAAACTCAAACTCCGATGGAGACTGTTTGAGCAATTTACCATCAATGACGGATTCGATGAGTTCTTCTTGAACGGCGTCAAGCGATTCTTTAACTTCTTCCAGGGTTTTCTCAATAACCAGTTCATCTATTGTGCGTTTTGTGTAATGGGAACTAGTGGAGTCGTCTTGCAGTGCCTCGACTGGTTCTGTTGGTTTCTGTTTAAGTGGTGTGGCTCCCTCTACGAGGCTGGCAACCTGAGGTTTAATTGGGGAATGCATGACTGGCTGACGGGCGGAATCAAGTCGTCTATCAAAATCCAATTCAAATGCTTTCTCGTCAGCAATGCCTTCAATCACCTCGATTACTTCTGCTTTGATTTCGGCATCAAGAGCTGTACCACTTTCTACTTCCTGTAGGGATTTTAGTGTGAAATTCTCTTCTTGCTTAATCTGTTCATGATACACTTTAAATTGATCTATTTCAGGAGCCGATTCCTGTGAACACTCGTATCCCCCGTTGTCAAATGCATAGTCTGTCCGTTTATCTGCAGATGAACGAGTAATAATGTCACTACTTCGCTCTCCAATGTAGAACTTAGTTGAGGACTGATCTTCATCGCTGGTCTCAAAATCTCCGAAATCTTTCTGAGCAGCTCCTGGAAAATCTTCCGATGCGAGTGACTCTTGGTGCTGACTCGGTTCGGGATATTGTTCAATTGAGTCTTCCGGGTGGTCGAAAAATTCAATGATGCTGGACCTCGTTTGGGTGTCGGTACGAGATGAGATGCTAGTTCTAGGCTTTGGCACTGGTAGTGGTTCCTGGCTACTGGAGAGCTCACTGATATCACCGGACACCGGTTTTTCCAGGTCAGTTTCCAGCAGAGAAGCAGCGCAATCCTCAGTGGTTTTAGCCGTCAGAGCGGATGTAGTTAGCGAGGAGGCAACAGCAGCAGCAGAACTAGCGGTAGTGGTTGTGGTACTTGTGACACTAGTCGTCGCAGCAGAGGTATCTGCCTCGGCGGTAAGGATTGATTGCAATCTGGGCGTTGGCTTTGGAATGATAATTTCTGTTTGTTGATGCTTATCTGTTTCTATAAGAATAAAAGCGGTGAAAAAAGCGTGTTAAGGTTACGAATGGTATTGAAGTAAGTGAGATTATCGTCATTTCTGGCAGGTCGAATGGAACACTAAAACAAAACAAAAAGTCGATGAGTTCTGATTCTGGTTGAATTGCTTTTGTTAGAAACGTTCGAGAGCCGTTTGTTTGTTTAGTAAGTTAAATTTTGAGTATACGGTTTTTCGAAAAAAGCGAAACGGTTAGATTGCCAATTTTGTGATTTATTTTCGAAAATGGAGCTCCAATGCTTTTGTTTTTTTTTGTCGTTTTGAATTTAAATTGTGGGGCAAAACAATATAATGTAATAAAACCGAAAGAACAGAGAGACTGACATGCTTGTTAGGAACGAAACATTAGTTAGTTTTTGTGATCTAGTTAGTTGGAACGCGTGTTATTAATCTTTTTGTTTCATTTTGCTCAGTGCTACCTTGAAGATCATGATCGGGAGTACTGGAACCGAAATCGCCGGTAGTAGCAGAAATGCTTTCATCCCAGCTCATTTTTGAAAATTCACTCTGCAGCATTGAAACTTCATCTTTGATTTGTTCTATGGCTTCGTCATATTCGCGGTTCTTATCCAACAATTCTTCCGGCTCGATATCGGACGACAGTCGCGCGAAGTGCCGATCTATCTTCTTCGCTCGGCGTTCCTTCTGCGCCGCCTCGTCGACAATGCCATCACCAACGGGTTCCCGTGAGTCGGTGACCGTTGGCATGGCACCGTCTTCCGCTTCACCAGAAGGCGTAACTGTAGCGAGGTAGGCTATCAGTTGATTAGCTTCGCTAGTGTCATAGTCGGGATTGCTAATGTTATCGTCGAAAGACTTGCCTGACATAGACTCTATGGTGGGCGACTTAACGACTAGATCAGCCTCGTTAGACGACAGTATATCGCTGCGGATCGCGTACTGTTCGCTCTCCGACTGAGCCTGGGCATCGATCGCAGCATTTGCTTGCAGCTGGGATGAGCTGACGATCGAAACGCTTTGCTCCAATATACTATCGACTAAGTTACTGGCTTCCGATTGTACTAAATTTAGATATTCTTCGCCTGAAATGAGAAAGGGATTTAGGAAAAACAGTTACAATTGATAGTGTACGGTTTAACTGCTTTCGCAAGCTTTGCGAGCACATTGACCAACTACGGCAATGGAATTGTGATGATGATTTAACGCCTTATCGGTTACCAAAGTAACAGCGAACGACCGTTATGAAATGAACCGTTGTGAGATGAATTATGAGTATGCATGAAATATGGTTTACGCCAGCATTTGCAATTTATACAATTTCGCTTTTTTCGTTTTAAGTTTAGAATTAGCATTTCTAGATACCCAAAAAAGTGGAGTTCATAAGGACAAATTCCATTAACTAGTGCCTAAAACCTGCGGATAAAAAACTTCGCAACCAGAATCAGTTCAAACTCAACTTGCTCTCAGCGAATGAACCGATGAGCGTATGTGTGTGTGTAAGTGCTGTCGTGTTAGTGTGAATGTAGATGTGCTCGAATAAAATCGTATAGAGAACAATTCAGAAGAAAGACCAAAAAATGTTGAACGTTCGAAAAACACACGACAGTAAACCAACCGTAATACTAACCTTCAGAGCTTGCGGACGTATGTTTATCTTCTTGTTGTTTGTCATCTGTAATACAAATTAGAGGAACAAAAGCATAACGATAAAAGTAGGTATTCAAGGTATGTCTTAGTCGGATCGGTTCTCTGCGAACTCTTTATTGTTTATCATAACTTACAAAACGATTAAATATAGTAACAAAGTTGAAGATTACTGAATTAAATAATACATTGATATGTATATTTATAGCATAAAGAAAAAAGTACCAACTTAACGATGACACAGCCTACTGCAACATCAAGCTATATAAAAGAACACCCGTAAGTCACGCATACCAACCGAGTCTATAATTAAACGAAATCAATACTGCTTGGCTTAGCGAAAATAAAAAATATCAATTCGAACTGATAAATCATACCATTACTGTCAAAAGTACACCAGTACAGTATTTAGTGCTGATTTATTGTTCCACGGCATTGCCCAAGTCATCTTCGAGAAACTCTACATCGGTGTGTATTTCTTGTAGTTCACCGCCAACCATGCCTTTCACGTCTAGCAGTTCGCTTTTGGGTCGGCTGCTTGTGTCGTAAATCTCCGAACTGCCACTTTCCTGCAGGGCTCTAGTCAACTCCATCGGAGTGGCCGTCTGTGCCCTGGAGTAACTTTCATCGTCCCCGTCGGAAACAACCTGAATATCTTCGCAGTCCGTATTACAATAGTATGTATCAGGACCAGGCGATATTCTACGAATCATGGGAACGGGTGCCGCATCGAGCAGTCGTTCGGATGTCGGTCCATTTCGTTCTAGTGTCTTTGTAATCGACGAAAATCCGTCGTGTGAAATCTGGGGCGATTGAAATGCGCAATCATTGGTAAGTTCATCGCCGGAAAGAAATTCTACGTCAGTTTTACCGTCGTAGTCGTTTGTAGCTTCCAAACACTGTATTGTTGCCCGTCTTTGCTTTGTACGTTCAAATCCACAATCTTTAGCGTCATCGCTCAGGTACAAATCCTCTACATCCGTATTCGCTGTTTGAGCGGAATCGAGTTTCATATCTAAGAATTTCTTTCCTTTGAACTGATGGCCTGAGCTACCGTATCCATGCGCATGCTTCGGTTTGCGGCGACGTCTCAGCTCACTTCCACTGCCGCTGTTGGAAGCGCTTCGCTCAAAAAACAGATCTTCAGTATCCGTAATTGGCTCACACGTCGATTTCTTCACTTCCAGTTTTACATTGTTTGCACGTGTACAGTCGCTAGAGTACACATCATCGTGTACCGCTTCCGGAAGAGATTCTATAGCGTACTTGGAAGTGTCATACATCTCTTCACCGTCTTCATTATCTGACATATCTTCAACATCTGTCAACGCTTGCTCAACATCCGGAGTACGTACTGTCAACATACCCTGATTCAATGGCATTACATTCTGTCTCTGATTGCCCGATTCACCATGTTTGACAACGGCTATCTCTCGAACCGGCGAAGGCAGAAACTCATTAGTGACTATTGGTTTTTGATCTTGTTCGTCATAGTCATCACTGTCATTGAAATCTTCTACGTCAGTAGTGCCACCTGCAGCGCCTCTGCCAGGTCGAACAACGGCAATCGGTAATAGTCGCTTTCCCATTAGTTCTGTGTCATCATCACTTTCGGAGGAATCTAAATTTTCGACATCCGTTAGTGCTTCATCTGGATTTGGGGCCTGCACCATCAAAGACGATGGTCTTATTTTCTTAATTGGTTTAATGTGGACACTTCGATCATCACAGACGAACGATATGTTGATCTCCGGAAACTGGTTAGTTTTATCATCCTCAACATCACTACTCTCCATAACCAGTTCCTCTGCGTCGAACAAGACCGCTTGACGGTTCGGTGTTAGAGCACTTGCACCAGCCTTTTCATCATCCGATATAAAAAAGTTTTCATACTCTGACTTGGGACGATCGTCAGCTCGTCGATGACACTTCCGATGGCGCACACTAGTATCTACCTCTGAATCCGATGAGCTCTCATCCGCAGCTTCTTGCTTGTGAAAATGCTTATCTTGCCTACGTCTAACTACGTTGTGAATCGCGACTGCGTCATTCTCGTTATCTTTCATTAGTATGTCATCCGGGCAGTCCGGAATTGATGATTTTTCAACAGAGTCATCATCACCATCATCAGACATGTCTTCGCAATCCGTGAGTGCATTACTAGTGTCGACAAAGACTTGCAGTGAACTAGTCACCGGTGCCACCGATGAGATGTGTGACGTAGTTTTTGGTTTCTCTCCTTTACAATCCGATTGAGTAGTTTCGTCCGTGTACCCTTGATCTAGGAAGTCGTCCAGAACGATATCCGCCTCCTTGGCCGATTTCCCTTCGCCATCATCGTCATAATCGTCCGAGTCGGTACAGTCCTCTACGTCTGTAACGGACCCATTGACAGTTGGTTTTATGACTTCGATCATAGAATTCTTGTTTTTCGTATTTTTCCGAAAGCGAACTGTATCCTGTTCCATGATTAAATCTTCTGTGTCGGTGTGAGCCTCGTTGATGCTCAGATTAGCAACATCTTCGATCTCGTCGTCGGAACATTCCGTTGTGATGGCGATGGTCGGTATGCCTGACATGACGTACACAAAAATCGTCTTGTTTTGCTCTCGTTGTTTCGACCTGTACCAATCGAATCGTAATTGTGAAAAAATAAATGAATAAACAAAATACAATGATAAGGCGAAATCAAACTGAATATTTAGAAGGTGTAATTGAATAAAACGGCATTGCAAGGCAAATAAGGCATGTATCGACAATAAATGAATAATGTTCTGAATAAAACATCGATTATACCATATGATTTTAGTATGTCGCTAGGTATTAAGGTATTACTGCTAACGTAAAAAGAGAATTATCTGACTACTAGACTTTTCTCCGCTTCAGCTTTCTTCTGAATTCGGTACACTTTGTTTTACCCCGTCACTATATCCTTACAATTATTTCTCTTCTTGGAGTGTTCAAGTGCTAATAATCAGATAACACAATTATCACTTTATGGCCAATAGTATGGACATAATACTGCTATAGGCAGGACCATGAACGCAAACTGTGCGGCAAGTAGTGTAAACGCAAAGCAAGAAATTTGGAAATTGAATTAAGCTCTCTTTCAAATGCTGCTCCCAAATTAAGGTTCAAAATGGCGGACGAAAACGGTGGATGCATATAGCGGGATATGCACGAAAAATCTTATTCAAGGGACGTCTCTATAATAGTATTATGTCGTTATAATTTGAGTGTGTCTGTAGATTTTTTTTGCTTAGATTTGCGAGCAGGAGTAGAAACATTTACCTGTAAACAGGGAACTATCGTAATCAAACTTATACTTCAGACGAGGCGGCGTAGACGCACGGAAGTCAAGTATCGGTGAGATGCGACTTTCCATCACGATCCCATCTAGTGATGCTACTGTGCGACGATCGGCATGTAACGCCTGATAGATCTCGTCGTCACCATCGGGCAGGACTTCCGGCGGGGTACCGGTTCGCACCCAAATGTCCGATTTACGATACCTTTGCTCGCTCACAATTTGGGCCTGTTTACGAGTCGTGGTGCTCGTAGACGATGTCGTAGTGTACGCTTTAGGTGACGCTGGACTTCCGGAACGTTTGCGTTTGCCGAGCACATCACTTTCATGCTCGGATGATGATGACGGTAGCGCGATTGAGTCAGACAAACTGGAGTCAGTGGTCAAGTCAATGTCATTGTAACGGTACTCGTTTATCTTGCGTATCAGTTCGTTCGATGTAGATGGTTGTCGGTAGATCACTTCAATTGATTTGGACGAGTCAATGGTACGTGTAAATACTTCACTTGTCAACACATTTGTACTGTTAGAGGAACTCTTATTGAGACGGCTCGGACTAGATGGCAACGAAGATGGAATTTCGGCGTGATCGAATGTGACGGCATCTTTGTACGAATAGTGCATAGCGGATTTGCACCGGTAGGTATCGTCTTGTTTCGAATCCCCGGACGTGTGTACTGTTTTCGTTACCCTGGGTGCAGTTTTGACAAAGCCAGTCGTTGCTGATGTTGTCGTTTGCACATCAGTGGTAAAGGCATCAGTGGACTTTGTGGTCGTTATGATTGTAATTTGCGTAGTTTTTTCTTCGGTATATTTATCAGTTTTTTTCACCTGAGTTTTGTCTAGTGTTGATTTTTGTAATTCTTTTGTCGGCGATCCCTTCGCATTTTGAACCTTTACCGGAATCAAACTTTTATTGGTACGCTCTTTTGTGCTCTTGGAAGCGCTTACTGTAGTTTTTGTAGCTAAATTGGCTTGTTCTTTGTCGGCTTTCTTGACGGTTTGCTTTTGTTTATCGTCCAGTTCTGTGGATAATTTGGAACGATGATATCGACTGGTACTGCTAGTTACAGTCGACGATGACGATCTGCTCGGTCTATCGGAAGTTTTGGTAGGCTTAGTGCTTTGCACAACTGGCTTAGGCTCATGTTTTTTCACAGAACTGGAAGTAGCAGTATCAGTTTTGCTGGCGAGTTTTGTAGCTGGTGCATCCGATCTGCTACTGGAAGTTTCTCTTGATGGTCTGGTTTTTCTATCGGCTGACTGCGCTACAGTCGATGCTGAGCGGTAGGAAGACTTCGCCGGAGAAGAATTTGCTGATTCACTTTGTTTAAGTGGTTTTAATACCTTTTGGTCCCGGGACAGAGTGGATTGCATGTATCCGTGTGTTTTGGTGTTGGTGTAAGTGCGTGATACCGTCGTTGTTCGGGTAGTACTAGACGAATATTCCACACTTTTTGAACCAGATTTGATATCAATAGTTTTACTGGATTGTTTGGAAATGCCGACAAGCGGTTGTCTTTGTAAACTAATCTTTGTCACAGTTGCTTTGGTTTTGGGCTTTTTCTTTTCCTGAGTTAATTCTTTCTTATCCACATTGAATTTCTCGTTCAACTTTGTTGGCTTATCTTCTTTTTCTATTTTACTTGTTAATACAATCTCTTTCTCTTGAATATCAATTTTTTCATCTTGCTTTTGTTGTTCGAAAAGTGGCTCCTTCTGTTTCAAGGCATTCTCGTAATTTGTACTGTCAATAATTGACTCCACATAGGATACACTTTCTGTGTATTCGGTGATATCACTCTGCGGTGATGCCGATTCATGACGTGGATCTATCGACATCAACTTGCAGGACTTCATCTGTTTTGTTCCTTGAATTTCATCTGTTTTTACTCGATCTTCTCGCGTTTTTGGTGATTCTGTCATTCCATCATGGCTATCAGATTCCGTATCGTACGGTAAATAATGCTTCATGTTAAAATCGGCTGAAAAATCAGACGCAGCATTGTCACTCAACGAAATCGATCGTTCATATTCGGTCTGTACGTCTTGTCGAAGAGATCCACCGGTGTATATCATTTTCTCTGCGTGTTTGTATGAATCTATTGTTTCACTTGCGGTTGTTGTGCATGAAATACATGAACCAGGAGATTGTCCCTCTAGTTTCACTTCATCTGGTTTACTGCTTACAGGTGTAACTTTCAAAAAATCACCAAAGCCGTCTCCTGCCATGAGCTCAAGTGAAGACGAATCAATTCGTTCACTAACATAGGTCATAGATGATGTTGTGAAATCCGTAAGTAACGGAGAATCGTCGTCATATACCGATCCTTCAACTGCAGAAAATGAACTCTTTCTAGTGTCTTCCTGGCGTGTTTCTTCTTTTCTCAGATCTTCCGGAATATCTGATCGCTCAGATGGTCCGTAAAAATCAGATTTATCAACTCGTTCTGTATCTGGATATTGTCTTTTGCTGACATCAAAAGTGTATCCTGATTTTTGCGCTACTTCTTGAAGCTCTGCAGAGACTTTCTGGAGCACATGATCCGTGGACTTAGAAAATTTTTCAACTTCTCTGATCAATTTCAATTCAAATGAGTCATTCTGCTTTTTCTGATCCAAATTTGCATGCTTTTCAGAAACATTGCTGAGCATTGTTTTAAAAGCGTCACATTTGATTGCATCTGACTTTATAACTGGAGAAACTGGTTCCTCAACATTTAATGGTTTGGATTCGACAACTGGAGAGGCTTCTATCTTTTCGTGTAGTTTCTCGACGTGTTTAATTTCAATCGTAATTTCGTCTTTAATTTCCTCAGTTTCTGCTTCTTCAATTGCAATTTCAGTCACAGGAAAAACTGGTTTCTCAGCTTCATCTGGTTTGGATTCAACAACTGAAGAGACTAGTTTCGTTTCGTGAATTTCTTCATAGTGTTTGGTGTCAGTCGTAATTGGTTCTTTAACTCTCTTAGTTTTAGTTTCTTCATTTGCGATTTCAGTAACAGAAGAATCTGGTTTCTCAGTTTCATCTGGTTTGGATTCGACAACTGGAGAGACTGCGTTCTTTTCATGTAGTTCTTCGACGTGTTTGGTCTCAGTCGTAATTTCGTCTTTAGCTTCCTCAGTTCCTGCTTCTTCAGTTGTGATTTCAGTCACAGGAGAAACTGGTTTCTCAGCTTCATCTGGTTTGGATTCGACAACTGGAAAGACTGCTTTCTTTTCACATAGTTTTTCGACGTGTTTGGTTTCAGTCGTAATTTCGTCTTTATCTTCCTCAGTTTCTGCTTCTTTGGTTGCAATTTCAGTCACAGGAGAAACTGGTTTCTTAGCTTCATCTGGTTTAGATTCGACAACTGGAGAGACTGTTTTCTTTTCATGTAGTTCTTCGACGTATTTGGTCTCAGTCATAATTTCGTCTTTAGCTTCCTTAGTTTCTGCTTCCTCAGTTGCGATTTCAGTCACAGGAGAAACTGGTTTTTCAGCTTCATTTGGCGTGGATTCGACAACTGGAGAGACTGCTTTCTTTTCATGTAGTTCTTCGACGTGTTTGGTTTCAGTCGTTATCTCGTCTTTAGCTTCCTCAATTTCTGCTTCTTCAGTTGCGATTCCAGTCACAGAAGAAACTGTTTTCTCAGTTTCATGTGGTTTGGATTCGACAACTGGAGAGACTGCTTTCTTTTCATGTAGTTCTTCGACGTGTTTGGTCTCAGTCGTAATTTCGTCTTTAGCTTCCTCAGTTTCTGCTTCTTCAGTTGTGATTTCAGTCACAGGAGAAACTGGTTTTTCAGCTTCATTTGGCTTGGATTCGACAACTGGAGAGACTGCTTTCTTTTCATGTAGTTCTTCGACGTGTTTGGTTTCAGTCGTAATTTCGTCTTTAGCTTCCTCAATTTCTGCTTCTTCAGTTGCGATTCCAGTCACAGAAGAAACTGTTTTCTCAGTTTCATGTGGTTTGGATTCGACAACTGGAGAGACTGCTTTCTTTTCATGTAGTTCTTCGACGTGTTTGGTCTCAGTCGTAATTTCGTCTTTAGCTTCCTCAGTTTCTGCTTCTTCAGTTGTGATTTCAGTCACAGGAGAAACTGGTTTCTCAGCTTCATCTGGTTTGGATTCGATAACTGGAAAGACTGCTTTCTTTTCACATAGTTTTTCGACGTGTTTGGTTTCAGTCGTAATTTCGTCTTTATCTTCCTCAGTTTCTGCTTCTTTGGTTGCAATTTCAGTCACAGGAGAAACTGGTTTCTTAGCTTCATCTGGTTTAGATTCGACAACTGGAGAGACTGTTTTCTTTTCATATAGTTCTTCGACGTATTTGGTCTCAGTCATAATTTCGTCTTTAGCTTCCTTAGTTTCTGCTTCCTCAGTTGCGATTTCAGTCACAGGAGAAACTGGTTTTTCAGTTTCATGTGGTTTGGATTCGACAACTGGAGAGACTGCTTTCTTTTCATGTAGTTTTCCGACGTGTTTGGTCTCAGTCGTAATTTCGTCTTTAGCTTCCTTTGTTTTTGATTCTTCAGTTGCAATTTCTGTCACAGTAGAAACTGGTTTCTCAGCTTTATCTGGTTTGGATTCGACAAATGGAGGGCCTTCTATCTTTTCTTGTATTTCTTCGACGTATTTGGTCTCAGTTAAAATTTCGTATTTAGCGTCCTCAGTTTCGTGTTCTGCAGTTGCAATTTCAGTCACAGCAGAAGCTGGTTTCTCAGCTTCATCTGGTTTAGATTCGAAAACTAGAGAGACTGCTTTCTCTTCATGTAGTTCTTCGACGTGTTTAGGTTCAGTCATAATTTCGTCTTTAGGTTCCTCAGTTTCTGCTTCTTTAGTTGCGATTTCAGTCACAGGAGAAACTGGTTTCTCAGCTTCATCTGGTTTGGATTCGACAACTGGAGATACTGCTTTCTTTTCATGCAGTTCTTCGACGTGTTTGGGTTCAGTCATAATTTCGTCTTTAGGTTCCTCAGTTTCTGCTGCTACAGATGGGATTTCAGTCGCAGGAGAAACTGGTTTCTCAGCTTCATCTGATTTGGATTCGACAACGGGAGAGACTGCTTTCTTTTCATGTAGTTCTTCGACGTGTTTGGTCTCAGTCGTAATTTCGTCTTTAGCTTTCTCAGTTTCTGCTTCTTCAGTTGCAATTTCAGTCACAGAAGAAACTGGTTTCTCAGCTTCAGCTGGTTTGGATTCGACAACTGGAGAGACAGCTCTCTTTTCATGTAGTTCTTTGACGTGTTTGGGTTCAGTCATAATTTCGTCTTTAGGTTCCTCAGTTTCTGCTTCTTTAGTTGCGATTTCAGTCCCAGGAGAAACTGGTTTCTCAGCTTTATCTGGTTTGGATTCGACAACTGGAGAGACTGCTTTCTTTTCATGTAGTTCTTCGACGTGTTTGGTCTCAGTCGTAATTTCATCTCTAGTTTCCTCAGTTTCTGTTTCTTCAGTTGCGATTTCAGTCAGAGGAGAAACTGGTTTCTCAGCTTCATCTGGTTTGGATTCTACAGCTGGAGAGACTGCTTTCTTTTCATGTAGTTCTTCGACGTGGTTGGTCTCTGTCGTAATTTCGTCTTTAGCTTCCTCAGTTTCTGTTTCTTCAGTTGCGATTTCAGTCACAGGAGAAACTGGTTTCTCAGCTTTTTCTGGTTTGGATTCGACAACTGGAGAGACTGCTTTCTTTTCATGTAGTTCTTCGACGTGGTTGGTCTCTGTCGTAATTTCGTCTTTAGCTTCCTCAGTTTCTGCTTCTTCAGTTGCAATTTCAGTCACAGGAGAAACTGGTTTCTCAGCTTTTTCTGGTTTGGATTCGACAACTGGAGAGACTGCTTTCTTTTCATGTAGTTCTTCGACGTGTTTGGTCTCTGTCGTAATTTCGTCTTTAGCTTCCTCAGTTTCTGCTTCTTCAGTTGCAATTTCAGTCACAGGAGAAACTGGTTTCTTATCTTTTTCTGGTTTGGATTCGACAACTGGGGAGACTGCTTTCTTCTCATGTAGTTCTTCGACGTGTTTGGTCTCAGTCGTAATATTGTCTTTAGTATCCTCAGTTTCCGTTTCTTCAGTTGCGACTTTAGTCACAGGAAAAACTGGTTTCTCGGCTTTTTCTGGTTTGGATTCGACAACTGGAGAGACTGCTTTCTTTTCATGTAGTTCTTCGACGTGTTTGGTCTCAGTCGTAATATTGTCTTTAGCTTCCTCAGTTTCAGCTTCTTCAGTAGCAATTTCAGTCACTGGAGAAACTGGTTTCTCAGCTTTTTCTGGTTTGGATTCGACAACTGGAGAAACTGCTTTCTTTTCATGTAGTTCTTCGACGTGTTTGGTCTCAGTCGTAGTTTCGTCTTTAGCTTTCTCAGTTTCAGCTTCTTCAGTAGCAATTTCAGTCACAGGAGAAACTGGTTTCTCAGCTTTTTCTGGTTCGGATTCGACAACTGGAGAGACTGCTTTCTTTTCATGTAGTTCTTCGACGTGTTTGGTCTCAGTCGTAATTTCGTCTTTAGCTTCCTCAGTTTCTGCTTCTTTAGTTGCAATTTCAGTTTCTGTTTCTTCAGTTGCGAATTCAGTCACAGGAGAAACTGGTTCCTTAGCTTTTTCTGGTTTGGATTCGACAACTGGAGAGACTGCTTTCTTTTCATGTAGTTCTTCGACGTGTTTGGTCTCTGTCGTAGTTTCGTCTTTAGCTTCCTCAGTTTCTGCTTCTTCAGTTGCAATTTCAGTCACAGGAGAAACTGGTTTCTCAGCTTTATCTGATTTGGATTCGACAACTGGAGAGACTGCTTTCTTTTCATGTAGTTCTTCGACGTGTTTGGTCTCTGTCGTAATTTCGTCTTTAGCTTCCTCAGTTTCTGCTTCTTCAGTTGCAATTTCAGTCACAGGAGAAACTGGTTTCTCAGCTTTTTCTGGTTTGGATTCGACAACTAGAGAGACTGCTTTCTTTTCATGTAGTTCTTCGTCGTGTTTGGTCTCTGTCGTAATTTCGTCTTTAGCTTGCTCAGTTTCTGATTCTTCAGTTGCAATTTCAGTTTCTGTTTCTTCAGTTGCGATTTCAGTCACAGGAGAAACTGGTTTCTCAGCTTCATCTGGTTTGGATTCGAAAACTGGAGAGACTGCTTTCTTTTCATGTAGTTCTTCGACGTGTTTGGTCTCTGTCGTAGTTTCGTCTTTAGCTTCCTCAGTTTCTGCTTCTTCAGTTGCAATTTCAGTCACAGGAGAAACTGGTTTCTCAGCTTTTTCTGGTTTGGATTCGACAACTGGAGAGACTGCTTTCTTTTCATGTAGTTCTTCGACGTGTTTGGTCTCAGTCGTAATTTCATCTCTAGTTTTCTCAGTTTCTGTTTCTTCAGTTGCGATTTCAGTCACAGGAGAAACTGGTTTCACAGCTTCATCTGGTTTGGATTCGACAACTGGAGAGACTGCTTTCTTTTCATGTAGTTCTTCGACGTGTTTGGTCTCAGTCGTAATTTCGTCTTTAGCTTCCTCAGTTTCTGTTTCTTCAGTTGCGATTTCAGTCACAGGAGAAACTGGTTTCTCAGCTTTTTCTGGTTTGGATTCGACAACTGGAGAGAATGCTTTCCTTTCATGTAGTTCTTCGACGTGTTTGGTCTCAGTCGTAATTTCATCTCTAGTTTCCTCAGTTTCTGTTTCTTCAGTTGCGATTTCAGTCACAGGAGAAACTGGTTTCACAGCTTCATCTGGTTTGGAATCGACAACTGGAGAGACTGCTTTCTTTTCATGTAGTTTTCCGACGTGTTTGGTCTCAGTCGTAATTTCATCTCTTGTTTCCTCAGTTTCTGCTTCTTCAGTTGCAATTTCAATCACAGGAGAAACTGGTTTCTCAGCTTTTTCTGGTTTGGATTCGAACACTGGAGAGACTGCTTTCTTTTCATGTAATTCTTCGACGTGTTTGGTCTCAGTCGTAATATTGTCTTTAGTATCCTCAGTTTCCGTTTCTTCAGTTGCGACTTTAGTCACAGGAAAAACTGGTTTCTCGGCTTTTTCTGGTTTGGATTCGACAACTGGAGAGACTGCTTTCTTTTCATGTAGTTCTTCGACGTGTTTGGTCTCAGTCGTAATATTGTCTTTAGCTTCCTCAGTTTCAGCTTCTTCAGTAGCAATTTCAGTCACTGGAGAAACTGGTTTCTCAGCTTTTTCTGGTTTGGATTCGACAACTGGAGAAACTGCTTTCTTTTCATGTAGTTCTTCGACGTGTTTGGTCTCAGTCGTAGTTTCGTCTTTAGCTTTCTCAGTTTCAGCTTCTTCAGTAGCAATTTCAGTCACAGGAGAAACTGGTTTCTCAGCTTTTTCTGGTTCGGATTCGACAACTGGAGAGACTGCTTTCTTTTCATGTAGTTCTTCGACGTGTTTGGTCTCAGTCGTAATTTCGTCTTTAGCTTCCTCAGTTTCTGCTTCTTTAGTTGCAATTTCAGTTTCTGTTTCTTCAGTTGCGAATTCAGTCACAGGAGAAACTGGTTCCTTAGCTTTTTCTGGTTTGGATTCGACAACTGGAGAGACTGCTTTCTTTTCATGTAGTTCTTCGACGTGTTTGGTCTCTGTCGTAGTTTCGTCTTTAGCTTCCTCAGTTTCTGCTTCTTCAGTTGCAATTTCAGTCACAGGAGAAACTGGTTTCTCAGCTTTATCTGATTTGGATTCGACAACTGGAGAGACTGCTTTCTTTTCATGTAGTTCTTCGACGTGTTTGGTCTCTGTCGTAATTTCGTCTTTAGCTTCCTCAGTTTCTGCTTCTTCAGTTGCAATTTCAGTCACAGGAGAAACTGGTTTCTCAGCTTTTTCTGGTTTGGATTCGACAACTAGAGAGACTGCTTTCTTTTCATGTAGTTCTTCGTCGTGTTTGGTCTCTGTCGTAATTTCGTCTTTAGCTTGCTCAGTTTCTGATTCTTCAGTTGCAATTTCAGTTTCTGTTTCTTCAGTTGCGATTTCAGTCACAGGAGAAACTGGTTTCTCAGCTTCATCTGGTTTGGATTCGAAAACTGGAGAGACTGCTTTCTTTTCATGTAGTTCTTCGACGTGTTTGGTCTCTGTCGTAGTTTCGTCTTTAGCTTCCTCAGTTTCTGCTTCTTCAGTTGCAATTTCAGTCACAGGAGAAACTGGTTTCTCAGCTTTTTCTGGTTTGGATTCGACAACTGGAGAGACTGCTTTCTTTTCATGTAGTTCTTCGACGTGTTTGGTCTCAGTCGTAATTTCATCTCTAGTTTTCTCAGTTTCTGTTTCTTCAGTTGCGATTTCAGTCACAGGAGAAACTGGTTTCACAGCTTCATCTGGTTTGGATTCGACAACTGGAGAGACTGCTTTCTTTTCATGTAGTTCTTCGACGTGTTTGGTCTCAGTCGTAATTTCGTCTTTAGCTTCCTCAGTTTCTGTTTCTTCAGTTGCGATTTCAGTCACAGGAGAAACTGGTTTCTCAGCTTTTTCTGGTTTGGATTCGACAACTGGAGAGAATGCTTTCCTTTCATGTAGTTCTTCGACGTGTTTGGTCTCAGTCGTAATTTCATCTCTAGTTTTCTCAGTTTCTGTTTCTTCAGTTGCGATTTCAGTCACAGGAGAAACTGGTTTCACAGCTTCATCTGGTTTGGATTCGACAACTGGAGAGACTGCTTTCTTTTCATGTAGTTCTTCGACGTGTTTGGTCTCTGTCGTAGTTTCGTCTTTAGCTTCCTCAGTTTCTGCTTCTTCAGTTGCAATTTCAGTCACAGGAGAAACTGGTTTCTCAGCTTTTTCTGGTTTGGATTCGACAACTGGAGAGACTGCTTTCTTTTCATGTAGTTCTTCGACGTGTTTGATCTCAGTCGTAATTTCATCTCTAGTTTCCTCAGTTTCTGTTTCTTCAGTTGCGATTTCAGTCACAGGAGAAACTGGTTTCACAGCTTCATCTGGTTTGGATTCGACAACTGGAGAGACTGCTTTCTTTTCATGTAGTTCTTCGACGTGTTTGGTCTCAGTCGTAATTTCGTCTTTAGTTTCCTCAGTTTCTGTTTCTTCAGTTGCGATTTCAGTCACAGGAGAAACTGGTTTCTCAGCTTCATCTGGTTTGGATTTGACAACTGGAGACACTGCTTTCTTTTCATGTAGTTCTTCGACATGTTTGGTCTCAGTCGTAGTTTCGTCTTTAGCTTCCTCAGTTTCTGCTTCTTCAGTTGCAATTTCAGTCACAGGAGAAACTGGTTTCACAGCTTCATCTGGTTTGGATTCGACAACTGGAGAGACTGCTTTCTTTTCATGTAGTTCTTCGACGTGTTTGGTCTCAGTCGTAATTTCATCTCTAGTTTCCTCAGTTTCTGTTTCTTCAGTTGCGATTTCAGTCACAGGAGAAACTGGTTTCACAGCTTCATCTGGTTTGGATTCGACAACTGGAGAGACTGCTTTCTTTTCATGTAGTTTTCCGACGTGTTTGGTCTCAGTCGTAATTTCATCTCTTGTTTCCTCAGTTTCTGCTTCTTCAGTTGCAATTTCAATCACAGGAGAAACTGGTTTCTCAGCTTTTTCTGGTTTGGATTCGAACACTGGAGAGACTGCTTTCTTTTCATGTAATTCTTCGACGTGTTTGGTCTCTGTCGTAATTTCGTCTTTAGCTTCCTTAGTTTCTGATTCTTCAGTTGCAATTTCAGTTTCTGTTTCTTCAGTTGCGATGTCAGTCACAGGAGAAACTGGTTTCTCAGCTTCATCTGGTTTGGATTCAACAACTGGAGAGACTGCTTTCTTTTCATGTAGTTCTTCGACGTGTTTGGTCTCTGTCGTAGTTTCGTCTTTAGCTTCTTCAGTTTCTGCTTCTTCAGTTGCAATTTCAGTCACAGGAGAAACTGGTTTCTCAGCTTTTTCTGGTTTGGATTCGACAACTGGAGAGACTGCTTTCTTTTCATGTAGTTCTTCGACGTGTTTGGTCTCTGTCGTAATTTCGTCTTTAGCTTCCTCAGTTTCTGCTTCTTCAGTTGCAATTTCAGTTTCTGTTTCTTCAGTTGCGATTTCAGTCTCAGGAGAAACTGGTTTCTCAGCTTTTTCTGGTTTGGATTCGACAACTGGAGAGACTGCTCTCTTTTCATGTAGTTCTTCGACGTGTTTGGTCTCTGTCGTTATATCGTCTTTAGCTTCCTCAGTTTCTGCTTCTTCAGTTGCAATTTCAGTCACAGGAGAAACTGGTTTCTCAGCTTTTTCTGGTTTGGATTCGACAACTGGAGAGACTGCTTTCTTTTCATGTAGTTCTTCGACGTGTTTGGTCTCTGTCGTAATTTCGTCTTTAGCTTCCTCAGTTTCTGCTTCTTCAGTTGCAATTTCAGTTTCTGTTTCTTCAGTTGCGATTTCAGTCTCAGGAGAAACTGGTTTCTCAGCTTTTTCTGGTTTGGATTCGACAACTCGAGAGACTGCTTTCTTTTCATGTAGTTCTTCGACGTGTTTGGTCTCAGTCGTAATTTCGTCTTTAGCTTCCTCAGTTTCTGCTTCTTCAGTTGCAATTTCAGTCACAGTAGAAACTGGTTTCTCAGCTTTTTCTGGTTTGGATTCGACAACTGGAGAGACTGCTTTCTTTTCATGTAGTTCTTCGACGTGTTTGGTCTCAGTCGTAATTTCATCTCTAGTTTCCTCAGTTTCTGTTTCTTCAGTTGCGATTTCAGTCACAGGAGAAACTGGTTTCACAGCTTCATCTGGTTTGGATTCGACAACTGGAGAGACTGCTTCCTTTTCATGTAGTTCTTCGACGTGTTTGGTCTCAGTCGTAATTTCGTCTTTAGCTTCCTCAGTTTCTGTTTCTTCAGTTGCGATTTCAGTCACAGGAGAAACTGGTTTCTCAGCTTTTTCTGGTTTGGATTCGACAACTGGAGAGACTGCTTTCTTTTCATGTAGTTCTTCGACGTGTTTGGTCTCTGTCGTAATTTCGTCTTTAGTTTCCTCAGTTTCTGTTTCTTCAGTTGCGATTTCAGTCACAGGAGGAACTGGTTTCTCAGCTTCATCTGGTTTGGATATGACAATTGGAGAGACTGCTTTCTTTTCATGTAGTTTTCCGACGTGTTTGGTCTCTGTCGTAATTTCGTCTTTAGCTTCCTCAGTTTCTGCGTCTTCAGTTGCAATTTCAGTCACAGGAGAAATTGGTTTCTCAGTTTTATCTGGTTTGGATTCGACAACTGGAGAGACAGCTCTCTTTTCATGTAGTTCTTCGACGTGTTTGGGTTCAGTCATAATTTCGTCTTTAGGTTCCTCAGTTTCTGCTTCTCTAGTTGCGATTTCAGTCGCAGGAGAAACTGGTTTCTCAGCTTTATCTGGTTTGGGTTCGACAACTGGAGAGACTGCTCTCTTTACATGTAGTTCTTCGACGTGTTTGGTCTCAGTCGTAATTTCGTCTTTAGGTTCCTCAGTTTCTGCTTCTTTAGTTGCGATTTCAGTCGCAGGAGAAACTGGTTTCTTAGCTTTATCTGGTTTGGATTCGACAACTGGAGAGACTGTTCTCTTTTCATGTAGTTCTTCTACGTGTTTGGTCTCAGTCGTAGTTTCGTCTTTAGCTTCCTCAGTTGCAATTTCAGTCACAGGAGAAACTGGTTTCTCAGTTTTTTCTGGTTTGGATTCGACAACTGGAGAGACAGCTTTCTTTTCATGTAGTTCTTCGACGTGTTTGGTCTCTGTCGTAATTTCGTCTTTAGCTTCCTCAGTTTCTGCTTCTTCAGTTGCAATTTCAGTTTCTGTTTCTTCAGTTGTGATTTCAGTCACAGGAGAAACTGGTTTCTCAGCTTTTTCTGGTTTGGATTCGACAACTGGAGAGACTGCTTTCTTTTCATGTAGTTCTTCTACGTGTTTGGTCTCAGTCGTAATTTCGTCTTTAGCTTCCTCAGTTTCTGCTTCTTCAGTTGCAATTTCAGTCACAGGAGGAACTGGTTTCTCAGCTTCATCTGGTTTGGATTCGACAACTGGAGAGACTGCTCTCTTTTCATGTAGTTCTTCGACGTGTTTGGTCTCTGTCGTTATATCGTCTTTAGCTTCCTCAGTTTCTGCTTCTTCAGTTGCAATTTCAGTCACAGGAGAAACTGGTTTCTCAGCTTTTTCTGGTTTGGATTCGACAACTGGAGAGACTGCTTTCTTTTCATGTAGTTCTTCGACGTGTTTGGTCTCTGTCGTAATTTCGTCTTTAGCTTCCTCAGTTTCTGCTTCTTCAGTTGCAATTTCAGTTTCTGTTTCTTCAGTTGCGATTTCAGTCTCAGGAGAAACTGGTTTCTCAGCTTTTTCTGGTTTGGATTCGACAACTGGAGAAACTGCTCTCTTTTCATGTAGTTCTTCGATGTGTTTGGTCTCTGTCGTTATATCGTCTTTAGCTTCCTCAGTTTCTGCTTCTTCAGTTGCAATTTCAGTCACAGTAGAAACTGGTTTCTCAGCTTTTTCTGGTTTGGATTCGACAACTGGAGAGACTGCTTTCTTTTCATGTAGTTCTTCGACGTGTTTGGTCTCTGTCGTAATTTCGTCTTTAGCTTCCTCAGTTTCTGCTTCTTCAGTTGCAATTTCAGTTTCTGTTTCTTCAGTTGCGATTTCAGTCTCAGGAGAAACTGGTTTCTCAGCTTTTTCTTGTTTGGATTCGACAACTCGAGAGACTGCTTTCTTTTCATGTAGTTCTTCGACGTGTTTGGTCTCAGTCGTAATTTCGTCTTTAGCTTCCTCAGTTTCTACTTCTTCAGTTGCAATTTCAGTCACAGGAGAAACTGGTTTCTCAGCTTTTTCTGGTTTGGATTCGACAACTGGAGAGACTGCTTTCTTTTCATGTAGTTCTTCGACGTGTTTGGTCTCAGTCGTAATTTCATCTCTAGGTTCCTCAGTTTCTGTTTCTTCAGTTGCGATTTCAGTCACAGGAGAAACTGGTTTCTCAGCTTTTTCTGGTTTTGATTCGACAACTGGAGAGACTGCTCTCTTTTCATGTAGTTCTTCGACGTGTTTGGTCTCTGTCGTAATTTCGTCTTTAGCTTCCTCAGTTTCTGCTTCTTCAGTTGCAATTTCAGTTTCTGTTTCTTCAGTTGTGATTTCAGTCACAGGAGAAACTGGTTTCTCAGCTTTTTCTGGTTTGGATTCGACAACTGGAGAGACTGCTTTCTTTTCATGTAGTTCTTCTACGTGTTTGGTCTCAGTCGTAATTTCGTCTTTAGCTTCCTCAGTTTCTGCTTCTTCAGTTGCAATTTCAGTCACAGGAGGAACTGGTTTCTCAGCTTCATCTGGTTTGGATTCGACAACTGGAGAGACTGCTCTCTTTTCATGTAGTTCTTCGACGTGTTTGGTCTCTGTCGTTATATCGTCTTTAGCTTCCTCAGTTTCTGCTTCTTCAGTTGCAATTTCAGTCACAGGAGAAACTGGTTTCTCAGCTTTTTCTGGTTTGGATTCGACAACTGGAGAGACTGCTTTCTTTTCATGTAGTTCTTCGATGTGTTTGGTCTCTGTCGTAATTTCGTCTTTAGCTTCCTCAGTTTCTGCTTCTTCAGTTGCAATTTCAGTTTCTGTTTCTTCAGTTGCGATTTCAGTCTCAGGAGAAACTGGTTTCTCAGCTTTTTCTGGTTTGGATTCGACAACTGGAGAAACTGCTCTCTTTTCATGTAGTTCTTCGACGTGTTTGGTCTCTGTCGTTATATCGTCTTTAGCTTCCTCAGTTTCTGCTTCTTCAGTTGCAATTTCAGTCACAGTAGAAACTGGTTTCTCAGCTTTTTCTGGTTTGGATTCGACAACTGGAGAGACTGCTTTCTTTTCATGTAGTTCTTCGACGTGTTTGGTCTCTGTCGTAATTTCGTCTTCAGCTTCCTCAGTTTCTGCTTCTTCAGTTGCAATTTCAGTTTCTGTTTCTTCAGTTGCGATTTCAGTCTCAGGAGAAACTGGTTTCTCAGCTTTTTCTGGTTTGGATTCGACAACTCGAGAGACTGCTTTCTTTTCATGTAGTTCTTCGACGTGTTTGGTCTCAGTCGTAATTTCGTCTTTAGCTTCCTCAGTTTCTACTTCTTCAGTTGCAATTTCAGTCACAGGAGAAACTGGTTTCTCAGCTTTTTCTGGTTTGGATTCGACAACTGGAGAGACTGCTTTCTTTTCATGTAGTTCTTCGACGTGTTTGGTCTCAGTCGTAATTTCATCTCTAGTTTCCTCAGTTTCTGTTTCTTCAGTTGCGATTTCAGTCACAGGAGAAACTGGTTTCACAGCTTCATCTGGTTTGGATTCGACAACTGGAGAGACTGCTTTCTTTTCATGTAGTTCTTCGACGTGTTTGGGCTCATTCGTAATTTCGTCTTTAGCTTCCTCCGTTTCTGTTTCTTCAGTTGCGATTTCAGTCACAGGAGAAACTGGTTTCTCAGCTTTTTCTGGTTTGGATTCGATAACTGGAGAGACTGCTTTCTTTTCATGTAGTTCTTCGACGTGTTTGGTCTCAGTCGTAATTCCATCTCTAGTTTCCTCAGTTTCTGTTTCTTCAGTTGCGATTTCAGTCACAGGAGAAACTGGTTTCACAGTTTCATCTGGTTTGGATTCGACAACTGGAGAGACTGCTTTCTTTTCATGTAGTTCTTCGACGTGTTTGGTCTCAGTCGTAATTTCGTCTTTAGCTTCCTCAGTTTCTGCTTCTTCAGTTGCAATTTCAGTTTCATGAGAAACTGATTTCTCAGCTTTTTCTGGTTTGGATTCGACAACTGGAGAGACTGCTTTCTTTTCATGTAGTTCTTCGACGTGTTTGGTCTCTGTCGTAATTTTGTCTTTAGCTTCCTCAGTTTCTACTTCTTCAGTTGCAATTTCAGTCACAGGAGAAATTTGTTTCTCAGCTTCATCTGGTTTGGATTCGACAACTGGAGAGACTGCTCTCTTTTCATGTAGTTCTTCGACGTGTTTGGTCTCAGTCATAATTTCGTCTTTAGGTTCCTCAGTTTCTACTTCTTTAGTTGCGATTCCAGTCGCAGGAGAAACTGGTTTCTTAGCTTTATCTGGTTTGGGTTCGACAGCTGGAGAGACTGCTCTCTTTTCATGTAGTTCTTCGACGTGTTTGGTCTCAGTCGTAATTTCGTCTTTAGCTTCCTCAGTTTCTGTTTCTTCAGTTGCGATTTCAGTCACAGGAGAAACTGGTTTCTTAGCTTTTTCTGGTTTGGATTCGACAACTGGAGAGACTGCTTTCATTTCATGTAGTTCTTCGACGTGTTTGGTCTCTGTCGTAATTTCGTCTTTAGTTTCCTCACTTTCTGTTTCTTCAGTTGCGATTTCAGTCACAGGAGAAACTGGTTTCTCAGCTTCATCTGGTTTGGTTTTGACAACTGGAGAGACTGCTTTCTTTTCATGTAGTTCTTCGACGTGTTTGGTCTCTGTCGTAATTTCGTCTTTAGCTTCCTCAGTTTCTACTTCTTCAGTTGCAATTTCAGTCACAGGAGAAATTGGTTTCTCAGCTTCATCTGGTTTGGATTCGACAACTGGAGAGACTGCTTTCTTTTCATGTAGTTCTTCGACGTGTTTGGTCTCAGTCGTAATTTCGTCTTTAGCTTCCTCAGTTTCTGCTTCTTCAGTTGCAATTTCAGTTTCTGTTTCTTCAGTTGCGATTTCAGTCACAGGAGAAACTGGTTTCTCAGCTTTTTCTGGTGTGGATTCGACAACTGGAGAGACTGCTCTCTTTTCATGTAGTTCTTCGACGTGTTTGGTCTCAGTCGTAATTTCGTCTTTAGCTTCCTCCGTTTCTGTTTCTTCAGTTGCGATTTCAGTCACAGGAGAAACTGGTTTCTCAGATTTTTCTGGTTTGGATTCGACAACTGGAGAGACTGCTTTCTTTTCATGTAGTTCTTCGACGTGTTTGGTCTCAGTCGTAATTTCATCTCTAGTTTCCTCAGTTTCTGTTTCTTCAGTTGCGATTTCAGTCACAGGAGAAACTGGTTTCACAGCTTCATTTGGTTTGGATTCGACAACTGGAGAGACTGCTTTCTTTTCATGTAGTTCTTCGACGTGTTTGGTCTCAGTCGTAATTTCATCTCTAGTTTCCTCAGTTTCTGTTTCTTCAGTTGCGATTTCAGTCACAGGAGAAACTGGTTTCTCAGCTTCATCTGGTTTGGATTTGACAACTGGAGAGACTGCTTTCTTCTCATGTAGTTCTTCGACGTGTTTGGTCTCAGTCGTAATTTCGTCTTTAGCTTCCTCAGTTTCTGCTTCTTCAGTTGCAATTTCAGTCTCAGAAGAAACTGGTTTCTCCGCTTTTTTTGGTTTGGATTCGACAACTGGAGAGACTGCTTTCTTTTCATGTAGTTCTTCGACGTGTTTGGTCTCTGTCGTAATTTCGTCTTTAGCTTCCGCAGTTTCTGCCTTTTCAGTTGCAATTTCAGTCTCAGGAGAAACTGGTTTCTCAGCTTTTTCTGGTTTGGATTCGACAACTGGAGAGACTGCTTTCTTTTCATGTAGTTCTTCGACGTGTTTGGTCTCAGTCGTAATTTCGTCTTTAGCTTCCTCAGTTTCTGCTTCTTCAGTTGCAATTTCAGTCTCAGGAGAAACTGGTTTCTCAGCTTTTTCTGGTTTTGATTCGACAACTGGAGAGACTGCTTTCTTTTCATGTAGTTCTTCGACGTGTTTGGTCTCAGTCGTAATTTCGTCTTTAGCTTCCTCAGTTTCTGCTTCTTCAGTTGCAATTTCAGTTTCTGTTTCTTCAGTTGCGATTTCAGTCACAGGAGAGACTGGTTTCTCAGCTTTTTCTGGTGTGGATTCGACAACTGGAGAGACTGCTTTCTTTTCATGTAGTTCTTCGACGTGTTTGGTCTCAGTCGTAATTTTGTCTTTAGCTTCCTCAGTTTCTGCTTCTTCAGTTGCAATTTCAGTTTCTGTTTCTTCAGTTGCAATTTCAGTCACAGGAGAAATTGGTTTCTCAGCTTCATCTGGTTTGGATTCGACAACTGGAGAGACAGCTCTCTTTTCATGTAGTTCTTCGACGTGTTTGGGTTCAGTCATAATTTCGTCTTTAATTTCCTCAGTTTCTGCTTCTTTAGTTGCGATTTCAGTCGCAGGAGAATCTTCTGGTTTGGATTCGACAACTGGAGAGACTGCTCTCTTTTGATGTAGTTCTTCTACGTGTTTGGTCTCAGTCGTAATTTCGTCTTTAGCTTCCTCAGTTGCAATTTCAGTCACAGGAGAAACTGGTTTCTCAGCTTTTTCTGGTTTGGATTCGACAACTGGAGAGACTGCTTTCTTTTCATGTAGTTCTTCAACGTGTTTGGTCTCAGTCGTAATTTCGTCTTTAGCTTCCTCAGTTTCTGCTTCTTCAGTTGCAATTTCAGTCACAGGAGAAACTGGTTTCTCAGCTTTTTCTGGTTTGGATTCGACAACTGGAGAGACTGCTTTCTTTTCATGTAGTTCTTCGCCGTGTTTGGTCTCTGTCGTAATTTCGTCTTTAGCTTCCTCAGTTTCTGCTTCTTCAGTTGCAATTTCAGTTTCTGTTTCTTCAGTTGCGATTTCAGTCACAGGAGAAACTGGTTTCTCAGCTTCATCTGGTTTGGATTCGACAACTGGAGAGACTGCTCTCTTTTCATGTAGTTCTTCGACGTGTTTGGGTTCATTCATAATTTCGTCTTTAGTTTCCTCAGTTTCTGCTTCTTTAGTTGCGATTTCAGTCGCAGGAGAAACTGGTTTCTTAGCTTTTTCTGGTTTGGATTCGACAACTGGAGAGACTGCTTTCTTTTCATGTAGTTCTTCGACGTGTTTGGTCTCAGTCGTAATTTCGTCTTTAGTTTCCTCAGTTTCTGCTTCTTCAGTTGCGATTTCAGTCACAGGAGAAACTGGTTTCTCAGCTTCATCTGGTTTGGATTCAACAACTGGAGAGACTGCTTTCTTTTCATGTAGTTCTTCGACGTGTTTGGTCTCTGTCGTAATTTCGTCTTTAGTGTCCTCAGTTTCTGTTTCTTCAGTTGCGATTTCAGTCACAGGAGAAACTGGTTTCTCAGCTTCATCTGGTTTGGATTCAACAACTGGAGAGACTGCTTTCTTTTCATGTAGTTCTTCGACGTGTTTGGTCTCAGTCGTAATTTCGTCTTTAGCTTCCTCAGTTTCTATTTTTTCAGTTGCAATTTCAGTCACAGAAGAAACTGGTTTCTCAGCTTCATCTGGTTTGGATTCGACAACTGGAGAGACTGCTCTCTTTTCATGTAGTTCTTCGACGTGTTTGGGTTCAGTCATAATTTCGTCTTTAGTTTCCTCAGTTTCTGCTTCTTTAGTTGCGATTTCAGTCGCAGGAGAAACTGGTTTCTTAGCTTTTTCTGGTTTGGATTCGACAACTGGAGAGACTGCTTTCTTTTCATGTAGTTCTTCGACGTGTTTGGTCTCTGTCGTAATTTCGTCTTTAGTTTCCTCAGTTTCTGTTTCTTCAGTTGCGATTTCAGTCACAGGAGAAACTGGTTTCTCAGCTTCATCTGGTTTGGATTCTACAACTGGAGAGACTGCTTTCTTTTCATGTAGTTCTTCGACGTGTTTGGTCTCTGTCGTAATTTCGTCTTTAGCTTCCTCAGTTTCTACTTCTTCAGTTGCAATTTCAGTCACAGAAGAAACTGGTTTCTCAGCTTCATCTGGTTTGGGTTCGACAGCTGGAGAGACTGCTCTCCTTTCATGTAGTTCTTCGACGTGTTTGGTCTCAGTCATAATTTCGTCTTTAGCTTCCTCAGTTTCTACTTCTTCAGTTGCGATTTCAGTCACAGGAGAAACTGGTTTCTCAGCTTCATCTGGTTTGGATTCTACAACTGGAGAGACTGCTTTCTTTTCATGTAGTTCTTCGACGTGTTTGGTCTCTGTCGTAATTTCGTCTTTAGCTTCCTCAGTTTCTACTTCTTCAGTTGCGATTTCAGTCACAGGAGAAACTGGTTTCTCAGCTTCATCTGGTTTGGAATCTACAACTGGAGAGACGGCTTTCTTTTCATGTAGTTCTTCGACGTGTTTGGTCTCTGTCGTAATTTCGTCTTTAGTTTCCTCAGTTTCTGTTTCTTCAGTTGCGATTTCAGTCTTAGAAGAAACTGGTTTCTCAGCTTCATCTGGTTTGGATTCGACAACTGGAGAGACTGCTTTCTTTTCATGTAGTTCTTCGACGTGTTTGGTCTCAGTCGTAATTCCGTCTTCAGCTTCCTCAGTTTCTGTTTCTTCAGTTGCGCTTTCAGTCACAGGAGAAACTGGTTTCTCAGCTTTTTCTGGTTTGGATTCGACAACTGGGGAGACTGCTTTCTTTTCATGTAGTTTTTCGACGTGTTTGGTCTCTTTCGTAATTTCTTCTTTAGCTTCCTCAGTTTCTGTTTCTTCAGTTGCAATTTCAGTTTCTGTTTTTTCAGTTGCGATTTCACTCACAGGAGAAACTGGTTTCTCAGCTTTTTCTGGTTTGGATTCGACAACTGGAGAGACTGCTTTCTTTTCATGTAGTTCTTCGACGTGTTTGGTCTCAGTCGTAATTTCGTCTTTAGTTTTCTCAGTTTCTGCTTCTTCAGTTGCAATTTCAGTCTCAGGAGAAACTGGTTTCTCAGCTTTTTCTGGTTTGGATTCGACAACTGGAGAGACTGCTTTCTTTTCATGTAGTTCTTCGACGTGTTTGGTCTCAGTCGTAATTTCGTCTTCAGCTTCCTCAGTTTCTGTTTCTTCAGTTGCGCTTTCAGTCACAGGAGAAACTGGTTTCTCAGCTTTTTCTGGTTTGGATTCGACAACTGGGGAGACTGCTTTCTTTTCATGTAGTTTTTCGACGTGTTTGGTCTCTTTCGTAATTTCTTCTTTAGCTTCCTCAGTTTCTGTTTCTTCAGTTGCAATTGCAGTTTCTGTTTTTTCAGTTGCGATTTCACTCACAGGAGAAACTGGTTTCTCAGCTTTTTCTGGTTTGGATTCGACAACTGGAGAGACTGCTTTCTTTTCATGTAGTTCTTCGACGTGTTTGGTCTCAGTCGTAATTTCGTCTTTAGCTTCCTCAGTTTCTGCTTCTTCAGTTGCAATTTCAGTCTCAGGAGAAACTGGTTTCTCAGCTTTTTCTGGTTTGGATTCGACAACTGGAGAGACTGCTTTCTTTTCATGTAGTTCTTCGACGTGTTTGGTCTCAGTCGTAATTTCGTCTTCAGCTTCCTCAGTTTCTGTTTCTTCAGTTGCGCTTTCAGTCACAGGAGAAACTGGTTTCTCAGCTTTTTCTGGTTTGGATTCGACAACTGGGGAGACTGCTTTCTTTTCATGTAGTTTTTCGACGTGTTTGGTCTCTTTCGTAATTTCTTCTTTAGCTTCCTCAGTTTCTGTTTCTTCAGTTGCAATTTCAGTTTCTGTTTTTTCAGTTGCGATTTCACTCACAGGAGAAACTGGTTTCTCAGCTTTTTCTGGTTTGGATTCGACAACTGGAGAGACTGCTTTCTTTTCATGTAGTTCTTCGACGTGTTTGGTCTCAGTCGTAATTTCGTCTTCAGCTTCCTCAGTTTCTGTTTCTTCAGTTGCGCTTTCAGTCACAGGAGAAACTGGTTTCTCAGCTTTTTCTGGTTTGGATTCGACAACTGGGGAGACTGCTTTCTTTTCATGTAGTTTTTCGACGTGTTTGGTCTCTTTCGTAATTTCTTCTTTAGCTTCCTCAGTTTCTGTTTCTTCAGTTGCAATTTCAGTTTCTGTTTTTTCAGTTGCGATTTCACTCACAGGAGAAACTGGTTTCTCAGCTTTTTCTGGTTTGGATTCGACAACTGGAGAGACTGCTTTCTTTTCATGTAGTTCTTCGACGTGTTTGGTCTCAGTCGTAATTTCGTCTTTAGCTTCCTCAGTTTCTGCTTCTTCAGTTGCAATTTCAGTCACAGGAGAAACTGGTTTCTCAGCGTCATCTGGTTTGGATTCGACAACTGGAAAGACTGCTTTCTTTTCATGTAGTTCTTCGACGTGTTTGGGCTCTGTCGTAATTTCGTCTTTAGCTTCCTCAGTTTCTGCTTCTTCAGTTGCAATTTCAGTCTCAGGAGAAACTGGTTTCTCAGCTTTTTCTGGTTTGGATTCGACAACTGGAGAGACTGCTTTCTTTTCATGTAGTTCTTCGACGTGTTTGGTCTCAGTCGTAATTTCGTCTTTAGCTTCCTCAGTTTCTGCTTCTTCAGTTGCAATTTCAGTTTCCATTTCTTCAGTTGCGATTTCAGTCTTAGGAGAAACTGGTTTCTCAGCTTTTTCTGGTGTGGATTCGACAACTGGAGAGACTGCTTTCTTTTCATGTAGTTCTTCGACGTGTTTGGTCTCAGTCGTAATTTCGTCTTTAGCTCTCTCAGTTTCTGCTATTTCAGTTTCTGTTTCTTCAGTTGCAATTTCAGTCACAGGAGAAATTGGTTTCTCAGCTTCATCTGGTTTGGATTCGACAACTGGAGAGACTGCTCTCTTTCCATGTAGTTCTTCTACGTGTTTGGTCTCTGTCGTAATTTCGTCTTTAGCTTCCTCAGTTGCAATTTCAGTCACAGGAGAAACTGATTTCTCAACCTTTTCTGGTTTGGATTCGACAACTGGAGAGACTGCTTTCTTTTCATGTAGTTCTTCGACGTGTTTAGTCTCTGTCGTAATTTCGTCATTAGCTTCCTCAGTTTCTGCTTCTTCAGTTGCAATTTCAGTTTCTGTTTCTTCAGTTGCGATTTCAGTCACAGGAGAAACTGGTTTCTCAGCTTTTTCTGGTTTGGATTCGACAACTGGAGAGACTGCTTTCTTTTCATGTAGTTCTTCGACTTGTTTGGTCTCAGTCGTAATTTCGTCTTTAGCTTCCTCAGTTTCTGCTTCTTCAGTTGCAATTTCAGTCTCAGGAGAAACTGGTTTCTCAGCTTTTTCTGGTTTGGATTCGACAACTGGAGAGACTGCTTTCTTTTCATGTAGTTCTTCGACGTGTTTGGTCTCTTTCGTAATTTCTTCTTTAGCTTCCTCAGTTTCTGTTTCTTCAGTTGCAATTTCAGTTTCTGTTTTTTCAGTTGCGATTTCACTCACAGGAGAAACTGGTTTCTCAGCTTTTTCTGGTTTGGATTCGACAACTGGAGAGACTGCTTTCTTTTCATGTAGTTCTTCGACGTGTTTGGTCTCAGTCGTAATTTCGTCTTTAGTTTTCTCAGTTTCTGTTTCTTCAGTTTCGATTTCAGTCACAGGAGAAACAGGTTTCTCAGCTTTTTCTGGTTTGGATTCGACAACTGGAGAGACTGCTTTCTTTTCATGTAGTTCTTCGACGTGTTTGGTCTCTGTCGTTATTTCGTCTTTAGCTTCCTCAGTTTCTGCTTCTTCAGTTGCAATTTCAGTCTCAGGAGATACAGGTTTCTCAGCTTTTTCTGGTTTGGATTCGACAACTGGAGAGACTGCTTTCTTTTCATGTAGTTCTTCGACGTGTTTGGTCTCTGTCGTAATTTCGTCTTTAGCTTCCTCAGTTTCTGCTTCTTCAGTTGCAATTTCAGTCTCAGGAGAAACAGGTTTCTCAGCTTTTTCTGGTTTGGATTCGACAACTGGAGAGACTGCTTTCTTTTCATGTAGTTCTTCGACGTGTTTGGTCTCTGTCGTAATTTCGTCTTTAGCTTTCTCAGTTTCTGCTTTTTCAGTTGCAATTTCAGTCACAGGAGAAACTGATTTCTCAGCTTCATCTGGTTTGGATTCGACAACTGGAGAGACAGCTCTCTTTTCATGTAGTTCTTCGACGTGTTTGGTCTTAGTCGTAATTTCGTCTTTAGCTTCCTCAGTTGCAATTTCAGTCACAGGAGAAACTGGTTTCTCAGTTTCATCTGGTTTTGATTCGACAACTGGAGAGACTGCTTTCTTTTCATGTAGTTCTTCGACGTGTTTGGTCTCAGTCGTAATTTCGTCTTTAGCTTCCTCAGTTTCTGCTTCTTCAGTTGCAATTTCAGTCACAGGAGAAACTGGTTTCTCAGCTTCATCTGGTTTGGATTCGACAACTGGAGAGACTGCTTTCTTTTCATGTAGTTTTTCGACGTGTTTGGTCTCAGTCGTAATTTCGTCTTTAGTTTCCTCAGTTTCTGTTTCTTCAGTTGCGATTTCAGTCACAGGAGAAACTGGTTTCTCAGCTTCATCTGGTTTGTATTCGACAGCTGGAGAGACTGCTCTCTTTTCATGTAGTTCTTCGACGTGTTTGGTCTTAGTCGTAATTTCGTCTTTAGCTTCCTCAGTTGCAATTTCAGTCACAGGAGAAACTGGTGTCTCAATTTCATCTGGTTTGGATTCGACAACTGGAGAGACTGCTTTCGTTTCATGTAGTTCTTCGACGTGTTTGGTCTCAGTCGTAATTTCGTCTTTAGCTTCCTCAGTTTCTGCTTCTTCAGTTGCAATTTCAGTCACAGGAGAAACTGGTTTCTCAGCTTCATCTGGTTTGGATTCGACAGCTGAAGAGACTGCTCTCTTTTCATGTAGTTCTTCGACGTGTTTGGGATCAGTCATAATTTCGTTTCTAGTTTCCTCAGTTCCTGTTTCTTCAGTTGCGATTTCAGTCACAGGAGAAACTGATTTCTCAGTTTCATTTTGTTTGGATTCGACAGCTGGAGAGACTGCTTTCTTTTCATGTAGTTCTTCGACGTGTTTGGTCTCTGTCGTAATTTCGTCTTTAGCTTCCCCAGTTTCTGCTTCTTCAGTTGCAATTTCAGTCACAGGAGAAACTGGTTTCTCAGGTTCATCTGGTTTGGATTCGACAACTGGAGAGACTGCTTTCTTTTCATGTAGTTCTTCGACGTGTTTGGTCTCAGTCGTAATTTCGTCTTTAGCTTCCTCAGTTGCAATTTCAGTCACAGGAGAAACTGGTTTCTCAGTTTCATCTGGTTTGGATTCGACAACTGGAGAGACTGCTTTCTTTTCATGTAGTTCTTCGACGTGTTTGGTCTCAGTCGTAATTTCGTCTTTAGCTTCCTCAGTTGCGATTTCAGTCACAGGAGAAACTGGTTTCTCAGTTTCATTTTGTTTGGATTCGACAGCTGGAGAGACTGCTTTCTTTTCATGTAGTTCTTCGACGTGTTTGGTCTCTGTCGTAATTTCGTCTTTAGCTTCCCCAGTTTCTGCTTCTTCAGTTGCAATTTCAGTCACAGGAGCAACTGGTTTCTCAGGTTCATCTGGTTTGGATTCGACAACTGGAGAGGCTGCTTTCTTTTCATGTAGTTCTTCGATGTGTTTGGTCTCAGTCGTAATTGCGTCTTTAGCATCCTCAGTTTCTGCTTTTTCAGTTGCAATTTCAGTCACAGGAGAAACTGGTTTCTCAGTTTCATCTGGTTTTGATTCGACAACTGGAGAGACTGCTCTCTTTTCATGTAGTTCTTCGACGTGTTTGGTCTCAGTCGTAATTTCGCCTTTAGCTTCCTCAGTTTCTGTTTCTTCAGTTGCGATTTCAGTCACAGGAGAAACTGGTTTCTCAGCTTCATCTGGTTTGGATTCGACAACTGGAGAGACTGCTTTCTTTTCATGTAGTTCTTCTACGTGTTTGGTCTTAGTCGTAATTTCGTCTTTAGCTTCCTCAGTTGCAATTTCAGTCACAGGAGAAACTGGTTTCTCAGTTTCATCTGGTTTGGATTCGACAACTGGAGAGACTGCTTTCTTTTCATGTAGTTCTTCGACGTGTTTGGTCTCAGTCGTAATTTCGTCTTTAGCTTCCTCAGTTTCTGCTTCTTCAGTTGCAATTTCAGTCACAGGAGAAACTGGTTTCTCAGCTTCATCTGGTTTGGATTCGACAACTGGAGAGACTGCTTTCTTTTCATGTAGTTCTTCGACGTGTTTGGTCTCAGTCGTAATTTCGTCTTTAGCTTCCTCAGTTTCTGTTTCTTCAGTTGCGATTTCAGTCACAGGAGAAACTGGTTTCTCAGCTTCATCTGGTTTGGATTCGAAAACTGGGGAGACTGGTTTCTTTTCATGTAGTTCTTCGACGTGTTTGGTCTCAGTCGTAATTTCGTCCTTAGCTTTCTCAGTTTCTGCAATTTCAGTCACAGAAGAAACTGATTTCTCAGCTTCATCTGGTTTGGATTCGACAACTGGATAAACTACTCTCTTTTCATGTAGTTCTTCTACGTGTTCGGTCTCAGTCGTAATTTCGTCTTTAGCTTCCTCAGTTTCAATTTCAGTCACAGGAGAAACTGGTTTCTCAGTTTCATCCGGTCTGGATTCGACATTTGGAGAGACTGCTCTCTTTTCATGTAGTTCTTCGACGTGTTTGGTCTCAGTCGTAATTTCGTCTTTAGTTTCCTCAGTTTCTGTTTCTTCAGTTGCGATTTCAGTCACAGGAGAAACTGGTTTCTCAGCTTCATCTGGTTTGGATTCGACAACTGGAGAGACTGCTTTCTTTTCATGTAGTTCTTCGACGTGTTTATTCTCTATAATAATTTCGTCTTTAGCTTCCTCAGTTTCTGCTTCTTCAGTTGCAATTTCATTCACAGGAGAAACTGGTTTCTCAGCTTTTTCTGGTTTGGATTCGACAACTGGAGAGACTGCTTTCTTTTCATGTAGTTCTTCGACGTGTTTGGTCTCTGTCGTAATTTCGTCTTTAGCTTCCTCAGTTTCTGTTTCTTCAGTTGCGATTTCAGTCACAGGAGAAACTGTTTTCTCAGCTTTATCTGGTTTGGATTCGACAACTGGAGAGACTGCTTCCTCTTCATGTAGTTCTTCGACGTGTTTGGGTTCAGTCGTAATTTCGTCTTCAGGTTCCTCAGTTTCTGTTTCTTCAGTTGCGATTTCAGTCACAGGAGAAACTGGTTTCTCAGCTTCATCTGGTTTGGATTCGACAACTGGAGAGACTGCTCTCTTTTCATGTAGTTCTTCGACGTGTTTGGTCTCCGTCGTAATTTCGTCTTTAGCTTTCTTAGTTTCTGCTTCTTCAGTTGCGATTTCAGTCACAGGAGAAACTGGTTTCTCAGCTTCATCTGGTTTGGATTCGACAACTGGAGAGGCTGCTTTCTTTTCATGTAGTTCTTCGACGTGTTTGGTCTCAGTCGTTATTTCGTCTTTAGTTTCCTCAGTTTCTGCTTCTTCAGTTGCGATTTCAGTCACAGGAGAAACTGGTTTCTCAGCTTTTTCTGGTTTGGATTCGACAACTGGAGAGACTGCTTTCTTTTCATGTAGTTCATCGACGTGTTTGGTCTCTGTCGTAATTTCGTCTTTAGCTTCCTCAGTTTCTGCTTTTTCAGTTGCAATTTCAGTCACAGGAGAAACTGGTTTCTCAGCTTTTTCTGGTTTGGATTCGACAACTGGAGAGACTGCTTCCTCTTCATGTAGTTCTTCGACGTGTTTGGTCTCTGTCGTAATTTCGTCTTTAGCTTCCTCAGTTTCTGCTTCTTCAGTTGCGATTTCAGTCACAGGAGAAACTGTTTTCTCAGCTTTATCTGGTTTGGATTCGACAACTGGAGAGACTGCTTTCTTTTCATGTAGTTCTTCGACGTGTTTGGTCTCAGTCGTAATTTCGTCTTTAGCTTTCTCAGTTTCTGCTTCTTCAGTTGCGATTTCAGTCGCAGGAGAAACTGGTTTCTCAGCTTCATCTGGTTTGGATTCGACAACTGGAGATACTGCTTTCCTTTCATGTAGTACTTCGACGTGTTTGGTCTCAGTCGTTATTTCGTCTCTAGTTTCCTCAGTTTCTGTTTCTTCAGTTGCGATTTCAGTCACAGGAGAAACTGGTTTCTCAGCTTCATCTGGTTTGGATTCAAAAACTGGAGAAACTGCTTTCTTTTCATGTAGTTCTTCGACATGTGTGGACTCTGTCGTATTTTCTTCTTTAGCTTCCTCAGTTTCTGCTTCTTCAGTTGCAATTTCAGTCACAGGAGAAACTGGTTTCTCAGTTTCATATGGTTTGGATTCGACAACTGGAGAGACTGCTTTCTTTTCATGTAGTTCTTCGACGTGTTTGGGTTCAGTCGTAATTTCGTCTTCAGGTTCCTCAGTTTCTGTTTCTTCAGTTGCGATTTCAGTCACAGGAGAAACTGGTTTCTCAGCTTTATCTGGTTTAAAATCGACAACTGGAGAGACTGCTTTCTTTTCATGTAGTTCTTCGACGTGTTTGGTCTCCGTCGTAATTTCGTCTTTAGCTTTCTTAGTTTCTGCTTCTTCAGTTGCGATTTCAGTCACAGGAGAAACTGATTTCTCAGGTTCATCTGGTTTGGATTCGACAACTGGAGAGGCTGCTTTCTTTTCATGTAGTTCTTCGACGTGTTTGGTCTCAGTCGTTATTTCGTCTTTAGTTTCCTCAGTTTCTGCTTCTTCAGTTGCGATTTCAGTCACAGGAGAAACTGGTTTCTCAGCTTTTTCTGGTTTGGATTCGACAACTGGAGAGACTGCTTTCTTTTCATGTAGTTCATCGACGTGTTTGGTCTTTGTCGTAATTTCGTCTTTAGCTTCCTCAGTTTCTGCTTTTTCAGTTGCAATTTCAGTAACAGGAGAAACTGGTTTCTCAGCTTTTTCTGGTTTGGATTCGACAACTGGAGAGACTGCTTCCTCTTCATGTAGTTCTTCGACGTGTTTGGTCTCTGTCGTAATTTCGTCTTTAGCTTCCTCAGTTTCTGCTTTTTCAGTTGCAATTTCAGTCACAGGAGAAACTGGTTTCTCAGCTTTTTCTGGTTTGGATTCGACAACTGGAGAGACTGCTTCCTCTTCATGTAGTTCTTCAACGTGTTTGGTCTCTGTCGTAATTTCGTCTTTAGCTTCCTCAGTTTCTGCTTCTTCAGTTGCAATTTTAGTCACAGGAGAAACTGGTTTCTCAGTTTCATATGGTTTGGATTCGACAACTGGAGAGACTGCTTTATTTTCATGTAGTTCTTCGACGTGTTTGGGTTCAGTCGTAATTTTGTCTTCAGGTTCCTCAGTTAGTGTTTTTTCAGTTGCGATTTCAGTCACAGGAGAAACTGGTTTCTCGGCTTCATCTGGTTTGGATTCAACAACTGGAGAGACTGCTTTCTTTTCATGTAGTTCTTCGACGTGTTTGGTCTCCGTCGTAATTTCGTCTTTAGCTTTCTTAGTTTCTGCTTCTTCAGTTGCGATTTCAGTCACAGGAGAAACTGATTTCTCAGGTTCATCTGGTTTGGATTCGACAACTGGAGAGGCTGCTTTCTTTTCATGTAGTTCTTCGACGTGTTTGGTCTCAGTCGTTATTTCGTCTTTAGTTTCCTCAGTTTCTGCTTCTTCAGTTGCGATTTCAGTCACAGGAGAAACTGGTTTCTCAGCTTTTTCTGGTTTGGATTCGACAACTGGAGAGACTGCTTCCTCTTCATGTAGTTCTTCGACGTGTTTGGTCTCTGTCGTAATTTCGTCTTTAGCTTCCTCAGTTTCTGCTTTTTCAGTTGCAATTTCAGTCACAGGAGAAACTGGTTTCTCAGCTTTTTCTGGTTTGGATTCGACAACTGGAGAGACTGCTTCCTCTTCATGTAGTTCTTCGACGTGTTTGGTCTCTGTCGTAATTTCGTCTTTAGCTTCCTCAGTTTCTGCTTCTTCAGTTGCAATTTTAGTCACAGGAGAAACTGGTTTCTCAGTTTCATATGGTTTGGATTCGACAACTGGAGAGACTGCTTTATTTTCATGTAGTTCTTCGACGTGTTTGGGTTCAGTCGTAATTTTGTCTTCAGGTTCCTCAGTTAGTGTTTTTTCAGTTGCGATTTCAGTCACAGGAGAAACTGGTTTCTCGGCTTCATCTGGTTTGGATTCAACAACTGGAGAGACTGCTTTCTTTTCATGTAGTTCTTCGACGTGTTTGGTCTCAGTCGTAGTTTCGTCTTTAGCTTCCTCAGTTTCTGCTTCTTCATTTGCAATTTCGGTCACAGGAGAAACTGGTTTCTCAGCTTCATCTGGTTTGGATTCGACAACTGGAGAGACTGCTTTCCTTTTATGTAGTACTTCGACGTGTTTGGTCTCAGTCGTAATTTCGTCTTTTGCTTTCTCAGTTTCTGCTTCTTCAGTTGCGATTTCAGTCACAGGAGAAACTGGTTTCTCAGCTTCATCTGGTTTGGATTCAACAACTGGAGAGACTGCTTTCTTTTCATGTAGTTCTTCGACATGTGTGGTCTCTGTCGTAATTTCTTCTTTAGCTTCCTCAGTTTCTGCTTCTTCAGGTGCAATTTTAGTCACAGGAGAAACTGGTTTCTCAGTTTCATATGGTTTGGATTCGACAACTGGAGAGACTGCTTTATTTTCATGTAGTTCTTCGACGTGTTTGGGTTCAGTCGTAATTTCGTCTTCAGGTTCCTCAGTTTCTGTTTCTTCAGTTGCGATTTCAGTCACAGGAGAAATTGGTTTCTCAGCTTCATCTGGTTTGAAATCGACAACTGGAGAGACTGCTTTCTTTTCATGTAGTTCTTCGACGTGTTTGGTCTCAGTCGTAATTTCGTCTTTAGCTTTCTCAGTTTCTGCTTCTTCAGTTGCGATTTCAGTCACAGGAGAAACTGATTTCTCAGCTTCATATGGTTTGTATTCGACAACTGGAGAGGCTGCTTTCTTTTCATGTAGTTCTTCGACGTGTTTGGTCTCAGTCGTTATTTCGTCTTTAGTTTCCTCAGTTTCTACTTCTTCAGTTGCAATTTCAGTCACAGGAGAAATTGGTTTTTCAGCTTCATCTGGTTTGGATTCGACAACTGGAGAGGCTGCTTTCCTTTCATGTAGTACTTCGATGTGTTTGGTCTCAGTCGTAATTTCGTCTTTAGTTTCCTCAGTTTCTGCTTCTTTAGTTGCAATTTCAGTCACAGGAGAAACTGGTTTCTCAGCTTCATCTGGTTTGGATTCGACAACTGGAGAGACTGCTTTCTTTTCATGTAGTTCTTCGACGTGTTTGGTCTCAGTCGTAGTTTCGTCTTTAGCTTCCTCAGTTTCTGCTTCTTCATTTGCAATTTCGGTCACAGGAGAAACTGGTTTCTCAGCTTCATCTGGTTTGGATTCGACAACTGGAGAGACTGCTTTCCTTTTATGTAGTACTTCGACGTGTTTGGTCTCAGTCGTAATTTCGTCTTTAGCTTTCTCAGTTTCTGCTTCTTCAGTTGCGATTTCAGTCACAGGAGAAACTGGTTTCTCAGCTTCATCTGGTTTGGATTCAACAACTGGAGAGACTGCTTTCTTTTCATGTAGTTCTTCGACATGTGTGGTCTCTGTCGTAATTTCTTCTTTAGCTTCCTCAGTTTCTGCTTCTTCAGTTGCAATTTTAGTCACAGGAGAAACTGGTTTCTCAGTTTCATATGGTTTGGATTCGACAACTGGAGAGACTGCTTTATTTTCATGTAGTTCTTCGACGTGTTTGGGTTCAGTCGTAATTTTGTCTTCAGGTTCCTCAGTTAGTGTTTTTTCAGTTGCGATTTCAGTCACAGGAGAAACTGGTTTCTCGGCTTCATCTGGTTTGGATTCAACAACTGGAGAGACTGCTTTCTTTTCATGTAGTTCTTCGACGTGTTTGGTCTCTGTCGTTATTTCGTCTTTAGCTTCCTCAGTTTCTGCTTCTTCAGTTGCAATTTCAGTTACAGGAGAAACTGGTTTCTCAGCTTCATCTGGTTTGGAATCGACAACTGAAGAGACTGCTTTCTTTTCATGTAGTACTTTGACGTGTTTGGTCTCAGTCGTTATTTCGTCTTTAGTTTCCTCAGTTTCTGCTTCTTCAGTTGCGATTTCAGCCACAGGAGAAACTGGTTTCTCAGCATCATCTGCTTTGGATTCGACAACTGGAGAGACTGCTTTCTTTTCATGTAAATCTTCGACGTGTTTGGTCTCTGTCGTAATTTCGTCTTTAGCTTCCTCAGTTTCTGCTTCTTCAGTTGCAATTTCAGTTACAGAAGAAACTGGTTTCTCAGCTTCATCTGGTTTGGAATCGACAACTGGAGAGACTGCTTTCTTTTCATGTAGTACTTCGACGTGTTTGGTCTCTGTCGTAATTTCGTCTTTAGCTTCCTCAGTTTCTGCTTCTTCAGTTGCAATTTCAGTCACAGGAGAAACTCGTTTCTCAGCTTCATATGGTTTGGATTCGACAACTGGAGAGACGGCTCTCTTTTCATGTAGTTCTTCGACGTGTTTGGGTTCAGTCATAATTTCATCTCTGGTTTCCTTAGTTTCTGCTTCTTCAGTTGAAATTTCAGTCACAGGAGAAACTGGTTTCTCAGCTTCATCTGGTTTGAATTCGACAACTGGAGAGACTGCTTTCTTTTCATGTAGTTCTTCGAGATGTTTGGTCTCAGTCGTAATTTCGTCCTTAGCTTCCTCAGTTTCTGCTTCTTCAGTTGCAATTTCAGTCACAGGAGAAACTGGTTTCTCACCTTCACATGGTTTGGATTCGACAACTGGAGAGACTGCTTTCTTTTCATGTAGTTCTTCGACGTGGTTGGTCTCAGTCGTAATTTCGTCTTTAGTTTCCTCAGTTTCTGCTTCTTCAGTTGCAATTTCAGTCACAGGAGAAACTGGTTTCTCAGCTTTATCTGGTTTGGATTCGACAACTGGAGAGACTGCTCTCTTTTCATGTAGTTCTTCGACGTGTTTGGTCTCTGTCGTAATTTCGTCTTTAGCTTCCTCAGTTTCTGTTTCTTCAGTTGCTATTTCAGTCACAGGAGAAACTGGTTTCTCAGCTTTATCTGGTTTGGATTCGACAACTGGAGAGACTGCTCTCTTTTCATGTAGTTCTTCGACGTGTTTGGTCTCAGTCGTAATTTCGTCTTTTGTTTCCTCAGTTTCTGTTTCTTCAGTTGCGATTTCAGTCACAGGAGAAACTGGTTTCTCAGCTTCATCTGGCTTAGATTCGACAACTGGAGAGACTGCTTTCTTTTTATGTAGTTCTTCGAAGTGTTTGGTCTCAGTCGTAATTTTGTCTTTAACTTCCTCAGTTTCTGTTTTTTCAGTTGCGATTTCAGTCACAGGTGATACTGGTTTCTTAGCTTCATCTGGTTTGGATTCGATAACTGGAGAGACTGCTCTCTTTTCATGTAGTTCTTCGACGTGTTTGGGTTCAGTCATAATTTCATCTCTAGTTTCCTCAGTTTCTGTTTCTTCAGTTGCTATTTCAGTCACAGAAGAAACTGGTTTCTCAGCTTCATCTGGTTTGGATTCGACAACTGGAGAGACTGCTTTCTTTTCATGTAGTTCTTCGACGTGTTTGGTCTCAGTCGTAATTTCGTCTTTAGTTTCCTTAGTTTCCACTTCTTCAGTTGCAATTTCAGTCACAGAAGAAACTGGTTTCTCAGCTTTATCTGGTTTGGATTCGACAAGTGGTGAGACTGCTTTCTTTTCATGTAGTTCTTCGACGTGTGTGGTCTCTGTCGTAATTTCGTCTTTAGCTTCCTCAGTTTCTGTTTCTTCAGTTGCGATTTCAATCACAGGAGAAACTGGTTTCTCAGCTTTATCTGGTTTGGATTCGACAACTGGAGAGACTGCTTTCTTTTCATGTAGTTCTTCGACGTGTTTGGTCTCAGTCGTAATTTCGTCTTTATCTTCCTCAGTTTCTGTTTCTTCAGTTGCAATTTCAGTCACAGGAGAAACTGGTTTCTCAGCTTCACCTGGTTTGGATTCGACAACTGGAGAGACTGCTTTCTTTTCAAGTAGTTCTTCGACGTGTTCGGTCTCTGTCGTAATTTCGTCTTTAGCTTCCTCAGTTTCTGCTTCTTCAGTTGCAATTTCAGTCACAGGAGAAACTGGTTTCTCAGCTTCATCTGGTTCGGATTCGACAACTGGAGAGACTGCTTTCTTTTCATGTGGTTCTTCGACGTGTTTGGTCTCTGTCGTAATTTCGTCTTTAGCTTCCTCAGTTTCTGCTTCTTCAGTTGTAATTTCAGTCACAGGAGAAACTGGTTTCTCAGCTTCATCTGGTTTGGATTCGACAACTGGTGCGACTGCTTTCTTTTCATGTAGTTTTTCGACGTGTGTGGTCTCAGTCGTAATTTCGTCTTTAGCTTCCTCAGTTTCTGTTTCTTCAGTTGTAATTTCAGTCACAGGAGAAACTGGTTTCTCAGCTTCATTGGGTTTGGATTCGACAACTGGAGAGACTGCTTTCTTTTCATGTAGTTCTTCGACGTGTTTGGTCTCTGTCGTAATGTCTTCTTTAGCTTCCTCTGTTTCTGTTTCTTCAGTTGTAATTTCAGTCACAGGAGAAACTGGTTTCTCAGCTTCATTGGGTTTGGATTCGACAACTGGAGCGACTGCTTTCTTTTCATGTATTTTTTCGACGTGTGTGATCTCAGTCGTAATTTCGTGTTTAGTTTCCTCAGTTTCTGTTTCTTCAGTTGCGATTTCAGTCACAGGAGAAACTGGTTTCTCAGCTTTATCTGGTTTGGATTCGACAACTGGAGAGACTGCTTTCTTTTCATGTAGTTCTTCGACGTGTTTGGTCTCAGTCGTAATTTCGTCTTTAGTTTCCTTAGTTTCCACTTCTTCAGTTGCAATTTCAGTCACAGAAGAAACTGGTTTCTCAGCTTTATCTGGTTTGGATTCGACAAGTGGTGAGACTGCTTTCTTTTCATGTAGTTCTTCGACGTGTTTGGTCTCAGTCGTAATTTCGTCTTTTGTTTCCTCAGTTTCTGTTTCTTCAGTTGCGATTTCAGTCACAGGAGAAACTGGTTTCTCAGCTTCATCTGGCTTAGATTCGACAACTGGAGAGACTGCTTTCTTTTTATGTAGTTCTTCGAAGTGTTTGGTCTCAGTCGTAATTTTGTCTTTAACTTCCTCAGTTTCTGTTTTTTCAGTTGCGATTTCAGTCACAGGTGATACTGGTTTCTTAGCTTCATCTGGTTTGGATTCGATAACTGGAGAGACTGCTCTCTTTTCATGTAGTTCTTCGACGTGTTTGGGTTCAGTCATAATTTCATCTCTAGTTTCCTCAGTTTCTGTTTCTTCAGTTGCTATTTCAGTCACAGAAGAAACTGGTTTCTCAGCTTCATCTTGGTTGGATTCGACAGCTGGAGAGACTGCTTTCTTTTCATGTAGTTCTTCGACGTGTTTGGTCTCAGTCGTAATTTCGTCTTTAGCTTCCTCAGTTTCTGCTTCTTCAGTTGAAATTTCAGTCACAGGAGAAACTGGTTTCTCAGCTTCATCTGGTTTGGATTCGACAACTGGAGAGACTGCTTTCTTTTCATGTAGTTCTTCGACGTGTTTGGTCTCAGTCGTAATTTCGTCTTTATCTTCCTCAGTTTCTGCTTCTTCAGTTGCAATTTCAGTCACAGGAGAAACTGGTTTCTCAGCTTCACCTGGTTTGGATTCGACAACTGGAGAGACTGCTTTCATTTCAAGTAGTTCTTCGACGTGTTCGGTCTCTGTCGTAATTTCGTCTTTAGCTTCCTCAGTTTCTGCTTCTTCAGTTGCAATTTCAGTCACAGGAGAAACTGGTTTCTCAGCTTCATCTGGTTCGGATTCGACAACTGGAGAGACTGCTTTCTTTTCATGTGGTTCTTCGACGTGTTTGGTCTCTGTCGTAATTTCGTCTTTAGCTTCCTCAGTTTCTGCTTCTTCAGTTGTAATTTCAGTCACAGGAGAAACTGGTTTCTCAGCTTCATCTGGTTTGGATTCGACAACTGGAGAGACTGCTTTCTTTTCATGTATTTTTTCGACGTGTGTGGTCTCAGTCGTAATTTCGTGTTTAGTTTCCTCAGTTTCTGTTTCTTCAGTTGCGATTTCAGTCACAGGAGAAACTGGTTTCTCAGTTTTATCTGGTTTGGATTCGACAACTGGAGCGATTGCTTTCTTTTCATGTAGTTCTTCGACGTGTTTGGTCTCAGTCGTAATTTCGTCTTTAGCTTCCTCAGTTTCTGTTTCTTCATTTGTAATTTCAGTCACATTAGAAACTGGTTTCTCAGCTTCATCTGGTTTGGATTCGACAACTGGTGCGACTGCTTTCTTTTCATGTAGTTTTTCGACGTGTGTGATCTCAGTCGTAATTTCGTCTTTAGCTTCCTCAGTTTCTGTTTCTTCAGTTGTAATTTCAGTCACAGGAGAAACTGGTTTCTCAGCTTCATTGGGTTTGGATTCGACAACTGGAGAGACTGCTTTCTTTTCATGTAGTTCTTCGACGTGTTTGGTCTCTGTCGTAATTTCGTGATTAGTTTCCTCAGTTTCTGTTTCTTCAGTTGCGATTTCAGTCACAGGAGAAACTGGTTTCTCAGCTTTATCTGGTTTGGATTCGACAACTGGAGAGACTGCTTTCTTTTCATGTAGTTCTTCGACGTGTTTGGTCTCAGTCGTAATTTCGTCTTTAGTTTCCTTAGTTTCCACTTCTTCAGTTGCAATTTCAGTCACAGAAGAAACTGGTTTCTCAGCTTTATCTGGTTTGGATTCGACAAGTGGTGAGACTGCTTTCTTTTCATGTAGTTCTTCGACGTGTGTGGTCTCTGTCGTAATTTCGTCTTTATCTTCCTCAGTTTCTGCTTCTTCAGTTGCAATTTCAGTCACAGGAGAAACTGGTTTCTCAGCTTCACCTGGTTTGGATTCGACAACTGGAGAGACTGCTTTCTTTTCAAGTAGTTCTTCGACGTGTTCGGTCTCTGTCGTAATTTCGTCTTTAGCTTCCTCAGTTTCTGCTTCTTCAGTTGCAATTTCAGTCACAGGAGAAACTGGTTTCTCAGCTTCATCTGGTTCGGATTCGACAACTGGAGAGACTGCTTTCTTTTCATGTGGTTCTTCGACGTGTTTGGTCTCTGTCGTAATTTCGTCTTTAGCTTCCTCAGTTTCTGCTTCTTCAGTTGTAATTTCAGTCACAGGAGAAACTGGTTTCTCAGCTTCATCTGGTTTGGATTCGACAACTGGAGAGACTGCTTTCTTTTCATGTATTTTTTCGACGTGTGTGGTCTCAGTCGTAATTTCGTGTTTAGTTTCCTCAGTTTCTGTTTCTTCAGTTGCGATTTCAGTCACAGGAGAAACTGGTTTCTCAGTTTTATCTGGTTTGGATTCGACAACTGGAGAGACTGCTTTCTTTTCATGTAGTTCTTCGACGTGTTTGGTCTCAGTCGTAATTTCGTCTTTATCTTCCTCAGTTTCTGCTTCTTCAGTTGCAATTTCAGTCACAGGAGAAACTGGTTTCTCAGCTTCACCTGGTTTGGATTCGACAACTGGAGAGACTGCTTTCTTTTCAAGTAGTTCTTCGACGTGTTCGGTCTCTGTCGTAATTTCGTCTTTAGCTTCCTCAGTTTCTGCTTCTTCAGTTGCAATTTCAGTCACAGGAGAAACTGGTTTCTCAGCTTCATCTGGTTCGGATTCGACAACTGGAGAGACTGCTTTCTTTTCATGTGGTTCTTCGACGTGTTTGGTCTCTGTCGTAATTTCGTCTTTAGCTTCCTCAGTTTCTGCTTCTTCAGTTGTAATTTCAGTCACAGGAGAAACTGGTTTCTCAGCTTCATCTGGTTTGGATTCGACAACTGGAGAGACTGCTTTCTTTTCATGTATTTTTTCGACGTATGTGGTCTCAGTCGTAATTTCGTGTTTAGTTTCCTCAGTTTCTGTTTCTTCAGTTGCGATTTCAGTCACAGGAGAAACTGGTTTCTCAGTTTTATCTGGTTTGGATTCGACAACTGGAGAGACTGCTTTCTTTTCATGTAGTTCTTCGACGTGTTTGGTCTCAGTCGTAATTTCGTCTTTAGCTTCCTCAGTTTCTGTTTCTTCATTTGTAATTTCAGTCACAGGAGAAACTGGTTTCTCAGCTTCATCTGGTTTGGATTCGACAACTGGTGCGACTGCTTTCTTTTCATGTAGTTTTTCGACGTGTGTGATCTCAGTCGTAATTTCGTCTTTAGCTTCCTCAGTTTCTGTTTCTTCAGTTGTAATTTCAGTCACAGGAGAAACTGGTTTCTCAGCTTCATTGGGTTTGGATTCGACAACTGGAGAGACTGATTTCTTTTCATGTAGTTCTTCGACGTGTTTGGTCTCTGTCGTAATGTCTTCTTTAGCTTCCTCAGTTTCTGCTTCTTCAGTTGTAATTTCAGTCACAGGAGAAACTGGTTTCTCAGCTTCATCTGGTTTGGTTTCGACAACTGGAGCGACTGCTTTCTTTTCATGTATTTTTTCGACGTGTTTGGTCTCAGTCGTAATTTCGTGTTTAGTTTCCTCAGTTTCTGTTTCTTCAGTTGCGATTTCAGTCACAGGAGAAACTGGTTTCTCAGCTTTATCTGGTTTGGATTCGACAACTGGTGAGACTGCTCTCTTTTCATGTAGTTCTTCGACGTGTTTGGTCTCAGTCGTAATTTCGTCTTTAGTTTCCTTAGTTTCCACTTCTTCAGTTGCAATTTCAGTCACAGAAGAAACTGGTTTCTCAGCTTTATCTGGTTTGGATTCGACAAGTGGTGAGACTGCTTTCTTTTCATGTAGTTCTTCGACGTGTGTGGTCTCTGTCGTAATTTCGTCTTTAGCTTCCTCAGTTTCTGTTTCTTCAGTTGCGATTTCAATCACAGGAGAAACTGGTTTCTCAGCTTTATCTGGTTTGGATTCGACAACTGGAGAGACTTTTTTCTTTTCATGTAGTTCTTCGACGTGTTTGGTCTCAGTCGTAATTTCGTCTTTATCTTCCTCAGTTTCTGCTTCTTCAGTTGCAATTTCAGTCACAGGAGAAACTGGTTTCTCAGCTTCACCTGGTTTGGATTCGACAACTGGAGAGACTGCTTTCTTTTCAAGTAGTTCTTCGACGTGTTCGGTCTCTGTCGTAATTTCGTCTTTAGCTTCCTCAGTTTCTGCTTCTTCAGTTGCAATTTCAGTCACAGGAGAAACTGGTTTCTCAGCTTCATCTGGTTCGGATTCGACAACTGGAGAGACTGCTTTCTTTTCATGTGGTTCTTCGACGTGTTTGGTCTCTGTCGTAATTTCGTCTTTAGCTTCCTCAGTTTCTGCTTCTTCAGTTGTAATTTCAGTCACAGGAGAAACTGGTTTCTCAGCTTCATCTGGTTTGGATTCGACAACTGGAGAGACTGCTTTCTTTTCATGTATTTTTTCGACGTGTGTGGTCTCAGTCGTAATTTCGTGTTTAGTTTCCTCAGTTTCTGTTTCTTCAGTTGCGATTTCAGTCACAGGAGAAACTGGTTTCTCAGTTTTGTCTGGTTTGGATTCGACAACTGGAGAGACTGCTTTCTTTTCATGTAGTTCTTCGACGTGTTTGGTCTCAGTCGTAATTTCATCTTTAGCTTCCTCAGTTTCTGTTTCTTCATTTGTAATTTCAGTCACAGGAGAAACTGGTTTCTCAGCTTCATCTGGTTTGGATTCGACAACTGGTGCGACTGCTTTCTTTTCATGTAGTTTTTCGACGTGTGTGGTCTCAGTCGTAATTTCGTCTTTAGCTTCCTCAGTTTCTGTTTCTTCAGTTGTAATTTCAGTCACAGGAGAAACTGGTTTCTCAGCTTCATTGGGTTTGGATTCGACAACTGGAGAGACTGCTTTCTTTTCATGTAGTTCTTCGACGTGTTTGGTCTCTGTCGTAATGTCTTCTTTAGCTTCCTCTGTTTCTGTTTCTTCAGTTGTAATTTCAGTCACAGGAGAAACTGGTTTCTCAGCTTCATTGGGTTTGGATTCGACAACTGGAGCGACTGCTTTCTTTTCATGTATTTTTTCGACGTGTGTGATCTCAGTCGTAATTTCGTGTTTAGTTTCCTCAGTTTCTGTTTCTTCAGTTGCGATTTCAGTCACAGGAGAAACTGGTTTCTCAGCTTTATCTGGTTTGGATTCGACAACTGGAGAGACTGCTTTCTTTTCATGTAGTTCTTCGACGTGTTTGGTCTCAGTCGTAATTTCGTCTTTAGTTTCCTTAGTTTCCACTTCTTCAGTTGCAATTTCAGTCACAGAAGAAACTGGTTTCTCAGCTTTATCTGGTTTGGATTCGACAAGTGGTGAGACTGCTTTCTTTTCATGTAGTTCTTCGACGTGTGTGGTCTCTGTCGTAATTTCGTCTTTAGCTTCCTCAGTTTCTGTTTCTTCAGTTGCGATTTCAATCACAGGAGAAACTGGTTTCTCAGCTTTATCTGGTTTGGATTCGACAACTGGAGAGACTGCTTTCTTTTCATGTAGTTCTTCGACGTGTTTGGTCTCAGTCGTAATTTCGTATTTAGCTTCATTAGTTTCTACTTCTTCTGTTGCGATTTCAATCACAGGAGAAACCGGTTTCTCAGCTTCACCTGGTTTGGATTCGACAACTGGAGAGACTGCTTTCTTTTCATGTAGTTCTTCGACGTGTTTGGTTTCAGTCGTACTTTGGTCTTTAGTTTCCTCAGTTTCTGCATCTTCAGTTGCAATTTCAGTCACAGGAGAAACTGGTTTTTCAGTTTCATCTGGTACGGAATCGACATCTGGAGAGACTGATTTCTTCTCATGTGGTTCTTCGACATGTTTGGTCTCGGTCGTAATTTCGTTTTTAACTTCCTTAATTTCTGCTTCTTCAGTTGCGATTTCAGTCACAGGAGAAATTATTTTCTTAGTTTCATCTGGTTTCGATACTACAACTGGAGAGACTACTTTCTTTTCATGTAGTTCTTCGACGTGTTTGGTTTCAATCGTGATTTCGTCTTTAGTTTCCTCAGTTTCTGCATCTTCAGTTGCAATTTCAGTCACATGAGAAACTGGTTTCTGAGTTTCATCTGGTTTGGATTCCACAATTGGAGAGACTGTTTTCTTTTCATGTAGATTTTTGACGTGTTTGGTTTCAGTCGTGATTTCGTCTTTAGTTTCCTTAGTTTCTGCTTCTTCAGTTGCAATTTCAGTCACATGAGAAATTGGTTTCTCAGCTTCATCTGGTTTGGATTCCACAATTGGAGAGACTGTTTTCTTTTCATGTAGTTCTTCGACGTGTTTGGGTTCAGTCGTAATTTCGTCTGTAACTTGCACAATTTCTACTTCTTCAGTTGCGATTTCAGTTACAGGAGAAACTGGTTTCTCAGCTTCATCTGGTTTGGATTCGACAACTGGAGAGACTGCTATCTTTTCATGTTGTTTTTCGACGTGTTTGGTCTCAGTCGTAATTTCGTCTTTAACTTCCTTAATTTCTGCTTCTTCAGTTGCGATTTCAGGGACAGGAGAAACTATTTTCTCAGTTTCATCTGGTTTTGATTCCACAACTAGAGAGACTGCTTTCTTTTCATGTAGTTCTTCGACGTGTTTTGTTTCAATCGTGATTTCGTCTTTATTTTCCTCAGTTTCTGCATCTTCAGTTGCAATTTCAGTCACAGGAGAAACTGGTTTTTCAGTTTCATCTGGTACGGAATCGACAACTGGAGAGACTGATTTCTTCTCATGTAGTTCTTCGACGTGTTTGGTCTCAGTCATAATTTCGTTTTTAACTTCCTTAATTTCTGCTTCTTCAGTTGCGATTTCAGTCACAGGAGAAACTATTTTCTCAGTTTCATCTGGTTTCGATACTACAACTGGAGAGACTGCTATCTTTTCATGTAGTTCTTCGACGTGTTTGGTCTCAGTCGTAATTTCGTCTTTAGGTTCCTCAGTTTCTGCTTCTTTAGTTGCGATTTCAGTCACAGGAGAAACTGGTTTCTCAGCTTTATCTGGTTTGGATTTGACAACTGGAGAGACTGCTTTCTTTTCAAGTAGTTCTTCGACGTGTTTGGGTTCAGTCGTAATTTCGTCTGTAACTGTCACAATTTCTACTTCTTCAGTTGCGATTTCAGTTACAGGAGAATCTGGTTTCTCAGCTTCATCTGGTTTATATTCGACAACTGGAGAGACTGCTTTCTTTTCATGTAGTTCTTCGACATGTTTGGTCTCAGTCGTAATTTCGTCTTTAACTTCCTCAGTTTTTGATTCTTCAGTTACGATTTCAGTCACAGAAGAAACTGGTTTCTCAGCTTCATCTGGTTTGGATTCGACAATTGGAGAGACTGATGTCGTTTCATGTAGTTTTTCGACGTGTTTGGCCTCAGTCGTACTTTCGTCTCTAGCTTCTTCGGTTTCTGCTTCTTTAGTTGCAATTTCAGTTACTGCAGAAACTGGTTTCATAGCTTCATCTGGTTTGGATTCAACAACTGGAAACACTGATTTCGTTTCATGTAGTTCTTCGACGTGTTTTCTTTCAGTCGTAATTTGGTCTTTAGTTTCCTCAGTTTCGTGTTCTGCAGTTGCAATTTCAGTCACAGAAGAAACTGGTTTCTTAGCTTCAATTGGATTTTTTTCGAAAACTGGAGAGACTGCTTTCTTTGTTTGTTGATCTACGATGTATTTGGTGTCAGTCTTGATTCCTTTTTTATTTTCCTTCGATTCAGTTTCTTCAGTCACAATAGATATTGGCTCCTCAGTTTTATTTGGTTCTGACTCGTAAACTGAAGAAGCAGCTATCCTTTGCTGGAGTTCTTCGACGTGTTTCTTCGCTACGCTATCGTCAACGTCCTTATGCTCCGTCGTATATTTTGATATGGTTTTTGAATCCTTTTGTGTTGATATAAGTTGTTCAGGTGTTGGTTTCAATTCATGTAGTTTCAACTTTTTGTCTATTTTTGACTGCATATATTGGTCTGTTGATTCTTGTTGGAGGAGTACATCGAATCTTGCTTTGATATCTGCTACTGACTTTTGAAGTTCTTCGGGTGAACGATCTAACATCGCTTGTTTCGAAAGTATTCCTTGCTTCGTTATCTTTTCCACACGGACTCCAATATGCTCATTTTTATCAAACATTCGAAGCAAACCATGGTCTAGTTTTGATATTTCACCATGTCTCAACTTTTCTTCATACTGTGCAATAATTTTAGATTCACTTTCTTGCTCTCGTTGGAAAGAATCACGTTCTGTTACATTAGTATCAGATTTAATGATTACCTTACCAATTGAATGGGATTGGCTCTCCAACTGCTCCAACTCTATTATTTGTTGATCTCTTCGGTTCTCATCAGTTTCAGCTATGATCGAATGACTATGAACTGTCTCTTCAATTTCGATTGCTGATAGAATCGCTCTTGCTGATTCGTCCGACTTGGTACGAGTTCGTTTTGGACTCCGTGGTGGTGTTTCATCTTTAGGTTGTTTACTTTCAAACATCTGAATAAGCTCATTAGCACGTTTCGAACGTTCAAACTCTTCTGTTCCGTCCTCGGTCAAACCAGGAACGTATTTTTTGCAAACTATTTTTTCGCAAACTGGTTCATCGAGTATGGTTTTGAACTCCGTTTCCTGGTTATCTTGAATCAGCTGGCGTTTCTGCTGTTCCTGTAGACCAAGTTGTTGCACACCGCGAATAAGTTTCGTTAGTTTTATTTCTTCATCAGTTTGATCAGCAAGTACTGGCTCTGCCATCGACTGGAGTGTATCGGTTGGAATTATTTGAGTTTCTAGATCGGAAAGTTCTTGTTCAGAAAACGTTTCTTTTTTAACAGCTGGCGGTGGCAGTGTTCGAACAGCGGATGAGTCAAGCTGATCTTGTATTTTTTTGTCTATTTGTTCAATCGCGATACGCTTCTCTAGCTGCTTGATAACTTCATGAATCGGTGGAATTGATTGTGACATGATATTCGATTCCTCTGGCTCTTGCTCTTCTCCAAACAGTCTTTTCAGTTCATTTATTTTAGCAGTAGCAATTTTTTGCTTCTTGGGAGATTCGTAAATCTCGCTGCTCTTGTTTTGATAGTCTTCAAATTCAACCTTCTTCTTGGGTGAGCTATGTGCGCTTTGGATTTTCTGGTTTTGCTCTAGAATTTTTACTTTTGCTTTTACGTCCCCGGATCCTCGGCGACCGGTTAACAATTCTTCGTCGGTAATTTTGGTCAGATCTCGTTTCAGAATTGAAATTATATTCGTATCTAATGGACTGTTAGAAGCGTCTTTAGTTTCCACCCGGTCCGTTAGTGTTGCTGCTTCGGAAGTATCCATTGCTGCGGAAATTGACTGTTCCTCGAATTCGACCGGACTTGTCCCCATGTGTGCATAGTGAACGTCTTCATCTGCCATTTGGAAATCGGCCGTAACATCGGTTTCGTCAGGTAGTATTGGGCTTAGACCTGCATCGGTGAGTTCTAGTTCTTCTATTTCTACATCCACGGCAGTATCGGTTACAATACTAATTTTTTTATTCTTTTCTTCGGATGACGAAACGATTCCCGGCGATGTCATGGTTTCGGTGAAACCTCTTGTTAGAGAAATGCCCGTATCGGTTACATGACCAGAACCACTGCCCTCGGTTATCGGTGAATCGCTGCTGGAATCGAAACTTCCAAACAAGTACACACTTTTCTTCTTAGAAAACGAAACTGTATCGTCACGTTTTCGTTCGACACGTTCTGAGCCTTGATCGTCGTCGATTAGTTTGAACTGTTTATAGCGCTTGGTAGTTGTCGAGTCTTTTGCCGGCGTTCCAGTGCTAATCACTTCAGAACTTATTTCGCGGCCATCTTTGGAAGTAGTTGTGGTAGTCAAGCTAATCGTCGATTGGGAACTGATGGAAATTTCGACGTCTTTATGTCCATAGACAGTCAGACGACTCTCGGTAATGGCTGACGTATCGGAAGTTTTGATCTCTTTGCGTCCAATAACAAGTTTAATTGCCGGTGATTCCCCCTTTGCATAGTGATGTACACTGTCCGGTGATTCGGCGATATCTGTCATCGGTGAAGTGCCCTGATTAGAGTGCGTTTCGAAGTGAGTCTTGCGTTCGGGTTTACCCGGAATAGTTGCGTCAGTGTCCAGGTCTAAGTTAAACTCTTTCCGAGCTTTGGAAGCCCGAGTCGTTGAAGTCGTTTCGTCACTGTCGTGTAATGGTTTACGTTCGACTCCTACGTCGTACGATTGAAGACTGAGTGTGTCGAAGTCTTCGGTAGAGGCTAATACAATACCATGCTTCTGGACGGGGTGTTTGGTGCTAGCCCTGGGGGATAGATTCTGCGCCGCGGTGGCCGAATCCGGTGTATCCAGCCAGTGATAATCTCGGAATGCCTCAAGATCCGTAGTGGAGGCATCGTCAGGCACCACCGAGTGAGCATCGTCTGTGAAAGGTCCCCGCGAGATAGCGTTTGATGTGTGAGAGTAGTTGTGGTTGGGTGATGAGATTGTTTGAAGGAAGTTGTGAGTATTTGGTGGATAAACGCGCGCGAGAGATCATTTAAGGCGGGGTTTCGGTTAGTGCGTTTGAGATATCGGTGATTTTGGTTTGATTATTTTCATTTTAATCAGGTTGAGAGTTAGTGATCCACCAAAAGTAAATGAGTGGTCGCAGCGTGTAATTAATCACAATAGTTTATTTTAAAATTTAGGAAATACAGTCAGTTATGGGATTGTTCATTTCGTAATATGAATGGGCTCCATCGGAATGACATTAATGTACATGTGTTAAGTATATGTTATAGAACCAGTCATTTGATAAATATGCATTTAGAAATGAAAAGGCGCGTTCGATCCTGCTAAGGCACTAATGGTAGGATTTCGTTGTTCCATCAATGAAAAAAAGATAACATGATAATGTTTATTTCACGCATGACTGTGTATATTCAGAATGTTGTTTATGCTAGGATGATAATATATGGCGTCGTGAAGGATAGTGGGATAGTTAAAACCGCGCGTGTTTTGATTTTAATTCTTCCATTTGAGGATAATATTAGTGGATATGTCATGCTAATATCCTTTTGATTCTAGCAAAAACTGCTATCGATCCCTGTCAAATATTTCTCAATGCAACTGAATTGTAATTTGTTTATCAAAAATTGTTTTCTGAATCAACTGATTTATACAAGCCAATGGGATGCAATGCTCGAGTATATGGAAGGAAATACGGGTGCATTTGAATTACTTTAGGATCATCGAACTTAAAAAGGATCATGCGATGCATTCACATAGATGAAACCGTACATCGTCATTTGAGTCTTCATGAAAATTTTGTCCATCATTTTCTATGCTCCCTATTAGTATGTGATGTATTTGAACCTAGATGACATCATTTCCGGAAGATCCCTTTCAAGTACTTGTATTTTAGCCACGAATGGACGAGTACGTTGACGCGTGAACTGCCATTTCACGACTTCATATATTATGCAGTTGATGTTGGAGTGCACCATGTGTGTATGTGAGTGTTTAAGAATGATGAAATGTTGCAACCGAAGTGTACATAATTCGTGAATGTCTCGACTCATGAAACTGCTAAACAATGCTAAAATAATTGCAGAAGTCCACGATACTTAAATTCGCTATGAAATTCTATTAGTGGTACCTGAGGCTGGTTTCAATTCTCTGTCCCTGTTAGATCGATCACTTGATCATACAATCATGTTTCAGCGATTAATTGAAGAAAACGAACAGTTTTTGTGATCCGATAAAGAAGAAATAAAACAATCGAAAACAGTCGTGCCAGCTTTTGTTGCGTTCCCACATATCTAGTTCGGAATGCATTCCGAATCAAAACCGATTAATTCGGAAATCAGTCGCAGTTGAGTAAGCAAAGCGGGTTGAATTGCCGAAACGTGTTTTTACTTTTCTGGTAGAGAAAGGTTATGCAATCACTGTGAAACCCGACTTTACAACCGAGGCCCTGAGGGTCGCGTTTCATATACCATCCGACCCAGTTCGTTGAGATCACAAAATGTCTGTGTGTGTATGTATGTATCTGTCACTCAATTTTCTCAGAGATGGCTGAACTGATTTTCACAAACTCTGTTTCAAATGATAGGTCTTATGGTCCCATAGACACTTATTAAATTTTATCCCGATCTGATTTCCGGTTCCGGAATTACATGGTGATATGCACAAAAAAAAAGGAAAAAAATAATCACAGTCAGTCAGAGATGGATGAAGCGATTTTCACAAACTTCGATTCAAATGAAGGGTCTTATGGCCCTCAGATGAAGGGTTTTAGCGCACTTAATTTTCAATTTCAACCAGCGATGGTGAAACGAGGTGCACATTTTTATAAAACTTATTGCTAAATTCATCTAGTTGGCAGATCTTGTTAGTTATTCGATATATAAATCTGCTTAAAGACTACTAGTCCCTGGTTTCCACTTCCGAAAGTACCGATAATAGTGAAGGAAAACTCCAAAAACGGAACTCACTACGATTTCCCAATAACGGTTAAATTGATTTTCACAAATCATGATTCAAATTAAAGCTCTTATTGTCTTAAGGGATACGGTGATATTTCATCTAGATCCGACTTCCGGTTCCGAAACTATAGGGCGATGAATCTTAAAACATTCAAATCGTCATTCAAAATGACAGTGCAAAACTGGTACGCGTAGGTACGTGCGGCTTTGCTCCTTTCGCAGCCTGCTTTGTTCAATTTCGTAAAGCTAGGTGTTCTATATCATTTGACACAGTTCATCAAGCTGAGTAATGTCTGTGTGTGTATGTATGTGACAAATAATGTCACTCATAAAAAAATCTCCGGTTGCTATTGAATTTCTTCCTGCTTTTCCTGGTTTAAAATTGCCCACCGTCATTTAAGCGACGATGCAAAAAAAAGTAAAATTCTTCTGGATATTGTTAAAAACTGATTCAATTTGTAGGCTATACTGGTTTCATGTTCCCGGTTCCAGAAGTGCCATAATTACTAGCCAAAACCCTAAAACGAGACTCATTCAATTTTCTCAGAGATGATTTGATCGATTTCCACAAACTTCGGCTCAAACAAAAGTTTCTACAGTATCCCCCCCTCGAAAGATACAAACCCGGCGAACGACCGCAACTTGGTTAAAGCCGGGTATAAATAAACGATATAAAAAAAAAGTTTCTACAGGCTCATAATTTGCTGTTTAATTTCGATGCAATATTAAGAAAAATTCTTATTAACTTCACATAACTGTTTACAAATTGAAAAGATTATGTTAGTTCATACTCGAAGAAAGTTTCTGATTTTATTTAAGATTGAAAAAAAATTCTTGGCAGAATCTTCTAGTGATATTTTTGAAAATATTAGTAATATGAGAAAGCATCATTACATCACTAGGTGGATTAAAAAACGGTTTTCTCTTATCTATTTCGCTTTCTGCACATTCTCGTATTATCTGCGTTGTATTTTGCAATAATAAATATTTAGAAATGGATCGTCTTTTCTAAAAAACCCTTGTGTTACGAATGCTTAGAACTAGTGTGAATTTCGGAATTTCATGCGGGATTCAGTACGAATCCCGAATCAATGCCCACACAAACGCATACCGTCTCCAAGACGGACTGAGTAATGAATTCTTAATCGACTACTCGTTTCTGAGTGCTCGATCAAGCCGATTAACAGTGGAATTATAAATAAAGTCATTGAAGTTTTGCTAACCTTTTGAATGTGTTAGTGTAAAAGTCATGGCGTTTTACGCCATTTTATTACTTTTCAACTAGTGGAATGGACGATGCTGACTAAGGTAGGCCTTTTTGTTGATTCTTAACAAATTTCAACAGCTTAGCCGATTTCTAAGAAGAACTGGCCATTTACTAGTTCTATATAACCGAAATACTTAGTTGTATAAAATTTATATTTTGCATTCAGCTAAATATCAGCCCGAAAACGAGCTAATCGGTTGGAGGCAAAATTTTTTCAGAATCGATTGTTTCATTGATTCGGATTTCATTCTGATTTACACACTGAATTCTGAATAAAAAATTTTCGCCTATTCGGATTCGATTCGGATTCATTCCGAACTGGCAATGTGGGAGTGCCACAACCGAATGAATTTTGCATTCATCAAATCGGAACGGAAATCTGTCTCAGTTGAGTGAGAAAAAGTGAACCGAAGTGCCATTTCGTTTTCGTGTTTCTTCCTTCAACATCGGTATGCAAATTCAGTTATTCAAACAACGTAAATCTAAATTACTAAGACTTGCTGTTTGAATATGCTGAAAACCAACAATAAAGTTTACTTGGATTTGTTTCGTCCATTCCTCTACAATCTCATTGAACATAACTCAAAATTGAGTGACACACCACTCAAATTCATTAAAATGTGCACGCACTCTGAACTTGAGTTACCACCTATCTACTCATTTTTTAATAAGGAACGAAGCTGTCAACATTTGAGTATATTTTACTCAAAATAAGAAATATTTTTCCCATAATTTAGGTGAATTTAACTCAAAATTTGAGTTTTTTGCACTCAAATTAAATAAATTCTTTTTCGTTAATGTTTATATAAAAGGATTCCCTAGTTGAAATCATTCTTCTCTCTTTCAAATAGGAAGGGCAAAAAAGTGATTGAAACCCGTTCAATTTGACCACATTGGAGTCAAAATTGAACGATTTTGATATCCTTATATAGGATCTCTCACTTAGCACCACAAAATTGCTATTGAACACAACTATGATTGATGATTCATGATTTCAAAAGTTGGATCTAGAAACGGTAATGAAAAACGACGTATTCTTGCATTCTTGAATTCGATAAGAATATTCCGAAAATGAAAACGCACTGAACTACTAGAAGTATTTTTTTCACACAAATGTTTGAAAACTCAACGCTTACTCTAATGTATGAATAAATGCGAGAGAACTAATGGCCTTAATAGATTTTACTCAAAACCATATTCAAATTTTTACATATTGTTCCAGTTTATGAATTTGAGTAAACGCAACTCAAACCATGAGTTTTGTTCAAAGAGCGTTTAGCTGGAATGTAACAAAATGGCGTAAGCCACCTAATTCCGCAATCATAATTGGAGCGAAAATTCATTGACATTTATAATGCCACTGTCAATTGCGTAAATCGAGTATTTTATTACTCAGTTCGTGCATCATCCACTTCTCAAGATGAAGTATCATAGAATGGGGTTCGTTGCTTGTCTTTTGCATGATCACATTAGTGGCCCTTACACGATCATTAAAAGTGTCATTACTAAGTAATGACACTTCTGCTCAAACGCTCGTCATTACTGCATTACTGTACATCATTACTTTTTAGCATTACACGTTCATTATTAATGATGAGTATTTGTAACTACTCCAGCAATAGCAATATTTTTATTTTCGTTTAGCTGAAAATAAATTTGATTTGCCATTGAAACGTTAAGGTTAATGAAATATTAACAATTTAAATCTACACTTTGTCATTTTTTCGCGTATAGTTCTAAAGATATTCATCACTTCCACAAAAAAATAAGAAGAAGAAATAATGTTGGTAATGATGGAAAATCCACAATTCCATCATTACTGAACTCGTAGACCTTACACGATCATTAAAAGTGCCATTCCTTTTTAGTAATGACACTTTTAATGATCGTGTAAGGGCCGCTATTCATAACAAAAGATGAAATTCCAAAATATCCCTGTCAAATGTGTTGATCGTGCAAGAAACAAACGGTCGAGTAAGAATGCATTACTCAGTACGGCGGGCAGAATTCCACCAAGACATGTGTGCCAGTCATTTTTGCCAGCATTCTGACAAAGTTCCGGTACGAGTCTGGTAACAGTTCAATTGCCGGTCCGGTTGTGAATTCCGTCCAACGATTTTTAACCATACAAGACAAGCAGAACCGTCGTTTTCCATACCTTTTCTGTTTTAATTTTTATTCCGCATGAAGTTATTGTTAAGGGTAATTACACTGTTTTTCATTAGAATACACAAAACTTTCACATCTTCATATCTTAATTCGATGATTTATACATATGTGTTTTCGACATCGGTTAAAAAAATTACATGTCATTTTACTGTTTACGAAAATAGTGTTCATAAAGAAGCTGTACGTAGTTGATTCACCCTCTGTTCATGGTGATCTTTTTCCAAGAATTAAATATGAATATATATGAATCTAATGTCGTTTTCGCTTGAGAAAACTGAAACTGACTCAGGGTAGTTTCATCAAACAGACACTTTTCACGACACTGTGTTGGTTTCGCACTTAGCAACGGGGGTTTGAGCAAACTTGATATAAAAACCAGGTTCGAAACTGACTCGATTTTCAGTTCAAAAACGTTAAAACTAGGTTCGAAACTAGTTTCAAACAAACGGTTTGACAGCAGTTTGGGTGGAAACTGGGTTGGGTTTGGCATCAAGCAAAAACGACATAATGTTCATCGAGCTATCTTTCGATGCAGGATGATTAAAAAATGAACATCGAAGTTGTCGGTGCGACATAAGAAGTGTGTCTTATGTCGCACCGACAACTTCGATGTTCATTTTATAATCATCCTACATCGAAAGATAGCTCGATGAACGTCAATTCGAATGAGCTTGATTTTATTTATATTATATTGCTTAGTTTGAATGTGCAATGCATAATTTCTGTGAAGACATGAAAACAATTGAATGACATTATGAAGTTGATGACAAATGAATACATTTTCACAGTTTATCAGCGTTTTTTGCTGACTTTGAAGCATTCGCTGGTAAAATGAATCCTTTGTTCAGATTGAGTCACGATTACTTGCTACAACTTGAGACTTTCATTGTATTACAATTCATGAACCGTTGACTAGAAAGACAATCTTGGAGAAATTCGTCTGGTAACTGTTGGTACACAGGCAATAGTTTGAACTAGTTTGATTAGGATTTTTTTTGTAAAGTTTAGTGATTCCTCGAAAAACTCGCATATTCGCCTTGCAATTGCCTTTTGTTCAAAAACGTATCTTACCCCTTTTCGAATAATTCCAACTATCACTTCAGTTAACCGTTGAACTCCGATACAATATTATAGTGTGGAATTTTTCAATCTGTGAATAACAGAAAAACTATTTTTTACACTAATTACAGCGGGTAACACACGGAACTAGTCAAAATACCTCCAGGCGTGCGAACATTCACCGAACGAGTGCAACCTGGCGGAAGACTTCCGACACTGAAATGGCTATCCGTTGACCATGAAGGATAGCGGCAATGCGCAAAATAACGTGAACCTTTTCGATCTCACGATTTGACGGTTGTCGACGGCCTGTATCCAACGGCTTTTGCGTAACAGGATTATTTTCACAACGTCCGTTATGAACACTGTGGTAGCGGATGGATTTCTGTGTGTGATCGATATTCTCGGAATGTATGACGAATCGCAGTACTTCCAAACAGGATGGAAATCGGTCGTCCTGCTTCAGGTAGTTTGTTTTAATTTTTTATGTCTGATTCTAATACCCAGTTTAAAAGTTTATAAGTAGTTTTTATCTCTTAATTAGGAAATCGGAAAATAGAAAGCTTCAAGAGACATCACGTGTACTACGGCAATAACAAACCGAATAATTATTATTGCTAACAATAGTGGGTGGCAATGAGGAATACTCATAGCTAATCTAAGTTCATCACATTACGCGACCATGCACTGTTAGTATGGTGAGAAGCCGTAGAAGAATCTGAACATTTTCTTGTATAACCGACTACAACTGTTCGCGAAGGACGAATGAAAATGTGAAAAGAACAAAGTTATTGATTTCACGATGAACTAAATTAAACGTTTGAATGGTTAGCGACAAAACAGTTAGGCCTGCACCATATGTTTACTGGGTAAGTTTTCAACTTAGATATATGAATATTTTCACATATATTCAACGTTTTTAAGAGAAGCACTAAACACTTTAAACAATGCTTAAGGTTTTATTTACAACCTTAGAAAAAGTAGAACCAGTCAATGTAGTTTTTTTTGCAACCGCCAGATGAATCTTTGTGAAAACCTGTTTTAATCTACCTAGTGATGTAATGATACCTTTCTCATATTAATCATTCTATCATATATAATACTGTGGTATTCACCAAAATAATTTTCTTCGATTCTTGAAGGAACAACCGGAATCGCTTTGTTTGACCATTCACTGATAATGACTACCGATTGGAGCAATTTTGATGTCGGTTTAGATTTTTTTAAAGTGTTTCACCCCTTTAAGTGATGGTAAAAAATGTCAACACACTTTATCCTATAATTCCAAAACCGAAAGTCGGATCGAGATGAAATTCAGAAGTTTTGTATAGAAACATAAACATGCATGTATGTGTGTTTGTAGCAAAAATGTTCACGCGATTTTCTCAGAGATGCCTTTAAAAAGACAATGTTTTGCAGCTACATGAAGGTTTTCTACTTGTTCGCACAACCTTCGATATGCCTAACCTTTCGACTTATTATTCACTAAATCTTTCTTGTCAACAAAATCGAAGCAATTTGAAGTGAGATTGGTGCAATTTCTATTTCGGTGATTTTTCACCCTTACGAAGTTTGTTTGTTTTGCCATCGACTTCTTTCGACAAATTTGATAGCATCGTAGACATTCCCTCTGAGAGGTTTACTGGTACCCAGCTTTAGAGGTGTGCGAAACAGCTCATTTTGGTGAACAGCTCCGAACCGATCAACTCACCAAAGTGAGTCGATTCGATGTATCAGCTCATCAGCTCTTTTAGTTTGAACTTAAGGTTCATTTTGTGCGCCATTTTCTTATGCACCGGTTTTCTTTCATATGCATGATCGAAATTGAATCATTTATTTTCAATGATACAATGCATTCGATGCGAATTAATTTATCTTTAATTGATGTCGACTAAGTTGAATCTCTTAAAGAGCCGAAGATCCGATCAGCTCGTAGCGTGTTCCCTTCGTCATAATGCAGTGATCTGGATAGCAAATGAGTGAGCTGGTGAGCTGCGGTTCTTTTGAAAAGAGCTGTGAGCTGTCAGCTCACTTCAATGATTCGATTCACTGGAACAGCTCAGCAGCGAATTACCCATCTCTACCCAGCTTGTTCAAGCGGAGTCTGCCTATGAGAAGTGATCAAGGTGCAGTGGGCTTTGCTGAAATTCTAACCAAAAGCCCTTGGCACCTTCCCACCCAGCAGTTACGTACAAACGTTTAGTGTCGTTTGTAAAGCCTTATAGCTCAACAATCAGGAGTGCCTAACGGCACTGCAGGACCGACATCAATAAGGTCCTAATAGGCATACTGATCACAATAGAACAATAAAGACTGTCCCAGAAAGTATGGACGCAACCAAAAACCGCTGCCATTTCGCAATGGTTCAGAATCTATCAATTTTTATGCCTGCGTCCTGTTGTTTACACTCTTCTCTAACCACTTGTGCAGTTGTTTAGTCGTTTTCATTAGTTTGTTTCGAAATGCGTGGACTTTCAACAGAATAACGTCGAAAAATTGTGTACAAATGGTGCACAGAACGCGGACTGTCACTGAGAAAGATAGCAAAAATGGAAGGAGTAAGTGAAACAGCCGTGCGAAATGCAATCAGGAAGTTCGGTGAGGATAATACTTTTGAGGATAATACCTTTGAGGATAAACCGAAAACGGGTCGAAAAAAAGATCATGCTAACCCTCAGTTGGATCAACGTATAATGAAGGCGTTCGAGCAAAAGAAGGAGGTTTCAGTTCGGAAAGTGGCCAACAAGTAGGCACTTCGAAGTCAAATGTTCTTCGTGCTAAAGAACGTTTGAATCTTCGAACCTATAAGAAGCAGAAACACCAAAACGTAGTCCGAAACAAGAAGCATCGATCAGGCCGAGGGTTCGAAAGCTGTACAATACGATTCTTGCTGGAAATTTGAACTGCATAATCATGGACGACGAAACCTACGTGAAACTCGATTGCAAATCCTTGCCGGGACCCAAATATTATACGGTGCGAGAAGGGCAAGTGTTAAACCAGTCCGAGAAATCGATTGAAGTCGAAAAATTTGGTAAGCTATGGTCTGGCAAGCAATTTATAGCTGCGGTAAGTTTTCGAAACCCTTCATCACCACTGCTTCAATGAACAGCGAAATATACATCAAGGAATGTTTACAAAAATGACTTCTACCCATGATACGAAGCCACAAGGATCCTGTTGTCTTCTGGCGAGATCTTGCTTCTTGCCACTACTCGAAATCAACGGTAGAATGGTATACTACCAAAAATGTCACTTTCGTCCCAAAAGACATGAATCCCCCAAATTGCCCACAACTTCGACCAATTGAGGAATTTTGGGCATTAACGAAGGCACATCTTAGGAAACATGTCTCGGCTGCCGAAACCATTCAACAGTTTGAAAAAGATTGGAAAAAAGTGTCAAAACTTGTCGCCAAGAAGTCTGTAGGGAATTTAATAAGGAACGTTCGCAAGAAGGTGCGCCAGCTAGTCTACAATGGCTAAGTAGCAAATGTTGAGAATAATGTTCTGTTGTTGTAGTCTAATATTATCAGTATATCGAATAAAATTTGAATTTCTAACACTTGTGAATTATTTACAGCGAAATCAAAGTGCGTCCATACTTTCTGGGACAGTCTTTAGTACGATAGGACCGACAACTGCACCACGAAATGGCAAGTGCGCTAATGCACCAGTTGCCTTAGCTATCAGGGTAAAATTGACGGGCTATAAGGGAGACCCCATTAGAAATGCCCAATTGCACAGAGGGGTTTAGTTCGGTCTCCATTCAATGAAACAGGTGCGAGGAAAATGAGCGAAAAGAACTACAAGAGGAACGCACCAACATATGTCGTTAATCCGGAGATAAGCCCAAATGATATCATGCTGAGTATCGCAGTGGTGATGGCGAAATCATCGAGCTCATGAGCAAAAAGCACAACATCAACAGGGATCTTAAGGACTGAGGACAGTACCGTAAAGTGGTAGGTTTTTTGCTATTTTCCCGTTTCAAATTAAATTTTCTTGGAAACGATGCAGAATGTAGAAAAACCCACCTGACAATGTCTTCGTAATTTAGTTGAGAATATTTTGTGAAATATTCAGAATGATTCATTGAGTTTAGCGGTCGTGTTGTATTTTTTTCTGATGAAGAACTGCATAAAAATGGAACGCTCGGAAATTCATACCTCTACTTCTTCATCGAATATCTCGGCTTTGAAGGCTTGTATCATAAATCTTCTGTGACAAAGTCTAGATAATTTATTTTAGATGCGATTAGTACATAAAAACATATATGTTATCGCGATAAAAATAAAGTCTTGTATTTTTCTGTGAAACAAAGTCAGTTTCAATGCATCCGCCATTTTTTTTTTCGCTTTGGTTTCCTGATAGCATTCTGAAAAAGGAGAGAGAAACAAAATTGGATCGACAAGGCTGCCAAACACACAGACATTCTATCTTTGTGAAAGTTGAATATTTTTTCATTGTTCTTTGGAATCCATGTAATGTCCAACCCCGATAGATTAATGTGATAAAACTTCTCACCAAAATAATAAAATGTATGCTGGCAACCCGGTACAGTATGCTCATATACGAGAGAGTACAAGAGAAATACGATGCGCAAAGGGAATTGAGCGAGCCACGTGGTCGATTTAAAACTCAACACGCGACCCTCTGTCCTCAGACATTAAGCTTATGATGCTACGCATGCTCGTGCTCCCCGGGAAGCGGGAGCAGTAAAGACTTTTGGCCGGGTCGAAGGGTAACGAAAAGATAAAGTAAAGCTCTCAAACAGAGCCTGATACCTATGAGTGCAATCAGGACGCTTATGAACTACACTAAAACTTAGTCTACTGACGAACTCTAAATGCCACAAACACGTGTAATAAAAAAGTGCCTGAAAAGAGGGTACCAATAGTATCAAAAAGCAGGGTAAGAGTACCGTTGGTCACAAACAGCAGGGCGAGAGGTTAGACTCTACCCATGCAACTCGACGTTCAGGGACTGAAAACGAGCGCAATCAAGATGATGATAAGTCAAAGGGCTCCTAGCAAACGGTCGCCGAGAATAGTAATGCTCAGAAAGCAATAAAGCCGAAATTAGAGGCTGAGATAGATGCGAATTATTGTTGGTTGAAACTAATAAGGAGAAGTACGTCGCTGTCCTCAAGGCTCTGCGGAGTACGGAGAGTCTGGCTGACCTCAGGAAGGAGAAGCAAAGCATCAGAGCGGATGAGATGATCGTATTGCTCAAGAAGAGCTTACAAGAGACTCTCCAGTGCAAAATGTTGGATGAAATCACGAAAGTAGAAGCACTTGCCTCTGTCATTCGACAGTAAAGCAAAATAGAAGCTTTGCAAGCCTCCAGTCGCCAGAGAAATTGACAACGTGGCATCCAGATAGCAACAGTCGAGCCATCGGACCATCGGATACTAACAAGGTTATCAAAAATGGCTAGTTGAAGGTTGAACGGTCAGTATGCTCAGTAAGTTTACGATCCACCGGAAAAGGACACGTGTCGCAGATGTTTCGTATTCGGACATAGGCTACGGGAGTGCAAAGTGTCAGACCGGAGCAATCTCTGCAAGCACTGTGCAGGCGTGCGATAATGCACAAATGGACATATTATGTGCTAGCAGGAACGAATCTCATAATCATATTATGAGTTGACATTCTTACCCGTGAGGATAATACGAGAGGACATTATGTAAATAAGTAAATCACAATCATTGTGCGACAACACAGCATCTGTTGTGAAAGTTAGTAGTGAAATCAGTTAACGACGTCGCTATTCTATGATTCTAACTACATCCATGTCAACAATGTCAACTGGGTTGCAGGCGTATCCAAAACAGCTGCGACCTGGACAACGGGCCGCTTTTCAGTGCAAGGAATTGTAGACACACGAGCGAATGGTGCCGACATACCGACAGCGAACGGCGTGTTCAGCTGCTATGCCATACTGAGGTGACCGATAGACCGATAGACCAGTTGTTTCGGATGGTTTGTAGATAGACCACTGTGTTCAGTAAAGGGCTGAGTGGTGTTAAAGCCTGTAGTCATATCGGGTGACCTAAACGTATTGGCTACAGCATGGGGCAGTCCTCGTACTAACCAGAAGAGACAAACATTGTCCTTGCCAAGCTCACTGTGGTGTTAGATAACGATGGCTCAAAAAGCACAACCGTACAACCAGATCTTCGTAGAATCGGTCTTGGGACCAGAAGAAGAACGCGAAGAGGTCTATGAGCGGAAGCCTGCGAGGAATGAAAAGGGTTGTTTTTCTAATGTCGTTTTCGCTTGATACCAAGTTTTCACCCTAACTGCTGTCAAACCGTTTATTTGAAGCTAGTTTCGAACCTAGTTTTAACGTTGTTGAACTGAAAATCGAGTCAGTTTCAAAACTGGTTTTTATATCAGGTTTTGCTCAAACTCCCGTTGCTAAGTGCGAAATCAACAAAGTTTCGTGTTTGTTTGATGAAACTACCCTGGGTCAGTTTCAGTTTTCTCAAGCAAAAACGACATAAATGACGAATCTTGCTTCGAATAAGACTATCAAAGCAAGCGAAAATCCTGTTCCGACAGTCTGGAAAGGACGACGTCAACAGGCTGTTGTTGGCAAGTTTAGAGAAACAATAGCATCTCCAGAGCGGTGCACAGCGAGGCCTAAGGTAAGGGTATCATAAGGGTTCTGCTTCCGGATCACGACACAACGTCCTGGCCGTCAGCATCACCGATATCAATAGCCTCCGTAGGCATGTGGAAAGGGCGACGAGTGAGGAGTTGATGACGATGTCGAGATCGATCGATTACAAGATAGCTCCTGTGCCAGATGGCATCACGAACGCAGTCTCGAAGGCTGCCATATTGGCGAACCCAAACGTGTCCAGGGAAGCCACCCAAGGATGCCTGAACAAGCGTGAAACCCGAGTATCTTCGAAATTCTTTTTCTAATTGAACAATCACCGAAACAGTTTTAGAGAAGCTCCCTAGTAGAAAGTCTGGAAGCCAACCAATTTATGAAAATTTGTTAGAGCTAAATTATCGGATCCCAAATTATTATTTTGTTGTTTTCGAAAAGATTCTAGATAACGAAAAATGATTGCATGATCAGTTTCATCTTGAGGTACTTTAACTATTTCCCTTACTTCATAAAAATGTAGTTTCCAGAGATCGCATAGCTGTTTAAACACATTTCACTCGCTATCAGGTGTTCAACGTCAAAAATTTTTATATTTCACCGGTGACATGCGACATTGACTATTGACATTTGACTCAGCGTCTGAACACACTCTCGGGAACCCATGCTTTATTTCACAAACGGTAGATTTATTGTATGTAGCGCTACAATGAATTGTTTCGTCCAGCGTTCAAAACAAAAGAAAAATGATTTAGCGAACTGATACTCATGCTTGTGTAGCGATAATGATCTAGCATAAATATGTACCGCCGAATCGCACCTATCGGCTTTTGTGATATATGTGTGAGGATTGAATGAACATGTCTGGATATAAATCATCTGCAAGTGTGTGCTAGATAGAAATTCGACAGGAAAAAATCTATTTTCGAAAAACGTTGATATCTGTAAAATATTTGCGGGTTGGTTGCTAGAGAATATTACCGAAGGAGCAAAACACACTCTCACAGCGGAAGAAGTGATTCATGAACCGTTTTTTTTTTGTTTTCCACGAAGGTATCCAAAGAACGAGGGTGGGAGGGAGCTCTAGAAATGCTAATTTTGCTTTTGTTTGATTGGTACGACTTGATGATTGCTGACTTACGTGTGTGCAAGCCGATGTGATGGTGGCGGAAGTCGATCAAAGTTGATGTAAAACTCCCGGATAGTGCTACTACTAATCGATTTAATGATTATAATAAAATATTTGGTAAGGAGTTGAAGAGTACCGAAGCTATAAAATGTAACATTAACAAATGTTGATGGTAGTCTGTTTTTTTTCTCGTTTCATCATTAGTCTATCGAAGAAAAAAACTCAGCAAATCAGATTCTCGATAATGGAAACGACTTGCGACGCACACTAACTTTCGTTACAAATGGGTGAGAATAGAAGTGTTGCCAAATGTTGCGATTATTATGATCGATAAATTTTATACACGTCTCTGATTTGCCATTGCATGTTGGTGTCCATCGCAATGCTTAAACACAAACCAAAATAATTATACACAAAAAAAAAACAAGAAAAAAACCAAACATGATAACAAAATTGTTTTAAACAATATGTACGAGTGTTAGTATTAGCAATGGTGGTCAAATAATTGAAATTAGCCAAGCAAAACTGGTAGATATGTAAGTTGATTTTTTACTAAAGATAGATAAAACTATTAGATTGGTAGAGATTGTTGCATGTACAATCGAAACAACCTAAAGAACTCAAACCATTAAGCAATGTTTAGTAATGAGGAGGCCAGGATGTTAAAATTAGATACACACTATTGTAATTATCGTAAAGGTCGTTCTGTCTCTAGACTTTTAACAGGGTTCGTTGTTTACTGAGGTTGGTACTGATTCTTTTGATGGGTGATTTACAGTATTAGAAATAACATATAAATATAGGATGATAGTGATCGAAAATGAATCGGATGCTCTTCTTGATTTCGAGGAAACGATCGTCTGTTGTATGCACTTACCTTGCCACTTTTCTTGTTCGAGCTCATCTTCCTCCATATCATCAACTGGATCACGCTCGGTCACATAATCAGGAATTGGATGTGGTGACTTCTCGTTAATATCTGGAATTTTTTTCAGTTTTAAATGTTTGCATCCTAAAATCAGTTGTAAACTTACCGTCCTCTGATCTGCTTAGATTGAGTGTATACGCAGTAGCTTCATTTTCCTGCATCAGAAGGACCGTATCGTGAGCTTCCTCAATAATCTCATCTATAAAATCGTCAGGGGTGACGGCACGGTCATCCTCCGTTACCAGTTCGTTTAGTATGGTTTCATCGATTTGGGTAAAACTCAAAAGTTCCTTAACCTCCTTGCTGGTTATTTCTCCTGTTTCGACCATAGCGCTGGCAAGTGCTTCTATGGGCCTCTCGATACTACCTTCCATGCGTACTGTTTTCTGTGCTATAATTGTTTCACAGGAATCGCTAGATAACTGCTCAGATACTTTGCGATCTTTGAACACAGGTATTTTCGAATGAGTACTTTCAGTTTCCGGTGACTTGATAGTGGTAGTAGATGGTAACTTGGTTGTAGATATTTCTGGTGACTTGATGGTGGTCGTATCGGGTGATTTGATGCCGGTAGCTTCTCCTCCTCTAGCATGTGAGGTTTTGTTACTATCGAATCGCGGAATTTTGGATACTACAGAGTCAGCTTGCTTAACAATGCTCGACAATTCTTCAGATCTCTTTTCCTTAGTCGGTTCCTCCGGTTTGCTGAGTTCATCCGGTTTTGGAGTTTCTTCCGGTGAGGGTCGCTTACTAAAGACGGGAATTTTTGAGGTTAACTCTTGCGTGATCGTTTTCGATACAGTCTCCACCACGGATGGTTGCTGGTCTGACTTAACTGACGCTGTTTGCTCAGTTCTTCGGAACTCTTCGCCGATTTCCGAAATCTTCTCTGCTAAAATCTCGGCCCCCTGACGAACACCGGTTTCAATTTCGGTTTTCGTTTTCTCAGCCGTTTCCTTCTGCATGCCGCTGCGATCTTGACTTATAACTTCTTCTCGAATGTGTTCGAAACTTTCCTTGGTGAATGCCTCCTGAACTTTTGGAGTAGGTTCATCGGAACTAACTACTGTTTCTTTAGCAAACATCTCGGCTGTTCTGTCGATCGATTCTTTACTCTGCTGGTTAGATTCTTTGAGCTCGGATATCACTTCTGAATCGCGCATCTCTGTTACAGTTTTGTCTACTTTCTTATCTACTGATGTCTTTGTTTGAGAGCTTTGGGCTGCAAACTCCTGAATTTCTTGGTGGAAGCTATCGTTAGCCGAATCTAGTTGAGAGGCCTCCACTTGAACGGTACCCGCAAAAGATTTTGTTTTCGATGATATATTGGTTACTGTTTCCTCAACTTTACTAAGTAACTCAGATTTGGTTTCTTGGAAGTGATGTTCACTTTTCTCTTGTTTCTCTAGTTTGGATTTCTGTGCGAGTATTTCGTGCTCTTCAGTCCATTCCTCTTTCACTTCCGAAATATCTTCTTTTTCTTCTATTTTCTTGTGCTGCTTCAGTAGCTTCTCTTCTAATTCTTCGAACTGCTGTTTTTGAGCTATGATCTCTTTTTCGAGTTGGACTTCCTGGGCCAATGTTTCTCGGTTAACCCAAGAAGTTCGCTTACTAGACTCGGACGATTTCGTTTCGAATGACGATATTTTGTCGCTGACGTTTTTGAGAGTCTCAGTCACTACTCCAGATTCAATTTCGTCCTCTCGTGATATGCTTGTTCGCTTAGTGGGAATTGGAGCTCGCTCTTTGGCTATCGGCGCTTCGCCATCCGTGTCCGGTTTTTTCTTGTCGTCTTTCGGTTTTGGCTCGTCGGCTTTCGATGCAGCTGGTTTGACATCTTTTTTTGCAATTTCATCTACGATTCTAGCGGATGTGTCCACTTTTTCGCTTGTCAACACTTGAGATTTGTGCTCGAATTCATCCACATTCTTCAGAGTAGTTTTGAACTTATCTTGTAGCTCTCGGTCGAATTCATCTTTAGCAATGGCAGTACCTTCTTTGATAGTGGCTGTTTTAAGTTTTACTACTGGTTCTGGTATCACCGAAGATTTGTACGTGTTGTCGATAGGTTTCTGCATAAGGATTTCTTCTTCGTGTTTTGCTCGCGTATCATCAATCACACTAGCCCGTTTGATTGTAATGATTTCTTCGACAATTTCTTTTTTCTGGGTCGATGCCGGAATCGAACGATCCGCAGACAAGCGTTTCTCGATCTGTTTTCGGCGTTCCGCTACGGTTCTCTTGATGGTTTCTTCTTCCGATTCTTCCGATTCGTCGACTTGCTTCTCTTCTACCGAATACTTGTTAGACTCTTCTTTTGTATATTGGTTGTCTGAAGTAATATATGCCAAGTTAGAGGCCAAGTGATTTATAATAGACCAAAATACTTACCATCTTTTTGTACCAACTTTGCAATAGAATCATGCTCGGACAAAATGCTTACATCGTGACTTCGTTTACTGATCGAGAATGCAGTCTTATTGCGCATCGTCACCGTAGTGGTTGTCATGGTGCTCGTCGCCGAGGTTCGTAGACAACGATCGACAATGTCGTCTCGTTGGATTGTGCGTAAACCATTTTCTAGAATGTTGAAATCGTTCCGATCGCTCGATTGGAACATTTTTAACATTGCCTGGGCTTGCTGAGCACTGCTAGTTGGGTTTTGGGCAATGATGTTATCTACGTCAGTTTCGCTGACCCCGATCTCAGGAGCCAGTTTGATCCAGTCTTCCCCGAGTAGGTTGGAAATATCTACGACACGAAGCTCGCCTAGATAGTTCTGATCACGTGGCGATACTCTAGCGGCCCGTCCAACGCGTACTATAATATCCTGTGAGTCTTCAATTGTTGTTATCTGATCGGGTATGATCGTTTCTGGCAGTACGATGTTCAAGATACATATTGGTTGCTGTGGAGGTTCCCCTTTGGCGATTTTCGGTTCGCGCATGAACAATGTTCTACCGACAATATCCGCGTGTTGGTCCTTCACACGGACCGAGAACGGCAATCGATTCTCCCGGAATGCTTTGAACGGTAAACTAAGCTGCTCACCGGATTTGGTAATGGGAACAAGATTACCGGCCAGTTCGATGTACTGTGGTTTGTCCTCCAGTACCTCCACGTCGCGGCTCTTGGCTACCTCGGTAAAGTGTTCCTGGTGTTCAAGGGTCTTGTCTTCGCGGTCATCTGTCATGCAGAAGACACGGAGGCGTGCCTCTAACGGATCGGTGCGTTTGGCGAATACGACAAACTTGGCCATAAACGGTACGTGTATGGCTTCTCTGCAATGGTAAGGAGAGATACAATGTATAAAGCTAGGGGTAGGTAATTTTAACGGTGGGATTTTAGCGTACTTGTATAATTCAGTTGCCATCTTTGTTGCATCTGCTATATTACGACAGTCCATCAACCAAAATCGGGCGGACACGGTAGTCGTGAATGAGACGCAATCATTCACAAAGGTTAGTGGGGTGGATCCCGTTACATCCTCCCATTGAGCACGTGTTGTACCACCTAATGGATGGGGATTAGCAAATTCGACAGTTTAGGCATTTTAAGCAGTACAGAAAACTCATGGGATCAAATTGCTTGTAAGTAGTACATTAATGAGCTCACAATACTGGAAGCATTCGATAAAACCTGCCACGAGAGTGATTTTTTAGCACTGAATGTCAGTATTCTGGGCAAGTTTCATGTCTGCTAAGAACTACATGAGGGAAAAAAGCAAAGAAAGAAAATGAAGTGAACTGAAACTGAAACCAAAAGTGGGCCAATTCGGTAACAAACGAAACTGATAGTGGAATGAAACTGAAGAATGTAACCGAATCGTATAACGCTGATCGAAAACATTTGACATTTGTGTTTTTGTTTGCTGACGCTTGAAACCATTACTATCCACCATATATGTATGAGTTTGAGATGAATGATTCATGGAAAGACGAAAGAACGAACAAATGAAGAAGAAACCAACAAGATGTAGGAACGAGAATAAAATACGACCAATACATGCACATGAGTAATCTTTTCTGGTGTTTTGGAGTTCTATTGAAAAAAATAATAAAGCGAATACACACACAGTGAAGTCAGTGGATATGATAGCCGTCTGTAACTGGTTCAAATTTACTCTACTTGGTATCGAAACTCTATATTAATTACCAAAAGGTGAATGTCTATTAAGTGTGTTAAGAAAAATTCAAAATAACAAAACAAGTGTAATTGTTTCAGTTGGAAGTGTACATTAGAATATATGTGTATGTGTTCGCGCTTTCGTTTCCGTATCCGAACGTGTGGAATGAAATAATGCTGGTTTATCAGTATTTTCACTAATGAAGAAATTTCGTACTAAAATCTTTTCTGGCTTTGTACACTATATGTTTATCACTTTTCTTTCTGCAAGGTACCGATCAATTTCCTGGAGAGTTTAAAGGCTTTTAGCAACGGTTTCAGAAAAGTCCCCTTTTGGGCAACTAACTTTTAAAAATTTCTCAGTTATCGTTTTTTTTCACTTCCTAGAACTGAACACAACAGAACCAAGGATAACAAATAATTGATGAATAAAATATAATGCACTGGTAATTTGGGAAGAATATGTACCCGAATGCAAATCTATTATTGAATTAGTAAAAGTGTTAGAATTTTGTTTTATAGTTACTGATATGGACATAGCAAAACAATAATGTTTCATATTCTTTGAATTGGTTAATTTGGACAAGACGAAAAAAATAAACAATTCCCGTACGTGTTGCTTCCGGTGACACCGAAATTATTTGGTACGTCTTTTTCACTGTTCGTAATATTGAATATTGGTAACTTCAAAAAGAGCGAGAAAAAGCATAACTTATACTGGGTGTCAAACTTAAGTAGAACGCAAATCTTGTTATCGAAGTAATCAAACGCTTCAAGTTGCTTTGGATTGTTGCTAGGCATGAAGAGCATAACGATCGAGAAACAATTCAGTGGTTGCAAATAGGTTCAGATCAAAAAAGTATATCAGATCGCACGGAAATTAAACTCACTTTTGGTTTCCTGCAAAATAAAACAATAACAAACAACATAGCGATTGAGTCGGAACAATCTTCCGTAGTTTGCTATTGTTTTGGTTTGGTCATACGTACTTTATGGAACCATTCAAAAGTGCGATTAGTCTCACGGTGAAATAGCCTGAAAGAAACTGAACAAAAGAAAGCGTAGCTCGCGGTAGCAAGTTTATATTCATACTTTTTTTTCCTTGTATACAATCACAGGCTAGACCATAGTTATTTTTTTTTTGTTTTTCAACTTTGGAAGTTTTCTTAGCAAAACGTGAGATTTTGTTTAATTTGCAACATTTATATTTATAATACATAGGAATTTGATGTCATTTCAATGCGATATAGGTCAATTAACTGTGCTTTTGTGTGTTTTTTGAATATTTTAGGTGCTGGTGTAGGAATAACATTATTAATGTTGGATAAAATAGGCTGTAGTAGTTGACATCGTTTGTCGATTCAGTTCAAACTTCGAATGTTTAATGTTAATAGCAAGTGCAGCTGGTGGTAAATTCGTCGTTTCAATAAGAACTTTAACAAATCTCAATTTCACACGTCTGTTGTTTGGTAAATCATACAAACTGAAAACATTTTGAGCGGGGAACAATCCGAAAGAGAAACATAACAGAAGTTGAAAGTATAACAATCGTAAAAATTGTACAGTTTTTGCAGATTGCTTTTTTTCTGTTTTGATTTGTTTTAGTAGACTTGTTCTGTGTTAGTTACCTTTCAGAGATCTTTTCCGAAACACACCTTCAAGTTGGTAATAGGAATGCGTGCGGTAACAGGCATATTGTCGGAAAATTAGTACGAAAATGCTTTCTTCGTTTTGGTAAAATGTGGAAAACTGTTGCTTTTAAAGGGGGACAAAGTTGAGAAAAAAAAATTCTCTACAACGTAAACAAGAGAATACACAGGAAACTCTAGTGATGTCATATGTGGTAACATGAGCTAATGAACGGAAACGTGTGTATATGTTTTTTAAATGCCAAACTGACAAAGAATTCTTACGATACGCGAATGATGACTAATGTGTTGGATAGGTGATGTGTTGTTTATCGAAATTAAATATGGCCGTAAAGTAAGAAATTTGTTCAGAAATGAATGCGAATAGAATTTGGATTATGAGTACGCACACACCTAAATGCCGACATATTGTGTCAACATTATTTCAACCGATCGGAAATAAAATCACTCTAGGACTGGTAACATTGAACTCTTATTTATGTTTGTACTTGATTCATAGATTCAACAATGAAAATGAGCAAACAGTAAGTAATAAATATTTCTATGAAAGTTTGACAGATACAAATAGATAGAGGAGTAGAGTTAGAAATGGGTAGAGATTTGGAAACAAAAAAATAGTCAGGAACAGTGGCGTACGTACCGGTGATGGAACACAGAAGTCGTAATGTTGGAGCATTGCCTGAGTATTGATTGATCATTCCTTGGCTGTGCGCACGCGGTGCCGGCATGCTGAGGGTTATGGCCTTATGGAACTTACGTCGACGAGGTTCAACGGTTACCACGGGCGATACAGCCACTCCACGGCCCAGTAGTTTCGCCGTTAGATCCGGGTCGATTGGTTGAGCCTATGAAGGATAATTCAAACTTTAGAATGTTGAGGCAAGCGTTACACAATACGGAATGTTTTGATGGTAGGTACGAGGCTAGCTTTTCCTGTATAAGACGATTTCAGGAACCAAAGATGCGTTTTGTGAACCAGGTTTTGAAATATTGTAGAATCATCCAGTCGAATTATCTGCGATAATTATCAACTTGCGATTCTCTCTTGGTAAATTCCTCACAGCGCTGATCACTGCCAGACTGTATTTATTTTGTTAAGGGTTGTGAAATACTCAGAGTATGAAGTGGAGCGAAGGAATGTAGAAAAATTCTCTCACGGTTCATGCATTGAGAGACAGCGAGTTCTTGTAGCATCTTCTACCAGATTGAAAAAGTTGTATACAATGTAGAGAAATATCGAGCCGCTTTCTGCCAAATTATCGGCAATCACCAACACTGATGATGGCACAGCGAATCTAATATAATATCGTCATTTCCAGGGCTTCGGTCATGGTACAATACATTTTTCTATGGACATATACTGTTTAAATTATGTCGCTTACAAGCACATCTGTTCAATGAACGATACCCTCAGATGAATTATCATGTTGTGATTGTGATGAAAGCCATAAAACCAATTAATACCAAGTCCTGTCAGACCAAAAATTTTAAATTTTCATGTAATAGAATTGAATTTAAATCATTAAATGTACGTATACCTAAGATATCACAAAACCGTTCGGCTGCCACGACTTGCTCTTTTAAAACACCAATTTTTTTTCTAATGTATGCGTTGATGGGCAAATAAATCAAATGATAACTGTTAAAATGCACAATATATCGATCTGTTTTTCCTAATAGGATTCTAAATGCTCGTAGAGGAATCAGAAAAATAATCAGAAAGTACGATTTCTTCATGATGAACTCTTCGCTGGTTTTAAACCAGTTTTATTTCCAATAGCTTAACTAATTTATCTCCTATGAGAAATCTTCCTACAATTGATCTGATTCTAGCAGATCAATCAATAACATTCAGGGTTTCAAATTAAGCAATGATTAGTTCAATTAGTTATATATTCTACCAGCTTAGAACTAATCGACTAGAACACTATCGAATGTAAATCCTAAAATTGTTTTGGGAAATATAGATACAGCCGTGCATAATTTGAATCATTACTTTTTTGAAGTTCCAAAACTCAAACTAAATTCAATTCACCTTCATCTACATCAATATCAACGTTCTTGTGATCCTACTATGGAATAGTTGAGGACCTTTAAAAGAAAATTAAACATAGATTCACTGAACAAATCAATCCATTTTTAAATCTTTCTAAGATTCTATCCTGATCCTCAGAAACCAGTTTCAACTCTCAAAAAAACAACTCAAATACTTCCTGTAATCGGTGAATAAGATCAAAGTCGACAAATCTTCCAATTTTGCGAGTCCTTTTGACATCTAACAGAAATATAAGCATAACACAAGTATTGTCTCAAGATGACATTACTGAGACAAATTATGATGAAACAAGGGCAATCATTAGCAAAGTTAAAAACATGAAGGCTCCTAAAAATGTTCAATAATTTTGTTAAAAAGTTTTCCCTATGTTACCTTGAGATTTTGCCATAAACTTTGCAGATGTGTTGAATACTTATTTAACAACTTAACAAAAATCCAACAGAAGCATCCAAATTATCCTTATTTTTCAAAATGAGCTTTCATTTTGCTGTTATTGATAACTAAAAAAACTCTGATGCTGCCTGTTTGATTTAAAACTGCCTTCAAGCCTCTAAGAATCGTTGGACGAGGCATGGGGTATTGGCATATTTGGCATATTTCCAATGGACAATAAGTTATTTTAACACTTGTACTGAACATTTCGCTCAAACGTAAAATTGGGTATTGTCTCCTACTTTTCAATTGTTGAAAAAAAATTATGCTAACAACTGTTACTCATAGGTGCGTTAGTAATATTTTTCTCGGTTTTTCACTAAAATTCCCGACTTTTTCCCGGAGAAATCAAATTCCTGATTTTTTCCCGGTTTTCCCGATTTTTCCGGTCACTTGCCACCCTGGTGAACAGATAAAGAAAATCAGAAGATTGCTGTAGATTCAACTGCAAAGTTTCTTTTGACGTTTTTCATTGAAAAACACTGGTGGGGTGGATTGTTTTGGTTTTTCACTTTTGAGCATATATTTCATTCATTTATAAATGACAATGAAACACCGTTAAAAAATTGCTCTTCTGCTCGAAAGGGCAAAATCAGAGCAATCCACGCCACCGGTGTTTTTCAATGAAAAACGGCATTTCAATCACTGTGACGATGAACAATGTTTTTCTTCATAAGGTATAATCAATACAAAGGGTAAAATTATTAGGTCATTTTAGACTTAAGCCTATTTTTTGTGGGTTTTGTCAGTTTGAGAACCGCATACCAAAAAAACACTATTTTTTGCACTTTTAGGTGTGTGTGTAAAAAAATGTTGGATAAATTAAGTGAAAAAAATGATTAATAGTTTGTTTACATTAGCCGAGGTTCATTACAATGCTTGTATTGGTTATTGTGATGGCGTTGGAACTAGAACAGATACACCAGAAAAAAGTTACATCAAAGATAAACTCAAGATTACGAAGTCCCATAGAAATCAATAAAATGCATGTTCAGTAATCGTGGACTGAATTCAGTAATGGTACACTTCCATTAGCCCTTTGTTAAAAAGTGTCGATAAACATAGCCAACACTGCAAAAATACTATGATAACACTACAATACCGAAAGAAAATAAACATGTTTACTAGTTTATATCCCATTGGTTCTAAAACGAATCAAATCGTCTTACACTTAAATATTAGGTTAGTTGAATATATTAAATTACTTCTACATTCATTCACAAAAAGTTTATGAAAACAAACATCGTCATAGTCACGGCACATACAGCGACTAGACGTTTACTTTTTCGGTTCAATTAATGATTGAACTACAACTGCCGCTGAACCGAGTTAATCCAGGGGTCTTATTTGAATAGTGCATGAAAAAAACATAGACCATTCCATTTTGAGTTTATCTTTAGTCACTGAAAAACACGTTAAATACGGGCTCCAGCAATTGATCCGCTAAATTTCTTCAACAGTCATTATTGCGTTGCACGCGAAACTGTATTGGATGATCACTCGTTGCTTTGTTTACATTGTGGATGTCAGTGTTACTATTATGACCGCATGTTTTCCAGAAAATGGATCTCTAAGAGATGAATTTCGTAGTGCTGTTGATTGCCTTGTTCTATGCTGGAAAACGGCAGAATGACATAGCTCATGACTTGTCCGTGACATACGTGTGTGTAGGGATTTCGTACACCGTACTGTCGAATAATAGCTAGAGACCAGACCTGTCATGGCAAAGATCATTAAGCAATGCCTTAAGAGAAATCTTCGACGTACTACCACTAAATTTGCAGAGGATCTCAACGTATCGGTTCTAATTCCTTGTCTGATCCGGAAAGACAAGCTACAAGATCTAAAAAGTTCAAAACTTTTTGGGGAGACAGAAACAAGAACGAGTTAAGAGAGGATAAACAGTGCCACACAGTTTGGTATCCAGATAAATCACCACAAAGGCGGGTAGGTAAGGTCGCAGGCGTGACTGGAGGACGTGAATACGAATAAAATTTACATGATTTTTTCACTTTTCCGAATATCTATTATCGTTATATAGTTCAGATCTAAAATCTTAGTCCTAATATGAATTTTGTTCCGAAATTCTGAAATTAAGTTTCTGAATCAGAATTCTGGACTCGTTTTCCGAACATAAATTAAGGAACTAAATTCAGTTTCAAAATTTAGTTAAGATACCAGTTCCCAAGATCTAATTCCAGAATTAGAAGACAGTTCCAGAGTTTTAGTTTGAAATTCTTAACCCGTATTCTGAAATCGAGTTCTTGAACAAAATTCTAAACCTTAAATTAAGTTCCAGAGTCCAATCCAAATTTGGGTTCCCGAATATAGATTCAGTATTCAGAAGCTGAATGCGATGACCATCGTCGCGGTTACGAGAAAGGCAAGCAAGCGTAATGAGTTTTCATCATCTTTTCCAAAGAATTTTTGAGTTATTTATGGTTATCTCACACTGTTAAATATTTCATCATAAATCGCTGACCATACTTCTGATGGCATAGAGAAAGAATTATTTAGATGCGTTAAGTACACCAAGAGATATTCCCGATTGAGTTGAACTTCGTCGGTTCAACCCATTCTTCTACAGGACGAATTTTGAAAAGGCACCCCATAGTGAAGCAAGTAAAGTATTCACGTCAAAACCATCATCGATGATAGTTTGGAGCGGAATCACCCGTGTTGTCCGGACTCCACTGATTTTTGTGACTGAATGAGTAAAGATTAACCAAAATACATATCGGGAACTAGTTCACCAAAATGTCGCCGAACCGTGGTTCAATATTATTTTAGCTCTAGTGATTGAGTTTTGCAACAGGACTCTGCACTGGTTTACAATGCTAAGAAAACCAAACTTTGGATGGCGGAACGTTTTTCAGGGCTCATTTTAAATTCGGAGTTTCCGGTGAGTTCTCCGGACCCGAGCCTTATAGGCTATGTTAGAGGCCGATGCTCTAGATAACATGAAGGTATGGAAGAAGGGACATCTGAGGATAAAAGGCAGTTTAGGATAAAATACCATAACCGCATCAGCGAGTCTTGTGTGATGCGTTTTTATAGCGTGTGAGACGAGTAGGTAAACTCAAGGGCGAACATGTAAAGTTTGACCAGCTAGTTATTTCAAGAGAAAAAATTTAAGAATTTCAAATAGAAAACTATTTGTTTCAATTCAGCACTTCAATTGGTGAACCTTGTTCAGCTTGTTACCATATAAACTGACAATGGGCGACCAAAACAGGTAGCTGGCATTTGTATTCTACCCGAAACAATCGATAAAATAAACCACATGCAGCAGGGGCGAACAATTGAGGCGAAATACGATTTTAAGATGAGCAAACCTAACGAATACAAGTTACAGGCACAGGCCTTACCGTGACTTCGTCCTACGATACATTTTTTGAACGAGCAAATGACTCTCGATCTAAAGAACGTGCATGTGCTTCAACTGAATCAAGCCAATAATTTAAAATACATTCAATTCGACTCTGAGCCCAAAACAATAGAATTTACTAACATTAGACTCTTCCTATTGAGGAGGAAGTGCAAAAACGTATACCTCTGCATTATGAATGGCAATGTTTGTTGTTGGACGAAATCGTGATTATTGATTCTTTGCTTAGCAATGAGAATACCTCTTCCCCATGAATGCTAACACCGATGTAATCAGAATACGAAATTCGTTAATGGGAAATGAAACCATCAAGACAACAAAAATTAGCCCTACATGCCAACAAAGTTTTTTTTTTTTTTGTTTCGATTATAGAGGTTTTAACCTTAAGGTCATTCGCCTTTTCGGGCCAGAAAAATTTTCTGATCCTATGTGCGGGGTTGGGAATCGAACCCAGGTGAGCTGCGTGAAAGGGCATCGACTTACCCATCACGCTATACCCGTCCCCTTCCAACAAAGTTTAACCAAAACGTACTTTCAGAACCTACATGAAGTTGCTAACGAAGCAGCTGTACTGTGCCACTAAAATGCGACTAAAAGCACGTTGAATTTTGAACAGTTGCTGGAGCAGGCGTATTTAAGGGATTAACGAAAATTTGCGGTGGATTATCAATTCAAATGAAATAAGCAGTAGAAATTCACTTCGAAGTACTCGATTTGGTAGGCCAATCGCACTTGAGCAAAGACACTAGGAACGTGAAGATTTACAAAACCGAACGTCTCAAAACTTACCTTGCCATTTGTGGAGCAGAACAATAAAAATCGATAGAAATTGTATGGAGCCTTGAAATTATTCCTTTAAAGTCTAAATGTGTGACAATCAATGAAGTATTCTACGAGATGTAGAAGGTTTTGTCATTATTCACTGTATCGTGCGTTCCAAATAAAATTTTTGGGCACCTTCCGGAATCTAAAACCGATTACCGGTAAAACTGAAATAAGTTTGTTTGGTCATCGACTCTCAAAATCGGCGAACCCGATAAATTTATGTGAAATTTTTACACTAACCACCCTATACCTCCTGAACCGGTAGTCGGATCTGATTAAAAAACAAGTAGTTTTTATGGGACCTTAAGACTTTTCATATGAATGTTAGAATGACGAAATCGGTTCAGCTATCTACGAGCAAAATGAGTGACATTTCAATTTCATTACTTTTATCATCCTGCAATTCCGGAACCAGAAGTCGGATCCAAATGAAATTCAATTAAAATTAATGAAATTATTTTGTCGTGAATACGACTTACTTTACTATGGGGCGCCTTTTCAAAATTAGCCATATGGAAGAATGGGCAGAACTTAATCGTGAATATCTCGACTTGTATTAATGGTAGCAACATAATTATTTCACCATTTCATCAAAAATATGATCAGGAATTCAGGATAATATTTTGAACAGTGTGCGATAACCACAAACAACTCAAAAATTAAGTTTTCTTAAAAATTGAAAACAACGCGGAAAACACCTTACTTTCGCTTGGGTTTTTCGCGCAAGGACGACGATTTTGAGGTAGTCAGGCACATATCTTCAACTGAATGCGTATAAAAGGGGAACCGTGGTCGAAAATCGATCAGAAATTCGTCATCTAACACTCGATGTGGATAGACGAATAACCTACTACGACTAATTTCGATTTTGTTTTATTTTTTATTCGCAGTTGTCTACCTACCCAAGCTATGGGTAAAAACCGCCATAGATCCGAGAAGGATCCAAAGGATGCTAAGCGTCTGAAGCCAAGTGATGTACAGGTAAACGACCGTTTGCTGAGTAAAAACCAATATGCTGATCTGCCAGTAGATGTCGAAGAGGAACTGCAGAAGAAGGAAAAAATGCCGCCTTTCTACCTGAAGGGCTTCCCACCAACTCTACGCTCGGATTTCAACACACTGATCAGCAAAGGACTACAGGCAACAATCCGTTTATGTACTGAAGGCTACAAAATAACTGTTCCGGCTTTGAACCACTACAAAGGAGTGGAATGCTATCTGAAGCAGACAAAAGCGGAATACTTCACACACGATATTGCCGCCAACAAACCTATGAAGGTTGTACTTCGAGGACTACCCGACATGATGGAAGCCGAACTAAAGCAGGCACTGTCGGAGGCTGGACTAAAGCCTTTGATGGTATTTAAAATGAAGCGACATAATACGGACAAAAAGTTCAGAGATCAACTGTACCTGATTCATCTGGAGAAGGGCTCCATCACCATGAGTCAACTGAAAACGATTAAATCGTTATTTCACATAATCATCGAATGGCAAAAGTATAAACCGGTACATCGGGATGTCACACAGTGCATCAACTGTTTGAACTACGGCCATGGAGCGAGGAATTGCCACATGAAAAGTCGGTGCGGGAAATGTGCCGAACCACACAATACCAACGATTGCCTACTAGATGACATCGCTGTAAAATGTGTGAACTGTGATGGCGACCATCCATCTACTAGCAAATCGTGTCCCAAACGTGCTGAGTTCACAAAAATTCGACAACAGGCGTCCCGTAAACAATCAACGCGCAAGAATGTTCCACAGAAGGATGAAGTTCATTTCCCACGGCTCCCACCGAAGAGGGATATTCCGAATTTGCCGCCACTTCCTCGCAGCAATCCAAAGACTTCAGCCGCTGGATCTAAAAAATAATCTTCCTCAAGAATCCCTCCTGGATGGGGCAATAATCAACCACAAGCAAAGGATGACTCTTATGATTTATTCTCTGCTGAACAACTGATCGTCATTTTTGAAACAATGACAACAAAACTACGAAACTGCAGAACGCGGTTAGATGAAATCAACGCCTTAGGCAAATTCATCATCGAATATGCAATATAATGAGTTGGTTATAGTAAATTGGAATGCTTGCTCACTCAGGAGCAAAACTGCTGAATTGTCCGACTTTCTTCAAGAGAAGAATGCCGATATTGCTATTTTAACTGAAACTCATCTTAAACCTGAAACTTCTATTTTTATTTCCAATTACAGGATTCACAGGCTCGACAGGACAACTACCAGAGGAGAGGGAGTTGCCATTGCCGTTAAACGATCCATTCAGCACAGGCTTCTGTCAGCCTTTAAATTGCAACTCATAGAAGCCATCGGAATTGAGATTACAACGACGATGGGACCCATCATCATCATTGCAGCGTACTGCCCCAAACAAACCAATCTTCGAGATGGTACGTGTGCATCATTGAAGCGAGATCTGGCTATGCTCACTCGACGACAGAACAAATTCATCATTGCTGGGGACCTGAACGCACGGCATGAGCTGTGGGGAAACAGAAGACAGAATCGAAACGGATTCGTACTTGCCGAAGATTACGAAGCTGGACAATACAACATCTTCGCTCCGGATCAACCAACGCGACTTTCCAGATCGGGAGTTCATTCCATTTTGGATATATTCATCAGCAACATCGCTATAGACAGCTCTCCGGTTGTTTTCAACGAGCTCTCTTCCGACCACTTTCCAGTAATATTGACGTTGGGATCTTCACCAGAAACAGTGCCTATTCAACCTCGGAGGAACTATTATCGCACCGATTGGGTCCAATTTCAACATATCGCCGGCCAACTTATTAATATCGATTTGCCACTTGATTCCCCGATGGAAATCGATGCAGCGCTATCTTCCTTCCAGCATTCAATCACAGTCGCTCGTGATAGGACGGTTCCAGTACAACATATGCCGAGTTCCTCTCTTCAAATCGACAATGTCACCAAGAAACTCATCCGACTTCGGAATATCTACCGGAGGCAGTATCAACGAACTGGCATCCTAGATAGGAAGACTACTTATAACAACTTAACTAGGATAATCCAGGAACGGATATCTGAGCTTCGCAACAGGAACTTCCAGCAAAAGCTTCGAGAAATTCTCCCACATTCAAAGCCCTTCTGGTCCTTAACGAAGGTGCTTAAGAAAAAACCGAAGCCTATTCCTCCTCTGATGTCACCCCAGGACGCAGCTGAAGGAATACCTTTAATCACACCAGTAGAGAAGGCAAATGCGCTAGGCCAGCAGTTTGTGTGTTCTCACAATTTAGGACTTAACATTGTTAGTCCACATGAAAGAGCCGTTGCTGATAGCGTAGCTGAGGTTGACCAATCAGACAGCTTGGTTCCTGAGGAAAGTAGAGTCACTGCGAATGAGCTGATGGCTTTTGTGAAAAAATCCAAAAATATGAAGGCCCCCGGTTTCGACAACACATTCAACATTGAGATAAAACATTTGAGTATTCGCTCATTTGTCTTCTTAGCTAAAATTTTTAACAGGTGCTGGGAGCTTGGTTACTTCCCTTCAATGTGGAAATTAGCTAAAATTATCCCAGTTTTGAAACCGGGGAAAGATCCTTCCTTTTCCAAGAGCTATCGGCCCATCAGCTTACTCTCTGCCCTATCCAAGCTGTTTGAAAAGTCAATACAAAGCCGAATTCTTGCTTTCGCAGATGAACAGGATATATTTCTGGAAGAACAGTTTGGGTTCCGGGAAGGAAGATCCACCATCCACCAACTCACAAGGGTTAACAACGTCATCCAGCAAAACAAATCAGTGTCCAAAACGACTGCCATGGCAATATTGGATATTGAAAAGGCATTCGATAATGTGTGGCACGATGGACTGGTGTTCAAACTGCATCGGTATAATTTTCCCATGTATCTTATTAAAATTATCAAAAATTATCTTGCAGATAGAGCATTCCAGGTTTCTCTGAATAATGCACTTTCAGAAAGATTTACTATTCCTGCTGGTGTACCCCAGGGAAGTATCCTAGGTCCCATTCTATACAACATTTTCACATCAGACATCCCACCTCTTCCAGGTGGTGGTGTTCTGTCACAATTTGCTGATGATACTGCCATTCTTTACAAAGGTCGTGTCATTAATGCTCCGAAAAATAAACTACAGAGAGGTCTGGACGCTTTAACGGAATATTTTACAAGCTGGAAAATTGTGATCAATGCAGCAAAAACTCAGGTCATCTTGTTTCCACATTCAAGATCTCCAAAACTTGTTCCATCAGACGAATGCAGGATACGATTCGGTGATGAGGTCATTCAATGGTCCGATGAAGTTATCTATCTAGGACTCACCTTTGACAGACATCTGATATTCAGGTCACATGTTGACAAAATCGTTCAAAAATGCAGCATACTCATTAGGTCTCTGTATCCGCTGATTTGTAGAACATCTAAACTATGCCTGAAGAATCAGATGGCTGTCTATAAACAAATCATCTACCCCGCAATTGAATACGCAGTCCCTGTTTGGCGGGGCTGTGCACGAACACACAAACTTAGGCTTCAGCGCATTCAAAGTAAGATCTTAAAGATGATTCTAAATCTACCCCCTTGAACAAGAACTAGTGAAGTACATGAGATGGCCTCACTGGATATACTAGAACAAAAATTCGAACAATACTGCACGAAATTTGAAGAGAGGTGCTCAATCTCTGAAATACAAATAATTCAAAATTTGTACGTATTAGGTTAAGGATAGTTATAAGTAGGTAGACATTTTATAAATAATTAAAATAAATATTATGATTAAACATTAGTATGTAAAACAAGAGTAACTAAAACACCTAATATTAATAACGAATCGTATGAACAACAAAGATGAAAGGCCAAAGGGTCAAAACACTTGTACTGTAAAATGTTGATGTAATACACAAAAATAAGATTAATAAACAGATATTTATGCAAAAAAAAAAAAATGAAAATCGATCATTTCTTTTCGTGCGTTCGATGGAAGCAGACGTCGTGGGAGTGGAATCATCAACCAGCAGCGACGGACCAAATTGATATCAGCCGTTCTAATGGCTCTAAAAGTTTTCTAAAGAACTATTAGGATTTGTTGTTCGCAAATCGTAGGGAAATATCCTCAGTTTACTGCAAATCAAGAACAGTTTGCTTAGATTTGTGCACTTTTCGCTGTGTGAAATTCACAGTACACCCAAACCTCCATTTACGTAACTTATATATGTATATTTGTATTAATGTACGCACACATGTGTGCAAATATTTGTATTTCTTAATACATATAAATATTGGTGAAGTAAAAGCGATCATTTATATGTATAAATATATACACATATATGCAGACGAGTGAGTGTGTAAGCATACATACATACATATATAAGGTTCGTAAAAGGAGGTTTGGGTGTAATCGAGATCAAGTGAAGCCTTGCGTTTTTGCGAAAAATGTTCCAGAGTTTAATGTCGTAGAGAATTACGCAATTTGACTCTTCTGAATGCTGGAAACGAATCCCTACAGCATATTGATAGTTTCTTTCAATAAAATATGCAAATCCGAAATGAAATAATCGACATTAAAATTCTGTATGCGGCTATTTTTATAGCCGTTAGGACCGCCCATTAGTGAAAAAGCTACAAACGAAATCAGGTAGAAACAAGCTTCTCAACAAAACTTGAATCAGTTTGGATTAGAGGCGTGCAAAACAGCTCATTTTGGTGAACAGCTCCGAACCGATCAGCTCACCAAAGTGAATCGATTCGATGTATCAGCTCATCAGCTCTTTTAGTTTGAACTTAAGGTTCATTTTGTGCGCCGTTTTTCTTATGCACCGGTTTTCTTTCATATGCATGATCGAAATTGAATCATTGATTTGCAATGATGCAATGAATGCAATGCGTTAGTTTATCTTTAATTGATGTCGACTAAATTGAATCTCTTAAAGAGCCGAAGATCCGATCAGCTCGTAGCATGTTCCCTTCCTCATAATGCAGTGAACTGGGTAGCAAATGAGTGAGCTGATGAGCTGCGGTTCTTTTGAAAAGAGCTGTGAGCTGTCAGCTCACTTCAATGATTCGATTCGCTGGAACAGCTCAGGAGCGAATTGCCCATCTCTAGTTTGGATTGTATCGCCACTGCGAGCAGATGTGTTTTGTGTCGTCTGCACGCTTTCGACAAGAGCGATTACGTCACAGCTGCCAGTCATTAGCATTGGGAAAAAACAACGGTGGAGAGCATTACACAATATCAGCCGTTCTAATGGCTCTAAAAGTTTTCTAAAGAACTATTAGGATTTGTTGTTCGCAAATCGTAGGGAAATATCCTCAGTTTACTGCAAATCAAGAATAGTTTGCTTAGATTTGTGCACTTTTCGCTGTGTGAAATTCACAGTAATCGAGATCAAGTGAAGCCTTTTTTTGCAAAAAATGTTTTAGAGTTTAATGTCGTAGAGAATTACGCAATTTGACTCTTCTGAATGCTGGAAACGAATCCCTACAGCATATTGATAGTTTCTTTCAATAAATTATGCAAATCCGAAATGAAATAATCGACAATAAAAATCTGTATGGGGTTAATTTTATAGCCGTTAGGACCGCCTATTAGTGAAAAAGCTACAAATGAAATCACATAAAATGAAATCTCTTAACAAAAATTCAATCAGTTTGGATTCAATCGCCACTGCGAGCAGATGTGTTTTGTGTGTGCAGACGACACAAAGCCTTTTTTTGCGAAAAATGTTCCAGAGTTTAATGTCGTAGAGAATTACGCCATTTGACTCTTCTGAATGCTGGAAACGAATCCCTACAGCATATTGATAGTTTCTTTCAATAAAATATGCAAATCCGAAATGAAATAATCGACATTAAAATTCTGTATGCGGCTATTTTTATAGCCGTTAGGACCGCCCATTAGTGAAAAAGCTACAAACGAAATCAGGTAGAAACAAGCCTCTCAACAAAACTTGAATCAGTTTGGATTGTATCGCCACTGCGAGCAGATGTGTTTTGTGTCGTCTGCACGCTTTCGACAAGAGCGATTACGTCACAGCTGCCAGTCATTAGCATTGGGAAAAAAACAACGGTGGAGAGCATTGCACAATATCAGCCGTTCTAATGGCTCTAAAAGTTTTCTAAAGAACTATTAGGATTTGTTGTTTGCAAATCGTAGGGAAATATCCTCAGTTTACTGCAAATCAAGAATAGTTTGCTTAGATTTGTGCACTTTTCGCTGTGTGAAATTCACAGTAATCGAGATCAAGTGAAGCTTTCTTTGTTTTTGCGAAAAATGTGAAAAAGGGTAATGCGTGCATAATTCATACAATTTTTTTTTATTCAATAATATAATATAATATTAAGGCACACTGCTTAAGCTCTAAGATGCCAAGGGTATTTACTAATCTTAATTATCGTCTAACTTAAAACTAGAGTAGTATCATTATGTAATATAGTATCTGGCGATCGGTAGTGGCCGGTGAATTGAATTTAGGATGAGATGATTCCAGATGGCGATCACCCTAATTCATACAATTGATATTCGGAAGTGTTAAGGAACATGTCAGTTGTTTTCGTATTCACGAAATCCAGTTATGTCTCTGACATTACCCACCCGCCTTTTTTTTACACACAAATTTGCTTATCTCGACGAACTTCTTCGAATGGCATACGGGTGTAAGAAGTTGGTGTTCTTCCAACAATTATTGTTGCAAGCAGTATAAATCAATATAAATATGAAATTGTTTTGAATTTGAAAACACTGCCATTTTTCTAATACATATGTTATGTTCGAATGATTAGGTTGCCAAAAACAAACCGTGCTCAAATCGAAACGTTATGAAAAAGGGTGCTGTGCATATTCTTTTAGGTACTATGCTTACAGTATTGAAAATCGTGTTTCACTTTGCTCCGAAAATCGCTTTATCATCAAGCGCTTAAAACTTCTACTGCTGGAATAAAGTGAAAAGTCGTTTACACAAAAATATCGATATCTCCGTTAAAAATGGACGAATTACAACAGTTTATGTTTCGTTGGATAGTTATTAGTGTGAGGAATTCATATTCTGTGACAGATATTATCAAAAAACTGGAAATTTTGACACGAAACTTCGTATAACTCAAAAAGTGAACATCCAATCTCAAAACCATTCAATAGCGTTTAGGATGATGGGATGACCTTTCATTTGAGACTAGTTTGATCAAACCTCCCGGGTCCCGGGTTGGCGGTTCAATGCATAGGGCTCTGGTCTTACAAACCAGTTGTCGTATGTTCGAGCCCCGACCTGGAAGGATTTGTAGTGTCAGTAGAATCGTAGCACTAGCCATGCAATGGTTCTGTACACTCTGAATCGGCTGCGAAGTCTGTTGAAACAGAAGGTCAAATTTCACTACAGGAATGTAATACCAAGGCTTTGCTTTTTTTGATCAAATCTCTAAGGTCTCGACTTCTATGTTGACAACACACATAAAGAAACTCAATTCGTCGAGCTGAATCGACCCTCCTGGTCTTGGAAAATTTTTCTAAAGTTTGACCGAACTCTATTATTTATAAAAAAAGTTAAACCATTAGTTAGAGTTAGATCTGCTGTTTCTTTTCGATGGATCGATTTTAAGGTCTAAGATAAGTGGGTCGTGTATAGATTTTGAATCGATCACGTGGCTCCCTCAATCCCCTTTGCGTTTGTGTGTTTAACCACTTTGTTGAGTTTTTTCTTACACAAAAATCACAGAATTGCGTAAGCAAAAGATGTCTTCATGGTAATAACCAAATCATGTATACAGGGTCCGCCATCTAACTTTTTTTTAACTAGCGGTTATTTCGACATTGGTAACCTTAATGTCACTTCTGATTTGACAGAAACTTAGTTTTATCCTTCCTCTGAACGAAAATGGTTGTGTATACGCTTGAGGAACGCGCCAACTGGGCTGGCGATCAGCTTGAAGAAGACGCCGATTTTTGCCAAAAAACCATCTTCTCGGATGAGGCACATTTTCATCTCGGAGGGTATGTTAATAAGCAAATTGTCGCATCTGGGGGACGGAAAACCCGCACGTTATCATGGAGAAGCCGATGCATCCTCAGAGAGTGACGGTTTGGTCTAGCGGCATCATTGGGCCATTTTTCTTCGAAAATGAGGCAGCAGCCGCCGCCACGGTTAATGGCGAGCGCTATCGCGCCATGTTTAGCGATTGGTTCTTCCCGTTATTTGAAGAAGGAACACTTGGACACAATTTAGTTCCAACAAGACGGCTCTCCGTGCCACACAGCCAACGCTACGATCGATCTTCTCCCACAGTCTTCGAAGATCGAATTATCAGTCGAAATTCGAATGTCGTTTGGCCATCTCGGAGCTGTGATTTGACGCCGTTAGACTATTATCATAGAGAGGCTTTCAAAGATAAGTGTTATGTGGACAAGCCAGAGACAATTCAAGCCTTGAAAGACAACATTCGTGCAGCCATAGCTGAAATGAAGCTGCATACAATGGAAAATGTACTAAAAAACTGGACCGACCGTATGGCGTACTGCAAGGCCACAATTAACGGAAGATTTGTACTTTAATATGAAAAAATAAATTTTGAAATCGGATGAACCGTTTGTGTTTTGTTGCATGTTTAAAAAAAAGTTACATGGCGAACCCTGTATAATAGGCTGATAAGTGGCCACTTGTGGCTGAATACCCAATTAAAATCTTAATAATTTAAATTTAACTCATATTCCAATAAATAGTTATTAAAAAAAATAAACAACTTTGTTGAGTCGATTTAATTGATCTCTCCTTTTTCCGAATGCTACCAGGACATTAAAACGGATCAAATAGCGGACGCTCTGAAACTGACTGCAAAGTGACCAAAAAAGACGAACTACGTATCGTTGCTTTGTTTTCACTCAATTCTGGCTTGTCCTTACGTCAAGTTGAAGCAAAAAGTTCTCGAGTTATACCACGGCGCCATTTGGGGAACATCTGTGCGCAAACAATGTAGAATGGCGGAGTATCGTTAAAAACCACCCCTGTCTGAATGTCATGTGGTCAAACAGCTCGCTGAATGGTTACGGATCAAAAATATAACTAGAAGATTCTGTCAAGATTTTGAATTTGAATAAAATCAAAAACTTTCTTTGGTATAAACTACCATCACCTTTTCAATTTGTAAACAGTTAAGTCAAGTTAATATAGATTTAAATGTGGCAACCCTGCACGCTATACGAAATTTAACAAAACACGCTGTTTGCTAGACGGTGGCGTTTTCTTCTTCCGTACCGATTTTGCATCATTTTGTATGACAGTTTGAGAGTTTTGATACTCATTGCCCTATAATTTTGAAACCGGAAGTCGGATCTGGGTGAAATTGCACAGCATCTTTTAAGACACTGAGAGCTATAATTTGAATCATGATTTGTGAAAATCGGTTTAACCGTTCCTGAGAAATCGAAGTTTTTCTTCACTATTACCGTTGCTTTCGGAAGCGGAAACCGGGCACAAATAGTCCAAAAGTAGATTTATATATTCACCAACTAACAACGTCTGCCAACTAAAGACTGTCTCATAAAATATGGACGCAACCAAGAACCGCTGCCATTTCGCAATGGTTCAGAATCTGTCAATTTTTATGGCTGCGTCCTGTTGTTTACACTCTTCACTAACCACTTGTGCAGTTGTTTATTTGTTTTCATTAGTTTGTTTCGAAATGCGTGGATTTTCAGCAGAACAACGTCGAAAAATTGTGTACAAATGGTGCACAGAACGCGGACTGTCACTGAGAAAGATAGCAAAAATGGAAGAAGTAAGTGAAAAAACCGTGCGAAATGCAATCAGGAAGTTCGGTGACCTTTGTGGATAAACCGAAAATGGGTCGAAGAAAAGGCCCTGCTAACACTCAGTTGGATAAACGTATACTGAAGGCGTTCGAGCAAAAGAAGGAGGTTTCAGTTCGGGATGTGGCCAAAAAAGTGGGCACTTCGAAGTCAAAGGTTCTTCGTGCTAAAGAATGTTTGAATCTTCTAACCAAAATGTAGTCCGAAACAAGAAGCATCGACCAGGCCGAGAGTTCTAAAGCTGTACAATACGATTCTTGCTGGAAATTTGAACTGCATAATCATGGACGACGAAACCTACGTAAAACTCGATTACAAATCCTTGCCTGGAGCACAATATTACACGGTGCGGAAGGGCAAGTGTTAAACCAGTCCTAGACATCGATTGAAGTCGAAAAATTTGGTACGAAAGCTATGGTCTGACAAACAATTTGTAGCTTGGGTAAGATTTCGATACCCTTCATCACCACTGCTTCAATAAACAGCGAAATATACATCAAGGAATGATTACAAAAACGACTTCTACCCATGATCCGAAGCCACAAGGATCCTGTTGTCTTCTGGCCAGATCTTGCTTCTTGTCACTACTCGAAATCAACGGTAGAATGGTATACTACCAAAAATGTCACTTTCGTCCCAAACGACACGAATCCACCAAATTGCCCACAACTTCGACAAATTGAGGAATTTTGGGCATTAACGAAGGCACATCTTAGGAAACATGGCTCGGCAGCCGAAACCATTCAACAGTTGGAAAAAGATTGGAAAAAAGTGTCAAAACTCTTCGCCAAGAAGTCTGTACGGAATTTAATGAGGAACGTTTGCAAGAAGGTGCGCCAGCTAGTTTACAATGGCTAAGTAGCAAATGTTGAGAATAATATTCTGTTGTTGTAGTCTAATATTATCAGTATATCGAATAAAATTTGAATATCTAACACTTGTGAGTTAGTTATAGCGAAATCAAAGTGCGTCTATACTTTCTGGGACAGTCTTTAGATAAATTTACCAGCAAATTTTAAAGAAATGTGCATCTCGTTTCGCCAGCTTGTGAAAAAATTCTCATGAAATTGAAAATTTTCACTAATCGCACTGTAATACGGGAACCGGAAGTCGAATCTGGATCAATTTCTCGGGGACTTTTTGAACAATTTCAAGACCTTTCATTTGCATTTTATTTTGTAAAAAATCGGTTGAGAAATCGTTAGTAGGTGAATAGGACTGGAAATAAATACATTGCAGAAAAAATACACAAGACAAGACGCTATTTAGAAGAAACAATATTCCTCCCACCTCGAATATTCATAGCCGGTGACGACATCGGATGGTTGGATGACGCATTTATGTACTTGGACTCATTGATGGCTGTCGCAATAAGCAACGCAAGGGCGTATTTCAACGTGTTTACTTTGGACGCGCTTAAACCTTGCGGTTAGAAAGACAACGACAACTTAGTAAAAAATGATTCTTAAATATGATCCGATTGGCGCAAAAAATGAGCACTGACTGCGATCAAGGGAGAGCAACGAAGTGTTGGAACCTGCGACCTACGAAGTAGGTCGCCTAGCTCTTGAGAGACTGGCGAAGAACGGCTATGGTCCGAGGTACATGGATTCGTTCGCTAGACACAGCTAAGAACACCACTAGGCTGATAAATAAGATGAATTTATTACAGTCCCAAAAACATACGTATGATACGCAAGCTACAATGAACAGAGCTGTCAATCAGTCAGACTGCCAGCATGCTGCAACAAACGAGAACATTTTTGTTTCCCGCGAAATGGTACAGACTGTCCCAGGAAGTATTATAGACGCAGTCCACAACCACTGCCATTTTGCAATAACTGAGCATCTGTCAATTTTTGCGGGTCACCAGCAGGGTCTTTGTAACTGAGGGGTGTTTCTCGCGAAACACAAAAACAAAATGATACGGCCACCATCGAAGTACCCACGTCATCTGGACAATCCTCATGTAAAATTCAAACCACCAGCTACTGCCGACCACCAACTGGATTTGTGGTGATTAGCAAACAACAATGTAAACCAAATACAACAACGTTATGAATCAAGAAATTATACTAGTCTTAAGTACTGTTAAAAAATGTCCTCGGCATCTTAGGATTTTAGGCAGTGTTCCATATTAAATATAATTAAATAAAAAAAACTGTCATTTTTTATGGGTGCGTCCTATTGTTTACTCTTTCCTCTCACTGCAAGTATAGTCGTTTATTGGTTTCCATCGATTTAAAAAAAAGCGAACTTTTTGCAGATCAATGTCGAAATATTGCACACAAATGGAGCACAGAACGCGGATTGTCACTGATATGTTTGCTTGAAATCAAAGCAAATGCAGCTCCATCCCTAACTGCTGTCAAATCATTGAAATTGACAGCAGTTGGTGTCGTAATTGGGTTGGGTTATGCTTCAAACGAAAACACCACGAAATAGAAAACAAATATGGAGGGAGTGAGTGTGAAAACAGTGCGCAGAGCAATCAAGAAATTCGATGAAGAGAACACCTTTCAGGACGAATCAAAAATTGGTCGAAAAAAGGTCCTGATAACTCTCGGTTTAATAAACATAAACTAAAGGCGTTTGGCACGACGTGAGAGAGAGATTTTAGGCATTGATGAATGCTCATCAAAGGAAAAATATCTCAGTAGCCGAAACCATTGAACAATTTGAAGAAGATTGGAAAAGGTGTCAAATCTTGTCACCAAGAAGTATGTGTTGAGTCTATGCCGAGAATATCAATCTGTTGTGTCAGTCTAATATTTTTCAACGAAATATTTTATAATCCAACACTATTGTTATTTTTTCACTACACAGATAAAAATATTTTGTGAATTTACATCATTTTCGTGGCAATTGTATGAAAAATTTCTTTACACTTCTTTATTTTTTCAATATACTTTGCAAGCAGAACTAAGCGTGTTTTGAAATATACAGTCTTGTTATCAATGCATTCCAATTTAATTTTACATCAGTCACGGTTTAAACTAAGATTTTCAATTCAACTGATGTCTATTTCATAGTAACATTGATTTACATATCGTTTAAATTTCATTATTTTTTTCTGTGTAGGTACGTTCATACTTTCTGGGACAGTGTTTAGTCCAAAGAATCAGCTTTTTTCGTGAAGACTAAAAGACTAGAGGCTAGCGAAAAAAACAGAGAATCAAATCGACCATGCTCTGATCGAAGACAAATTCTTCCTTGGTGTTATACCCATCCGGACCTATCATAGTGCGAGAAACGGGAAGCAAATCACTACCCAGTAGAATATGAACCGATCATCGGACGCACTTAAAACCTTAAGACTTGAGAATATTGCAAACTAACACATCATACACGACTTCAATAATGAGCACATCATACATATATTGAAGCAAAATTAATCACTTTTTTGACAGTCTCTCGGTCATTGCTTCTGAATGAAAGTTCATGAATCAGCGAAAACTTTTGGTAAATATAAAATGATAGGTACTTTAGGTCGCACTGGATTGTCATCATTAGTAGGAAGTTAGTTCGATCCACGATGAAATATATGTATGGTGATTACATTTTGTGAGTGCAGCTGTGAAGATTTTTTCTATGATTAGGAGTGAAGAAACCCGTTTACATCTGACATTGGAGGAATATCCGTGAAATTGTATTCGGTAACAGTCGTTGAGCATACGGCATATTATTTACCTTTTGTCAAGCTGAAAACCATACTTTGCTCCTATGTTAACGTACCGCGCTTCTATCCACCATACATACCGTCTGGAGAAAATTAACAGAACAGTAAAAAGTGGCATATGTGATCACCATACATAGTTCATCGTGGATATCAAAAATACCTGATAGATAGATACGGGTAAACGAATAAAATATGGCTTTGCTGAAACCTCAAACCAAACTACCATCAAAACATGAACAAATTGTAGATGCAAGGCGTGTTTTTGTTCTATTAGTGCTTCATCGCGGAAAGAAGCACAGAGTATTTGCAAATTATGCTGAATCGTAGCGACGTGCGCATCATTTCGCATTATTAGTACTAGATTAGTAGAAAAGCAGACAGAAACCATAATCCGTGATGTTACATATACATACATGGAATGTAAGATACAGCTGTACACGTGAAAGCAAAACTGAAGATTGATTGATGGCGCAAACAAAAGTGGTAAAACGAAACAAAACGTGATACGATTTAGTTGCTTGACAATCACAAGCAAAAAGTATTTAGGAGTTTTTCTTATTACTTAGTTCGTGACCGGTATACATTGACATTTGGCATTTATGCTGTACGCATGTTGGCATTTTTGCGATGCCCAATAAATTTAGTTTTTTGAGTTAACTTTTTCGCGCTAGTAGTATCGATAATCTCAGTTAAGCTTTCCGTTTTGGATCGATTGTAGACTGCAATTATACTTCTTTTCTCATTGCAACCCTGCTTCATCGATTTGTTTTTGTTTTGATTGCTTTGATTCGTTCTAAATTTGGACTAGAAACCAAAAATCGTACACATAATGACAGAACTAAGGAAGAAAAACAAATAAAATGAACATAGAATTGAAATGAAACATGTTTGTTAGTTTTCTTCAAAAGAACTAAATTTATTGGGCACTCTCTAGAGCTGGTTAGCAATCAATGTATTCTAGTGTCATTGTTTCATCTTCAACTGCTGTGATTGCATTTTCAAATATTTGATTATAGTTATGGAAATATTTTCTTGTAGTTGATTATCATTAAATACATTCGTTTTGTTTTTTGTTTATCAATACGTTTGAAGCTAATACGAGAGATCTAACATATTTTCAAAGTACTGAGATCAAAAGATCGATTTTTTTCGGTAGAGTCTTGGCATTGTTTATAGTACTATGTGTTCTCATGTATAATTTTCGTAGGTTTCAAGCAAGGGTGTAACTGTTATTGTTGTGTTAATGTATGTAGTATGGAATACATGAACGTTTGGTTCAATATAGTCAGTGGTACTGATTAATTTAAATGCTTTAAGCCCTTAGTCGTGATTGCATTCTAATATCAGGACTGTGAAAATCATTCCGATAATATATGACTAGAATCCTTCACTTTCATCATTGATGTCGGAGTAAAAATGACGTAAAAACGATCTTATTTTCAAAAGTTGTGATTTTGCTTTAAATAGCCTGACTGCAATAATTGGAAAGTAATCGAAAACTATATATGAGGGCTGCAATTTGCTGATGGCTTCTGATTCCTATCATCGAAAATTTAGGATTTTACCATTACCTTTTCGCAATTGTGTTCTTTAAATGAAATCGGACGATATTCTTTGTTTTTTTCCTTCACTGTAAGCCAATATCCATAGACTGGTTCCGGTAAATTCTGTATTAATTTTGTGGTATCTTTCGATTCATTTCGATTATAAAAACAAGCTACGAAACTCTCTTGCACACTTGCGAATTGACTGCATAATCAAGTTGCGCATAGAAATCGACATTGAATTTTCCTATGCGCTGGATCGAAATAGATTCGTTTTATGTGAAATACACACTAAAATCAATTATCACATAACCAGAATACTGAAAATTAGTTTGGTGATCCGGTTTGCCTCGGGTTTGATTGTATCTGACTTATTGGATTGAATAAGAGAAGATTTAGTTTTGATTTCGTAGCATCTAACTCACATTCATAGTTTTAACAAGTGAGTACTGAGTTAGGCATAACCGTACCGAGCTACACCGGTGAGTGTATGCTTAAACCACAGAGCTGCCAACATAACCCAGATTTTCGGTTTTGTTTTTGCTGGTACTCAAAACGAGCACGAGCATTAATGTACGAAAACAAAAGTCAAACCGTTGCGTGATGTATGCCGTAAACGATTCAATTTCATGTCTCGAGCTAAACACAACTGGCTACTGAACCGAATGCGTTTTCCAGCATACGAGAACATGTGTTGAGAATTGGATTGAAATGGCATCGATTCGAACATTGGCTGCCCATGGCAACTCTGGTGGATGGGGAATACAAGCGAGACAGTGTCAAAAGAATCTGATGCAATGTTTTGATATACAAACACATAAAATCACAACTTACAAATCGTCTCTCAGTTGGTTCTAATGTTTGATGTGCTCATCTGCTGATTGCTTGGCACTACGATGATCTCGACGATGTTTTCTCTAAACAAATGATTACCCAGTTACTCTCAACTCGCCCTGTGATGCTACTGAAACCGATTTGCAGGTGAGCTGAACTCAGTGATGATGAAGTACGGAGTTGATTATTTCCAGCCCTGAGCTCACAACGTGACATTTGTACCGTATGCGTGATAATGTTTGCACTATCGTACAAATAAGATTTACGTTTTACCTGTACATACAATGTTTTACATTGCCTTGCTTTTCTTTGCATGCACGTGAGCTAAATCTTATACCATGGTATACTGAGTACAAAAAGAAAACGATTTTCTTAGTTAGACTTTTTCCCGGTGCACCGTGGAGAGAAGCAAAATGGCGATGGAAAACGGTCCTAAGCGAAATGTTGTATTTCAACAAGATGGGGCTCTGTACCACATCTCGAACTATACTCAGAAGTGGTTCGTCTGCCATTCTGGTTGTAGGATTTGTTTACGCCATCCAGCCCCGATCTTAATCCACTTGAGTACTCAGTATATTGGTGCAAAAGCAAGTTCCTGGTAGTCATTAAGAACATCAATAGATTTATCAAAATTTCCAAAGCCGAGAAATAGAAAAAAATTGTTTAAAATGAACTTGATCATAAATTTGCGATCAGTATTGCTATCATAAATTGATTCTACAAGAAACAAGAAACAATTGTTTTGAATATATTTCTTTGGTTTCATCTGAATCTATTGAGTTGATTCTCGTTTTTAATCATTTCCTGCCCACTACGAAATGTATCAAAATGTGAGAACTTTTTGTATAGAATGAAATATACAGTTGCAAATAATTGATACTGGTTGAAATCGGCATAATTTTCATGCTGTGTCTGGAGTTTTTTATGCAAGAAATTCTGATCAAACGATTTGAATTTGAATCGAAAAAAAGTTCAAATTTGTCGAATTTTTCTCGGAAAATGTTCTCTAGTGGTTCCGTAATTTTAAAGGTTTGGCTCGCAAAGTTCTCGCTAGAACTTTGAATAGGATAGTAAACTAAAGTTGGTCATAGCAGCCCTTGAATTCACGAATCGTACACGTAAGAAAATGGTGCGGAATATTGTGTTTTCTGGGACCAACATACACATGATTTAAAATAATATTCATGCCTTGTTACTTTTTTTGCGTGTTGAAACATGACAATTTGCGTTTTGGGCATGTTTGACACAGATTTAAGTAAAACTCAAGCATTTAACAAATTACGTTTTTATATATTGAGTCATACGTAGATTTCTTTCACTTGCAATTTTTTTATCGTTTTTCTGCCCATGATCAATTCTGAGTCAACAAACTGCGGAAGCAATTCCATACCAAACAAGACAATGAATCTGAATTTTTGATCAGAACAGCATTTGTTTGTACTTGTTTACATTTAAATCTGTAAAACTGTCAATTTCAAGTGCCGGTGCATTGAGTTTTCACTCAAATGCGTAGCGTTTCCCTGAGAAAAAGTGCAGAGATCGCATACAAATAGTGCACTAATTTCAACGTTTCGCTGAGTCAGTTGTCAAAAATGGGAGGTGTGAGCATCGGTCTTACCAACCAGTTATCCTTTGATCGAGCCCTGATCTGGAAGGATTCTTTGAGTTTAAAGGATCGTATTACTAGCCATGCAATCGGCTTCAAAGTTTATTGAAACAGAACGGTCAAAACTCACCCAAAAGTTATATAATACCGAGACATTACTTTGCTTGAGCATCGGAGCAGTTCGTAACGCGATTCGGAAGTATAATGAGAAGTTTACCTCAGAAGTCAGAACCAGGAAAAATTTGGAAGTAAATTGAACTCTGCGAGCTAAAATCTGAACCAGAAAATCGTGCGAGCATTTTGTCAAACCACGAGCGCATAAGTTATTACGATAAACTATTGTACGGAAACTCAGCATTTATAATGAATCCATTGCATAATAGACGTGAAATTCGATTATATGGCGCTTCCGGAAGACTAATTCTGCACGGTCCGTTCTGGATAAAGTGTTGAAGATGATGATAAGCCGATTTTCACAGAAAAAAAATTGTAAAAAGGCAATGGTTTGGCAAGCGATTTGTAGGTGTAAAAGGCTTTCGAATCTATTTGCGACAACAGATACGATGATAGTTTAATTTCGAAAATGTTCACAGAGCCACTTACTCCATTTGATCCGAAAACCAGTTCCATTTTTAAGGATTCGAAAACCAGTACTGTTTTACTCGGATTTGGCATCAGTGCATTACGCGAAGAACACTGTAGCTTGATACAAACCCAACGGAGTTAAATTCGTACCCAAGGAGACTCTAAACTCTCCCCAAGATTTTTTGAGCCCTTGCACAGGTATTTTGGAATTAAAATCATGTCAAAGCTAGAATAAAGCCGAGACCAGATTGTGACAAATTTGAAAGTAATATCAAAATAGAAAATGAGATTATAGCATTTCGCTCGGTCTTTCTAACCGCATGTAGTCAATTTGTCTTACTGTATTCCGACTATAAGTCGATATAACTTCTAACTGGTATTGGAAATGTTACGGATTCTCAGTTTTCTTGTTAACCGAATTGAGGATTTAGATTGTACCGTTAAAGTGATTTGTTCAGAGCAAAACAAAACATTGGCCCTGAATTGGATACCGCTTAAATCCTTCACTAACAACGCTTTGAAAAAAAATCTGTACTCTATATTTGATTTCCATACAAATGCAGTAATTTGTTTATGTTAGTACTATGTTATTCGTGTATAATGGGTTTATAATGGATGAATCAATAGGCTGATAATTGTAATTAGTAAGCCCTCACTTCTAGCCTTTTGAATTGCACATTCTGATTAATTTGTTTATACGACGGAAAACAGTGTAAATTTATCGTTAAATTTGGTTACAAATCTAACAAAACCTTCCAGCGCTTCAGTCGTTCGTATTCGGTTTTTTCTTTGTCTATGATTGTTGGATGATAGAGCAAGAGATACCGTGTCGTTTCGTTAATTCCTGTTTATAATATTTCATTGTAACGTATTGCATTTTGTGTTGATATAGTATGTTAGTTTGGAAAGCAAAATTTTACTTTTAAAGTGAATGATTAACTCCTAAATATGAACTTTTAAGTGGTTAATTAGATTGTTAGAGAATGTATTACACTGTGGTCTCATTAATGAGTGACTAGACGAATAAGAAAAGATTCTAAATACTTTTTCGAAATACTCGATGCTGTTCATATGAGCAAAATTAGATTACTAAAAATATTACAAAGAAGCAAATTCCGAGCTGTTTTCTTCGTTTTAAAACATGCTATTTTTCGCTTATCTGAACCACAGCTCAACTAAAGTCAGCAAAATATAAATAGTCAATAATGTTGGCAGCCTTATGACGCCTATCATAAGTCAGCCTAGCGCAGTCGAATGGTAAATTGTCTCGGTTTCGTATTTGTTTAATTCTTCCTCACTACGCCACTTTACCAGATCAGCGAAAAGCGCTTCTTCTTCGGTACATGGTTAACACTGATTTTGCGCAACTTTTCGGGCGCAACACCTTTGCGTGGTTTGAACAAATTTACCTGTAGCCCGACTTTGATCTTCTTGGTGAGGGCACCTTGCGGGAAGACCGCCTGCACCTGCGGTACGACAGTGCTGGACACCATGCCGCCCTCCGGTCCGATTGCGTGTACCTCCTGACGGATGCGCGAGATCACCGCAAAGTATTGGGGGAAATCGTAGGTGACGAAACGGCAGATTCGGCCACCGCCGAGCTCGTCCAGTTGGGCAAGTTCTGAAATGTAGATCATTGATTGGAATTAGTTGATGTAATACTCAACGCAATAATTACAGATGAATTCATTGGGCCGAGACTACAAAAATATCGAGCAGAAATATTTGAAATCATGTGTCACATTGCAAGCTTGGGAATGAGTCAACATATTTGAGCAGTTATATCAGCAAATTATGTTAAGTTTTTGAGTCAAAAAGGCGTCATATAAAAACTGGATGACTCCTTGTAGTAATAAAAGTTTGTTGCACGTAACACAATCGCATGAGTTCAAACTAAGCGATGTCGGATTGCTGATAAACAAGTGGTTATTTGCTTGGTACTGCCATCGGTGTCGAAAGTTGACTTTTTATAATACTCCTAGATGCTATCATAGTCCGTCCTGGTAAACTAACCGAAATAAAAACACTCACTTAGACAACGTTATGCTCTGCTTAGCCTAGGTTCTGAAAGGTGTCAACTTTCGAATGACCAAACAATGTCAAATGACCAAAATACGAATACTTTGCTTCGGTTTTGTGAAGCAATACTGCAGAAAAGGTAGTTCGAAACTGCTCAAAAGTTCAAACTCAAACTCGAAGCAAATGCTCCTAATGTGATCTAACTCTTGAAGTCAATTTATCGACCAGAGACAAAAGATCTCACTCTAACTAATGGCTTTCGTTTTTCTACAGGGTGATTTTTTAAGAGCTTGAGAACTTTTTTAAACAATAAAACGCATAAAATTTGCAAAATCTCATCGGTTCTCTATTTTAAACGTTAGATTGGTACATGACATTTACTTTTTGAAGATAATTTCATTTAAATGTTGACCGCGGCTGCGTCTTAGGTGGTCCATTCGGAAAATCCGCTTTTTTATCGACAAATTTTGTTCAGCGATGAGGCTCATTTCTGGTTGAATGGCTACGTAAATAAGCAAAATTGCCGCATTTGGAGTGAAGAGCAACCAGAAGCCGTTCAAGAACTGCCCATGCATCCCGAAAAATGCACTGTTTGGTGTGGTTTGTACGCTGGTGGAATCATTGGACCGTATTTTTTCAAAGATGCTGTTGGACGCAACGTTACAGTGAATGGCGATCGCTATCGTTCGATGCTAACAAACTTTTTGTTGCCAAAAATGGAAGAATTGAACTTGGTTGACATGTGGTTTCAACAAGATGGCGCTACATGCCACACAGCTCGCGATTCTATGGCCATTTTGAGGGAAAACTTCGGAGAACAATTCATCTCAAGAAATGGACCGGTAAGTTGGCCACCAAGATCATGCGATTTGACGCCTTTAGACTATTTTTTGTGGGGCTACGTCAAGTCTAAAGTCTACAGAAATAAGCCAGTAACTATTCCAGCTTTGGAAGACAACATTTCCGAAGAAATTCGGGCTATTCCGGCCGAAATGCTCGAAAAAGTTGCCCAAAATTGGACTTTCCGAATGGACCACCTAAGACGCAGCCGCGGTCAACATTTAAATGAAATTATCTTCAAAAAGTAAATGTCATGTACCAATCTAACGTTTAAAATAAAGAACCGATGAGATTTTGCAAATTTTATGCGTTTTATTGTTTAAAAAAGTTCTCAAGCTCTTAAAAAATCACCCTGTATTATTGGTCGATCGATAGTTCTGAGATGAAACGGTGGCCTTTATAACCGTTCTTGCATGCTTTTTCTCTTACAATTCACTCACAGATCAACTCACCCTTCAGGTCTCACACGAGAACGACACAACCTCACAAAATGAAGTGGATGAACATCGTTTGACAGCTATCAGTGGTTTTGGTCATATGTTCAGTCTTTATTATTTTTTGTCTATTCTATTAAATTCCATCGCATTCCATAGTATTCCATGGTACACAAACCACTAATAAACGTCAAAGATGAACTTTATTTACCGTTCATTCGTTGTCATCATGTAAAGCCCAATTGGGATACGTTCACTTCACGAAATTTCCGCTTCATTCTGGTAATAAGGGTCGGTAGTATGAAAATGAAAACATAAAACAGAGCTCAGTTAAGCCCTACCGGCCTCTTCAACCACGGATGTTGGAGTGTAATGCAATCAACATCTTATTCAAGTCGTTCCATATCTCATTAATTGAATTCAATAATGAAGTTAAAAGCTGTAACACGTTTTTACCACATTGAATTGTAATTGATTGCATCTGATAATGATTGCAATACAGTCCAGCCCACCAACCATGGGAGGGATAGCATAGAAATTCAAAACAATACTTTTCAATTAAATGTATCATTGTCATGGTTGCTTCGACTTTTCTCTCTCAATTTCTTCTCTTTACTCTTCTTTACTTTACTTTACTTTACGGACCGTAAAACTCAACAAAAACACTACTTCTCAATCAACCTAGAGGTGTGTTGATGGAAAGAAACTCTAATGGTGCGATAACACATTATTTTCGTAAAGCGTCTTTTTTACACAAAATAATAAGTTTGGGGAACACTATTCTTTGGATGAGCTACCAGGAAGAGGCAGAAAACCTGAAACTGGACCAGAAAGTGGTCTCTCTAATCATGAAGAACAAATCAATGTCAATACGTGATTTGGCCAAAAAGCAGGAACGAGTGTCGGAATGATCCAGCGTATCAAGAGGCGAAATTACCTGAAGACAGAATCATGAAGCAGAAAATCTCGAAACAAAGTGTAGAACAGAAGAAGCGAGCAGCAACAAGGGCCCGGAAATTGTATTCGCGTCTTTTGCAGTGTCCGGATGCATGCGTTTTGATGGACGATGAGACTTATGTAAAGGAGGACTCAAAAACCCTTCCAGGTCCACAATACTTTACTGTCGTCGTTGGGGAGGATGTGAGCTATGCGGACAGGTCGGATCAAGTGGAGAAATTCGATCGAAAGGTACTGTTATAGCAATCAATATGTTCCTGTGGTTTGAAGTAAATCATTTTTTATACTACCAGAACTATAAATGCAGAAATCTATTGATGTAAGTGTCTCTAGAAGAGATTGCTGCCTTTTTATAAGAAGCATAATACACCTCCACTGTTTTGGCCGGATTTAGCGTCGGCTCTCTATGCCAAAACCACACTCAATGGGGTTGCGGAAAAGAGTATAAATTTCGTTGAGAAAAACATCAATCCACCAAATTGCCTCAGCTTCGACCTATCGAACGTTACTGGGCAATCGTGAAGAGGGTCTTCAAGAAGACTGGTAAGGCAGCTGGGAACATGCAGGAGTTCAACAAAATTTGGGCTCAAGCGTCCAAAAAATGCGTTGCATCACTTGTCCGGAACTTGATGAAGAGCGTTCGATCAAAAGTTCGAGAATTCGTGAAGGAATAACATAAATTTCATCCGGTTTTCATTATGCTCAAGTTTAACCTCGTACAATAAAGGGTCAATTTTTAGTTTGAATAAAATATCGTTTTTATCATAATTTGAAAGGAGAAAAATGGAAGCTCCTCTCCCCCTAGAAAAAGGGTGACAACGAGATTCAATACAAAAACAAAATTTATCTAAAAACTCAGCTAAATCGGCTTCGTAAAGCTCGTACGCAAATAGGCCTGAATAAAATATCTTTTAAATAAAAAAACAAATGTTTATTTTTGCTAATATATCAGTAGAATGAAAATGTACGGTAGTTCGACTGTTCTAAACTCGTCAAAGGATGAAAAACTTCGCGTGACATTCGGTAGGTTTGCGTTGCTTAGCCATGTCTACATGGACAAAATTAGTCTAACTGCCTGGCATTGAATCCCACGTGTAAAGCTTTACTAATGGTTAGGACAAATCATGAGAAAACAGAGAAATCCTTGGTTCAATCAGAGTATAATCTTCAAGTTTAACGAGGTTTTCCACTAAAACCCAGAACAATCTGCGGCCCCGTCATTTTTCCAATGGAAATCGACACAAGCACTCCTAATTTGTTCTCGTACTAACCTTCGGGCTCAAAACACTCGTTCAGCACGTCATGAACAATTTCGTCGGACATGTCGATGTTATGCTCGCGCCATGTTTCTCCATTATCCGATCGAAGAATGACGATCTCACGCTCCTTGCCCCGCAGGGAAGCAAAGTGCGGTACCTCCATGATGACCGGTCCGAGAAATTTAGCTCCCACTGGACCGAGTTCCAGAACGCGGCTGGCCAACGCCTCACCCTCCATCAACGGTGGTGGATGCATGGTACGCTGAGGTTTCACATAGCGACAAGTGATTCGTGTTGGTTGTGCAGCCGAACGAGGTGGAACGATGATGCGCACTCCGCTATGACGGCATCCACGCATCGCTCCACCGCGAGCGTCCACCAAGAAGGAAACCAGGAAACTGTGGGATAGTGGAATAAATGCGAATTAGTGATTTGTTGATTATTTTCATGACAAGATCCTATGGCACTTACTTCTTCCAATGTAGCTTTCTGCTAGGATTGAATGTTAGTCCGGCAGCGTGTTAGAGTGTTAGAATGTTAGACCTTAACCGAGACATTCAGGGGTCTGTTGCGATACTCACCCGACGTGAGACTGACGTTCGATGTTGATATTGTCAGTGAAATCGGTAACCGAGATACCCGACTGTACCATCGAGGCGTGCTGGGGGCTGATGGAATCCTCCATTGCAGTTGGTGGAAACTGGTGTGATTCGCTACTTTGAACCATCCTGTTCGAATCGTGACGTTCATCCCGTGTCACGTCTATCGGCAGCGAATCATCTCCAAGGGATTTCATCTCATCCACGGTCAAATAGCGATACGGTTGATCGGAGAGTACGGTGTCTTCGCCTGAGAGTTAACAGATTTAGTTTAACTATGACGGAAAACCCGAAAAATAAGCACTGGCATTCAATTACCTCCTTCTTCTTCGGAATCGGACATGAACGTTTCGTGCATGGCTTCCGGAGCGACAACACGATACTTCTCCTCCGAAGGCGGTTGATCTGGTGTAGCCTTCGTATCGGTAACTGATTTCAGTGATTCAAGCACACTGATATATCCCAGCTTCTGGGCAATTTTTAGAGATGTTTGTCCATTCTATGAAAAACAAAATTGAAGGAATTGTATAACGCTACCAAATCGTATAACCGCTACGTTAACTTACATTAGTAACGGCATTAGGGTCTGCCTGATTCTCAAGCAAGATATTAACAATGTGACAGTGTCCTTGCTGTGCAGCTTGGTGGAGCGGTGTGTATCCGATACCGGTAGCAGCGTTGACATCTACCCCCTGTTGTAGAAGGTAGCGCACCATGTTGGCCTGACCGAAATGAGAAGCAACATGCAGTGGCGTGTAACCAGCCTTCGTTGCAGCATGTGTATCAGCACCGTGCTTGACCAGAACTTGTGCTACATTGACTCGGTCTTCCTGAGCACACAGATGCATTGGGGTTAGCCCGTTACGTGCCTGGTGGTCTGGGTTAGCCTTGTTCTCCAGCAACAACGCCGACATTTCGTGGTGGCCTTCCTGTGAGCTTAAGTGTAGTGGCGTAAATCCAGCCTTGCTTTCAGCATTGGCTTGGGCACCATACTGTAATAACGTGGTAGCAATATTCATTTGATTTTTACGAGCCGCAATGTGCAGAGGAGTATGGCCGTTCTTAGCAGTGGCATGAGGACTAGCGCCTTTTTCTAGTAGCAGCAGAGCAACGTTCTGATGATCGTAATGACTAGCAACATGCAATGGTGTTACACCGTTCTTGCCCTGGGCATCGACTGGGGCATTTTTAGTTAGCAGCTGTTCTGCCACCTTAATGTGCCCGTACTTGGCAGTAAGATGCAATGGAGTGAAGCCTTTCTTGGTAGCGGCATCGATCTGCGCACCATGGTCCAGTAGGACTCCAGCAACCTGAAATGCAAAACATGAGATTATTGGGTACTGGTAATATACTTGAGGACTCAGCGGTCAACTGAAACTTGACCGTGTTGTGTCACTTTAAACAAGATGCTGTTAAGTATGGCCTATGGTTAGCGAACCACTAGTCGATGTTAGTCATTTTAGTATCGATTTATGAAACATGCTTCTCAAGCAAAACAAAATAAAATCGTAAATCAAAATATAACTACCTGTTCTAAACTTCCTGTCGAAAAAAATGCAACCAATTTTTTAAGATAAATTAAGTTTGCTGAAAATCTCGTGTTCCAAAATAATACGAGCATAGAGAACAAGTGAGCGTGGGCAAATGAACATTTAAACATAAAGAGAGTAAACAAAAAGAAAGTGGTTTGATTCACATAGAAAATAACATTTATTCCAACTAAAAATTGTAAGCAACAAGTGACTAGAAATGTTTTGTTTTGTTGCTCACTAAGCACCTCTGAAAAAAAAACAACAATCCTGCGTAACATAGAAAATCCACCTGCATCCGTTTGTGCGTAGTTAATTTGATTTCGAATAGCCTTATCGAATCTACTCGACAAGTCGTGTCATTTTTTTTTGTTTGTGCCGATCGAACAAGTTTTCGTATCTAAACTGCTTATCAATCACAAATGAAATCAACGTAACATAAAAATGTGTTTCTAAAACCATACGAAAAAAATAGCACCTAGTTTCCTATATAAAGTACTCCTGGTGTCTGATCCAGAACAACTGCATCAGATAGACCGTGTCAATATGATCCATCAGTTTCTTAGCTACCAGGTTCTTTACCTCGTCCTGGCCTTCCTTGGCGGCAATGTGAAGCGCCGTGTACATATCCTTGGTGACGGCATCGACCTGGGCACCGTGCTGTAGGAGCAGCATCACGATATCCACATTGCCGAGACGGGATGCGATGTGCAGCGGAGTCTGCTGTTCTCGGGCCCGAGCGTCCACCTGGGCTCCGTTACGCAAAAGTATGCGAATGATGTCGGTCTGTGGAGGAGACAATGAGGAAACTGTTGTTAATTCATTTTTATTTCTTATTTAAATGGTTATGAATCAATGAATACATGGAAGCAGCTCAGTCGGTGTTGAACAGTCGTTCGCACCGCACGCGTATAGCTCTTGGCTCCTGGAATTTTTTTCTGGCTGCCTAGAGTTTCATTGATTCAAGGCTTTAGTCTTTTTCAAGGCTACCTGAATCACTAACAGTCTTTTTAAAGACTATCAATTAGTCAGCCTTTCTCAAGGCTATGCAAAGAGTGATATTAGAGTGACTAAGTGATACAAAGAGTGATATTAGAGTGACTAAGAAATTAATCAGCCTTTTTTAAGGCTAGCTATTCAAAGAACTATTCTTCGAACTGATCAGTCTTTATTAAGACTACCACAAACTCAGTCTTTATCAAGACTTTTCCAAACTAGGAGTTTAATCGAAGACTAATTTAGCCTAGTTAATTTAATTTAAAATTTCATTTATTTCAAAAATGCCTGCGTCCAACCGGAAAGGCAACAAGCCTAAGGCTAAAAATAATTCAATACGGAATAAATCACAATCCGTTAGTCAACATTTTTCTAATAACATTCATGATCTTATAGAATCTGAATGTAAAAATAAAAGACAACGGACGGATTTCCCTTCCGTTGATTCTATGCCGTCTAACAATATTTACGAGATTCTTCCTGAATCCGATTGTAGCGACATAGAAGAAAATTCCTCAAAAATTCTTAAAATAGATGCTTGTCGTTCTGGGAAGAAACAACAATCTATGCCACCAGTGACGGTGATGATTTCCGACTTCAAAGCATTCCGGATTGAGCTTTCTACTTTTCTCCCAGAAGTAAAAGTCTCATTTCAAATCGGACGAAGAGGAGAATGTCGAGTCTTGGTTGATGAATTGGAAGATTACGAACGTCTTAACCGATATTTGTCCGAAAAACTTCATAAATTTCATCATATGATATTAAAATCAGACAGACCCTTCAAGGCTGTCTTGAAAGGCTTATCAAAAGATCAAAGTACTGATGAACGAACTAAAAGAATTGCTTGGTTTTGCCCCTTTCCAAGTAATACTTATGAAAAAAAACGAATGGTACTTCTAAACCACGCTCTGGAATTTCCCATGAACTTTACCTAATACACTTCAATCGAAGTGATGTAAACAATTTGAAAACTTTAGAAAAAGTACGTTTCATTTCCCACCTTTAAATTCATTGGGAACATTATAAACGGCATAATCGTATTGCAAACTTAACGCAATGTCGTCGTTGCCAAGGCTACGGCCATGGAACCAAAAATTGTCATATGGATATACGGTGCTTGAATTGTGGTAGATCGCATTCGAAAGACGTTTGTCCAATGAATGGAACCACTGATAAATTTTCATGTTCAAATTGCGATGGAAATCATAAATCCAATTATTTGAAATGTCCTGTCAGGGAAAAAAATTTAAACGCTCGTTCGCTTAGCCAACAAGCCAAATCAACGACCTTAAATTTACAGAACATACGTGAAAATCAAAAAACCGTTACAAATTGAAAGCTTGGGAAACGAAGTTGAAATCATTCATGGAATTTATTTCATCGCTGGAGCATATTTTCCATTCCAATGCACCGGCGAACAATTAAATTTCTTTCAAGGCGATTTGCAAAAACTCACAAGATATCGACCGAAATTTTTCGTAATAGGGGACTTAAATGCTAAGCATGTCCAGTGGAATTGTAGGCAAAATAACAGTAATGGTAAAATATTTCATAATCAACTCTCAGCTGGTTACTTCACAGTTCTTCATCCCAGTAATCCGACTTGTTTCTCTTCCGTGAAAAACCCGTCTTCAATTGATCTGGTTCTAACAGATCAAAGTCACATTTGTAGTGAACCGATTACACATGCTGACTTTGACTCAGATCATCTTCCTGTAACATTCAGACTTTCCAACGAAGCTTTAATTAATCCAATTAGTTCTATATTCAACTATCATAGAGCAAATTGGTTGGATTACAGATCTCACATTGAAAATCATGTGGATCATGAAACTATTTTAGAAAATTCTGCGGACATCGACACAGCAATTGATAATTTGAATCATTATATTATCGAAGCTAGAAATCTTTCAGTTCCCAAAGCTCAAACTAAATTAAATTCTCCTATCATCGATGACAATCTTCAACTGCTCATTCGGTTGAAGAATGTTCGTCGACGACAATATCAACGTTCTCGTGATCCTGCTATGAAAAACATAGTTAAGGATTTACAAAAAGAAATTAAACATAGATTTACTCTTTTGCGAAATGAAAATTTCACTAAAGAAGTTGAACAAATTAAACCATATTCTAAACCTTTCTGGAAACTTTCTAAGGTTCTTAAGAAACTTCAGAAACCAATTCCTGTTCTCAAGGAAGGAAATCAAATACTTCTTACAAATGGCGAAAAAGCTCAAAAACTTGCTCAGCAGTTCGAGAGTGTCCACAATTTTAATTTGAACGTTGTGAGTCCTATTGAAAATTAAGTCTCACTGAAATATGATCATATTTCAACCCAAGTGTTATCACAAGATGGCATTATTGAGACGAATTTTGATGAAATTAAATCAATTATTAGGAAACTTAAAAACATGAAGGCTCCTGGTAATGATGGAATTTTTAATATTCTTATTAAAAATCTTCCCGATGTTGCCTTGAGACTCTTGGTTAAAATTTTCAACAAGTGCTTTTCATTAGCTTACTTCCCAAAAAGATGGAAAAACGCTAAAGTAATTCCTATCCTCAAACCTGATAAAAACCCAGCAGAAACATCAAGTTATCGACCAATTAGCTTACTTTCTTCTATAAGTAAACTTTTTGAAAAAATTATCTTGTTGAGAATGATGTCTCATATAAATGAGAATTCAATATTTTATCAGAGCAGTTTGGATTTCGTCATGAACATTCAACTACTCATCAACTTGTAAGAGTTACAAACATGATAAAAGCAAATAAATCTTCTGGGTTATCCACTGGAGTTGCTCTTCTAGACATAAAAAAAGCATTCGACAGTGTTTGACACAAAGGTTTAATAGCAAAAATGTCTGATTTTCAGTTTCCTATTTATTTGATCAAAATGATTCAAAATTATTTAACTGATCGTACTCTTCAGGTTAGCTATCAGAATTGTAAATCTGAATTGCTACCCGTACGAGCAGGTGTTCCGCAGGGTTCGAGCGTAGCTGCATTCTTGTATAATATTTTCACTTCTGATCTTCCAAATCTACACGTTGGTTGTCAGAAATCGCTATTCTGTAACGATACAAGTCTGTTAGCCACAGGTAGAAATCTAAGAGTGATCTGCAGTTGCCTACAAAGAAGTTTAAATATTTTCAGTGATTATCTGTCAAAATGGAAAATTAAACCAAATGCAGCAAAAACGCAATTAATTATCTTTCCTCATAAGCCAAGAGCTTATTTTCTTAAACCAAACAATAATCACATTCTCAAATTGAATGGCTTGGAATTGACATGGTCTGATCAAGCTAAATACTTAGGTTTAACGTATGACAAAAAACTCACTTTCAAGGATCACATTGAAGGAATCCAGGCCAAGTGTAATAAATATATTAAATGTTTATATCCTTTTATAAACAGAAATTCTAAGCTCTGTCTAAAAAACAAATTGTTAATTTATAAACAAATTTTCAGACCAGCCATGCTTTATGCAGTACCAATTTGGTCAAGTTGTTGTTCCACCAGGAAGAAAACGCTTCAAAGGATTCAGAATAAAATTCTGAAAATGATTTTGAAGCGTCCTCCCTGGTATAGTACAAATGAGTTACACAGACTCACAAATATAGAACCATTAGATGTAATGTCACATAATATTATATGCAAATTCCGACAAAAATCGATGCAATCTTCAATTGAATCGATTCGCTCTCTGTATTAGTTAGTAAGTTAGTATATAAGTTCCTTTTCCCCATTACACAATACAAGTAGGTTTAGAATTTTCCCTACACAAAAATCTCAGAATTCCGGAAGCAAATGATGTCCTCAACCAAATCGTATATATAAAAGGGCTGAAAAGTCACCACTTGTGGCTGAACACCCAATTTAAATCATAATAATTTAATTTTAACTCATATTCCAATAAATAATTATTAAAAAAATGGACCTAAGTGAGGGACTCCAGAGTTGACTGCGAAAGGCACTGTGATGAAGTCTCCGATCTTCACAGACATTTCGCGACCAATTAGATACGACTCGAGCCAATTTAGCAACGATCCACTGAAACCAAGTCTATTGAGTTTTGCTACTGCTATTTGGTGGTTTATTTTGTCAAAGGCTGCAGAGAAATCAGTGTAGATTGCATCAACCTGTAGGCGTGCTTGTAGAGATCGAACTTTTTTTTTTTTTTAATAACTATTTATTGGAATATGAGTTAAAATTAAATTATTAAGATTTGAATTGGGTGTTCAGCCACAAGTGGTGACTTTTCAGCCCTGTTATATATATATATATATATATATATATATATATATATATATATATATATATATATATATATATATATATATATATATATATATATATATATATATATATATATATATATATATATATATATATATATATATATATATATATATATATATATATATATATATATATATATATATATATATATATATATATATATATATATATATATATGATTTGGTTATTACCATGAAGACATCATTTGCTTCCGCAATTCTGAGATTTTTGTGTAGGGAAAATTCTAAACCTACTTGTATTGTGTAATGGGGAAAAGGAACTTATATACTAACTTACTAACTAATACAGAGAGCGAATCGATTCAATTGAAGATTGCATCGATTTTTGTCGGAATTTGCTTATAATATTATGTGACATTACATCTAATGGTTCTATATTTGTGAGTCTGTGTAACTCATTTGTATTAAACCAGGGAGGACGCTTCAGAATCATTTTCAGAATTTTATTCTGAATCCTTTGAAGCGTTTTCTTCCTGGTGGAACAACAGCTTGACCAAATTGGTACCGCATAAAGCATGGCTGGTCTGAAAATTTGTTTATAAATTAACAATTTGTTTTTTAGACAGAGCTTAGAATTTCTGTTTATAAGAGGATATAAACATTTAATATATTTATTACACTTTGCCTGGATTCCTTCAATGTGATCCTTGAAAGTGAGTTTTTTGTCATACGTTAAACCTAAGTATTTAGCTTGATCAGACCATGTCAATTCCAAGCCATTCAATTTGAGAATGTGATTATTGTTTGGTTTAAGAAAAGAAGCTCTTGGCTTGTGAGGAAAGATAATTAATTGCGTTTTTGCTGCATTTGGTTTAATTTTCCATTTTGACAGATAATCACTGAAAATATTTAAACTTCTTTGTAGGCGACTGCAGATCACTCTTAGATTTCTACCTGTGGCTAACAGACTTGTGTCGTCACAGAATAGCGATTTCTGACAACCAACGGGTAGATTTGGAAGATCAGAAGTGAAAATATTATACAAGATTGGAGCTACACTCGAACCCTGCGGAACACCGGCTCGTACGGGTAGCAATTCAGATTTACAATTCTGATAGCTAACCTGAAGAGTACGATCAGTTAAATAATTTTGAATCATTTTGATCAAATAAATAGGAAACTGGAAATCAGACATTTTTGCTATTAAACCTTTGTGCCAAACACTGTCGAATGCTTTTTCTATGTCTAGAAGAGCAACTCCAGTGGATAACCCAGAAGATTTATTTGATTTTATCATGTTCGTTACTCTCACAAGTTGATGAGTAGTTGAATGTTCATGACGAAATCCAAACTGCTCTGGTAAAAAAATTGAATTCTCATTTATATGAGTCATCATTCTCAACAAGATAATTTTTTCAAAAAGTTTACTGATAGAAGAAAGTAAGCTAATTGGGCGATAACTTGATGTTTCTGCTGGGTTTTTATCAGGTTTTAGGATAGGAATTACTTTAGCGTTTTTCCATCTTTTTGGGAAGTAAGCTAATGAAAAACACTTGTTGAAAATTTTAACCAGTAGTCTCAAGGCAACATCGGGAAGATTTTTAATAAGAATATTAAAAATTCCATCATTACCAGGAGCCTTCATGTTTTTGAGTTTCCTAATAATTGATTTAATTTCATCAAAATTCGTCTCAATAATGTCATCGTGTGATAACACTTGGGTTGAAATATGATCATATTTCAGTGAGACTTCATTTTCAATAGGACTCACAACGTTTAAATTAAAATTGTGGACACTCTCGAACTGCTGAGCAAGTTTTTGAGCTTTTTCGCCATTTGTAAGAAGTATTTGATTTCCTTCCTTGAGAGCAGGAATTGGTTTCTGAGGTTTCTTAAGAACCTTAGAAAGTTTCCAGAAAGGTTTAGAATATGGTTTAATTTGTTCAACTTCTTTAGCGAAATTTTCATTTCGCAAAAGAGTAAATCTATGTTTAATTTCTTTTTGTAAATCCTTAACTATGTTTTTCATAGCAGGATCACGAGAACGTTGATATTGTCGTCGACGAACATTCTTCAACCGAATGAGCAGTTGAAGATTGTCATCGATGATAGGAGAATTTAATTTAGTTTGAGCTTTGGGAACTGAAAGATTTCTAGCTTCGATAATATAATGATTCAAATTATCAATTGCTGTGTCGATGTCCGCAGAATTTTCTAAAATAGTTTCATGATCCACATGGTTTTCAATGTGAGATCTGTAATACAACCAATTAGCTCTATGATAGTTGAAAATAGAACTAATTGGATTAATTATAGCTTCGTTGGAAAGTCTGAATGTTACAGGAAGATGGTCTGAGTCAAAGTCAGCATGAGTAATCGGTTCACTACAAATGTTACTTTGATCTGTTAGAACCAGATCAATTGTAGACGGGTTTTTCACGGAAGAGAAACAAGTAGGATTACTGGGATGAAGAACTGTGAAGTAACCAGCTGACAGTTGATTATGAAGTATTTTACCATTACTGTTATTTTGCCTACAATTCCACTGGACATGCTTAGCATTTAAGTCCCCTATTACGAAAAATTTCGATCGATATCTTGTAAGTTTTTGCAAATCGCCTTTAAAGAAATTTAATTGTTCGCCGGTGCATTGGAATGGAAAATATGCTCCAGCGATGAAATAAATTCCATGAATGGTTTCAACTTCGATTCCCAAGCTTTCAATAACTTTAGTATTGAAAGAAGGTAAAATTCGATGTTTAATTTGCCGTTGGACAAAAATGGCAACTCCCCCACCTATTCCAGTAAACCTGTCAAATCGATGAACCACATAATGTGGATTACTTTTCAATTTTACATTTGGTTTAAGAAAAGTTTCTGTCACAATGGCAATATGAATTTTGTGAACTTTGAGAAAATTATAAAATTCATCTTCACTCGATTTCAAAGATCGAGCATTCCAATTTAAAATATTCAAATAATTATTTAACATCACTGTTAAATTTTAAATTCATTATAATATTATTTGCAAATTTCCATCCGATTTGAAATGCTTCAAAAAGTGATGAAGTCGAATTCATTTGGATGATCATTTGAAAAAGTTGATCTTGTAGGTAGATCATTTTATTTTCAGTTATATCGCCTAAATCGACTTCATTTAAAGAAGCGAATGGCATTGAAGGAATATTTATAGGTAGACTGCCATTAGAAGAAGATGATTTGGCCGGTCTACCTATAAATAAATTGTTTTCGTTAGAAGAAGAACTGCAAGGCGGTCCTGTGTTTTGATTATTTACATTAGAAGAAATAGGTGATAGATTTCTACCTAATATACCAGCATAACTGACATTAGAAGAAGATGATGACGAGGTCGATCTACCTGTCAATAAATTGTTTTCGTTAGAAGACGAATTGGCAGGCGTACCTGTTTTTTGTTTCGAAGAAATCAGTGCCTTAGAAAAATTAGGCGTGGCATTTGTAACGGTTTTTTGTTTTTCAGGTATGTTCTGTAAATTTAAGGTCGTTGATTTGACTTGTTGTCGAAGCGAACGAGCGTTTAAAATTTTTTCCCTGACAGGACATTTCAAATAATTGGATTTATGATTTCCATTGCAATTTGAACATGAAAATTTATCAGTGGTTTCATTCATTGGACAAACGTCTTTCGAATGCGATTTACCACAATTCAAACACCGTATATCCATATGACAATTTTTGGTTCCATGACCGAAGCCTTGGCAACGACGACATTGCGTTAAGTTTGCAATACGATTATGCCGTTTATAATGTTCCCAATGAATTTTAATGTGGGAAATGAAACGTACTTTTTCTAAAGTTTTCAAATTGTTTACATCACTTCGATTGAAGTGTATTAGGTAAAGTTCATGGGAAATTCCAGAGCGTGGTTTAGAAGTACCATTCGCTCTTTTTTTCATAAGTATTACTTGGGAAGGGGCAAAACCAAGCAATTCGTTTAGTTCATTTTTAATTTCATCAATACTTTGATCATTTGATAATCCTTTCAAGACAGCCTTGAAGGGTCTCTCTGATTTTATATCATATGAATAAAATTTATGAAGTTTTTCGGACAAATATCGAATAATACGTTCGTAATCTTCCAATCCATCTACCAAGACTCGACATTCTCCTCTTCGTCCGATTTGAAATGAAACTTTTACTTCCGGGAGAAAAGTAGAAAGCTCAGTACGAAATGCTTTGAAGTCGGAAATCATCACCGTCACTGGTGGCATAGATTGATGTTTCTTCCCAGAACGACAAGCGTCCATTTTGGGAATTTTTGAAGAATTTTCTTCTATGTCGCTACAATCGGATTCAGGAAGAATCTCGTAAATATTGTTAGACGGCATAGGATCAACGGAAGGGAAATCCGTCCGTTGTCTTTTATTTTTACATTCAGATTCTATAAGATCGTGAATGTTATTAGAAAAATGGTAGAGATCGAACTATAAAAGATGTGTAGCAGAGTAAGTTTGTTGCAGTTGATCGTTTCGGTATGAATCCGTGCTGAGTTTCTGAAATGTAGTTGTTGCTGTTGTGTTTCAAGAAATCCAGAACTATAGTTTCAAATAATTTAGATACGGCACATAGTGCAGCTATACCACTATAACTGGATACATCGGCTTTATTTCCCTTCTTGAAAACTGGGAAAATAAATAATTTTTTTTCCAAATATTTGGAAATGTTCCTGATCTAAGAGAAAAATTGAACAACATCGACAGTGGAATAAGAAGACTCTTTGAGCACCTTTTTAATACTAATGAAGGAATACCATCCGGTCCAGCTTTGGAAGATGATTTCATCTTAATACACGCTCTTTCAATCATAGCAGTTGTTATGAAAGGGTGAGAACTAGTTGGAGAGCGGCTAGGAACATTGATGATAGTTTTGGAGATCTGATCACTCGAAAGAATTTCATTGTAGAATACACTGCTGAAATGTCGTTGAAATAAGTAGCAAATATCAGAAATCGCCGATGATTCAACGTCATCAAGAAACATCTGATCGGGTAGTCCTGATTCTTTCCTTTATTCGTTCACGTGGTTCCAAAATCTTTTAGGGTTGATTTTTAGATTATTTTGTACTCGAAGGAGGTGAGCATCGTATAACATTCTGTTCAGTCGTTTATAGCGGTTGTTAAGGTAGATATAGTGAGATCGCAATTGAAGCGAAGGCCGTTCAGATAATTTCCTTAGTGCAGACCGTTTAGCGCATTTAAAACGTTTCAAGGTCAGATTCGCCCATGGGGGATGTATCGGTTCACGACGAATTTTTTTTTGGTATAAATTGATCGATGGAGTACGAGATTACATGAGACCATAACATAGCAGCAGAATTGCAGTCGCCACTAGAAAATAAGTTTTTCCATTTCAACGAGAGCAGAAACTGGTTCATAGCATCGAATTTTCCATTTTTGTAGTTTGTCGCTTCGGAAATGGTATTGAAAACGACGGGCGTGTCTTCTGGTATAGTGATTGAAGGGGAGGGTGATGGCGATAAGTTTTAACTAGTGGAGAAGGTGCAACGGTTATGGAACATTTATCTGATAATTCATAACTGACAAAACATAGGTCCAGAAGCCGATTGTTGTTGTTGTGTTATCGTTCAGTTGAATTAATCCGGCAGTATTGTAATCGTCCAGGAGTCGTGATGTAATATTCGTTTTGGAAGAAGATGTAGCATCTGGGTGAAGATATTTACAAGAGCCGTGAATCCATTAAAGTCTCCCAAATTAACGATTTTGTCGTTTAAACTCATTCGATCGCTTATCGACAAAAGTGAACATAAGTGTTGTTCAATCATGTCAGAATCATTCACGCGATCAGGCGGAAAGTAAAGCACACACATGTATAAGGGGCTGTCCATAAAAGACGTCACGCCGCAAGGGGGAGGGGGGTGTTTCATAAAACGTGACCTTTTGTGACAGGGGGGAGGGGGGTAGGTTTTTGGAATGTGACGTCCAATATTTTCAATGAGCGCATTTTTGAAATACCTAATTATTTTACTGCTTTGCCCTATTTCCTGAAAAAATCTCCACAATAAACGTTTACATTCTATAGGAAAACGTGTATTTGTTGATGTAGAAGCTTCTTCTTGTAAATTCGGAAATGAGTGATGCAGGAAATCATTTCTGTTGTGATTAGCAAAAGTGCACGGAGGAGCGAGTGAATTAGCGAAATTAACAAATTTTGCCTAATATGAGTAAAAAAGAAAAAGATGTCTTCAAACGGTTTAACTTAAGTTATACACTGACAATTTTTTCAGTAATTTGATTTTCTAGCATTGATAATAGTATATCATAAGAATTTCTCTTATCTGATTCTGATGCAGTTTATTCAATTGTACTCCATTTAAAAAAAGGGCAGAAGATGAACGATTTTAGACGTAGATCATGTCATGTCTTATCTTGATCATATGTGATTTTCCTCCACCAACATCAAAGCTTATCGAATGATTGAACTTACATAAATCAAGAATCATTTTAGCTCAAAATCACTGTGATTTAAATTTCGCTGATCAACTGATAATGAAGAGATTCTCCGGCAGTGATCTCGTTTTGATGAGGTTTTGGTTTTTATTTTCTTAGCCCTGTATGCTACACTAAGGAAATATTATTCTGTGTACCCCTAGGAGGAATAAAACAGATGATTTAAATGTTTCATCAATTCCAACCAAATACTTTTGTTAATTTATATAATTGATATTAATAAAATAATTCCGATGATTTTGTAGTTTTAGGGATATTTTTCAATCTAATGACAGCATGTAATAAATCGATTTTTCCCTCATATTTGTATGGTTTGTCATACATATTGAGAATGTATTGAGATGAATTTTATTTATTTTGAATTCGTGACATGTGACATAGCGGGGGTGGGGGATCTTTGCTTCTGTGACAATTTGTGACAAAGGGGGGATGGGGAGTCAAAAATCGTCAAAAAAAAGCGTGACGTCTTTTATGGACAGCCCCTAACGTATGATGTGAGAACAAAAGAGCAATCCAAACTTGCTTAACATTGCCACAGTTTGAAAAAGTTATCAAGCGCGAATTGAATTTGGAACGACAGGCAATCAAAATACCTCCGCCGCTCGTTTTGCAACTGTTAGTTTCGTTACGGTCTTGTCGGTACACGGAGTAGGAACTATCGAAAATGTTGGTTAACGTGTTATCATTCAACCAGGTTTCAGTGAAATCATAACTATCGTAAGCAGCATCGGAACAGGCGAGATAGTAGTCAACAAGAGAGCGATTCATTCCACCAACATTTTGGTAGTAGATATTCAAACCAGTGTCTCTGCTACTGCCTGATACGATGTCGGTGATTGTGAGTAGATCGACAGTGTGCGGGGGGCGATTTGATGAAGAAGAACTGGTGCGGTTTGCCGAATGAAGACCAGCCAGAAGCATTGCAAGAGCTATCAATGCATCCCAAAAGAGTCACTGTTCGGTGGCATCACCGGGCCGTACTTCTTCAAAGGCGATGATAGGAGGAACGTTACTGTGAATGGCAAGCGCTACCATGTGATAATTAACGATTTTTTCCCCAAAATGGAAGAATTGGACATGTCTGACTTGTAGGTTCAACAAAACGGTGTCACATCCCACACGACACGCGAAACAATGACCAAATTGGGAGCCACCTTCGGTCAACAGTTTATCTTACGTTTTGGGCCGCTAATTGGCCGCCTAGATCATGTGATTTAACGCCTTTGGACTATTTCTTGTAGGGCCATTTTAAGACTCCTGTCTTCAAGGATAAACCAGCAACGCACTGGGAATCAATATTGATGCATTTATTCGTGAAATAATAGCCGAAACTTTGGAGAGAGTGAGCCAAAATTGGATCTAAAGCGAAGCCGCGGACAACAATTGCATGAAATCTTCTTCAAACGTTATAATATATTGATCGTTCTATCGATTCCAATGAAGATTTCATCAATTTTCTCAAGTTTTTATGTTTTTTTTGGAAATATAGGGTTTAAAAAAATCACACTCTGCTTGCGTCGCAATATGCCAAAAAGCGTAAAGTTGTCCAAATAGCGTACTGTTCGTTTTACACCATTGTCGATTCGGACAAAATTAGATGACTATTGATACAATAGCTCTACAACAATTTCGTTTTGATTAGCAAATGAACTAGTATTGAAAAGAAGGACGTAGTTCTACGTCAAAACTAATCGTGGTCATAATGTGACATCAGTCCATGCTTATTGCTTACCGTGTAGTTGCAGAACGATTAGAATTTTTTAGAGCTTTAGCTACTTCTTCATCGCGTCATCGAGCGTATGTCTGTTCATTGTGTAAAATCAGATTTTGGTGTTACTATTAGCTTTTAGAATGAAGATGGCGTCGAAAAACAATTGTGTGCGGTCGCAATGAAAATCGGGCTCTGTCAGTAAGGAAACTTGCAGAGTTTCGTTATCCTGCAAGTCCGTAACATTCTTAAATCTTTCGATACTCATATGGCAGCATCCAGGGAGGCTGAGGGCGGAACAAAGACAGATCACGGGAACCACCAGAACGGCGCTAAGGTGATGCAAATATTACAGAAGAGACCATCGGTACGTACTGTGGCCAGAAAAATAAAAATTTCTTTAACTTGCTTGTATATGTATAGAACCGCAACGATAAACAGAATGCGACGGCTAAAACCCGGACTCGAAAGTTGTATCGAAATTGTTTTACTGCGTGATAATGGACGATGAAACTTATGCACTGAAAGACTTTAAGCAAGTTTCCAAAAAAAATTCGTTCGGCAGGCAATTTACAGCTGTGGTCGAACAAGCCAAAGTTTCAACACTCCCGAAACAGTCGGTGTTGAACAGTCGTTCGCACCGCACGCGTATAGCTCTTGGCTCCTGGAATTTTTTTCTGGCTACCTAGAGTTTCATTGATTCAAGGCTTCAGTCTTTTTCAAGGCTACCTGAATCACTAACTAAGTGACTAAGTGATACAAAGAGTGATATTAGAGTGACTAAGTGATACAAAGAGTGATATTAGAGTGACTAAGAAATTAATCAGCCTTTTTTAAGGCTAGCTAGGAGTCTAATCGAAGACTAATTTAGCCTAGTTAATTTAATTTAAAATTTCATTAATTTCAAAAATGCCTGCGTCCAACCGGAAAGGCAACAAGCCTAAGGCTAAAAATAATTCAATACGGAATAAATCACAATCCGTTATTCAACATTTTTCTAATAACATTCACGATCTTATAGAATCTGAATGTAAAAATAAAAGACAACGGACGGATTTCCCTTCCGTTGATCCTATGCCGTCTAACAATATTTACGAGATTCTTCCTGAATCCGATTGTAGCGACATAGAAGAAAATTCTTCAAAAATTCCCAAAATGGACGCTTGTCGTTCTGGGAAGAAACATCAATCTATGCCACCAGTGACGGTGATGATTTCCGACTTCAAAGCATTCCGTACTGAGCTTTCTACTTTTCTCCCGGAAGTAAAAGTCTCATTTCAAATCGGACGAAGAGGAGAATGTCGAGTCTTGGTGGATGGATTGGAAGATTACGAACGTCTTATTCGATATTTGTCCGAAAAACTTCATAAATTTTATTCATATGATATAAAATCAGACAGACCCTTCAAGGCTGTCTTGAAAGGATTATCAAATGATCAAAGTATTGATGAAATTAAAAATGAAATAAAAGAATTGCTTGGTTTTGCCCCTTCCCAAGTAATACTTATGAAAAAAAGAGCGAATGGTACTTCTAAACCACGCTCTGGAATTTCCCATGAACTTTACCTAATACACTTCAATCGAAGTGATGTAAACAATTTGAAAACTTTAGAAAAAGTACGTTTCATTTCCCACATTAAAATTCATTGGGAACATTATAAACGGCATAATCGTATTGCAAACTTAACGCAATGTCGTCGTTGCCAAGGCTTCGGCCATGGAACCAAAAATTGTCATATGGATATACGGTGTTTGAATTGTGGTAAATCGCATTCGAAAGACGTTTGTCCAATGAATGAAACCACTGATAAATTTTCATGTTCAAATTGCAATGGAAATCATAAATCCAATTATTTGAAATGTCCTGTCAGGGAAAAAATTTTAAACGCTCGTTCGCTTAGACAACAAGTCAAATCAACGACCTTAAATTTACAGAACATACCTGAAAATTCTTCTAAGGCACCTGCCAATTCGTCTTCTAACGAAAACAATTTATTGACAGGTAGATCGACCTCGTCATCATCTTCTTCTAATGTCAGTTATGCTGGTATATTAGGTAGAAATCTATCTCCTATTTCTTCTAATGTAAATAATCAAAACACAGGACCGCCTTGCAGTTCTTCTTCTAACGAAAACAATTTATTAATAGGTAGACCGGCCAAATCATCTTCTTCTAATGGCAGTCTACCTACAAATATTCCTTCAATGCCATTCGCTTCTTTAAATGAAGTCGATTTAGGCGATATAACTGAAAATAAAATGATCTACCTACAAGATCAACTTTTTCAAATGATCATCCAAATGAATTCGACTTCATCACTTTTTGAAGCATTTCAAATCGGATGGAAATTTGCAAATAATATTATAATGAATTTAAAATTTAACAGTGATGTTAAATAATTATTTGAATATTTTAAATTGGAATGCTCGATCTTTGAAATCGAGTGAAGATGAATTTTATAATTTTCTCAAAGTTTGCAAAATTCATATTGCCATTGTGACAGAAACTTTTCTTAAAGCAAATGTAAAATTGAAAAGTAATCCACATTATGTGGTTCATCGATTTGACAGGTTTACTGGAATTGGTGGTGGAGTTGCCATTTTTGTCCAACGGCAAATTAAACATCGAATTTTACCTTCTTTCAATACTAAAGTTATTGAAAGCTTGGGAATCGAAGTTGAAACCATTCATGGAATTTATTTCATCGCTGGAGCATATTTGCCATTCCAATGCACCGGCGAACAATTAAATTTCTTTAAAGGCGATTTGCAAAAACTTACAAGATATCGATCGAAATTTTTCGTAATAGGGGACTTAAATGCTAAGCATGTCCAGTGGAATTGTAGGCAAAATAACAGTAATGGTAAAATACTTCATAATCAACTCTCAGCTGGTTACTTTACAGTTCTTCATCCCAGTAATCCTACTTGTTTCTCTTCCGTGAAAAACCCGTCTACAATTGATCTGGTTCTAACAGATCAAAGTCACATTTGTAGTGAACCGATTACTCATGCTGATTTTGACTCAGATCATCTTCCTGTAACATTCAGACTTTCCAACGAAGCTATAATTAATCCAATTAGTTCTATTTTCAACTATCATAGAGCTAATTGGTTGGATTACAGATCTCACATTGAAAATCATGTGGATCATGAAACTATTTTAGAAAATTCTGCGGACATCGACACAGCAATTGATAATTTGAATCATTATATTATCGAAGCTAGAAATCTTTCAGTTCCCAAAGCTCAAACTAAATTAAATTCTCCTATCATCGATGACAATCTTCAACTGCTCATTCGGTTGAAGAATGTTCGTCGACGACAATATCAACGTTCTCGTGATCCTGCTATGAAAAACATAGTTAAGGATTTACAAAAAGAAATTAAACATAGATTTACTCTTTTGCGAAATGAAAATTTCGCTAAAGAAGTTGAACAAATTAAACCATATTCTAAACCTTTCTGGAAACTTTCTAAGGTTCTTAAGAAACCTCAGAAATCAATTCCTGCTCTCAAGGAAGGAAATCAAATACTTCTTACAAATGGTGAAAAAGCTCAAAAGCTAGCTCAGCAGTTCGAGAGTGTCCACAATTTTAATTTAAACGTTGTGAGTCCTATTGAAAATGAAGTCTCACTGAAGTATGATCATATTTCAACCCAAGTGTTATCACACGATGACATTATTGAGACGAATTTTGATGAAATTAAATCAATTATTAGGAAACTCAAAAACATGAAGGCTCCTGGTAATGATGGAATTTTTAATATTCTTATTAAAAATCTTCCCGATGTTGCCTTGAGACTCCTGGTTAAAATTTTCAACAAGTGTTTTTCATTAGCTTACTTCCCAAAAAGATGGAAAAACGCTAAAGTAATTCCTATCCTAAAACCTGATAAAAACCCAGCAGAAACATCAAGTTATCGCCCAATTAGCTTACTTTCTTCTATCAGTAAACTTTTTGAAAAAATTATCTTGTTAAGAATGATGACTCATATAAATGAGAATTCAATTTTTTTACCAGAGCAGTTTGGATTTCGTCATGAACATTCAACTACTCATCAACTTGTCAGAGTAACGAACATGATAAAATCAAATAAATCTTCTGGGTTATCCACTGGAGTTGCTCTTCTAGACATAGAAAAAGCATTCGACAGTGTTTGGCACAAAGGTTTAATAGCAAAAATGTCTGATTTCCAGTTTCCTATTTATTTGATCAAAATGATTCAAAATTATTTAACTGATCGTACTCTTCAGGTTAGCTATCAGAATTGTAAATCTGAATTGCTACCCGTACGAGCCGGTGTTCCGCAGGGTTCGAGTGTAGCTCCAATCTTGTATAATATTTTCACTTCTGATCTTCCAAATCTACCCGTTGGTTGTCAGAAATCGCTATTCTGTGACGACACAAGTCTGTTAGCCACAGGTAGAAATCTAAGAGTGATCTGCAGTCGCCTACAAAGAAGTTTAAATATTTTCAGTGATTATCTGTCAAAATGGAAAATTAAACCAAATGCAGCAAAAACGCAATTAATTATCTTTCCTCACAAGCCAAGAGCTTCTTTTCTTAAACCAAACAATAATCACATTCTCAAATTGAATGGCTTGGAATTGACATGGTCTGATCAAGCTAAATACTTAGGTTTAACGTATGACAAAAAACTCACTTTCAAGGATCACATTGAAGGAATCCAGGCAAAGTGTAATAAATATATTAAATGTTTATATCCTCTTATAAACAGAAATTCTAAGCTCTGTCTAAAAAACAAATTGTTAATTTATAAACAAATTTTCAGACCAGCCATGCTTTATGCGGTACCAATTTGGTCAAGCTGTTGTTCCACCAGGAAGAAAACGCTTCAAAGGATTCAGAATAAAATTCTGAAAATGATTCTGAAGCGTCCTCCCTGGTTTAGTACAAATGAGTTACACAGACTCACAAATATAGAACCATTAGATGTAATGTCACATAATATTATAAGCAAATTCCGACAAAAATCGATGCAATCTTCAATTGAATCGATTCGCTCTCTGTATTAGTTAGTAAGTTAGTATATAAGTTCCTTTTCCCCATTACACAATACAAGTAGGTTTAGAATTTTCCCTACACAAAAATCTCAGAATTGCGGAAGCAAATGATGTCTTCATGGTAATAACCAAATCATATATATATAACAGGGCTGAAAAGTCACCACTTGTGGCTGAACACCCAATTTAAATCTTAATAATTTAATTTTAACTCATATTCCAATAAATAGTTATTTAAAAAAAAAAAAAAAAAAAAAAAGAAAAAAAACACTCCCGAAACCGTAAAAAAGGAAATTTACAGTGAAGAAAGCTTCTCTTTGAGCATTGATTGTTACCATTTCTACGCAGCCCTAACGCCCCCTTGCTAGTCTGGCCTGGTCAGAAAATGATAGATTCTCCCGAATTTCTATAAGTGTGCATCTCCGAGTCAATAATGGTAAAAACTAACACATGGATCAATAAGTCCCGAGACTAAAGCAGAAATGGCGCTCGTAGTAAACCAGTAACCACGTCTTTCTAGAGTACTAACTTTTGCTTGAAACGGGTTAAAATTTTAAGTCGATCCAACCAGAAACAGCTGAGTTATCAAGGTTGGAGTAAAGTCGTTTTGTAGTTTGTTTAAAAATGGAAAAAACCGATTTTCTTGTTTTGATAAAACATTTGTCGGTGGTTCGCCGAGTTTAAACGTGGTCGTACCGACACAAATGACGAGGAACGCTCGGGTAGACCTGTGGAATTATAATGAAAGATCGTAAAGTGAAGCTCCGTGAGATTGCTGAGATGACACAGATATCATATGGAAGTGTATTTACTATCCTTCATGGAAAATTGAGCATGAAAAAGGTTTTTTCCAAGTGGGTGCCGCGATTGCTTTCGATGGAACAAAAACAGCAACGAGTCGATGATTCAGAAAGCAGTTCATCGAAAAAAAAAAACGTTGGAACCATTGTATTACCCTAAAAGGTGATTATGATAATGAATAAAAAAAAATTTGCAAAAAAAATGTTGTTTCCATTGTTAGTCTCGGGACTTATTGATCCATGTGTTACATCGATGGCAACAGCAGAAATACCATTAGAATAGAACTTTCCAACAATACTGAGTATTGCCAGCTACTTAATCTATAGAGAAAGTAAATCAACATACCTGATTAGCTCTGGCGGCAAGATGGAGGGGCGTTTCGCCACGAACTGTCGGTACATCCGGGCTAGCATCGTGCTGCAGCAAATAGATGACAATGTTCATACAACCCATGAAGGAAGCAACGTGTAACGGTGTCAATCCGCTCTCCGTAGTGGCACTGATGCTGGCTCCATGCTTCAGCAGTAGCTCGACGACTTTTATGCGGTTCTTCTTGCATGCAATATGCAGCGGAGTAAACCCGTTCAAGGCCCGTGCGTTGGCGTCGGCGTTACGGTCCAGCAGAAGTTTTGCAACGCGTACATGGCCACAGTGAGCGGCTACGTGTAGGGCCGTTAAATAATCCACTGTAACTTCATCGACTGGTGCACGGTGATAAAGCAAAATGCGCGCTGCATCCACGTGCTCCCCCTGGGCAGCCATATGCAGCGGAGCAAGTCCATTCTTCGTTTTGGCGCTGATGGGAGCTCCTCGCTCCAACAACATATCAACGACCTGTTCATGACCGGATCGTGCGGCACAATGCAGTGGAGTTAGCCCATCACGGGTCTTGCTTTCAATGCTAGCCCCTTTTTCAAGCAACAGAGCGACCATGTTGGTCTTGCCCCACTTAGCAGCTACATGTAGCGGACTGATGTTGTGCTTGGCAGCGTAGTTGACATCTGCTCCCTTCTGGATCAACAGATTAGCCATAGCTTCATTACCGTAATGGGAAGCAATGTGTAACGGCGTGAAACCGGACTTAGATGTAACATCCGGATTGTGATCATTCTAGAGAAACGAAAGAAAATGTTGCTTTTAAATTACTACCCCCTTTGTATTAACCAATCAACAACCAACCTCCAACAGAAGCGTAGCCGCCTTAACGTCATCTTTCTTGGCAGCAATATGAAGAGCTGGTAAGCGAACCTTTCCACGGGTGTCACTTTCCAGTAACACCGCCACAACCTTGTCGTGGCCCTGCTGCATCGCTACGGCCAAAGGCGTAAAGCCGTCCTCAGTAGCCAGACTCTGGTTTGCTCCGTTGGATAGCAGCAACCGTACGACCGAGTCATGATTTTCCTGTGCTGCCATGTACAGTGGCGTAAAGCCATTCTGCGATTGTACATTGACAGAGGCATTGCTCTGAATCAACAGTTTGACTACTTCCTCTTGACCGGCTAGCGAAGCGATATGCAGTGCGGTGTTGCCTTTCTTAGTGGCCGCATCCACGATCGCTCCGCGAGCCAGCAACTCCGACACCACGGACACATGCCCATCCTTCGAGGCCAGATGGAGTGCGTTTAAGCCATTCTGGAAAAAATAAAAGAAAAAGTGCAAATAAAAAACCGGGTCATGAAGGCGTGTCTCACTAGAATACATATATATCAATTTCACTCCACGCTTGTCTTTTTGCCGTTCCGGCAACAATTCGGATTCCTTCAGTTCGGGTTGATTGACGTGACGCCGTATACAAAAGGGGCTTTCACTTTCGTTTTCGAACAAACTATAACCTAGCTCTTTGCAAACTGCCGTAGTCTTGCCGTACGGATACCGGCTGTGGCTTCGGGCATTCGAACATGGACGTCGTGCGCATGTCTCTGCCGAACCATAACCGTGCTAGATGGAGTCATGCGTATTGCCATTTCCGCAAGGAAGCATAAATCTTTTTGAACTGTCAGACGAATATCTATTCATTATTCATAAGTGATTAGCGCGATCAATTGAGGTTCGTTGACATTTGACAAACAGACTGGGTCTGCAGGCTAATGGTACTGACATCTTCCATCATCCTGACATTCATAAGGTAGCACGAACTTTTTTTTTACATCGTCCTATCGAAGCAATGAACTGGCGTCTGCAGGTAAACATTACTGACTTCGTAGAACTGTCGTGAAAGCATCGATGTATCGTGGTGGTGACGTCATTTATATAAGGCATCGGATATAGTTGCAAAGCATACTACGTTGTATGCGGAACAAATATTTACCAGGAAGATATATTCTTTACTTACCGCGTTGCTAGTATTGATGTCAATATTGTTTTTAAGATGTTCTAAAACTTTTTCTAGATTGCCTGCTCTAGCTGCGCGAAGAAACGAGGTGTTCCCGTCAGACTGCAAACAAAGAAAAAAAATGAATCGATTAGTTTGCTTGTTAGACCGTCGTTTTTGAAATGCGATTGTATGTATGTTTTTTTCCTTTGGTTCAGAAATACAGCATAAGTCTTACTACAAATGGTAACTTGCATAGTCAGAATATTGACAAATTCGTTGCACCTTTTAAATGGTTCGTTGAGCACAAATTCAGAGTTCAGTTTTCAATGTCAAAAATTATTTTTCATATCACGAAGCGGTTTTTTGGTTACATTTGTTTTTAGAATCATGCTGAGTATGAAAAAACGACGCTCGGTACCTCATAAATCAGGATTTTTAAGTCAACATTTAGAATGAATATTATGGTGCTAATGTTCCTTCTAATTTCCGTACAATATTGGAGTTCGATGCAATTACACAGAAGAATGTAAAAAAATACATGAAAATGTGTTTTGGGCGAATTGTTTTGAATTTTTGACCTCTGGGAGCCGCGCATGTTGATTTAGATGAAAATTCGAAAGGAGTAAAGCAAAGATTGTTATCGGAAAAAATACAACCTTTTCTTCTGTGAATAACTTTTTATTATATGTGTAAGAATTGATGAATTTTTTGGCAAAACTGATTTAGGACGTAATGTTTACTTGTGCGGAATTTTGTTACAATCCGACAAGTGGTTATCGAAATGGCTTCTAAACCAGTGCTTCAACAAAAAAATATGGGCGCGGTCGTGAAAGTCTGGATCAGTCCCAAAGGTGGATCGCAAAACAGTTGAAAATCGTCGATTCAATCGTTTCACATGAGGTAATATCGTTCAATGAGGCCCAGCCGATCTAGCGAAAGGAAAGCGAAGCATCCTTGCTGAGAAGGTAATTTCTTCCGTCTGGTTCGTCTAGGAGACAATTAAGCGGGCCGGGCTTTATGAATTCAAGATAAGGAAGTCACCTAACCGAACCGATAAACATATGATCAAATCCTGCACCAAGAAGCTTAACCGCGAGGGGTAGGGGCAGCAGAAGTACATTGTAATGGTCGCCGTAGTGTAGATTACATTGGTCGCCAGGTAAATCCGCGGTCTGGAGATTTTAGCCGGAAAGTTCTGCCTGGATGACGGCGAAGTCCCGGAAGAGGAAGGTCCAATTTTCCAATAAGTTCAGGTGCGCAAATGTACATAACGACAAGCACTATCAACGGCACTTTTCCTCCGAATCCACTTCTTCGATCGGATCTGGCATCGAGCCTTTACGCGAAACCAGTGATGGTGATGTGTCTTTTTGTGCCAAAGAAAGTACGACAGGGTTTTGAAGAACGCGTGCAAGAAGAAAGGTGGCGCAAATGTTTCACAGGATTCGATGAATAGCGTTAAGTTTAAGGTGCGTTTAAGCCTACGAGAGAAGGTTGAATGAACCAACATAGCTAATACGAGGCACGTCCAGAAATTAAGTAAACTCTGGTGCTCTCACAGCTGCAGAGAATACTTTTTCGAAACGTTGGTAACACTGCCACGTAACCTGATCGCTTCTCTTCAAAACGAGTCCAATCCAAGGTTAGTGTGTTGAAAACTTGACGGAGAAGCAACTCTCGCGAAAAATGTGGATCGATCTCCCACCAAGTGCGAAATTCGCTTACTCGTTGCGAAGGGAAAAGTTCCTGTGAGACGTTTGAAGAATTGAAAAGAGTGATTTAACATAAAAGGAGGGGTATGCTGACGATGAGAGTCTGTTTGCTGCACGACAATGCCATACCTTACACGGCCAACGTCACAAAGAAACTCGTGGACTGTGATGGGATCGCTAAAAGTTTCAAAAATGTTTGACTTAAAATGAATTTCTGTTGAACATTTTTGTCTGATAGGAATTTTTTTCGAGTACAGTCTTTAGTGATCTGCCTATGGATTGTTCATAAACTAGGTAGAAACTCTAGGTAAAGAGGGGGGTCTACGTTTGTCTACGAAGAGGTCGCTTAGAATGTCAAAGTAAAGTCATATTTTTTAAATTTTTAAAGAAGCTTTACATCGATGCTCAGCACACCCAGTCACAAACATTTTTCATGTTCTGTTATTACCCACTTGTACGCGGCGGGCAGATTTCCCCCCAGGCAGATTTGCAACAAGAATTTCGCCTAGCGGTTATTAACGGTTCTTTTCTGTCGGATTTTTGCCATACAAGATTGGCAGAACCGTTTTGAATCGGTTCTACATTTTAAGCGTCTTAGTTTTATTTTTTCAATAAAAGATACATATGAAAGGCAATAAGTTATTGTCCTTCATATATACTAATCATGGAAAATGTTATTGTCAATAACATTGCTTTCTCACTACCAAACATATTCATATTTCAATCTCATTTACTTCGTCTCAAAATCGGTTTTTTGTACGTACATGTGGGATTGACGAATATCAAATGTAGTCGAATAAAAAAAAGAAAAAAGAAAGAGGAGGGAAATAAACAAGACACGTGCGGCGAGATAATGACGCAATTTTGCCTGGACAATTTTGACAGCAGCCGGAATGCAGCCAGCCTTCTGACGGTTGCCAGAATTCCTCACAAGTGGGTAACTTAGCTTTACCCTACACGCTCTTTGAACATAACTCATGGTTTGAGTAGCGATTACTCAAATTCAAAATTTGAGTATGGATTTGAGTAAAGTAAACTCGTTGCCATGAGTTCTCTCACATTTATTCATACATTAGAGTAAGCGTTGAGTTTTTAAACATTTGAGTGAAAAAATACTTCTTGCAGTTCAGAGCGTTTTCATTCTCGGAATATTCTTATCGAAATAAAGAATGCAAGAATACGTCGTTTTCCAGATCCGGCTTTGAAACATGAATCAACGTCAATAATAGAAGTTTTGTGGTTTCAATTATGCTTAGTGAAAAGCCCGGCATAAGGATATCAAAATAATTCAATTTTGACTCCAAACCGTGCAAAAGGAAACGGTTTTGAATCACTATTTTGCGCATTCAAAAGAAAAAAGAATAACTTTGTATATGAAAATAACGAAGAAAAATTTCTTCATTTTGAGAACAAGGAACTCAAATTTTGAGTTTAACTTATTAAAATTTTGAATATTTTTTTCTTATTTTGAGTAAAAATTACTCAAGTTTTGACACCTCTCGGTTAATTTTTCAAAAGGGCGTATAAGCAAGTGACAGTTTCTCTTTGTTTACTTTCTCTTCTATTAATTACCAAGCGGTTTCCACGTTTATCACTCAACTCTTTGCATGAAATGATATCCGAAACTTTCGACTTTCAAACAGAATAGTGATATCAAAGAAAATCTTTTATTTTAATTACATCACAATAATCGAAAGAGAGAGTGATTAAAGAGAAACTGTCATATGCCTATACGCCCTTTTGAAAAATTAACCGAGAATTTCGTCCCTTAACTCAAAAATAAGTAGATAGGTGCGGTAACTCAAGTTTATAGTACGTGCACTTTTAATGAATTTGAGTGATGTGTCATTCAATTTTGAGTTATTTTTTTTTTTCATAAATACGTTTATTTCATAGGCAATATACATAAGTTTTTCTTCGCCGTGGCATCCACAATACATAGTAGTTTAAACCTAATACATTTCGAATATCATATTAGTATGTTGGTACTCATTAGTTAATCTAAACACTGTTTTTATCAAGCGAGTTGCTATTTTAAATTACATTAAATAAAATACATTTATTTTGTACATGATCTTATAACTATTTCAGGATTGTTTGTATCAGTTCACCACTTATATTCAATATCCTATAGTTGGCTATTGGTTGAACTCATGGAAGAGAAAACAGTTTAACATAAAATAAAATTTAAATTGGAACTCCAATGGATTTAATGAAATGATAAAGAAGTTTCATGTATGGAAGGTCACGACAAGCAAGAATGTCGCGAACTGGGACATTGGATAGTCTACCTTGGGTACGCAAGGAATTTATTAGTTGAGATCTGACATCACGAAACTCCACGCATGTCCAAACAACATGGTCAATATCGCGGTAACCTTCGCCGCAAGCACAATGATTAGTCTCGGAAAGTCCAATTCGTGTAGTAACGTGTAGTGATTGGACATGAGTCTGGACATCACACGAATGAAATCTCTACTCACATCCAGTCCCCTGAACCATGCCTTTGTCGATATTTTAGGAATAATTGAGTGCATCCACCGACCCAGATCATCTTTATCCCAAGAAGCTTGCCAGCTGGCAAGTGTTCTTTGGCGAGACGCGCTATAGAATTCGTTGAAAGCAATCGGTCTCTCATAAATTTCACCCTCAATAGCACCACGTTTGGCTAAAATATCGGCTCTTTCATTGCCTGGAATGGAGCAATGAGCCGGAACCCAAACTATTGTGATTAGATAATTATTATTCAATATGTCGTTCAGACACTGTTTTATTTTACCCAAGAAAAACGGTTCATTTTTGCCAGCAGCGTTTGAGCGAATGGCTTCAATTGCACTCAGACTATCTGTGAAGAGGAAATAATGGTTTGGAGATAATGTGACGATTACATTCAAGCTATAATGAACTGCTGCTAACTCTGCTATATAAACAGATGCAGGTTCTTGAAGCTTGAATGAGGCCGAAACATTATTGTTGTCTTCCATTCGCGATCCGTCCGTGTAAAACATTTTCTCAGAGTTAATATGCCTGAACTTACTTGAAAATATTTTTGGGATTTCCATAGAGCGTAGGTGGTCCGGGATTCCACGCACTTCGCGCTGCATGGATGTGTCGAAAAATAAAGTTGAGTCAGGTACATTTAGGAGGCTGACACGGATAGGAATATATCTTGAAGGGTTGATTTCCTGTGACATATGGTTAAAATATACTGTCATGAATTTTGTTTGAGATCGAAGCTCGACTAGTCGTTCGAAATTATTAATTACCATGGGATTCAGCACATCACATCTTATTAGCAGGCGTGATGAAAGCTCCCAAAATCGATCTTTTAATGGAAGAACTCCCGCCAGAACTTCAAGACTCATTGTATGTGTCGAATGCATGCAGCCTAAAGCAATTCGCAAACAACGGTACTGAATTCGCTCAAGTTTGATAATATGAGAATTTGCAGCGGAACGAAAACAAACGCATCCATATTCCATCACTGAAAGTATCGTTGTCTGATACAATTTTATTAGATCTTGCGGATGAGCACCCCACCAAGACCCTGTTATTGTTCGAAGAAAATTTACTCTTTGTTGGCATTTCGTTATCAGATACCTAATGTGTCCTCCCCACGTGCATTTGGAATCAAACCACACCCCGAGGTATTTGAAAGTCAAAACCTGTTCGATTATTCTTCCCATCATATGAAGCTGAAGTTGCGCGGGATCATGCTTTTTTGAAAAGACGACCAGCTCTGTTTTCTCCGCAGAGAATTCGATACCAAGATGAACAGCCCAAACGGACAATTTATCTAAGGTATCTTGCAATGGTTTTTGCAGATCAATAGCTTTGGATCCAGTAACTGAAACCACGCCATCATCTGCCAATTGTCTTAGTGTACATGGGGTTACTAGACAGCTGTCAATGTCATTCACGTAAAAATTATAGAGGAGCGGACTGAGGCATGAGCCTTGCGGGAGACCCATGTAGCTAATTCTGATTGTTGCCAAATCGCCATGTGAAAAATGCATGCGTTTCTCTGACAAAAGGTTGTGCAAATAATTATTTATAACCGCTGGGAGTCCATGTTGGTGGAGCTTGTCTGAAAGAACATCAATGGAAACTGAATCAAATGCTCCTTTAATGTCTAAAAATACAGATGCCATTTGTTGCTTTTGAGCGAAGGCAATTTGGATGTCAGACGAAAGTAATGCAAGGCAATCATTCGTCCCTTTATTTCTACGGAAGCCAAACTGAGTATCTGACAACAAACCGTTCGTCTCGACCCAAGTGTCGAGACGTCGTAGAATAATTTTTTCGAACAATTTTCTGATGCAGGACAACATCGCAATGGGTCTATATGAGTTGTGATTGGAAGCTGGTTTCCCCGGCTTTTGAATGGCGATAACTTTCACTTGTCTCCAGTCAGGTGGAACAATATTTTGCTCAAGAAACTTGTTGAACAATTCCAACAAACGTCTTTTTGCGAGGTCGGGCAGATTCTTCACCAAGTTGAATTTAATTCTGTCCAATCCAGGAGCGTTATTGTTACAAGACATGAGTGCTATGGAAAATTCCATCATTGAAAAGGGGCTATCAATGGAATCATCATTTGAAGAAGACTCCCTAACAATGCTATGCGTAGGAACGGAATCTGGACAAACTTTCCTCGCAAAATCAAATATCCATCGATTCGAGTACTCCTCACTCTCATTTCCTACGTTACGATTCCTCATTCGTCTGGCCGTATTCCAAAGAGTGCTCATTGAGGTTTCTCTTGACAAACCTTCCACAAAATGTCTCCAATAGCTGCATTTCTTAACCCGAAGTATGTTCTTGTACTTGGTTTCTAAAACCAAGAATTTTTCAAAATTCTGAGGAGTTCCTCCTCCTCGTTTTAAAAACGTCTTGAAAGCATTTTGTTTCGCGTGTTTAGCATCTGAGCACTCTTTGTCCCACCAAGGATTTGGAGGTCTTCTGTTAGACGATGGACCAAGAAATCGTTTGGTTTGGGCTTGTTCTGCGGCCTCCAGAATCGAACAAACGAGGAAGTCATATTCTTCAAGTGGGGGAAGCTCTTCCATTGAAGTTAAGACACTTGAAATATTACTTTGGTATTTAATCCAGTAAATATTACTTTGGTATTTAATCCAGTCAATATTTTTTGTCAAATCATATGGAATATTAACTGAATTAGCAATGCCTTTGTTACTGCTAATTGAGATGATGATTGGTAAATGATCGCTACCATGTAAATCAGGAAATACTTTCCAGGTGCAATCTAGTCGAATTGAAGTCGAACAAAGAGATAAATCTAATGCACTTGGACGTGCAGGAGGTCTTGGGATCCGTGTCATGCTACCCATATTTAGTACCGTCATGCTAAAATTGTCGCAAATATTATATATTAGAGATGATCTGCTATCATTGTAAACGGAACCCCACATCATTCCGTGCGAATTGAAATCTCCTAAAATCAAACGTGGAGCAGGAAGGGCTTCGACAATTTCATTAAGCTGTCGTTGTCCAACTTGAGCTCTTGGAGGAATATATACCGAAGCAATGCAAATGTCCTTTCCTTTAATGTTTATTTGACAAGCAACAACTTCTATACTAGAAGTCGAAGGAATGTTTAATCTATAAAAGGAATAACATTTCTTAATTCCTAAAAGCACTCCACCATACGGGGAGTCTCTGTCGAGACGTATAATGTTAAAGTCATTAAAATTTAAGGCTATGTTTGATGTAAGCCATGTTTCGCACAAAGCAAATACATCACATTTTTGACTATGCAACAAAACTTTAAATGAATCAAGTTTTGGCATGATGCTTCGACAATTCCACTGCAGGACAGTGATTGAATCATTTGCGGCGGATGATAAATTATCCATCAAATGATACAAAACCTGAAAGAGCTGGCCATTGAGCTGATAACTGTTTCAAAAAAGTTCTAGCTATTGGAAGGAATGCTGTTATGATGGTCTTTAGAGGTTCAGAAATATTGAATGCAGCGAAAATCCATTCTACAATTTCCGAAAATTTCAGTAATCCTGTTGGTGAATGTGAAATGGAGCCCACTGGATTATTGTCTTTTCTTGAGCTAGTTCCTGGATTGGTTTGTGAATTTGACAAACCAGGAGGCACAGTTTTTGGTTTTAAATTTGGCTTTTTAGCTTTAACACGGGGATCTTTTTTTGAAGGTATAATTTTAGGTGTCTTTTTTGGTATTTTGTGGTTTGTTAATCTCCTCTTAACAGACCCTTGAGGAGTGACAAACGAGGTATCTTCACTATTTCCGTCAGAGTCAGATTCCTCTGGCTCCGCAAGATTTGAAAAACCGTTTTCGGTTTCCAAAGGGGAGACATGTATGACCGTTTTGAGCATTTCTGCATATGTGCGCTTAGACCGTGCTTTTAAAGAAAGCTTCATTTTGTCTTTACGCAGCTTAAATGCAGCGCACACTGAAAGATCATCATGAGGGCTTTCCCCACAATAAACACATTTTTCAACATCTTTATCGCAAAGATTATCCTTATGAGGCCCTTGACATTTGATACATTTGGACTTATTACTACAGTAAGTAGCTGTATGTCCGAATTTTTTACAGTTCGTGCAATTCATAACATGCGGTACGAAAAGCCGAACAGGAAGACGAATTTTATCGATATAGACATGGCTAGGCAATGCAGATCCGGCAAATGTTACGCGAAACGAATCTGAGGGACGATAAGACTTTTTTCCATCGACAATAGATGCTGAGTACAATTGTTTGCACTCGAGTATCTTAACTCCCTCAAGCATGGAGTTTTTAAAACGGCCAACTCCATTTTTAAGTAAATCATCTGCTGTCAGACTTGCTTCAGTCACAACACCGTCAATTTCTACCTCCTTCGATGGAATGTAAACTCGATATTCAATAGCAAATAATTTACAGGTTACAATATCGTTTGCCTGTTTCAAGTCGTTAACTACAACTCGAATTTTATCTCTATTAACCTTACAGATTTCTTTAACTTCAGAGAAATGTGATGTCAAATCCTTTGTAATTTGCATCAAGTTTAAAATCTTTTCTTTTTTTCGAAGATAGACTATCCATGGCCCAGTGGTACCCTGTGGATAATGTTTAGCCCTCGGAGTATTTAAACTTTTACTAGTATCCGGAATCGGATTCGGATGATCTTCCATGAGATCATCCATTACATTAAATTTTTTTTGTAAATTAATAATACCAAAATAAAAACTTATGTTTAGTAAAATTTCAGATATAAGAAATAAAAAATAAATTAAATTAAATCTACCTTGTAGCTGATGTCTCTGTTCCTTTATCGTGAAGAACGACGTGAAGCTCTTCCAACGATTTCCAATTGGCAGTCTTTTGCTGTTTCCAATTGGCAGTCTTCTGTCGTTTACTGCTATCTCAGTTGCTCTGCCGTCGTTGTGAACACCACTGCACTTGCTGTACCTGACCCCAGGTACAGTGCTTTTGCTCTTGGTGGCGATCAAATGCGATGCTTGCAGTGTAGCACCTCGCGATATATGCCGTCTCTTTTGATCCTACGCAGCGTACAAATTCTGGTACCTGGTAGATCAGCACTGGGTTGCTTTAGCACCTCTGTGCCTTTGCACCCCTTCGTCTTCGCACCTTTATGCGATGGCACCTCTGTGACTCGTCACTTCTATGCTCTCGCACCTCTGTGTCTCTACACCTCTGTGCGTATGAACGGGATGGCCTTCGTTGCTAGCTTTCCAGTCGGGAAACGCCCCGAATATTGCGTTTGCTATGGGCAGTTTAACTACCTGAAGCTTAGAATTGTCTCGGTAGCAGCCGTTAACTCACGAGCCAGTACAATCGAAACACAACCTCTTCGCTTGAATGGTTTTTACTGAATAGTTTTTTGAGTTATGTTCAATGAGGTTGTATGAAAAACGGATTCGAAAAATGGTTGAAATTTTGAAAGTAACAATCCGCGAAAAATACACCGCAGAAGCTGAACTGTTTAATTGTTTTTTGAACCATTCTCCGAGGAAACATGCTCTTTCCTATCGTTCATCCGGTGAAGATGTTTGATTTGTACATTATAAATAACTGATACTTCATGGCAAAGATATCGAACTTATCATTATTTGTAAGGAATGAGCGTGTCCCAGAATTTTTTTAACGATAATAATAATCTAAACAAATTAAGCGCTTCGTTTTAGCTCCATTTAACTTTTAGTTAACTTTACAATGAGATTTGATCGAAGAGTTGCATTGGTGACACCCCTTGATTCAAGTCCCCCTGAGTTCTCAATAGAACGGAAGAATCTTTTATTAAAATTTCAAAATGTTGCGTTCGCTGTATAGCTTGTAGACCTACCATTGTTTTTAAAAGAAATGTTTCCCAGGCTTTTTGGTCTTTCTCATAAGGAAAGGTTATACTGCCACCAAGGATGGCTTTTATCGTATCAAAGAACGCTCACTGGCAACTCTTCACACGATTGAATCAGTGCCATCAAAGAGAGACGGATATCATCGCAACAACAAAAACCCGGCATGGCTCATTTAACATAGAATCGACACCAGGGCGAGAGCGAATTTCTCTCGATGACATTTTTGAGAATCAAAGGTTAGCACGCTGCTGTGGGGATCCTCTCTGAAGCAACAAACGGTCGCTTATTCTAGTTTCGCGATCCGATTCTATACAGTTGATAATTGCGATAGAATCATTTTACTATTGCCGCTGATTTAACTATGTGCATATAACCTTTGTATAAGTTGTGTCTATGAAAATGTCTGTGAATGCTGTATTGTCCGTCGCTAGCGACAACTTTCTCTTATCTTTCCGGAAATTTTCGGATCCCGGCTCGAAAAAAGGAGTCCGTTTTTGACGCTATCCATTTTCCAACTCTTCGAAGGATTGAAAATGTTGATCTGCCAGGCCGTGTACCATCGAACGGAATATGTGGAAGTCAGAAGGGGCGACATCTGGGGAATACGGCGGGTGGGGCAAGACTTCCCATTTCAGCGTTTCCAGGTACTTTTTGACCACTTTTGCGACGTGAGGCCGAGCATTGTCGTGTTGGAAGATGACTTTACCATGTCGCTCTTGATACTGTGGCCGCTTTTCTTTTAGCGCGCGACTAAGGCGCATCAGTTGCGTATGGTAGCGATCTCCTGTGATGGTTTTACCCGGTTTTAAGAACTCGTAGTAAATTGTTATTCATCTTTGAAGGTTTTTTCTCTTCCACCATCATGTTTGTCTTCGACATCGAAATCACCATTTTTAAAACGTTGAAACCACTCCCGACACGTTCTTTTACTCATAGCAGCATCACGGTAAGTTTCATTTCTGAAAGCATTCGATGCGCTTCATTTTTTTTCGAATTGTGACAGAAAAGTAAAACTTCCCGCAAATGGCGAGAATTGGGCACATAAACAGACATTTTCGAGCGTGAATAATACGAAAACAAGAACAACTGTCAATGAAACGACGATGACAGTTCGTTAGACACTGTACACACTCACTTTAAAGGCATTATCATCTATGTATTTTAACCAGCCTCAGCCGGTACAGCCGCCTATCGGAAAACGGCGGAAGCAAAGTTGTACACCTGATAGTATGACAATCATCAAGTTGAATCATTGATTCGATTTTCTGCGATAATTGTCAACTTGCGATTCTCTCTTGGGAAATTCCACACAGCAACGATCATTATCAGACTGTAAACTTTTTTTAAGGGCGTGAAATACTCAGAGTATGAAGTGGAGCAAAGAAATGTAGCAAAATTCCCTCACGGTTCATGCATTGAGAGACTCAAGTTCTTGTAGCATCTTCTACCGGATTGAAACTGTTGTATACAATACTGATAAATATCGAGCAGCTTCTGTCGATTTTTCGGCAATCACCAACACTGACTGCCACTGTGAAAATCATAAACAATTCGAAGCAGTTCACCGAGATCAACAAATGTCTGTGTGAATGACAAATAATGTCACTCAATTTTCTCGAAGATGGCTGAGCCGATTTTTACTAACTTAGATTTAAATGGGAGATCTTCTGAGTTTCATAAAAAGTTCCTAAATTGCATCTTGATACTACTGCATTAAAAATGAAAATAATGTCATCCACTTTTCCTGTAGAATTCTGAACTGATTTTCACTATCTTAAATTCAAATGAAATGATTCATTATCCCAACAAAAGTCCTAATTAGATCCGACTTTCAGTTCCGGATTTACAAGAAGAAAGTGAAATTTTAAAGCGTCACTTAAAAAAAAAACGGCGAAGCAAAAAAAAAACATTATAAACTGGACTCAAAACAAAACTGAGCCAAACAAACCAATTTTGGCTATCCTGGCACTTGGTTTGCGAATTCACAAACACAGGAAATAGTGATCATACACTACAAGATGGAACTCATTAACTTTGCTCAGAGCTGGCTTGTTCGATTTTCACATTGCTTAGGTTCAAATTTAAGGTCTTACAATCCACCAGCTTCTGGAACTTTCACATTTCCAGGGATGCTGCCTGCTTCAAGACACTTCTACAGCACTGTTTCGCACTTGTCCGGATACGTCAGAATCGCAGTTTTTCTCGCCAGAATTTTTTTAACGATAATAATAATCTAAACAAATTAAGCGCTTCGTTTTAGCTCCATTTAACTTTTAGTTAACTTTACAATGAGATTTGATCGAAGAGTTGCATTGGTGACACCCCTTGAATCAAGTCCCCCTGAGTTCTCAATAGAACGGAAGAATCTTTTATTAAAATTTCAAAATGTTGCGTTCGCTGTATAGCTTGTAGACCTACCATTGTTTTTAAAAGAAATGTTTCCCAGGCTTTTTGGTCTTTCTCATAAGGAAAGGTTATACTGCCACCAAGGATGGCTTTTATCGTATCAAAGAACGCTCACTGGCAACTCTTCACACGATTGAATCAGTGCCATCAAAGAGAGACGGATATCATCGCAACAACAAAAACCCGGCATGGCTCATTTAACATAGAATCGACACCAGGGCGAGAGCGAATTTCTCTCGATGACATTTTTGAGAATCAAAGGTTAGCACGCTGCTGTGGGGATCCTCTCTGAAGCAACAAACGGTCGCTTATTCTAGTTTCGCGATCCGATTCTATACAGTTGATAATTGCGATAGAATCATTTTACTATTATGTGCATATAACCTTTGTATAAGTTGTGTCTATGAAAATGTCTGTGAATGCTGTATTGTCCGTCGCTAGCGACAACTTTCTCTTATCTTTCCGGAAATTTTCGGATCCCGGCTCGAAAAAAGGAGTCCGTTTTTGACGCTATCCATGAAGTAATCCATTTTCCAACTCTTCGAAGGATTGAAAATGTTGATCTGCCAGGCCGTGTACCATCGAACGGAATATGTGGAAGTCAGAAGGGGCGACATCTGGGGAATACGGCGGGTGGGGCAAGACTTCCCATTTCAGCGTTTCCAGGTACTTTTTGACCACTTTTGCGACGTGAGGCCGAGCATTGTCGTGTTGGAAGATGACTTTACCATGTCGCTCTTGATACTGTGGCCGCTTTTCTTTTAGCGCGCGACTAAGGCGCATCAGTTGCGTATGGTAGCGATCTCCTGTGATGGTTTTACCCGGTTTTAAGAACTCGTAGTAAATTGTTATTCATCTTTGAAGGTTTTTTCTCTTCCACCATCATGTTTGTCTTCGACATCGAAATCACCATTTTTAAAACGTTGAAACCAATCCCGACACGTTCTTTTACTCATAGCAGCATCACGGTAAGTTTCATTTCTGAAAGCATTCAATGCGCTTCATTTTTTTTCGAATTGTGACAGAAAAGTAAAACTTCCCGCAAATGGCGAGAATTGGGCACATAAACAGACATTTTCGAGCGTGAATAATACGAAAACAAGAACAACTGTCAATGAAACGACGATGACAATTCGTTAGACACTGTACACACTCACTTTAAAGGCATTATCATATATGTATTTTAACCAGCCTCAGCCGGTACAGCCGCCTATCGGAAAACGGCGGAAGCAAAGTTGTACACCTGATAGTATGACAATCATCAAGTTGAATCATTGATTCGATTTTCTGCGATAATTGTCAACTTGCGATTCTCTCTTGGGAAATTCCACACAGCAACGATCATTATCAGACTGTAAACTTTTTTTAATTTAACATTGAGAGACTCAAGTTCTTGTAGCATCTTCTACCGGATTGAAACTGTTGTATACAATACTGATAAATATCGAGCAGCTTCTGTCGATTTTTCGGCAATCACCAACACTGACTGCCACTGTGAAAATCATAAACAATTCGAAGCAGTTCACCGAGATCAACAAATGTCTGTGTGAATGACAAATAATGTCACTCAATTTTCTCGAAGATGGCTGAGCCGATTTTTACTAACTTAGATTTAAATGGGAGATCTTCTGAGTTTCATAAAAAGTTCCTAAATTGCATCTTGATACTACTGCATTAAAAATGAAAATAATGTCATCCACTTTTCCTGTAGAATTCTGAACTGATTTTCACTATCTTAAATTCAAATGAAATGATTCATTATCCCAACAAAAGTCCTAATTAGATCCGACTTTCAGTTCCGGATTTACAAGAAGAAAGTGAAATTTTAAAGCGTCACATAAAAAAAAAACGGCGAAGCAAAAAAAAAACATTATAAACTGGACTCAAAACAAAACTGAGCCAAACAAACCAATTTTGGCTATCCTGGCACTTGGTTTGCGAATTCACAAACACAGGAAATAGTGATCATACACTACAAGATGGAACTCATTAACTTTGCTCAGAGCTGGCTTGTTCGATTTTCACATTGCTTAGGTTCAAATTTAAGGTCTTACAATCCACCAGCTTCTGGAACTTTCACATTTCCAGGGATGCTGCCTGCTTCAAGACACTTCTACAGCACTGTTTCGCACTTGTCCGGATACGTCAGAATCGCAGTTTTTCTCGCCATGTTCAGCTCCGTCTAAGTCGGAGCTTGTGTGTGTGTGTGTGTGTGTGTGTGTGTGTGTGTGTGTGTGTGTGTGTGTGTGTGTGTGTGTGTGTGTGTGTGTGTGTGTGTGTGTGTGTGTGTGTGTGTGTGTGTGTGTGTGTGTGTGTGTGTGTGTGTGTTGTGTGTGTGTGTGTGTGTGTGTGTGTGTGTGTGTGTGTGTGTGTGTGTGTGTGTGTGTGTGTGTGTGTGTGTGTGTGTGTGTGTGTGTGTGTGTGTGTGTGTGTGTGTGTGTGTGTGTGTGTGTGTGTGTGTGTGTGTGTGTGTGTGTGTGTGTGTGTGTGTGTGTGTGTGTGTGTGTGTGTGTGTGTGTGTGTGTGTGTGTGTGTGTGTGTGTGTGTGTGTGTGTGTGTGTGTGTGTGTGTGTGTGTGTGTGTGTGTGTGTGTGTGTGTGTGTGTGTGTGTGTGTGTGTGTGTGTGTGTGTGTGTGTGTGTGTGTGTGTGTGTGTGTGTGTGTGTGTGTGTGTGTGTGTGTGTGTGTGTGTGTGTGTGTGTGTGTGTGTGTGTGTGTGTGTGTGTGTGTGTGTGTGTGTGTGTGTGTGTGTGTGTGTGTGTGTGTGTGTGTGTGTGTGTGTGTGTGTGTGTGTGTGTGTGTGTGTGTGTGTGTGTGTGTGTGTGTGTGTGTGTGTGTGTGTGTGTGTGTGTGTGTGTGTGTGTGTGGATCGATTACGAAATTATCACCAGTCATTCATAACTCTTCCGAGCGTCGCCGTCAATTAGTCCATTGTAGATTCTAAATTACTCTTTCCGTCTGTATGACCTTCTCGTATAAATCGTTTATCGATCATGACCGAAAAACGTCATATTCAACCTTTTGGACTCAACTATATCGTAATCATCGTGCGATAGTTATTCGTTAGCAACAGCATAACTCCAGGTATAAAAATAAATCGCTGAAAATGGCACCGATTATTGATTTTCACTTGTTCTCCAACCGGCGTGACAGGAACGAATAAGCTTTGCGATACCGGGGTTGCTCGTTAAAGGGATGATAAATGGTTCGCGTGTCCGCTTTCTGTCGTCATGAGTTCACATCAATCAAACGGATTCCGCTTTTAGCTCGCTTAGTCCGACTGCATATGGTGTGGCAAAGTTCAAATAGGATTACCTTAGTTTGACGCGACCTCTATCGGGTAGCACTGATGCCTAATAGGCACGCTTTTTTTGTAGTTAAGAAATAATTTTACGAGGACGAAATTAATGCATTTTATTCTATTGCGTTGATCGATATGTGCTAGTGTGTTGGTTGGCTGATGACAGCTTAGGCTCAGCACCTGTTCTTTCCCCGGCTCGGCAATTGTGTTTTCACAAAATTCTGTTGCCGCAGGAGAACAAAAGAAACAGAATGCTAGGAAGGGTGCGGTTCCTTCATTATTCTGGCAGGCAATTGGAAGGCGATTGCCTGTTGCACGGAAAAATTTGCATATAGTGTCGCCTATTATCAAATAAAATCATGCTCCGGCAAACAATCTGTGCTCATTATGCAACTCGAACACTAACACTCGAAAGGAGTTGAATTATGAGTCATCGTCGAGTGTAGTGCAACGAAATTGCTGGTAGGGTCGGTAGTATGTGACTTACGTAGGAGTGCACTTCATTGATGTAAAACTAATGAGCGTGTTGAACCCTTAGATTTCGATTGTTCTGTTTGGTGAACAATAGAAACTAACACACAAGATTCGAATGTCAAGGAAAATCGGTTGGGAGTATGGCTTGAGTTGAGTAGTCCCAGCAAAAAATATGAAATTTACAGTTGACGCAAAACTACATATTACACAATTTATAAGAACGTGCTTACATGCTCGAACACTTAAGAAAATGTCAGAATTCTCTAAACATGTGTTAAATAAACTGTAAAAATTAGTCGGTTTCAGAAGACCTAAATTTTGCACGAGATTTTCGTAAAGTAGTGTTCTGTCGGTAACTGCTACTGCTTGATAAGATGATTGATTGATTAACTTAGATATATTTGTTAATCTAAAAAAGTATGGAGAATTTACAGTACAACTCAATTACCAAGGCAATCGGTGGTAAAATTTGCTATTCAAATGAATCAACAACACTTTACACTGTGTGGTTAACTTCGAAACAACACAAAGGATAAACTCAACAACCATAAGAATAATTTGACGTAAGGAGTGTATCGAAAATAAGCTATCCTCATACATTTGTGTTGTACGCATGTATTTGTGATGGCTTTTTATGCTCAGATCACAGCATGCTGTGCGTTTGGATGTCAGCTTTCGTTTGTTTACTTGTTTGTGCGGTAGAAATTCTGCGTTTTCAAAATGTCGCGTAAAAAAGGTTCTGGACACATGGCTAAGTGAGAAGGGTAATACTGTACGAAAATTGGCGAAGCGGCTTGGAATTCATCATGCCAATGTTAAAACCATCATTAATAAGTTTGGGGAACACTATTCTTTGGAGCTGGTAGCTCAGGAATAGGCAGAAAACCCGAAAATGGGCCAGAAAGTGATATCTCTAATCATGAAGAACAAATCAATGTCAATGCGTGATTTGGTCAAAAAGCCAGGAACGAGTGTCGGAGTGATCCAGCGTATCAAGAGGCGAAATCACCTGAAGACCCACAAGAAGCAGAAAATCTCGAAACAAAGTGTAGAACAGAAGAAGCGAGCAGTAACACGGGCCCGGAAATTGTATTCGCGTCTTTTGCAGTGTCTGGATGCATGAGTTTTGATGGACGATGAGACTTATATAAAGGAGGACTCAGAAACGCTTCCAGGTCCACAATACTTTACTGTCGTCGTTGAGCGATGCGGACAGGTCGATTCAAGTGGAAAAATTCGGTCGAAAGGTACTGGTATGGCAAGCAATATGTTCCTGTGGTTTGAAGTCAACTATTTTTTACACTACCGGAACTATAAATGCAGAAATCTGTCGATCTGAGTGTCTCCAGAAGAGATTTCTGCCTTTATATAAGAAGCATAGTACACCTGCACTGTTTTGGCCGGATTTAGCGTCGGCTCCCTATGCCAAAACCACACTCAATTGGCTTGCGGAAAAGGGTATAAATTTCGTTGAGAAAAATATCAATCCACCAAACTGCCCTCAGCTTCGACCCATCGAACGTTACTGGGCAATCGTGAAGAGGGTCTTCAAGAAGACTGGTAACGCAGCTGGGAATATGCAGGAGTTCAAAAAAATTTGGGCTCAAGCGTCCAAAAAATGCGATGCAACACTTGTCCGGAACTTGATGAAGAGCGTTCAATCAGAAGTTCGAAAATTCGTGAAGGAATAATTTAAATTTCATCCGGTTTTCATTATGCTCAAGTTTAACCTCGAACAATAAACGATCAATTTTTAGTTTGAATAAAATATCGTTTTTTATCATAATTTGAATCAAAAATTTGTGGATAGCTTATTTTCGATACAATCCTTAAGAAAGATTAGAATCACAGTAGGAATAAGTTTTTGTTGCAAAAAATTCTCCCTCTTGACCAATTTTTAGAGAAGAATTGTTTTTGTATATTTTCCAATAAATTTAAAAGAACATCCCTCGCTGTGTTCTTGAGGATTCCAACTTTGGCTCTATATGGAGGTGTTGTAAAATTGTAAATAACGGCGAACAGTGAGGAACAATGAACAAAAAAACGCAACGATTTTTTTGGAGGTATGACACAGCTGACCAGAAAGCACTTTATTGGTGTAAAATGGTCAGCAAAATCGATTCCACGTATTTAGAAGCATCGCATGAAACGCAATCATGTTAATTTTACCCCGAGAAGCATTTTTGTGCTATATTGTATTCAAGCTTTACTATATAACATAACACCGAAGCACTTGCAGGAAAGTGAATGGAGTGTTTCTGACGTAGTGTAGTAACCAATATTGATAGATCATATTGAATCTGCTTCGGGATTGCAAATCTGAAATCACCATAAAATTATGTTTGTGGGAAAATTGGGGTAAAACGATGTAGCACGATTCATGCGATCATGGAAACTATCTGATGACTAATTTTTGAGATTATATGCGAAACATAGAACTGTCTTGTTTACAGATAATTGGTCCAAACATCGATCAGTAGAACTTTTTCTTCTGTAAATTCATGGATGAAGATGATTTGGGGTAAAACAGTATGCAGTTTTTTGCGTCGATTTTATTAAAAACAATCCATTTATCGACCTTATGAACATGTCAGGAGTACCTTACAATTAGTCGAATTCATTTTTTTCAGAGTTTCACAATTAGTCTTCAAAGTGAAGTAATAACACAGACTAACAGACATGACAGTATGAGTAAATTCTTATACAAATATTTTTTCGTGATGCACTAGTTCCACCTATATTGTACTGCGCGAACTATTTACTATCTGTACACCCCTTGTGTTATGTAAAAGTTTTTTTACTAGTTGGTTTCCCCTCGTTTGTCAACACCGATCAGCTGCTTGCAGGGATGCCTGATTTCATCAAAATATTTGAAAATGAATCGTCACAATAAATTATTGGATTACGTTGATAATATATTTAACTTTATCGCGATGTTAGAAAGTAACCATTTATTTTTCTCAACGTTGCTCATCTAGATTATTTTTTATTGTGTTGGTAATTTTCACCCGAAATTAAGTGGCGGCAGACAAGAAGCAAGTAAATATTGTAACCAAACGGGTTTGATTTTGTATTGCGTTGGACGATGAGAAGTAGGCACAATTATGTATATAGTTTTGGCAATATGTATTAAATCTGTATCCTGCATGAAATTCGCATGGACGTATACAAATCAATACATTACAGGTAATTCTGTATGAATGGCAACTCTGTTGATAAATGAAAAAAATAAACACAGTCTAGATGACAGATAGGATGTTTTTGATAGGGTAACGTGGCGCCATCATGACACATGTGAGTACTGTCCCAAATAAAGGAATATTCGAAATGACCGTTAAAATGATTGAAGAATCTAATTTGAGTGTCCTGTCTGTTAGTCTGTGGTAATAAGAAAGAGAATTTGGATCACAACGAGCACGATAGTGAATATTGCGGATCTTCAGATTTTACATAAGAAATACTAACTTTGAAAATATTAGCTTAGGTTTTTACTCAAATTATCATAAATTTGACTTCAGAAAGAACTTCTCATTACATCTTGAATATTGGTATTGAGTGGCAGAACTTTTGATGTGGAACACATCTTTGTTTTTCATATAGGAGGTTAAATCAGAAATTTATAGAAGTAATTTTATTTCACCTAAAGATTGGAAATTTATCTACGATTTGATTCGAATGAATAAAACTAGGTGTTTTCAATTGTACATGATTGAAGTGAAACGTGCTAGATCGCACGGATTCAGGCGATAAAACACTGTACATGTCATTTTCCTACTGAACGTAAGGCTTTGAACCATTTCGCGATTAATTTTACCTTTTAGTTGCAATCTGACACTCCATCGTTTAACTAAAACTGCGGTCCATTTCAAAGTTTAACGGATGAAAAGTTATTTGGGTTAATTTTGCACTGGAAATAATTTTAATTAAAGAATTTATATTACAATTTTCTTTGCAAGATTTTTTTCAGTGTCGGAGAATAACCATCGATCTGTCAAAAATAACCATGCTTTCGAGCAGGGGGGACGAGCAGTACGAAGGGAGCACTCTCCCCGGACGAAACGTTTTTAGGGGGGGGCGGCAAACCAATTCTGTTTTGTTAGTCCAAGTCTTACCCGAGATGGCGTTCAGCTTTTTTATCGCTCAATAAACCAACGTTGGGCGGCAAATCGTATTTTTACGCCACTGCATCGACCCGATTGGTCATTCAGAGTAAAAGCGAGACTGCGAATGCAAGGAAATTATTGCTAATGCTTCAGTCTTCCATGATTCATGTCAGTGGAAGGTTGCTGTCAGGTATCAAGGAATGTTACTCAATTATTTTTTAAATGGATTATCTAGGTCATCACTCGATTAATCGATTACTCGATTATTCTATCGATTATCCATTGTCGAATTTTTTGAATGATTCGATTATTAAATAATCGATTATAATTTTCAAGCTAATCGATTAAATTGTAGTCGATTATCAGGGTTGTTATTCGATTACCCGATTAATCGAACGATTATCCGACATCCCTACAGCTGTATCAATATAAGTGTTTACTTTTGTCCATGATCATGGTTCATGCTGCACGATGTTTTCAAAGTTTTCAAAGGGAAACTTTAAGCTACACAGCACGAAAAAAATCTTGTAAATTTACGTCCCGATAGATGTACATAAAAAGAACGTTGCAATTGATCTTCATTTGCATCCCAAAAGATGTAAAAATGTGTCATGTCAGTAATTCCATAATTAATTTAACTGAATTTGACATCAAGCTCACATTCAAATGTTTATCGATGCGATATCAAGTCTTCACTCCCAAAAATACGGCATGCTTTGTTTTACGTCAGGTGAAATTTTCAATTTTTTAGAGTGTATGTTTTGGGAATGAGGCGTTTGTACAGTTGCACATTATTAATGACGTATTATGGCAACTGATTGAACTGCCAAATAGAAATTATCTATCATTTAATATTCCGTTTATGTAATTCCATACACAAAATGTAAATCACGTCAGTTTCATGACATTATTCACGTAAATGCATGAAGATACTCCACGTGCTTCCTGTGAATAACATGCGATCGCTGTAGAAGTTATACATATGTTTTACGCATAGCTTTTGAGTGATAATACACATACTGGGAGCTTAAGTGATCTCCCGGTATTTAAATATTCTGAGGCATTCTGCTTGCTGAATTGGACTTTGTTGTGTTTCTTAACGTAAGTACTCTTTAAAAACTCAGGCTATATTTGCAACGTCTGTTTTTTAGTGATTCAAATTGACATTTTTCAGTATACTCTCAACGCTTCGTTTCAATGATGAATCGAATTGATCCGGAAACGCAAAAGAAAATTCTGCACACTTGGTTGGTGCTCAGTAAGTGGTGTCACGTACAACGAAATTGCAAAAAGGGTGAAAGTGCACCACATCAGTGTCAAAAATATTATCGAGAAATGCGGTAAGACCCTTTCCATGAAGGATTTGCCCCAATCCGGTAGGAAAACGAGTCTCAGCCAGCCCGGCCGGGACTTAAAAGTGGTTGAGTACATCAGGAAAAACCCATCGGCGTCGACGCTGGATTTGGCCAAGCAGATCAACACCAGCATCGGGATGATTCAACGGATCAAAGTTCGGAACTCCCTGAAAACGTACAAGAAACAGAAGGTGCCGAAAAAGTCCCTGGTACAGCAAGTTCAGGCCAAAACAAGAGCGCGAAAACTGTATAACGGCATTCTACAAAATAAAGACGGATGCATCCTGATCGACGACGAAACCTTCGCCAAGGAAGACTCTCGAGCGCTGCCCGGACCGCAATATTATACGAAATCGGTGTACCAGGACCTGGACGACGCTAACACCACGGTGGCGATGGAAAAGTTTGGGCAGAAGCTGTTGATCTGGCAAGCAATTTGTTCCTGTGGTTTGCGGTCGTCGATTTTCTTCACGAAGGGCACAATTGACGCCAAGGTGTACGAGGAAGAATGTTTGAAGAAGAGAATGCTGCCACTGTACAGAAAGCATAAGGCTCCTCCTCTCTTCTTCCCGGATTTGGCTTCAGACCACTACGCGAACTCCGTTCTACAGTGGTTGTCAAAAAATAATGTACAATTCGTGGAAAAGGACCACAACCGACCGAACTGCCCGGATCTTCGGCTAATTGAAAGGTATTGGGCGATTGTCAAGCGGCACTTTCGGAAGGAAGGTACAGTATCCCAAAACATGCAGGAGTTAAAAAAAACTGGACAGCTGCCACCAGGAAAGTCGCAAAAGTAACTGTGCAGAATTTAATGAAGAATGTCAAATCCAAAGTGCGAGCGTTTCACAGAAACTAGGATTTTCTTCAATATAATCAGTGAAATACATAATAATGTAATTTTTCTACAATATATCGAAAACTGATGTCAAAATATGTGTTTTTTCGCTTTTTTATTCAATAATCAATGTTGCTAACTACTTTTCGATACACTCCTTATAATGTGCACTCGATCTCTATCAATCAAGCCTCAATACCGAAATCGGGGACAAAATCAATATTAAGAATAATTGTGTGAGCGTCAATTATCAAAATTATCGCGATTCAAACTTTGTCAGCTATGATGAGATCAACTGAAAATATCAACCTAAAATATATTCAGTTCAAATGTGTTCTAAAAGAGTTCTAAATTATTTATCTACAAGGCCTAAGTTTATCATTTCGTACTGGTTTCAGTGTTTTTTCATGCTTAATGCTCATGCATCATGTGTAAATGTGTAAATGTGAGTTTCTATATTTTTTGTTCATTATAGAAATGATGATGATGTTCACTTCATGTAACTGTTACAAGAATTGTAGTCATAAGATAACTAGTTATAACTATTGAATAAAAAGCATTATAAATAAATAACACTATTCATTTCATATACCTACCCAATAGAATGTACATAAGAACTTGTAATCAATGTAAGCCTGATGAGCATCATATATGTTTTTAAGTGAAATTAACGTGATTTATTTTTGAGTACTAATACATATCTTGAACAAGCCTATGGGGATAATCCTGGAAGTTGGTCAATTTGTTTTCAACAGTTTGGAGCAAAAATTAGTAGAATTGATCCGTTTTTTTTAATCGTCGCTCTAAATCAGGTTGAAAATTTCACATATTTCACCCTGCAATTTAGTAACCGAAAGTCGCATCCGAATAAAATTTATCATAAACCTTTGTAACCATAAAGCCTTCTGTTTTAATCCAAATTTGTGAGAATCGGTTTAGCCGTGTCGGAGAAAATGAGGTGAGCTCCGTTTTTAAACTCTTAACCACTATTTCCACTATACTTCCGGAAGTTGGAACTGGGAGAATTGTGTAGCCGAAGTCGGTTCGAGTGGCCATCAACTGATATAATCTACAAATTGAAATTGCTTTGAGCTAACCGCTAAAAGCCGATTGCCAATTTGAAACAGAAGGTGAAAAATTATATCTGTCATTCGTCCACGAGTTCATTCAGAACAGTTATTGTGTTGGAAAGGAATGATTTCAGCACCAAACATATGTTAGAAGTCCGAGTCATAACTCGGTTCCATAGTCGCATCGGTTGATCAAAAAGAATCTTGGATCTTATACCCGTTCAAATTATCAGCTCCGCGACAACTATAGCAGAGTATGCTGAGTCGTCGTTTTTCCGTCAAATAGGTGAAGTATAAACTCTTCTTTCGGGATATCTGGCAATGGTGACCATAATGTTGTTGAAATGATCAACAAAAGTTGGAATGTTTTTCATTCCAAAGTACCGTTCCCTAAGCTACTTTTATTAATGAATTAGCAGAAAACATCATGACCTCACTAAAACCATGGTTATAATGCAAAGCAAAGTAACGCAACGTAAGTATGAAAACTGATTAGTTGACTACTGACTCGGTTTTGTATGGGTACAAACAATTCTAAAAAAGTCTTGGCATTACATTCCTTTTGTGGAATTTGGCCTTTCTGTTTCAACAGACTTCGCAGCCGATTCTTAGTGTACAGAATCATTGCATGGATAGTACTATGGATCCTACTGACACTAAGAACCCTTCCAGGTCGGGGCTCGAACATAGGACAACTGGCTTGTAAGACCAGCGTCCTTTGCATTGAACTGCCTACAATTATAAATATGTGTATAATGGCAACCTATGACAGCTACGTTGAAGTAAGCCCAGCGCTGCAATGCGAAATGAGTGTACTTTTTCCAATATGTTTATGCAAAATGCACAGGCAACTTTATACTTGCATTTCAGGAGCATTTCAACACTCATTTCTCACCAGAAGCTGATTTTAGTGTCACTGCCCGGTCTCTAAATGTAATTCCTTTATATTATCAGGTTTATTCAAGTACAAGAACGAATATTCAGTACATTTGATTACGGATGACAGATTACAATTTTGTAACTCTTGTCGATTTCTTTTTCAGTGAAAAGTAAATTGTTCGCAGGTTTGGTCGTTTTGGGTACCAATTTCAATCTAAATAACTTACTATAACAAAATCATATTTTTGTTTTAGATTATAAATATCACAAAAAAGATGTTTAATTATGAACAGAAATGAATTTTCTTGAACTGAAAAAAAGTGTCAATAATATCAGTTCGAATGTGACAATGTTAACAAAACGAACGGATCCAAAAATTTCTTCACTTTTTTATTCTAAATAATTTAACTCTATTTGATTTTTCTCGGTAGACGGATGGGGAAAAGATTGTCAGCCATCTTGAATTGCTGCAGAATAAGAATTTTCCTCTCGTCAATAAAGGGAGATTTTTTTGCTGTCAAATCATTTCGCGAATGCTTACCGTCCCCTGTTACAAAAACTCCACCGAATAATCTTTGGTCGCACCTTCCTGGGTTCTGTTTCTCTTCGGGCCACGGTCTGTCCCCATGGTGTTGCAACAGAGATTGTCCGTTCAACTGGATTCACTGCAGTAACGCCACTTTAACACCAACAAGCATAAGTGAAAATATCGATTGCGATGCGGTAGCGAGCGATTGAATCCTTCGCCGAACCGAGAAACGTTGAAACCCCTTTTGGAGTCCAATCGTGACAAAATAGGATAAAACCCAACCCCAAAACCGGAACCAATGCAACCAGTTGTGCGAGCTTTCCAGACAGCCAGGAGCCATTTTTTCGGCTGGTTGCTCGGTCGGCCTTTTGTACGGTACCAACCGCCATTGTCGGGCGATCGATTTTCCCCAGCCCCTGCCCACTTTTCTGAAATGAGCAGAACCTTGAAAGTGAAAAAAAGATGGTGGACAGACTGGAATTTTCTTGGCGAGAAGAGTATTTTGAAAAATTATTACCTGGGTCCCATTTTCGGTGACCATCGCAAGGTCCTGCAGGATGAGCGGTTCCTACTCACTAAATTCCATAAAAAATGGCTAGGCAGCTGATGATTCGTACAAGCTATCTTTGTTAAATGCACTATAAATGTAGAACTGCGATTTTTTTTCTCTTAAAGGGCGTGAAAAATCTGATTCACTGGCTTTTTTCGGTGAAATTAACGAGTGATAACTGTTGGAACAAAATATTTTCACATGTAAATGATTGATTGCATAACTTTTCGCTCACTTCACATGAACTTCTTCACTAGCTAATGACTATAAGAGGAATTTTCAAAAGTTAGCTAAAAGGGGAAAATCGCTTCCCCCCGGAGAGGTTTTCAGTTTTTCTTTTCTAATCCGTTCGAGAGCTGTACTAAGACTGAAGAAGAACAGATCCTTGCGGCCAGGATATATCACTGCCGATGACAGCCGAGTAGTGAAAATTCGAACATTCGATAAGTTCTTGGAGGCGCAGGCGCCAAATTTTCGGAAACTGATCGACAGGATTTGACAGGACAACCCGAACGCAGTAGGAAAACAGCGACTGTAAAGCGACAAGTGCCGGCATAAACATAAACTTTCCCCCATTCGCAACGGTCACCCTCCGGTGTCTCGTTTCCGCAGACGTACCAACATGCGCGCCGGACGGCATAGAGGAGGGTGACCTGCACGTGTTTCCTTCTTCCTCGGCAATATGTGTGTTAGCAGTGGCAAATGTGCAGTGTGAAGCATGTCAGCAGGGGGATGACTTTTAGTGTTTAGTGTTTATTACTCTATGTTGTTTTTATGTGTCATTTCTTCCTCATTCCTTTCGGCCGATTCGGTCGATCGAAGGTATTGCGGCCTTTACGTGACATCGTCGATGTCGTGCAAGGGCCCAATAATTCGCAGTTATTGGTTTGGCTTCTTCCAGTTCTTTTTCTGCTGCATATTTCAGGCGATGCAGTGCTGATCGTTGGCGTACAAATGTTTTATTTTGTGCCACTTTACGTTGCTTTTGATAATAAAGATCTCATACGACTGGATTTACATCACAAGAAATTTGTAAACATGCAATTTTTTAAAACGAGCGGTGGTTTTAAAACCGTGAACAGAACCCAGGCGTTTTCTAAGGTTTTTAATATTTTCCTAAATTGACTATCTGCAACCGGATCGGATACAGTATGCGTAAGAAAATAATGAGACTCGACCATTTTTAATTTCATTGGGGCTTAGTAACTTCATTATTAACTTTAAACATAACCTGTACAAACATAAAATGTTCGCAGAAGATTAGGCTTCCTCTTCACTCAATATGTCCGCCATTTGCATTTATGACCACTTCTAGACAACGCCTGAAGCTTTTGCAGGCTTTGGAAATATAATCTGATGACATTTCTCTCCAATGTTTTGTTATGGAGGACCGTATAGAGATCAAATTCGAGTGAGAATGTTCACATACAGGTGCTTCAATATTCGCCCATACACTGAAACTCCAGATTAAGTCCTCTGGATTTCATTGTATGGGCGAGTATTGAAGCAGGCAGGCTAGGTGGCCACATCTCTTTGGACCAGAATGTTGTCCCTCAACCGGGGCTACCACGTTTGGCATAAAGTCGTTTGGCAAAACACCGTTTGACATAATAGTTATTTGGCATAATGGTTATTTGGCATAACAGATGAACATGCTGCTTAATGGAAATTGTTTTTATTTACTGAAATTTGGTAAGGTCTAATGCGGCTACGCCTCATCGTTTTTAATGACCTGCTGTCCGACCTCGCTACCACTCGTTCGGACCTAACTGAGGTATAGCTCCTAGCTTTGGATAATACGGGCAAACGCCCGCAACTAGACAGAGGTGATTTCTGCGGGGGCGCTGCCCCCCCCCCCCCCGCAGTGGCCGGCGCTTCCGACGGCGGGTCGCCGGCGCACTCGTGGCCTTCGGCCGTCTCGACCTGAATCATCTATGACGAACAGAAGATTGTGCTAGCACTAAGTGAGTTTATATAAAATGACAGTATGCTATTTACCACAGAATTTTAAATATAAAAAATATGTAATAATGCTATGTCACCTAATATTATCGAAATATTTGGACCGAATATAAAAATCACATATTTCGTTCGAGTTTTCCTTGCACAACATAACTCGATCAAAACGCAAACGAAAATTTACAAATCCAATTATTATTATGACAAATGGCATTATGCTTTGGAATACGGCCAGACGAATGAGGAATCGTAACGTGGGCAATGAGAGTGATGAATACTCGAACCGATGGATATTTGACTTTGCTAGGAAAGTTTGCCCAGATTCTGTTCCTACGCAAAGCATTATACGGGAATCTCCTCCAAATAATGGTTTTATTAATAACCCATTTTCAATGATGGAATTTTCTATAGCACTCTTGTCTTGTAACAATAACGCCCCTGGGTTGGACAGAATTAAATTCAACTTGGTGAAGAATCTGCCCGACCTCGCAAAAAGACGTTTGTTGGAATTGTTCAACAAGTTTCTTGAGCAAAATATTGTTCCGCCTGACTGGAGACAAGTGAAAGTTATCGCCATTCAAAAGCCGGGGAAACCAGCTTCCAATCACAACTCATATAGACCCATTGCGATGTTGTCCTGCATCAGAAAATTGTTCGAAAAAATTATTCTACGACGTCTCGACACTTGGGTCGAGACGAACGGTTTGTTGTCAGATACTCAGTTTGGCTTCCGTAGAAATAAAGGGACGAATGATTGCCTTGCATTACTTTCGTCTGAGATCCAAATTGCCTTCGCTCAAAAGCAACAAATGGCATCTGTATTTTTAGACATTAAAGGAGCATTTGATTCAGTTTCCATTGATGTTCTTTCAGACAAGCTCCACCAACATGGACTTCCAGCGGTTATAAATAATTATTTGCACAACCTTTTGTCAGAGAAGTGCATGTATTTTTCACATGGCGATTTGGCAACATTCAGAATTAGCTACATGGGTCTCCCGCAAGGCTCATGCCTCAGTCCGCTCCTCTATAATTTTTACGTGAATGACATTGACAGCTGTCTAGTAACCCCATGTAAACTAAGGCAATTGGCAGATGATGGCGTGGTTTCAGTTACTGGGCCCAAAGCTATTGATCGGCATAAACCATTGCAAGATACCTTAGATAACTTGTCCGTTTGGGCTGTTCATCTTGGTATCGAATTCTCTGCGGAGAAAACAGAGTTAGTCGTCTTTTCAAGAAAGCATGATCCCGCGCAGCTTCAGCTCCATATGATGGGAAGAATGATCCAACAGGTTTTAACTTTTAAATACCTCGGGGTGTGGTTCAATTCCAAATGCACGTGGGGAGGACACATTAGGTATCTGATAACGAAATGCCAACAAAGAGTAAATTTTCTTCGAACAATAACAGGATCTTGGTGGGGTTCTCATCCGCAAGATCTAATAAAATTGTATCGAACAACGATACTTTCAGTGATGGAATATGGATGCGTTTGTTTTCGTTCCGCTGCAAACTCTCATTTTATCAAACTTGAGCGAATTCAGTACCGTTGTTTGCGAATTGCCTTAGGCTGCATGCACTCGACACATACAATGAGTCTTGAAGTTCTGGCGGGAGTTCTTCCATTAAAAGATCGATTTTGGGAGCTTTCATCACGCCTGCTAATAAGATGTGAGGTGCTGAATCCCATGGTAATTAATAATTTCGAACGACTAGTCGAGCTTCGATCTCAAACAAATTTTATGACAGTATATTTTAACCATATGTCACAGGAAATCAACCCTTCAAGATATATTCCTATCCGTGTCAGCATCCTAAGTGCCCCTGACTCAACTTTATTTTTCGATACATCCATGCAGCGTGAAGTGCGTGGAATCCCGGATCATCTACGCTCGACGGAAATCCCAAAAATATTTTCAAGTAAGTTCAGGCATATTGACTCTGAGAAAATGTTTTACACGGACGGATCGCGAATTGAAGAAGCGACAGGGTTTGGTATGTTCAACAATAATGTTTCGGCCTCATTTAGGCTTCAAGAACCTGCATCTCTTTATATAGCAGAGCTAGCAGCAGCTCATTATAGTTTGAGTGTAATCGTCACATTATCTCCAAACCATTATTTCCTCTTCACAGATAGTCTGAGTGCAATTGAAGCCATTCGCTCAATCGCTGCGGGCAAAAATGAACCGTTTTTCTTGGGTAAAATAAAACAGTGTCTGAACGACATATTGAATAATAATTATCTAATCACTATAGTCTGGGTCCCGGCTCATTGCTCCATTCCAGGCAATGAAAGAGCCGATAATTTAGCCAAACGTGGTGCTATTGAGGGTGAAATTTATGAGCGACCGATTGCTTTCAACGAATTCTATAGTTCGTCTCGCCAAAGAACACTTGCCAGCTGGCAAGCATCTTGGGATAGAGATAATCTGGGTCGGTGGATGCACTCAATTATTCCGAAAATATCGACAAAGGCATGGTTCAGGGGACTGGATGTGAGTAATGTCCAATCACTACACGTTAGATGCACATCTCCTTCGAATTGGGCTCTCCGAGACTAATCATTGTGCTTGCGGAGAAGGTTATCGGGATATTGATCATGTCGTTTGGACATGCGTGGAGTATCGTGATGTCAGATCTCAACTAATAAATTCTTTGCGTACCCAAGGTAAACTATCCAATATCCCAGTTCGAGACATTCTTGCTTGTCGCGACCTTTCATACATGAAACTTATTTATCATTTCATAAAGAAAATTGGAGTTTCAATTTAATAAAGGCCCTTTTTAAGACTTAGTTCTGATCCCAGCTGCGTCCATGAGTTCAACCAATAGCTAAATTAGAATAAAAATTATGTAATGATACAAACAAACTCGAAACAGTTTATGAAATTATCAACAAAATGTCTGAAAATAACAGCTTATTTTATAATTTATAGAAGTTAATCGTTTGGTTCAAATAATATTTTCGAGTAGATTTCATAATTAATGACGAGTTACCTAAGATGATATTTAAGCTATAAGAGAATATGTTTTAATAAATTCAAAACGTTGTGACTATGTTAGAATTAAATTAGGATAAGAATATTATGTAAAAGTGATGCTACGGCGAAGAAAAACTTATGTAAACTGCCTTAAGAAATAAACGTATTTATGGAAAAAAAATGGCATTATGCCAAATAACCGTTATGCCAAATAACCATTATGCCAAATAGCGTTATGCCAAACGATATTACGCCAAATGACCTTATGCCAAACGCCCCCCCCCCCCCCCCCCCCCCCCCTCAACCACATTTGTGTTTTCTTCGACGTGTGGGTTGGTCTTGCTGGAACACAATATTTGAATCCTTGTCGTAGGTAGATGTGATTCAAGGCAAAACATGATCCTTAAAAATGTGTACCTAGGAATTTTTAAGGATCATGTTTTGCCTTGAATCACATCTATCTGTGTTCACTTTCAGCCCTTCTTGGATAAAAACGGGTCCCTTTTTTTTGGGGCATCGGAAGCAACCAAATCCAAACACCATTACCCCTGCTGGATGCTTGGTCCGAAACGTGAATTTGATGCTATCAGGTACAGGTCTCTTTTTACGCGGTTTTTTTTGGCACGGTTTTTTTTATACACGACTTTTTTTACACGGATTCCGGAATTAACACGGTTTTTATTTACGCGATTTATACAAGCTAGTAGGTAATTTGTACGACATTGTGAACATGAAATAAGTCCAGCATGACAGATGTAGCAACCTAAAAAAATCTAATCGGGTGACTGAGAGCGCCACACGATGGAGACTCCGGGAACTTTTTGATCAAGGTAGTATTATTGTTTTATCTATGATTTATACACTTCTTGCGACTCCAATACGTGTTCGCAATATTCAATCAAACAAAAAGTTTCCTACGTTGCATCTTTGTTATCATTGCGTTGCGAAAATCAACCTACAATCTGAATCAGTGCAGAAATTGTATGTTATAACCTTGTAATATATATCACGAATTTTGCGCCAAATCGTATTCGCTATAGGCTACACGCTCTCAGATTTGAATGAAACTTTCTGGACATTTGGACTTTGTGACAGAAAGCCACTTTGCACAATTTTTTTTCCAAAATTGATCTAGGCTGTCTTTTGAAATGGGCTAAACTTTTTTATTCATTTTTTTATTTCAAAAAATAACTGTCGAAAAATGGCACATCCTACAACAAAGTGTTGTGCTAGTGATTTTCATAAAATCGGTCAAATTTTGGAGCGAAAATACTACAAAAAAATTCTTATCTAGTCCTACACTGAAAAAAATTTTCTATTCACAAAAAGCCTAACCGGATGCTATCAAAATTTGCAATCAAAGATTTTTTTTTCGTAATTTTCAAAATGTCTATCGATATCGGTTACCGGCACTCGTTAAAAATTGCCAGTGATATGCAGAGATGCCAAATCTGCAAATTGGTTTGTAAAATATCAAATTTCGTAATTAACCTGCAAACCTTTTTTCGTCTGAACACTTTTTACAGACTTTTGAAATTTCGATTGTTTGCAGACATTGGTCAGAATTTACAGACTTTTGAAAATTGGCTCGATTTTTTTGTTTTTGCTAGCTAAACTTATTGTATTAACTGGTATCTCTGGTGATATGCAACACGTGGACAAATTGACAGCTTCAATGCAACCGTCATATACAGAGATGCCATTTATACAGATTTATCTGTATTATACAGATTTTTACAACCTCATACAGATCCAATACAGAATACAGATTTTATACAGATTCCCTAAATTAGTTAAATAGAGAAGTTATAAAGGAAAATTAAACTGTTTTCGTCTGCGCTATCTTTTAGTATTTGATTGCAGTGACGAGATGAAAGTTTATTAATCAACGGACAAATCACAAATTGAAGTAAAAATTGGTGTGCAGATATTTGATGATCAACACAAAAAAAAACATTTAGACAGAGTGAGCACGAGAATGGTACTGACCAAAGCGAGTAATGCACTTAGAGTAAATTAAAAGGACCTTGTCAGATGGAAAGCTGAGCAGATTTATCGCTTGCACTCTAACAGGGCCCTTTGGCTTGCTGAATTAGCAGACCAAAAGAGGGAAGCATACCCCTCTTTTGGTCTGCTAATGTCATCCTCCAGCTCGATTCAGCTTTTCGTGTTTATTCTGTCTGCGGCCTGAGTGTTGTATGACCTGACTTGAAGTTGCATATTATGTCAACTTGTAAATCTTGTGGTTGAAAAACCATTCATATTAAATTTCGTCTTTACATATTTTTGTGAACTACGAAGATACGAAAAATAAATACTCATTGAAAATCTCATTCTTTAACCATAATCTGGTGAGATAGCGTACAACATCATTTCATTGTAGAAATTTCATTTCATTAGTGAATACAGATGTATACAGATTTTTTATACAGGGTAATACAGATTTTCTCTGAAAATATCTGGCATCTCTGGTCATATAAGTAAAAACTTTGGTTCTCTGGTTCTGTTCGCAATGGCGACTCCAAACAAATCGTCAAAGTCAAGGAAAAATGCACTTTATTGCACTGATTAATGCCATTAAACGTTTCTTAGTGGATAAGAAGCCAATAAATAACGTATTCAATGCCGCGAAACCGGTGGAAGACCGGCTAAATCAACACTAAAGGCGCCACCATCCAAATCAACGGCTAAGAGAGCTAAGTCGAAGTCACCATCAGGGACTTTTGTCCAAAACGCCTCCGAAAAGAATAAATTCCGTTTTTTCTTTGAATAATTGCAGTCTTCACTTATATTTCTACATTTTTAGTGAAATTTGTTGGAGGGCCGTTAACCGAAAACCATTTTGAAATAGCCAAAATTTATCACTTTACTAAATTGATCATAAAGTTTTTTCAATTAAATGAATCAAATTAGTTTCTCATCCAGGTATTAGCTAGGGACTTCAGCTTTCCATTGATGTATGTATATATGACCGCATAATGTGCACTAAGTTAGAAGTTATAAGCACAAAATTAAACGGGTTCCGGTAACCGAACACTTTTCCCTATAGTCTGGTATTCTTTTGTCATTTTCTTTTCATCGGAAATGTGATTTTGATCAGTCGTTATAATTAATTTAACGTATTATTTTTTTCTTCTCGGAATGAAATGTATGTTTGCATAGCAACAAGATGAGCTACACTTCATATTTGGATATACACAGATAAAAATATTTTGTGAACTTACATCTATTTTCATGCGCATATTTGGAGCAGGGAATTAAACATAAAGTTACTTTACAATTCTGTACGTTTCAATATTCTTTGAAAAATCAATGCAATCCAATTCAGTTTTGCATCGATGAAGGTTTTCAATCAAACCTTGGATTCAATTCATACCTATCCTATGTTACTACTGATTTACATGCCGTATAAATTTCATTATTTCTTTCTGTGTACCCTAATCAGAATCATAATCATTTTTATCATAGTAATATACAATTCGGTAATTAACATCCAAACAATTCACCTTAACAATCGACCGAATCACGATCCCATCGCCATCGGGGAAAATTTCCAACATAACACCCTACATCCAGCAGGAACTTCCGAACGCTAACGAACGGGTCTACCAAACCAACGGGCCACAAATTTTGCCAAAGTTAATTGACTTTGCTATTGTCTTCGGTCCGTCATTTTCGGTCACTTGAAACGACCCACCAAATCCCCCCTCTGTCGCCTTTTTGCTATCCCGGTCGCAGCCATTGTCCCTTTCTATCAGCAGTGATAATAATTTCCTGCATAAGTTGATGCCAAAATAAAAGCAATAACTTCATCGTCATTCGACCCGCAATGATCTCACGCCCACTTGAATTCCTTATTTCGGCCAGTTAATATCGCTACCCTTTTGTTCGGTGAAATGGTAATTTGCTCCTGGCGGCTATTTGCAAATATTTCGTCTAGAATTCCACGTTAGTTTAGAAATAGGGGAAGTTTATTATTTTCTCGGTGTTTGAGTATTTGCGATAGTTTTCCATGAATGTGTATTGCAGGTTCAATTTGAGATAGCATCAAATGTTAATGTTTTCTTAATGACGATTCTCCTACAGTAAGTCATGGTCGAGCTATTTAAGAATTCCATGAACTCATATTTTTATCGAAATGTGTCGTTTCAACAAATCCGCCCATACAAGAACAGTTATGAATGAAATATACCATTACATCTATTTACCAAACTGCTCAACATAAAAAACCAAGAAACATCACTTCGAGCAAATTGTTTGAAATAGCTTAAATCGACCGCATGCAGTGTTCACTAATATTTCCGTGAGCAGCATACTATCGATCGGAAAGATCACAGCAAGCGTCATAATGGACCTAAGAATCCAAAGCTGTATTTTAAGGTGTTTAGAACGATTAGGACAAATCTAGGGCTATCTGTTTATGATATCACAAACAACAATGCCAACCAAAGAACCGTTGCAAAAACATCGTCTTTGACAAAAAATTCGATCTTTTCGGATTAGCAACCAACCAAATGAAACACTGCAATAAGTGGCCAAAGAAGATGCCAGGACTCTTACGAAGAACTAAGAATGCAAATCATCTTTCACTGTACATGTTTTAGTAACACCAGAATAGAATGATCAGCACCGACTTGTAAGGCAAGAAATAACATAAAGTAATAATAAGAATAGATATTGAAGAATTATTTCGAACTTAACTTAACTTAAGAACAAATATTCAAACAAAAATTGTTGGTTGAATGAAGTAATAGATTAGTAAAAAGAGTCTCCTGATTTGAGACACTGAAAAAGTCTGGTAATCGGAAGTAGGAACAGAGAAACTCCTGCAATTGTCGCCATTTACGACCTGGAAACAGGAACCCAGTGAAACTATTCTTGGCTTTTTTTGCGCCGGATTCCTCACGGCCTTTAAGCTGATCCTAAAGACTGTCCCAGAAAGTATGGACGAACTTGATTTCGCTGTTAATAATTCACAAGTGTTAGATATTCAAATTTTATGCGATATACTGATAATATTAGACTACAACAACAGAATATTATTCTCAACATTTGCTACTTAGCCATTGTAGACTAGCTGGCGCACCTTCTTGCGAACGTTCCTCATTAAATTCCGTACAGACTTCTTGGCGACAAGTTTTGACACTTTTTTCCAATCTTTTTCAAACTGTTGAATGGTTTCGGCTGCCGAGACATGTTTCCTAAGATGTGCCTTCGTTAATGCCCAAAATTCCTCAATTGGTCGAAGTTGTGGGCAATTTGGTGGACGCATGTCTTTTGGGACGAAAGCGATATTTTTGGTGGTATACCATTCCACCGTTGATTTCGAGTAGTGGTAAGAAGCAAGATCTGGCCAGAATAGGATCCTTGTGGCTTCGAATCATGGGTAGAAGTCGTTTTTGTAAACATTCCTTGATATATGTGATGAAGGGTTTCGAAATCTTACCTCAGCTACAAATTGCTTGCCAGAACATAGCCTTCTTACCAATATTTTCGACTTCAATGGATGTCTCGGACTGGTTTAACACTTGCCCTTCTCGCACCGTATAATATTGTGTTCCTGGCAAGGATTTGTAATCGAGTTTCACGTAGGTTTCGTCGTCCATGATTATGCAGTTCAAATTTCCAGCAAGAATCGTATTGTACAGCTTTCGAACCCTCGACCTGATCGATGCTTCTTGTTTCGAACTACGTTTTGGTTGTTTCTACTTCTTATAGGGTCGAAGATTCAACAGAGACAGCAGATCTCACTCTAACTGATGGTTTTTGTATATGAGATGACTACTGGAGCTGAGATGAATGGGGGTGCCGCTACCCTAATTAATATCAAATAATAGAAAACAATTGATATTCAAACTAGAATTATATTTCAAATCAGGGCCCAGTAATCAATCATAAATTGAATTTTATACAGGCATTTTTAACTTCGCCGCAATTGTTCCTGTCTAGTACACAGTCTTGTTTATGCTTCTTTTCTTTTTTTCCGTGGGCCATACTGTACATCGTTTGTCATGATTGGTAGCATTTTTTTTTCTCGTGTAAACAATTCTTTCTGCGAGCTGCCAAAGAAAATATAACTTATTTTTCTCTCTATCTCTTCGTCATTCGCCAGATACGGATAAATGCGAATCTGAGACTGATTTGGCACGGTTCGGTTACCACAGAGACAGTTTCTCTGATTTTTTATTGCTTCGCTTGCATTACGCAAGCGAAGAGCAAAATGATCCGATATGTTAGATGAATAAGGATATCATAAATATTTATTGCGACATCACATCCCGTTAGATGTGCGTCGTTAGGGGTTCCCCCAAAGTCTTCCATAAAATTGCGAAAAGCACGATAGACTATAGGCAGCAGTCGTCCTGTTGGGTTCGAACTACGAATGTCACGGAATTTTCTGGTTTTTGTCTTAGCAGTCGAACAGCGTGTGAATAACGAGCCGCTCGAATTGGTCCCAGCCGGAAGGAATTTGGTTACCAAGTCTAATAAGATGTCGAGTCTGTAGTGTTCTGTATTCAACGTGGGAAATTGATTGGTAATGTTCTGGTTCATTGAATTATTACCTCAAACTGTTGCAGTGTTTTGTTTGCCCATAGTGTATAGTAGCAGAAAGGTAATGGCTCTTATATTCATCTCAATAGCCGAAGAAGAATTTTTTTAATTGGCGTTTAAAATGCGCTTTAATCAATACCAGTATTTGTTTTTTTTTTTCAATTAGTCTATATTGTTATCCATATTGAGCCTTCATTTTTTGATTATGGCAATAAATTTTTAATTGGGGTGTGTCATACTAAATAGTTTTGACAATATTCAGTATTATAAAAGACTATCATAAAATTTATGTTTAACCTTCTATCAAACAAAGTTAGATTAGTGAATTTAACTTTACGTAAAATCAAATTAAAACGGACATGTGCATTTAGCATAAAATTTAAGGCAAAAAATTTTTTTTCAGCTACGTCGCTGAACCCAAACGACGATAAAAAAAAGTGGATCTTCCTTCAACTTTGCCAGCGTCCATTCATGATTAAATTATAAACCAAACTGAACAAGTTTGACAATGACACAAGACACGATTCACGCGTAATCTGTCAAAAACAGTGCTGCCAAAAAGATACTTGCCAAAAATCACCCTTTATGTCTAAAAAATGTTTATTCGATTTTCTTGGAATTAGCTGGACCGATTTTCACAAACTTAAATTCAAATTATATTGGTCATATACGTTGATTTTGGATATCATCGTTGCTGCAAGCCATGTTTCAGTCCAAAAGTAATGGTTGTGTCTCTTGGTTTTGCATATTCACAATCCAAACCATAAACTACTTGAGCGGAACAAGTCAATAATAAAACATTTCTCAGTCAAAAACCGGATTACTGAAGGTTTTCCGAAATATAGAGTAGATTTTCACAGAATTTAATATTTTTAAGTTCCCAAAGAGCCTTATAACAGTATTTCTTCTAAATACCAAACCATTTTTGAAGCAGTTCACATGATAGATTCAAAATATCATATACTTCGTGCGAAACATAGCTAACGTGATATGAAATTTTAATGATTTTAGCTTTATTTGTTCCGATCAAGAGTCTACATATGGTGGCCAATGAAAGCGAGGAATACTCGAATATATAGTTATTCGACTTTGATGGTTTCTCCCAATTTTATTCTTTCACAGAAAATTATCTACGAGTCCTCTCAAAGTAATGATCTTATTTTTAAGACCAAAGCAAATCGTTAAATTAATTTCTGGCAGATGACAGTTCATCATAAAGAAGCGAAGAATAACGACTATCGAAAAAAATGTATTCAAGAATGTATCATAGAAATCAGTATTAGAATTCGATGACTTGGTATAAAAACTTCTTGCATGGTCTTCTGATTGCAATTTAATTCAAGCAAGAAGTGAAAAAATTAACTTTGGCTGTACTATCGTTGAAAGAGTTGGGAATGGTGTTTCACAAAAAAATAGATTTCGAATTTTCTCACAATTTCCAAAATGATCAGTTCACCCTGGGTATTAGTACAATCTTGAGACAGATTGAATCATGCTGTCACGGGTCCAGGGTTTGTCTGTATCTTTACTCAATGGAGAAGGATGCACAGGGTGATGTCTGACAAAAACAGGTAACAATACACAGAAGGGGAACAATAAAATGGATATGAACCTTGCATTGAATATGCCGAATTTGACAGACATTTTCCATTCTAGAAAAATACTACGCTTTGATATGTGGAAGAGAAGCGATCTGTTGATCAAATCTTATCTCTTTTGCAGTAATTTGACCATATGATGGCGGAATCACATCCACTTTGCTACCTTTGGCATCGTCCAAAATATGCACACCTATTAATTTTGCTGCATGTAGCTCTCGCTTAGATTACGTCGCAGACATGAGTATGCAAAAAATGTATTTATTTCCACTTTTTAGATTGTAAGTTGAGTGCATTTTTACCTTTCGCATATAGACAGGCTATACAATCACTGTGAAACCCGACTTTGAAATCTCATATACCATTCGACTCAGCTCGACAAATTGAGCAAATGTCTGTGTGTGTATGTGTATGTATGTTTGTTTGTATGTATGTATGTGTGTATGTGACCAATAATGTCACTCGATTTTTTCAAAGATGGCTGAACCGATTTTCACAAACTCAGATTCAAATGAAAGGTCTTATGGTTCCATAGATCGCTATTGAATTTTATCTCGATTCTACTTCCGGTTCTGGAATTACAAGGTGATATGCACCAAAAAAGTGAAAAAAAGTCACTCCCTTTCCTCAGAAATAGCGTGACCGATTTTCACATACTTAGATTCAAACGAAAGGTGTCCCATAGATCGTTATTGAATTTTATCTTTATCCGACTTCCGGTTAAAAATTTAAAAGACAATATGTGCAAATCTAAGCGAAAATGCGCATTCAATTTTCTCGAAAATTTCTGAGCCGAATTTTACAAAGTAAGCTGCAAATGGAAGGTCTTAAAATTCTTTTTAAAAAACCCCCGAAAAGTTGAAGCAGATCCGACTTTCGGTTCCGGTGTTACAGTATGATTAATAAAAATGTTCAATTCACAAGCGATAGCGAAACGAGAGTTTTATAAAACTTACAGCTAAATTCATCTAGTTGGCACACCTTGTTAGTTGGTGGATATATAAATCTACTTTGGGACTACTAGTCCCCGGTTTCCGCTTCCGAAAGCACCGGTAATAATGAAGAAAAGCTCCAGAAACGGAACTCACCTCGATTTCTCAGCCAAGGCTTAACCTTTTTTCCCAAATTATGATTCAAATTAAACGAGAGCTTTAGTCCTAAAAGATGCGGTTCATTTTCATCCAGATCCGACTTCCGGTTCCGAAATTATAGGACGATGAGTATCAAAACATTCAATTCGTCATTCAAAATGACGATGCAAAACTGGTACGCGTCTGTACGCTTGGTACGGAAGAAGAAAACACCACCGGCTTTGATTCGTTCGCAGTGTGCTTTGTTAAATTTCTTTTCGCGTGCCTGGTTGCCACATTTCAATCTATATTTTACAGGTAGAAAATATGTAAATCTGTAAATCTTTTATTGAATTTGTACCTACATGTTAATATTATCACAAAATTACGATAACGATGCTTTTCACTTTTCACTTAAAAAACTGACTAGTAAAAATTGACCCGGAGACATAGTTCATCGAGCTGAGCAATTTCTGTATGTGTATGTATGTTTGTGTGTGAGTATGTGTTAAATTATGTCACTCATAAAATAAAAAATCTCATAGTTCCATAGGTTGCTATTGAATTTCATCATACTTTAATATATAAAAGGAGGTTTAAAGTTGCAGACCGTCATTTAGAGCGACGATGCAAAAAAGGGAAAAATTCTTCTAGATTTGGCTCGGTTCCATAAGTACCGGGAATAATGGTCAAAAACTCTAAAACGAAACTCACTAAATTTTCTCAGAGATGATTTGATCAATTTACACAAACTTAGGCTAAAATGTAAGTTCCTCTAGTCTCATAGGTTGCTGTTTTTTTCATCCGGGTCCGACTTCCGGTTCCAGAACCATAGAGTAAAGTTTGTTTAATCTTTTAGTGCGACGATGCAAAATAAAGAAAAAAAATCTTATTAAGTTTACAAATTGAATAGGTTATGTTAGTTCATACCCAAAGAAAGTTTCTTATTTTATTCAAATTGAAAAAAAATTTCTTCCCAGTATCTTCTGGAGATATTTTTGAAAATATAAGTAATTTAAGAAAGGCATTATTACACCACTAGGTGGATTAATGAAGGTTTTTTTAATAACAGTAACTCTATCGACGTTATACCCAACGTAATCTCGATTCATCAGTAAGCTTCGTTTTAAAGCAATATTTTATAGAGTTTTCATAATTATTCAAACAAAATGTAACATTTTGAGGATAAAAAATGTTGTAAGTAATATTTCTTTCCCAGCTTTTTTTTTCTATTTTGACATTTCAATGGGCATTCACTGTGGTCGATTTGAATAATGTGTTTATGTTAATCAATTTTCATAACTTCCACCAGAATCATATAAAATATGTTTCTTAGAGTTTTTGCAATAAAACATCCACATTAACGAAGAAAAAATGTTAATACATTTATAAATAACTAAAAATTCAATATGTTCTTAATTGGGGCATATTATACCACCTTACCCTAAAGCTACCAGGGTTGACTAATTATGAGAAGCACCGTCAGAAGGATTCATCGGCGAGAAGATCGCTCTTCTCGAGTTAGTAAACAACCAAACAGGACATAAATAGAATCGAGTGGCTAAAAAACGTGCCCGAAAGTTGTACAATGAAAGTACTTACGAAATACGAAGAATGCATCCTTATGGATGACGAAACGTACGTGAAGATGGATTATGCGAAATTTCTTGGACAAAAGTTCTATAATTCCATTGGTCAAGGTAATATTCCTAGCAAGTTTAAAATCCTGTTTGCTTTTCTCTATAGAACGGTAATAGAATTGCTGGAAAACCCGACTTTCGAACGGAGGTTCGGATACCCATAGTGTTATTTTCCATTCGACTCAGCTCGACGACATCGGAAAATGTCTATGTGTGTTTGTGCGTGCACCTTCCTAAAAAATGTTTATCGCTCAATTTTCTCAGAGATGGCTTAACCGATTGGGTCGGCTGCTCGGCCATCCATGGAAGTTGACCATCAATGTCAACTTCCCTCTCTGAGCAGCCTAGATAGCCGTGTAGTGTCGGTAGCGGTTTCCCAACTGGCTAAGAATAACGCTACGGTCCACCTGTACCGGTGGTATTAGTCCACCAAACAGGTAAGCCGTGTGGCATCCGGCGGAATTATTTTTTTACCAAGAATTGATCCACTGGTTTCCTGTTCCATGTCGTAAAAGGCCACAAAAATAGGAACTCCTAAGCCAAGGTGTATTTCCGTGCCGATGGCTGAATGGCTGCAGGAGGTTAAACAATGCAGTCGTGAACGGAATATCTTGGGGTGTTCCCTTACTGTGTTAAGCGAAGCTCTGGCACAGTGGACGACTTCTTTCTTCGCAACTCGTGGGATTTAAATGATAATAACATTTAAAAAAATCCTTACATGGTTCGCTATAGGCGATTATAAGCCAATATATTTGGTTTCTTGTAGTTGTTGTGCAATTGGTGCTGGAGGTGGAATGTTCGTTACTCTAATTTATAATGGTTAGAGTGGCACAAATCAATCTTCAGCATAAACGTACAGCAACAATGAATCTATCCAGACTTCTTCAAGAAGGTAAAGCTTCTATAGCTTTGGTTCAAGAATCATATTTCCAAAAGTGAAACTTCTACGTTGGAAAATTGTTAAACCCAGTCTTTGTTGCCTTCAACAAGATCGGTATGACTAATCCACGTGAAATGCCTCGAGCATGCATACTTGCAAATAGTGCTCTCGATGTTTCTCTCATATCGGAGCTCACAACTCGGGATATTTGTGCTGTCACAGTTGGTATGACTATTGATGGCATAGACAGGAAATATGTCTATTGTTCGGCATATTTACCGCATAACCAACCTTCGCCAAGCGATGACTTCAAAAAGGTTGTATCATACTGCTGCAAGAGTGATATACCGCTTGTAATCGGCAGTGACATAAATGCTCACCATATCATTTGGGGCAGCACAGATATAAATTCGAGAGGCTCTGATATGATGGAATTCGTGAGCAGTACAAACCTGCACATAGTCAATGCAGGAAACCGCCCAACTTTTGCGAGATCTGGAAGAGAGGAGGTTTTGGACGTAACTCTCTGCTCTGATAGAATTGCGCATGAGTTGGTGAATTGGCTCGTCTCCGATGAGCTCGAACCTTCGTTGTCTGATCATAAGTACATATTCTTTGATCATTCAAACGTTAAATTTGATATTATCACATATCGTAATCCCAAATCTACAAACTGGGAACTCTATAAAGAGGGCTTGGCGACTAGATTTTACGGGTACCAACCAACAATTGAAACCCCAATTGATTTGGAAAATGTTGTCGACGAGACAAATTCACTCATAGTTGCAGCATATGAAGAGGCTTGTCCACTTCGGATTGTGCGAGCTACTAGAGGAACTCCTTGGTGGAATGCTGAACTTGCTAGACTAAGGAAACTATGCAGAAGAGCTTGGAACCACCGACGCAGAAATGGGTCGGAGGCATTCGTGTTGGCTCGAAGGGCTTACAAAAATGCTCTTCGATCGTCTGAGCGAAGTGGTTGGAAAAGCCTCTGCACAAATGTCTCTAGTCTCAACGAGGCTAGCAGATTAAATAAGTTACTTTCGAAGTCTAAGGACTTTAATGTCAGTTTCTTAAGAACTTCAGATGGTGAACACTTGTCTGATGAAAGTGATGTACTTCACTGCCTTTTTAACACTCACTTTCCAGGATGTATGGATCCATCACCGACAGCTCTTCCCGAGACTTTTTCAAGTAGTTACGATTCTTGGGCCCTTGCTCGAAGCGTTGTGACGATTGAATCGGTCAAATGGGCAGTTGAGAGTTTTGCTCCGTACAAATCTCCTGGAAAGGATGGAGTTTTCCCAGTGTTACTGCAGAAAGGGTATGAACATTTCAAACATGTTTTGAAGAAAATACTTACTTTTAGTCTTGCGACTGGATATATTCCAAGAGCCTGGCAGGAAATAATTGTCAAATTTATTCCCAAAGGCGGTCGCGACACTTATGAGGAAGCGAAGAGTTTCAGGCCTATCAGTCTTAGCTCATTTCTTCTTAAAACAGTGGAACGCATAGTCGATCACTATATCACGAATGTTAGTCTGGGCGTGCAACCGCTACATGGAATGCAACATGCTTACCAGCGTGGAAAGTCCACTACAACCCTGTTACATGATGTTGTGTACAACATTGAAAAAGCTTTCTCACAAAAGCAATCTTGCTTGGGAGTTTTCCTAGATATTGAAGGTGCCTTTGATAACGTGTCTTTCAATTCAATTCTGGAAGCAGCCCGTGGTCATGGCATACCTTCAAGTATCACAAATTGGATACACGCAATGCTTAGCAATCGACTTCTTTGTTCATCGCTTCGGCAAGCAGAGATTAGAAAGCTGAGTGTCTGTGGGTGTCCTCAAGGTGGTGTACTATCCCCACTTTTATGGAACCTAGTCGCTGATGGTTTGTTAAGGAAACTTAATAACCTTGGATTTCCGACTTATGGTTTTGCCGACGATTATCATATATTGATGACCGGTATAAGCATTAATACTCTCTTTGATTTAATGCAACAAGCCCTGCGATCTGTTGAACAATGGTGTTGTCAGGTTGGATTATCTGTAAATCCGGGCAAAACATCAATGGTGCTTTTCACTCATCGTAGGATAATCACAGGAGCTCGTCCGTTACAGTTCTTCGGTTCAGAGGTCACTGTGGTCGATCAAGTCAAATACGTCGGGGTTATTCTTGACTCAAAACTGAATTGGTCTGCTCACATTGACTTCAGGATTAAGAGAGCTTGTATGGCTTTCGGCCAATGCAGACGAGCTTTTGGAAAATCATGGGGACTCAAACCCAGATATATTCATTGGATCTACACAACTATTGTTAGACCAATTTTAGCACATGGTTGTCTTGTATGGTGGCAGAAAGGAGAAGTCGCGACAGTTCAGTCAAAGCTAAATCATCTCCAAAGGATGGTCCTAATGGCGATGACAGGAGCATTCACGACAACTCCTACTGCTGCTCTAGAGGCGCTACTGTGCATTAAACCACTACATGTGTTCCTAAAACAAGAAGCATTATCTTGTGCATACCGTCTTAAGGTTACAGGGCTTTGGAACAGTAACCCATTAGATTATGCTACCAGCCACACTCGCTTGTGGTCTCAAATGGTTACGTGGGATGAGTATTTACTCGCTCCTAGTGACCTAACTCTCACATGCAGTTTTCCTTTCAAAACATTCCATGTGAGCTATCCTCTTCGTGAGGAATGGTTGTCTGGTTGTCTGGAACGACAACTTGATGAACACATAGTTTGTTATACGGACGGTTCTCTGTTGAATGGTCGTGCTGGTGCTGGTGTCTACTGTCGTGAAATGAGGCTGGAGCAGTCTCATTCACTTGGTAGATACTGTACTGTGTTCCAAGCAGAAATCTACGCGATTCTGTGTGGAGTACAATCGGCGCTTCAGCAGAGGATCTGTGGTAAACGAATTTATTTTTGTTCCGACAGTCAGGCAGCCTTAAAAGCACTCAGTTCGAATGACTCACGGTCGAATCTAGTGATCGCATGTCGAACTCAAATTGAAGACCTCAGCATTTCAAATGCTGTTTACTTCTTATGGGTACCCGGCCATTCTGGTATTACTGGAAATGAATGGGCTGATGAGTTGGCTAGAGCTGGTGCAACGAATGATTTCGTTGGTCCTGAACCAGCTTTACCACTTTCAACTAGTTGGATAAAGCACAAGATTCGTTCTTGGGCTGCATCCAAACATGCCAGCTACTGGCGCAGCTTGCAAACTTGCGCTCAGACAAAAGCATTTCTACCAGATTTAAATCTGAAAATGTCAAAGTGTCTACTGCATTTCTCCAAGCAACATTGCAGTATTCTGGTCAGAGCTCTGACTGGACATTGCAAACTCAATTATCACATGGCTACTACTCAACGTGCTGAGTATTATTCGTGTGATTTGTGTGAATGTGATTATGGTACTTCATATCATCTGATATGTAACTGTCCCGCATTGACGCAGCTACGTATCCGGGTTTTTGGTTCTCCATACATGGTTGAGTCTGTGTATGCGGAGCTAAAATTGAAGGATATTCTCTCGTTTCTCACCCAATGTGGTAAGGAGCTATAGTCAGAAGGGTTCATCGTTCTTCCTGGAGTGAATGAATCCCTTCTGTATTCACCTTAAATAGGGTTTAGCAGATTGTTTGGCATCCTTTAGGGGGTGCCGAATTTACTTCTACTCGTACATACTGCGAATCGTTCTGCATTCTTCCGGGAGTTCAGAATGGTGTCGCTTTTGTAAGATCTCTAAATCCTCTCGGGGGTTGGAGGTTTTATTAACAGCAGACTGTTCGGGACCTCGTAGAGGTTCAGAATTTACTTCTGCTTCCACTAAATGTGATCCTCAGCAGATTGTTCGGCATCCCTTAGGGGTGCAGAATTTACTTCTGCTTTTATGTGTTTTTGTGTCGTCAATTTTTCCCATCCTCCTAGTCCAACTCTTACCATTTCCTTTCAATCCTTCCCTCTTATATATCGGGAAAATGATGCTAAAAACAAATTGATGGCAAGGCACAAATCTCCAAATATCAAGGGGAACGTGCCATTTGAGCCAATTTGTTCTGATTCCTGATTCCTGAAGGTAATATTCCTAGCAAGTTTAAAATCCTGTTTGCTTTTCTCTATAGAACGGTAATAGAATTGCTGGAAAACCCCACTTTCGAACGGAGGTTCGGATACCCATAGTGTTATTTTCCATTCGACTCAGCTCGACGACATCGGAAAATGTCTATGTGTGTTTGTGCGTGCACCTTCCTAAAAAATGTTTATCGCTCAATTTTCTCAGAGATGGCTTAACCGATTTCAACAAGCTTAGACTCGTTTGAAAGCCGCTGTTGGGTAATTGATAAAGCTCGAAGATCAAATGACTGTGACTTCCAGTTCCGGAAACATGATGATATAAATGGAGTAACCGGCAAAACGCGTTATTTTGTTACCGCTCAATTTTCTCCGAGATGGCTGAACCAATTTCAACATGCTTGGGCTCGTTTGAAAACTATATATATATATATATATATATATATATATATATATATATATATATATATATATATATATATATATATATATATATATATATATATATATATATATATATATATATATATATATATATATATATATATATATATATATATATATATATATATATATATATATATATATATATATATATATATATATATATAAGATACAATTATGCGGGGAATGGCAGGATACTATTGCTGAGGGTATGATCTCTTAAATGATTTTATGAGACCCTTTAGATCCACTAGGTGGATTAAGAAGGCATAAATGCTGAAGCATGCTGTTGTGAACTACTCGAATCAATCAGAATAAATTGGTGTCATAAATGATCCCAAATTAGTGTCAGCAATTATCTCAATAAAAAGGCAAAAAAATTTCAAATGAGACTGTCTTGATAAAAAAGGACGGCATTATCACACCACTATGTGGATTAAGAATAGGTTTTGTCGATCATTTCGCAAGAAAGTTTATTATGATCTGGCAAGGCATTTGCAGCTGTGGATAAAAAACAATACTGTGAATTCCCAAATGTACAAACAGGAATGCCTGAAAATGCGTATTCTTCCGTACATTAAAGCACACCATGAATTAATGAAGTTTTGACCTGAGAAGTGCTACAGTATAGACAAGGGGGTGACAACAGTCAAACAGAATTTTAAGAAGAGATGAAAGGTGACTCGCAATACAACAGAGATGAAAAGTAACGAAAAACATGTTAACTCAGATTTACCCACAGGATGTCTAAACTATGATGTGTGGTATATGAAGAAAAGTTCGAGTTTTCATCAAGACCGATTTGGAATAAGTTATACGCTATTTATTATTTAAAGTGCAAAAAGCGTCCAGATGTTAAATGAATCAAGCTTTATCTACGAAAAATAAACAGTTTTAATTCACCTAGTGATGTGATGACCCTTTTTTCATATCAATCATATTCTCATTTATAATATTGTATTCTTCAAATTAATTTTATTAGATTTTTGAAAACAAACATGAAATACTATCATATATAATACTGTGGTATTCTTCAAAATAATTTCCTTCGATTCTTGAAAGAATAACCGAAATCGGTTTGTATGACCGTCTACTGATAAAAACTATCAATCGGAGAAGATTTGAGGTCGATTTAGAATCTTTTTACGGGTTTTCGCCCTTTTCAGTGATTGTCTAAAAAGTTTAACACACTTTACCCTATATTTCCGGATCTGGAAGTCGGATCCGGAAATATAGGATAAATTCAGGAATTACGTATGGGATCACAGGACCTTTCATTTGAACCTAAGTTTGTGAAAATCGGTCGCGCCATCTATAAGAGAAGATAGAACATAAATTTTCATTGTTTGCGCATTTTACCCCATAACTCCAGAACCGGAAGTCGGATCCAAATAATATTCAGGAATTTTGTATGGAACTACAAGACCTTTCATTTGAATCTAAATTTGTAAAAATCGGTTCAGCAATCTCCGAATACAGTTGGTGCACTTATTTTCACAATTTTTTGCCCATTTTACCCCATAATTCCGGAATTGGAAGTCGGATCCAAATAATATTCAGGAATTTTGTATGGGACCTTTAATTGGAATCTAAGTTTTTCGAAAATCGGTTCTGCCATCTCCGAGAAAGGCTAGTGAAAAAAAACGTTACATACACACCCAAACATTTTGCGTACTCGACGAACTGAGTCGAATGGTATATGACACTCGGCCCTCCGGGCCTCGGTTCAAAAGTCGGTTTTCACAGTTATAGCATAACCTCTCTATATGAGAAAGGCAAAAAAATATTAATATTATTTTGATCTTGTTTGCTATTCACAACTGTCTGTTACTGTTTTGTGACATTAGTGACGAAATATTAAAGATTGTTTTTTAAATATAGTGCAACTATATTTAATTTTTGTTTCTTATGCCGTTTTTCATTGAAAAACACTGGTGGCGTGGATTGCTCTGATTTTGCACTTTCGAGCAGAAATACTGTATTCCGAACGTTTTTTTTTGCTATTTCTGCTCGAAAGTGCAAAACCAGAGCAATCCACGCCACCAGTGTTTTTCAATGAAAAACCCCATTAGAAAGTTATAGTTCATTCCACTAACCGATCTAAAAAGGAATTTTGCAATTATTGATTTTTCTTCGTCACTTTAAGCGACGACATACAATTTTTAACAATCTTCACCAAAATGGAACTGGAAGGCACGAATTCTCTATAAGACTAAAAGACCTTCCATTTGAATCTAAAATTGTGAAAATCGGTTAAAGCATCTCTGACAAAAGTTAGTGAGTTCCATTTTGGAATATATGACCTCTATTTCCGGCGCTTCAGAAATCGGAAATACCAGGATAATCGGAACACTTTTCAGAAGTTCCGTGTGTCACAAGACCTTTTAACTTAAATTTGCGAAAGGCGGTCAAGCCATTTCTGAGAAAAGTGAGTGAGTACACTCTTAAAACCGTTTCTCGAGCTCGTCTAAGGACTTTAATGTCAGTTTCTTAAGAACTTCAGATGGTGAACACTTGTCTGATGAAAGTGATGTACTTCACTGCCTTTTTAACACTCACTTTCCAGGATGTATGGATCCATCACCGACAGCTCTTCCCGAGACTTTTTCAAGTAGTTACGATTCTTGGGCCCTTGCTCGAAGCGTTGTGACGATTGAATCGGTCAAATGGGCAGTTGAGAGTTTTGCTCCGTACAAATCTCCTGGAAAGGATGGAGTTTTCCCAGTGTTACTGCAGAAAGGGTATGAACATTTCAAACATGTTTTGAAGAAAATACTTACTTTTAGTCTTGCGACTGGATATATTCCAAGAGCCTGGCAGGAAATAATTGTCAAATTTATTCCCAAAGGCGGTCGCGACACTTATGAGGAAGCGAAGAGTTTCAGGCCTATCAGTCTTAGCTCATTTCTTCTTAAAACAGTGGAACGCATAGTCGATCACTATATCACGAATGTTAGTCTGGGCGTGCAACCGCTACATGGAATGCAACATGCTTACCAGCGTGGAAAGTCCACTACAACCCTGTTACATGATGTTGTGTACAACATTGAAAAAGCTTTCTCACAAAAGCAATCTTGCTTGGGAGTTTTCCTAGATATTGAAGGTGCCTTTGATAACGTGTCTTTCAATTCAATTCTGGAAGCAGCCCGTGGTCATGGCATACCTTCAAGTATCACAAATTGGATACACGCAATGCTTAGCAATCGACTTCTTTGTTCATCGCTTCGGCAAGCAGAGATTAGAAAGCTGAGTGTCTGTGGGTGTCCTCAAGGTGGTGTACTATCCCCACTTTTATGGAACCTAGTCGCTGATGGTTTGTTAAGGAAACTTAATAACCTTGGATTTCCGACTTATGGTTTTGCCGACGATTATCATATATTGATGACCGGTATAAGCATTAATACTCTCTTTGATTTAATGCAACAAGCCCTGCGATCTGTTGAACAATGGTGTTGTCAGGTTGGATTATCTGTAAATCCGGGCAAAACATCAATGGTGCTTTTCACTCATCGTAGGATAATCACAGGAGCTCGTCCGTTACAGTTCTTCGGTTCAGAGGTCACTGTGGTCGATCAAGTCAAATACGTCGGGGTTATTCTTGACTCAAAACTGAATTGGTCTGCTCACATTGACTTCAGGATTAAGAGAGCTTGTATGGCTTTCGGCCAATGCAGACGAGCTTTTGGAAAATCATGGGGACTCAAACCCAGATATATTCATTGGATCTACACAACTATTGTTAGACCAATTTTAGCACATGGTTGTCTTGTATGGTGGCAGAAAGGAGAAGTCGCGACAGTTCAGTCAAAGCTAAATCATCTCCAAAGGATGGTCCTAATGGCGATGACAGGAGCATTCACGACAACTCCTACTGCTGCTCTAGAGGCGCTACTGTGCATTAAACCACTACATGTGTTCCTAAAACAAGAAGCATTATCTTGTGCATACCGTCTTAAGGTTACAGGGCTTTGGAACAGTAACCCATTAGATTATGCTACCAGCCACACTCGCTTGTGGTCTCAAATGGTTACGTGGGATGAGTATTTACTCGCTCCTAGTGACCTAACTCTCACATGCAGTTTTCCTTTCAAAACATTCCATGTGAGCTATCCTCTTCGTGAGGAATGGTTGTCTGGTTGTCTGGAACGACAACTTGATGAACACATAGTTTGTTATACGGACGGTTCTCTGTTGAATGGTCGTGCTGGTGCTGGTGTCTACTGTCGTGAAATGAGGCTGGAGCAGTCTCATTCACTTGGTAGATACTGTACTGTGTTCCAAGCAGAAATCTACGCGATTCTGTGTGGAGTACAATCGGCGCTTCAGCAGAGGATCTGTGGTAAACGAATTTATTTTTGTTCCGACAGTCAGGCAGCCTTAAAAGCACTCAGTTCGAATGACTCACGGTCGAATCTAGTGATCGCATGTCGAACTCAAATTGAAGACCTCAGCATTTCAAATGCTGTTTACTTCTTATGGGTACCCGGCCATTCTGGTATTACTGGAAATGAATGGGCTGATGAGTTGGCTAGAGCTGGTGCAACGAATGATTTCGTTGGTCCTGAACCAGCTTTACCACTTTCAACTAGTTGGATAAAGCACAAGATTCGTTCTTGGGCTGCATCCAAACATGCCAGCTACTGGCGCAGCTTGCAAACTTGCGCTCAGACAAAAGCATTTCTACCAGATTTAAATCTGAAAATGTCAAAGTGTCTACTGCATTTCTCCAAGCAACATTGCAGTATTCTGGTCAGAGCTCTGACTGGACATTGCAAACTCAATTATCACATGGCTACTACTCAACGTGCTGAGTATTATTCGTGTGATTTGTGTGAATGTGATTATGGTACTTCATATCATCTGATATGTAACTGTCCCGCATTGACGCAGCTACGTATCCGGGTTTTTGGTTCTCCATACATGGTTGAGTCTGTGTATGCGGAGCTAAAATTGAAGGATATTCTCTCGTTTCTCACCCAATGTGGTAAGGAGCTATAGTCAGAAGGGTTCATCGTTCTTCCTGGAGTGAATGAATCCCTTCTGTATTCACCTTAAATAGGGTTTAGCAGATTGTTTGGCATCCTTTAGGGGGTGCCGAATTTACTTCTACTCGTACATACTGCGAATCGTTCTGCATTCTTCCGGGAGTTCAGAATGGTGTCGCTTTTGTAAGATCTCTAAATCCTCTCGGGGGTTGGAGGTTTTATTAACAGCAGACTGTTCGGGACCTCGTAGAGGTTCAGAATTTACTTCTGCTTCCACTAAATGTGATCCTCAGCAGATTGTTCGGCATCCCTTAGGGGTGCAGAATTTACTTCTGCTTTTATGTGTTTTTGTGTCGTCAATTTTTCCCATCCTCCTAGTCCAACTCTTACCATTTCCTTTCAATCCTTCCCTCTTATATATCGGGAAAATGATGCTAAAAACAAATTGATGGCAAGGCACAAATCTCCAAATATCAAGGGGAACGTGCCATTTGAGCCAATTTGTTCTGATTCCTGATTCCTGAAGGTAATATTCCTAGCAAGTTTAAAATCCTGTTTGCTTTTCTCTATAGAACGGTAATAGAATTGCTGGAAAACCCCACTTTCGAACGGAGGTTCGGATACCCATAGTGTTATTTTCCATTCGACTCAGCTCGACGACATCGGAAAATGTCTATGTGTGTTTGTGCGTGCACCTTCCTAAAAAATGTTTATCGCTCAATTTTCTCAGAGATGGCTTAACCGATTTCAACAAGCTTAGACTCGTTTGAAAGCCGCTGTTGGGTAATTGATAAAGCTCGAAGATCAAATGACTGTGACTTCCAGTTCCGGAAACATGATGATATAAATGGAGTAACCGGCAAAACGCGTTATTTTGTTACCGCTCAATTTTCTCCGAGATGGCTGAACCAATTTCAACATGCTTGGGCTCGTTTGAAAACTATATATATATATATATATATATATATATATATATATATATATATATATATATATATATATATATATATATATATATATATATATATATATATATATATATATATATATATATATATATATATATATATATATATATATATATATATATATATATATATATATATATATATATATATATATATATATATATATATATATATATATAAGATACAATTATGCGGGGAATGGCAGGATACTATTGCTGAGGGTATGATCTCTTAAATGATTTTATGAGACCCTTTAGATCCACTAGGTGGATTAAGAAGGCATAAATGCTGAAGCATGCTGTTGTGAACTACTCGAATCAATCAGAATAAATTGGTGTCATAAATGATCCCAAATTAGTGTCAGCAATTATCTCAATAAAAAGGCAAAAAAATTTCAAATGAGACTGTCTTGATAAAAAAGGACGGCATTATCACACCACTATGTGGATTAAGAATAGGTTTTGTCGATCATTTCGCAAGAAAGTTTATTATGATCTGGCAAGGCATTTGCAGCTGTGGATAAAAAACAATACTGTGAATTCCCAAATGTACAAACAGGAATGCCTGAAAATGCGTATTCTTCCGTACATTAAAGCACACCATGAATTAATGAAGTTTTGACCTGAGAAGTGCTACAGTATAGACAAGGGGGTGACAACAGTCAAACAGAATTTTAAGAAGAGATGAAAGGTGACTCGCAATACAACAGAGATGAAAAGTAACGAAAAACATGTTAACTCAGATTTACCCACAGGATGTCTAAACTATGATGTGTGGTATATGAAGAAAAGTTCGAGTTTTCATCAAGACCGATTTGGAATAAGTTATACGCTATTTATTATTTAAAGTGCAAAAAGCGTCCAGATGTTAAATGAATCAAGCTTTATCTACGAAAAATAAACAGTTTTAATTCACCTAGTGATGTGATGACCCTTTTTTCATATCAATCATATTCTCATTTATAATATTGTATTCTTCAAATTAATTTTATTAGATTTTTGAAAACAAACATGAAATACTATCATATATAATACTGTGGTATTCTTCAAAATAATTTCCTTCGATTCTTGAAAGAATAACCGAAATCGGTTTGTATGACCGTCTACTGATAAAAACTATCAATCGGAGAAGATTTGAGGTCGATTTAGAATCTTTTTACGGGTTTTCGCCCTTTTCAGTGATTGTCTAAAAAGTTTAACACACTTTACCCTATATTTCCGGATCTGGAAGTCGGATCCGGAAATATAGGATAAATTCAGGAATTACGTATGGGATCACAGGACCTTTCATTTGAACCTAAGTTTGTGAAAATCGGTCGCGCCATCTATAAGAGAAGATAGAACATAAATTTTCATTGTTTGCGCATTTTACCCCATAACTCCAGAACCGGAAGTCGGATCCAAATAATATTCAGGAATTTTGTATGGAACTACAAGACCTTTCATTTGAATCTAAATTTGTAAAAATCGGTTCAGCAATCTCCGAATACAGTTGGTGCACTTATTTTCACAATTTTTTGCCCATTTTACCCCATAATTCCGGAATTGGAAGTCGGATCCAAATAATATTCAGGAATTTTGTATGGGACCTTTAATTGGAATCTAAGTTTTTCGAAAATCGGTTCTGCCATCTCCGAGAAAGGCTAGTGAAAAAAAACGTTACATACACACCCAAACATTTTGCGTACTCGACGAACTGAGTCGAATGGTATATGACACTCGGCCCTCCGGGCCTCGGTTCAAAAGTCGGTTTTCACAGTTATAGCATAACCTCTCTATATGAGAAAGGCAAAAAAATATTAATATTATTTTGATCTTGTTTGCTATTCACAACTGTCTGTTACTGTTTTGTGACATTAGTGACGAAATATTAAAGATTGTTTTTTAAATATAGTGCAACTATATTTAATTTTTGTTTCTTATGCCGTTTTTCATTGAAAAACACTGGTGGCGTGGATTGCTCTGATTTTGCACTTTCGAGCAGAAATACTGTATTCCGAACGTTTTTTTTTGCTATTTCTGCTCGAAAGTGCAAAACCAGAGCAATCCACGCCACCAGTGTTTTTCAATGAAAAACCCCATTAGAAAGTTATAGTTCATTCCACTAACCGATCTAAAAAGGAATTTTGCAATTATTGATTTTTCTTCGTCACTTTAAGCGACGACATACAATTTTTAACAATCTTCACCAAAATGGAACTGGAAGGCACGAATTCTCTATAAGACTAAAAGACCTTCCATTTGAATCTAAAATTGTGAAAATCGGTTAAAGCATCTCTGACAAAAGTTAGTGAGTTCCATTTTGGAATATATGACCTCTATTTCCGGCGCTTCAGAAATCGGAAATACCAGGATAATCGGAACACTTTTCAGAAGTTCCGTGTGTCACAAGACCTTTTAACTTAAATTTGCGAAAGGCGGTCAAGCCATTTCTGAGAAAAGTGAGTGAGTACACTCTTAAAACCGTTTCTCGAGCTCGTCATATTGAAATGCCGAATTAGATCGGCAACACAACATTTTACTGATCATTCAGTAATCCACATACTCTTTTCCGAAAATCGTTAAAGTAATATGCTGATATCTCCATAAAGCGCGTTCTTTTGCCAAATTTTGGCATAGTATTACACTGAATTTGTCAGTAAACAACAAATATACCGACATCAGCAAAACCGTTTGCTGAAATTTCGAAGTTAGCTATTTACTGAAACTCGGTGAGACACTTATCATAATGTCTCTTTTCGATTTTGCAAAGCATCACGTCGCCATTGATCGTGGAACTGGAAAACATCTAAATTGGAAAAAGATTTGTATATTTTAGGAGAAGATAAGTGAAATCAAGAACTATTTACTTTGCATATATATTTATAAATTTCCACTTATTCTCAGGTAGAGGCGTTAATGAGCACTAGAAACAATTGTCTTTAGCCGTGATGTGTTCTTCTGGTGTTTGCATTTTTTTAGTTTGCTGAATTGAAATTAACATCAATAAAACACCCCTTTCACCAACATTAGCTTTTGTGATATCAATTTCATACAATAATAAAGAAAAATCTTTCCTTTTTTCGATTACTGATGACTTGGCAATTCATGATTCCATCTTGATAGCTTTTGCCGAGCTGACAGCAAAATTTCTGCTAGCAAGTTCGGCAATAATTGACAGTTAACAAATTGTGGATTGCCGAGATTCTCAGTGATTACACATTTTACCGAGACAACTACCGAGCACTCGGCTGTGCAAATCATTTTTTTGCCGAGATTCAGAAAGAAAATTTAAGTGTGTACCATTATCATCTGTTCAGTAAATTTTTCTGACCAACATTTGTTAGTTCAAATATTATCGTCCACATAAGTTAAGGTAGGGTACACTGGGTGGGCTACTAGAAGAGATGAAGAATATTGACTGTAAAAAGAATGAGCAAACCAGAACCAAACATTTGTTGAAATTTTATTAGGAATTCGAAATTAGATAAAACAAATAAATCCAAATAAACATGTGTTGACTCAATTCATTGCACTTTCGGCCATTACTTTTCACTCATGTGTCAATCTGGTATTTTCCGTATGTTCATATCGCAATTTCAAGTAAAATGTATGATACGACACTATTAGTCACCTAAACAGCTGTAGAAAAAAGGAAACCGATGTTTCCGCCCAGTTTTCAACAGACTTTCATTCGCGCATTCCGTTTCGCCTACCAAGAAAGCTACTTACGCCAAGACTCTGCAGCGATGGAAACCTTTTCTTCAATGTCAGCATTTTCCGTTAACCGGTGCCGAAAATTTTCCGAGGCCAATCTTCGCACCGCACTGAGTTGCTAATGGTTGATTTTAACCGTAATTGATGAAGGTAAAATATTGCGCTCGGTTTTCTGCTGCCGTTGCTTGTTTTGTTCTATCACCTCTCTTTCCACTACCACTTTTTTCCTTCTATTCGAAAGCGTTTCCAGTGCTTTCAGCTATGTTGGGGATGCATTCTCTGACAGCGGATAAAGGTAATAAACATTGAAGAGATAACAAAGAATGCAAATACTGTTTTTTTTAAGTCGAATGCTACATTCATTCGGCGATGGAACAGTTGATCCTGCGAAAAATGTTCACGAACACACTTATTGCTTACGACTCATTAAAATGACGTTCGAAGGAAGCTTGGGTTGGATTCCCCACGCTTGATTACACATTTGTAACAATACATCCTGGTATCTGTTTATTGATCACTTATGACACATTATTCATCTGGACCGAGATTTGTTGATTTGTGGAAAGGACTGTGCACGTTTTCATAAATTCCACCACGACTAACAAAGTATATTTTCGGATACTGTACGCAGAAATGCTAACATTTGTAGGTCGGACGTCTATTTACGGAAACTAGTATAATATGAATATGAATGCCGTGTACGAACTGCATGAAATCAACAGCTTCTAAAGGTTCGATAAAATAGTTACTATTTTGTAAAGGTTGGAAGGAAGGAAAATGAAATATGGTAAACATTAAATCGCATATGAGTCGAAGGACTACCTCTAGTGACAAGAAGGATAGATTTACAACACGAAAATAATCGCAATATTCTCAAGGTATAGATTGTGTTACGTCCAACTGATATGAAAACTCAGAACACATGATTCGGGTAGCGGCCAGGTTTGTTTAGTCTTCGAAATGTAAGTTCAGCAATGTGTTACCGATAGGTCAAAGTTGTTCGTGAAGCAATTTACAGAATCTGAATGTTTCATCACATCTTGCCTATACTTTCACCGCCGTCTAGCACTCGCACTTTAACTTTCGTGTCACGAAACGCTCGCGATACAGGTCGTACTAAGCTGTGATGGTCGGAATCGAAATAAACGACCACTAAGTCCCTAGCATGCGCGCGCTATTCTTAGCACGAGCACGAATCGCGTCTAGACCGAAACTGTGACGCTAATGACGGTTGCACGGTTGCTGTGAGTTAACGAAAATGTATCTCATTCTCAACAGTCGATGTATTGACGGTCGATGGAAGACAAAAAAAAACAGTACACACGCCTCAACGAGAACATCAGTGGAAACTTGCATAGTTACATGTTTTTTTTTGAAACCCGACACCTTTGAAGTCCAAACTTTGACTTGATTCGAAGAATGCAATTGTTTACAGCATCATTGTAAATTTTTGTTACTTAATGACATCCACAAAGGCGATGACGCCATTTATTGCATAACTTTCGTGTTTGCAAATATTACAACTGTGATCTGAATGATTTATATGTGGGAAGCTGCTACGGTCCAATGTAACTACAAAGGAGGCAAACTAATCAACCAACCAACCGTGAAGAAGCTTGAACGTTATCGACACCATCGGCCGGCATCTGTCGGCATCTGAAGATTCAGCCGTGTGCTGTAGATTCGACACGCCTCGACGACAGGTGTGTCGATGATTGATTTACAACAGTCGTAAGAATCTTATAGAGGTCAAGCTGATCGATATCGCCCATAATGTGTTGGGAAATTAATTTTATGTGCCAGTGAGGGTACGGAAAGGTGAAGTATTATGCTGATCCAAGTGAAGCGAAGAGAAAACATTCCTTTCGTTTTCTGGCAAATAGGATATTTATTTATCTTTAGATGGATGTTTCCTAACACATCGAAGCGTTCTGTTTGTTTTACTGATTTTTGGAGGGATAATTCATTACATTATTTATCTACCGCATTCTGGGTTTAGCGTTTATTTCAGTGGAAATAGAATTATTTTCAGTTCCATTAAATCTACACGAGCTTGAAGTGAGGTATCTCCGAAATAACCGTTCTCGAGATATTTAGAATTACTATTCAATCTTAGTTTTTTTTGTTTTGCTACGCAGTTGTAACAAATCAACACATACAACAATAATTCTGCATGAAATAAACAATTACTTGTAACTTGTTTCGACTGTGCGACTCAATGAAAATTTGGATTCTTTGAATCTCGACAACGGTTATTATAAAAAAAAAATTTTTAATATATTCTTGTGCCCAGTATTCTTCGTGTAACTAATTCATTCATCCATCTTAAGTACGACCTTTCTTATATTACTCACACCTGTCTTGAGGATGCACCGCAGTTCTACTTCACAAATTTGACGAAAAACAATCGATGTTGACGCTAGTAATCTCAACGTAGACACAAACAAAATCGTCGAATTCTCTAACGCAAGGCCAGAAAAGAAATTCGCCCATCCAAGCCTACAAGAAGAACTATTGGACTGTGAAGCTTGCTTCAGATAGAATTGGAACAAAGAAAATTGCCTGTATTTCAGTTATTTATTATTGAATTCAAGATCTTTTTTATACAAATGTAGCGTTTTCTTCACACTTTTAAGAAAAAATACTGATTAAATTATTCGTCACGGTTTAGAAGGAATTGTCGAATTTTTCCTGTAACACGGCTCATTAGGCGGCGCACACCTTCTTCGTCCATCGTTTTAGCTATCTTATTCCACCATGTCGTCTTCATGATTGCCCAGTATTTCTCAATAGGGCGGAACTGGGGGCAGTTGGGTGGGTTAAGGTTTTTCGGAACAAACTGAACCCCTTTCTCTGCATACCATTCTTGAACGACTTTGCTGTAATGACAGCTTTCCAAATCTGGCCAAAACATTACGGGATGGTCGTGGAATCGAATGAACGGCAAAATTTGTTTTTGGAGACACTCTTTTTGGTATAGTTCCGATGTCATTGTCTTATTTGTAACGAAAATTTTCGTTTTTTGCCACAGCTGCAAATGCCCTGCCAAATCATAAATTTTCTTGCAAATTTGTCGGCAAAATAAAATTCAAATTTGCCTGGAACATCCCCCCGAGCCGTTGCCAAGTAAAATTTTTGACCTGGGATTTGCCCGAAGTCAGCCTTGACATAGGTTTCATCGTCCATCAGAAGACACCCGTCGAAATTGGTCAGCACCTGGTCATACGAGGTCTGTTCAAAAAGTTCCCGGAATTTTTTAATTGCGCGTGTCTGGAGAGTCCGGTGGTCAAAATTTTTTTTTATTGTGTTGGTACATATGTCCCTAATGTATGGTGAAATTTTCAGCTGTATTCATTGTTTACATTCTGTCTTGTAGCGGCTGGTGTAGACTTGTTTTTTTGAGCTCGGCGATTTTTGTTAGTTTAAACAATGGAAGAATTGAAGAGTCAAAGAATTTGTATTAAATTTTGCGTGAAAAATGAAATAAAGTGTAACCAAGTGTGCGAAATGTTACAGAGAGCCTACGGTGAGTCTGCTATGAAAAAACAAGTGTTTACGAGTGGTATAAGCGTTTCCAAGATGGCCGCGAAGACGTTGAAGATGACGAACGCTCCGGTCGACCCAGCACGTCAATAATCGATGAAAATGTGGGAGAAGTGGAAAAAATGATTATGGATGATCGCCGAATCACTATTAGAGAAGTTGCTGATGAAGTTGGCATATCAGTTGGCTCATGCCATCATATTTTTTCAAATGTTTTGGGCATGAAACGAGTGGCAGCAAAATTCGTTCCAAAACTGCTTCTGCTTATTCGTGATTTTTTGGCTAAAAACAAGACTTTAATCATGCCCCAACCTCCTTATTCACCAGATATCGCTCCGTGTGATTTTTTCCTGTTCCCAAAGTTGAAGAGACCCATGAAAGGACAGCGTTTTTCATCGATTGAAGAGATAAAGGCAGAATCGCTGAGAGTGCTACAGAGCATTACAAAAAGTGACTATCAGGGGTGTTTCGAAGACTGGAAAAAACGCTGGCATAAGTGTATTATATCTAGGGGGGATTACTTTGAAGGGAACCATATAGATGTAGACAAATAAATAAATATTTTTTTAGAAAAATGAGAATTCCGGGTACTTTTTGAACAGACCTCGTATAGTTTCCGAGCACGAATTTTGACCACACTATTCTGTTTTATGATCCGATTTGGCTGTTTGCTAGCTCGATACGACTTGATTCCTTCCCGGAGTCGAGTTCTCCTCACGGTTCTATGGGTAGTACCGAATTTTCTGCCCAAATCACGATCCGACATATTAGGATTCCCCTAGGTCGTCTTTAAAATCTTACCACGCAGTTTCCGGTCCACAGTTCCACTCCGACGATTGGCTTGAGGCTTCCGAATCGTCGTCAATGTTTCCTTATACCGTTAGAAAACGCGCCGTGCGGTATTTCTGGGCAATTTCAGCTGTTTAGCTAGCCTAGATGCAGACCACAATGGATTTTCCAAATAACTGTGCACAATTTTTTCCCTTCTTTCGGCTTCCATGTTGATTGTTTACAAAGTACAGTCGATTTGCGGAATGTCAAAAATCATACGTAAAGCTGACAAAATTCCCGACAAGTGGGCGCCAAGAATTTCCAAATCCGTCCACCAGGAGCGCCACAATATGAGCAAAAGTTTGTTCCAATTCTAAATGAAGCAAGCTTCATTTGATTACTATTGTCGGCACTTCTGGAACTGAAAGCTTGATATCGGCATAGCGACATTCGGTTCATTCAACCATAAACTAATATGACCTACACATTTTTTACGATTTCTATGACGATTTGAATTTTGAAAAAAAAAATGTACCGGTTGTCGGACTTGGACTGGTGAAAAGACCGGCAAAATGGTCCATTCTCGAAGATGGTTTCAATTTTCTCGGAAATCGCGAAATCGAACTCAACAAGCTTAGGCTCGCTTTTATGTTTCCATTGGGTCAGTTTAGGAAATCAAATGGCAGACACGTCCGATTTTAGAGATGTAAAAGAGTGGCGTCGATGGATTGTAAGAAAAATGTGTGGTGATCGAAATACAAAAAGCGGTAGTTGTTAGAAGATTGAACACAACAAAATAGTCTCTATTTTAAAAGCTGAGTTTTAAATATTTTTGCACATAGTTTTACTGGTCGATGGTTTCGATCGCGATATTAATGTCACTCCTCATGCCACAAGAACAGATAGTCTGCCACACGAGATATTTTTGCGAGCTTCGACATTTTTTGTAAGTCGTCTGTCCGGAACCGTTTTTTTATTACGATTCACTGTTGTAGACGACATTCTCTGCGTTCTTGTGCATACTCGGATGGAGAGGTCGGAGTTCCACTTGAAACAGCTTGTCATTTTTCTCGATGTTTTCGTGGCTTACAGCTTTCGATTTCTGACTTTCGACTAGCAATCTACGTGAGCTTGAGCTTGAGCTTGAGCGACCACCCCTGGTTGCTACTCCGTTACTGATCGGGATTAGCTGAAATTGTACAGGGAATTTCTATATGATCCGACCTGGGACTGGTAAATCATCCTTCAATGTACATCTTCTGGTAAAACCAGAATTCATTGATCAGTACCGGCGCCGGCCAGGCCCGAACGTAGATCGTCTAAGGAATGGAGAGGGATGTTAGTCCAACACTTGTTGTTACTAGAGGCCGTATATACTACTGCGCACTCCACAAGTGTCAAGGGAGAAGGATATTTGTTAGTAAAAATTTCAGTATTGGCATTATTTGCGCGCGACTCAGTATGATCCGGTTTCAAGATGCTCGGATGCACCACTAAACTCACTGACCTCCCGAGTTAACGTTTCAACAACATCCTATATTGAAGTCCCGGCAAGTCTTGATTCACAGCTCGTTTTCGAAATTTCATAGCTCTTTACAAATGATATTACGTGATACAAAATAAACGAGTGAATAGGATTTAGATAAAATAGTTGATTCATTGCATTGACATATTCTAAACAGTTAAAATCATTTTAAATCACCAAATAAAGGTCAACAGATTTCACGCGCGTCTGGATTCTTTATTATTTCCACTTCATTATTTCAATTATTTATTAAAATTATTAATTGGTTATATTGGTTGGTTGGTTATCTATTCTTGGTTCATTTTTTTCCGCCGGATTCCACACGGCATCCAGGCTGGTACTGTCCGGTAATAGGTATAATCAATCTCCTAGTGGACCCCAGCCCCTATTTCGACTAGCAATCTACGTGAGTATAAAAATTTCTTCATGTTGGCGTACGAGAAACTCGAATTTTGATTGAATTTGAATTTGTTGTCTCTCGTGCTTCGATGCCATTCTTACAACTGGAGAGCAAATGTTAATCAAACAGCTGGCATCGTATTCCTACCAAACATTTTGTTGCAAATTGACCACAACAATAACATTTCTTACTAGGACAACGCCCAAGTGACACCATCAAATATTTTCATAGACTGAAGGCATGATATAGAGATTAGTGAGCACTTAGTTATCTCATTTTTTGTAGAACAAAGTTGCACCAAAAAATGTCTACTTTTCCAGAATTTGGGAAGTTTCAGTGCGTAGTCCATATTCATATTAGTCAATGTTTCCTTCGAAGGTATCACTTGGATCATCAATGAAAGTTTCATTTAGATCAACATTTAGTTTTGCATCGAAACACAACTGGAATCAACTATTAGCACCGACTGAAAATGATTCGAACGAGATTCTATTGCGGTCTAAATCAGATTATGTTTCCTTTCATACATTTTCATTCATTCGGAATTGTGTCTCTGTTTGTGTTTGTTCGTATATTCCCCCAAGCAGAATTAGGATAGTTTAATACGCAAATAGTTATGTCGTAAGAAAAGCAAACTGAAGAAATTGACAGCACTGAATGAAAAGATCAATAGATTAAGCACATTGTGGCAACCGTATTTCGTTGCAGTTTATGCCGTTTTGAATGATTCAATATTGTTTTAGAGAGCGAAATATTTTCCACACAATAATAGAGCAATTGATTTAGGTGCCCTGGACCGCATCTCTTTACTAGTCAGTATTGAATGTTGGCATTAATAGCAACTCCCACTTAACCATCATTTATGTCAATGGTATGAACCGCAAAACTCTTGCGTGCCTAGCATCCATTTTAGGTTGAAGTCCTTATCGTGTTTAAAAACTGGGGCTAAATTATCATATGAACGCTATTTCTGCCATCGATTTTCTTTTACGTAGATAACTTTACTAGTTTCTCTGCATTCACCTTCTAGTGTAGGACATATGAGCCTTTGAAAGGCATCCGAGTTGTATAATCTGACTAAATGATACAGTCAAACGTTCGCTGAGGTAACATACACAAACACACACTGCACCTAACGGGGCATTCCGGCGTCCTTCGTTCCAGTTGAAGGATTACGTTCCAAAGCGGTGCGCTCCGTTTAGCCAGTAGTGGTCGGTCGACCAAAGACGGCTAGAAGTGTAAATTTCTTATTGCACCATTTGCAAAAACATGAGCATTTTTTATCGTTTAGACATTTCACATGATTCATTTCAAGAGCTTCAAAATAAAACCCATTCCTATGCCTAAGCCAGTACGAACGTACCGCTAAGCAAGCACCAAATTTTATGGAATTTAGAAAAGTACATTGCGAGTGTTCCTCGCAAATTCGATATTTGTTTGTGCATGTAACACCTGCCGCTAGTAACGGGGTAATTTGCCCAATAGTGTAATAGTTTCAAGCCTGACTCGCCTGATGGTTATACTAGCTTGTCTACCGATGCTGGTCCATGTTCGAGCCTCGCCTTGGCAGAATTTTTAGCTTAGGTAGAGTCGTTGCATTTTATATGCAATTGTACTCTAAGCTGCATATCGGTTTAGACGTCTGTTTAATGTCGTTTTTGCTTGATGCTAAACCTAACCCAGTTTCCACCTAACTGCTGTCAAACCGTTTGTTTGAAGCTAGTTTTGAACCTAGTTTTGATGTTGTTGAACTGAAAATCGAATCAGTTTCGAACATGGTTTTTATATCAGGTTTGCTCAAATCGCCGTTGCTAAGTGCGAAAACGACATAAGACTAAAGGATTTGCTCAGTTGGTTCACTGCCGTCAATAGTTTTTATTTACTTAATTTTTTAGAAGAAAAAAATTGATGATGTCAAAAAATTGTTCTTAGCCTTAGTACGGTATTCGTTTGGCACTGTTTGTGGCGGATAATAGTTTTATCCTGTGAACACTGTCGAATATGAAGAAACCGGTGCAGGCCCGTACCCAGCATTTTGTTTCGGGAGGGACCCAAAGATAATAAACATCCAATTGATAATTCTTTATGTATATAGTCCTAGGCACGCCTTTAGTACCTTTTATTTCATGGAAACGAGAGTACATATCAATTGATATTAAGTTCCAAATTCGCATTGAAATTAATTAACAATTTAATTGTGTATTCTCATATTTTTAATAGGGCTATGAGGAATTGAAGCAAAAAGTTTGGCGTTAAATGGAAGAGATCGAGTTTTACCTCTCTCATAACATATAGTCTCATAGTCCGGATCCGGATTAAGGCGGCTAGGATTAGAACATGTTCGATGTACGCTGTACCAACTATGTATTGTTGTAGAACTGTGTCTTCCACAGCTCAGAGTGCCGGAAATGGCAGAACGCGTATGCGAATCCTGCGTCTGAGCGTATTTTTTTCCATAAAATCATCTGTGAGTTTCTCATTCATTTGATTTGTTCAATCTATGTTTCCACTTAGTCATTGAAAAACATTCACATTGTCGCCTTTAGTGACGGTTTTTAATTTTAACACTCATCACTCGAGGGTTCTGAAACCGGAAGTTGAGGAATTTCGTATGAAACCGTAAGACCTTTCATTTGAATCTAAGTTTCTTAAGTCAGTTAAAACAGCTCTGAGAAAATGAAGCGAGTTCCATTTTAGAATTGTTGACCAGCATTTCCGGTACTTCCAAAGCCGGAATTCGGGGATCGATATCTTCTCTGATAAATGAAAATTTTCAAGCTTGCAGTCTTTCTCACTCATCTTTCTATAATTTCTGAATCAGAAGTCAGATCCAGATGAAATGAAAAATATTTTTTGGGTAGTACGTTACATATGAATTTAAGTTCGTAAAAATCGGTGTAACCATCATGGAGAAAAATTCTAATTTTCTGTAATTTATTTGCACATTTTTCATTGTAATTCTGTAATCGTATGTCGAATTGAGTTGAAATGAAGACATTCCGAAAGTTCTTGAATTAAGAATCAAAATTTCAAAACGGAAATGACTTCAAAGATGACTGAGCAGATTGAATTTTATAATTTGAGCTAAAAAATGTTTCAATTTGTAGGTTATCAAAAAATATTTTAAAACCTTTTTTAATCCACATAGTGGTGTAATGATGCCTTTCTCATATTATATTTATTTTCAAAAATATCACAAGAAGGTTCTGTGAAGAAATGTTTTTTTTCTTGAATAAAATAAGAATTTTTCTTTGGATATAAACTAACATAGCCTTTTCAATTTGTAAACAGCAACCTATGAGACTATAGGATCTTTTATTTGAGCCAGAGTTTGTGGAAATCCATCAAATAATCTCTGAAAAAATTGAGTGAGTCTCGTTTTACAGTTTTTGACCACTATTTCCGGTACTTCTGGAACCGGGAACTTAGAACCAGTAGAGCCGAAGTCGGTCCGTTTAGTAAGTGACTAATATAGCCTACAAATTGAATCAGTTTCAAGCCAAATCTATAAGAATTTTACCCTTTTTGCAACATCGCTCAAAATGACGGTGTGAAATTCAATAGCAACCTATTGAATGGGACAACGAGATTTTTTATGTTATAAGTGACATTATTTGACGCAAACTCACACACATACACACACACACACACACACACACACACACACACACACACACACACACACACACACACACACACACACACACACACACACACACACACACACACACACACACACACACACACACACACACACACACACACACACACACACACATTGCTCAGCTCGATGAACTGTGTCGAATGATATAGAACCTTTAGCCCTCTGGGCCAACTTTCACTAGTCAATTTTTCAAGTGATTGCATAAACTTTCTGTATCAGAGTGGCAATAAGTGTTCTTTTTATAGAATCACGATCCTGTAATAACACTAACAAGTAGGTACAAAATGAATAAAAGAATTAGAAATTTACATATTTTTCACCTGAACAATATAAATAGTAATGTTGCAACCCTGCACGCTATACGAAATTGAACAAAGCACGCTGCGAACGGAGCAAAGCCGCACGTAGCGTCGCGTGCTAGTTTTGCATCATCAATTTATGACGATTTGAATGTTTTGATACTCATCGCCCTATATTTTCGGAACAAGATGTCGGATCAGGATAAAATTGCACAGTATATTTGAAGACAATGAGAGATTTAATTTGAATCATGATTGGTGAAAATCGGCTTAACCGTTGCTGAGAAATCGAAGTGAGTTCCGTTTTAGGAGATTTTCTTCACTATCGGTGCTTTCGAAAGCGGAAATCGAGGACTAGTAGTCCCAAAGTAGTTTTATATATTCACTAACTAACAAGATCTGCCAACTAGATGAATTTAGCATTAATTTCATAAAAATGTCCATCTCGTTTCGCCATCGCTTGTGAAAAAATACTAGTGGAATTGGAGCACATACATACACATTAGAGATGGTAAGGTTTCGAGTATTCGTACCCGAAATATGACCCGTACCCGACGGGTTTTTGTTGGGTTCGATTACAGAAAAAGATATGTTTGTCGGGTTCGGGTCGGATATGAGAGCGGATTTTTTTCATTTTCAATGGGTACGGGTCGGGTTCGGGTTAACAAATTTGGTCGGGTTTAGGGACTTTTTACGGGTTTGGATCGGGTACGGCCAGATTTTAATTTTTGGCATTAAAAATGCCTTACTCTTCACTATATGTAGTATACTATTGAAAAAATGGTTGGAATAGACCTATGTTTTCATCCACCAATCCCTGTTGTACAAAATGACGTCAACTTCTTGTTCGGCATAGGAGGCTTTGCGTCATGCATAAGAAACACCGCATCGTTATGCGTAGTATGAAGAGAAATCTATAAATATAGAGATAAAGAAAAAACATCCATGCAGTGAAGAACTCATTGTGTGTGAGAATGCCGTCGCAAGTAGAAAGTGACAACTTCTGGTAACTTTTCTTTTGCCGGTTCGGATAGTAAATGGTAAAAGACCTTTATCACTACTTTCCGACATACCAGAGACTTGGGTGATTCGCATTGTTCAGATGCCTAAGCCCAACTCCTCTGGTAGAAGGTAAAAGTTAAGTTACTAGAAGATTTCTGCTTGCTTAAATGACCCTCTGTCACGTCTCATTTTTCCGTTCTATATTTTCACATCCTTGCTCTCCCTTGAGTACTATCATTCTATAATTTTCATTGTCTGTTTCTACAAAAAAAATGATCTCTGGTTAGGAGAATATCGCAAAAAAAGAAAAAAGAAATATTGACTACTAAACTTAGTCGTTAAAGAAGAAAAAGTCTATAAATATAGGCTGCACAATATTTCTTTGCCTAGTTGATGTTTGACTGTGAATGAAACAAGTAGCTCGTCCAGTGAGCTGATGACTGGATTGTATATGCGTTCACTTGCTGGATTGTCGCTTTTGCATTATGTGTTGATGAAATTTCCTGTTGTCTGCGCAACACCGTGTTCGCTTGAGTATCTTATATATCATATATATGAAGAATATATGCGAAGAACAGAATCAGCGTGGATACCGATTCTTTTGAAATATCCCATGTATTTAGCAAATTTTTGGTCGATTTTGCCATTAAAAATGCCTTACACTTCGCTTCCCGAGGCTGGGTGTCAATTTAAAACATGCAAAACTAATTGCGTAACATTTTTCTGTCATAATTTTGAACGCTTATAACTCAGTCATTTGTTGACGGATTTATATAATTCAACAACCAATCGATTCGGAAACATTTAACTTAAACTTATGAGATAACGTCATTTGAATATTTCAATTGCATACCATTGAAAAATTGGTTTGAATTGAGTATTTCATTTTGGTTCTCTGGTAACTATCAGGCCAATTTAAAATTATCGGCGATAGATTTTTTGCGGATCTAATTTGTAGCGCTTGTTCCTCGATGATTTGTTAATGGATTTTCCTAATTTAAATGATTCCAAAGCTTCAATATTGTAAACTTAAAAATGCCTTAATTTGTCAACGGATCGGTTTGCATACTTAAATCTCCATTCCCATACGAACAAAACGTGACAATATGACTGAACAAGTTGCTATCCCACCAGGAATTAAACGCTTCAAAAGATTCAAAATCAAATTCTGAAACCTTTCTAAAAGCGGCCTCCTCGGTTTAGTAGTATAATTGAGTTCCACAGGCTCACATATACAATACAATTAGATGGAATATCGTATAGTATCAAAGATAAACATGTATCGTTTGAATAGGAACCCTCGTAGAATTTGGTTAACCGCCAGTTTCAGTTTAATTATTATTTGCTTCTAAACAATAAGCGTCTGATGGCTACACGCGTTGTAACTATGACAATGTTCATTCATGTGTTAATAACATCAAGTTACAATATGAACAAAATTTCGGAATTTTGTTTTGTATACATTCCGTATATTCCTAATATGCCAAAACGAAAATCAATGTAAGTAACTAAATATTTTATGCGGACTGTTTCACATGTTTTCTTCCTCGTATTGTTGCCATATTATTTACCGACCTTTTCCGAAGATTATCGACGATTTTGAAGAAGGATTAATAAAATTACACTATTACTGAGTTTACTGGTACAACATTTTTCGTTAAAATAAATAAAATCTTCTCTTGGATCGATTAACTGTTTATAAAATTAATAAGTTTGTATGTTTCTCGAAAATTATTATCATACAATAAAATAGTTTCATTTGTTCAGGTTTAAATCTTTAGGTTATTTATATCTAGAATTGAGCTTTCAAGTAACTTTGAATTCAGCATAATTGACTTCTAGTTTAGGGACGATATTCAAAACTTAACAATGTAGAAATGTGTGGAAAGGAATCAAAATTGAATAGAATCAATTATCAAGAAAGAATGTAATTGTCAATTTTATCATTTGCTAACAATCTTAGCGCTTAAACTAGAGCAAGTTTGTAATTAGTCAATTGAATAAGTTTTTAGTTTAGTGTATCATCATCATTATCGTCTTTATTTTTGTATTATTTATGAAGACCCTAGAAACGTTCCATTTTAAATGTTATTGTGCTCGTTCGTGTCTTGAATACAACCCTCTAATTTTTTTTTGAGAAAACGATTGAGCTTTGAGAAACGATTCGATACTGGAACCGGAATCAGAAAATCGGTGTAGCCGAAGTCAGATAAATTCACCTGAGTAGCTGTATAGTTTGCATTTGTTTCAAAATGTTTGAAAATCAGTATAAAAATCTTTGAGAAATCGTAGTGCGAATTAAATCTGAATCGAAAACTAAATAAGTTTATTTGGTTATCGAACTGAAATAAGTTTATTTGGTTATTTATTTGGTTTGGTAAACCCGATAAACCTGATTAAATTATGTGAAATAGATATTTTTATACTAATTACCCTGTATCCCCTAAACCGGGAGTTGGATCTGACTGAAAAGCAAGATGTTTCATAGGATCTAAAAATTTTTTCATTTCAATCTTAGATGATTCTTAGATTTCATTCGAATCTTAGATCGGTGAGAAAAATGAGTAACACTATTTTTATTTCGTTTCACATATCATCCTGTAGTTCCGGAACCAGAAATCGGATCCAAAAATACAGGGTCCGGCACTCGAAGTGTAACCAATTAAAAAGGCCATAAATTCAGTTTGGAAAATTACTTTTACTTAATTCAAAGTACAAAATGTGTAAAAATAATACAAAATTAAGAATCAATTCACTTTTGCTCGATATGACCACCTTTTGCCTTGACTTGATGACTTGAGAGAGCGAAGGAGTTGCTTCGTTTGGCCGAATGTGACTTGCAGGTATTTTGGCCCACTCGCGGACAATTACTATTTTCAGCGCCTCGAGACTGGTGTATCTTTTAGTTCGGACTTTGCTCTCCAAAATGGCACAAAGAGAATAATCCATTGGATTCGCATCTGGTGAATTCGAGAGCCATTGTGTGGACGTGATGAAGTTCGGAACGTTGTTTTTCAGCCATTCTTGGTTCACTCGAGCTTTGTGAGACGGTGCCGAGTCCTGCTGAAACGTCCATGGTCTGCCACCGAAATGTTTGTCTGCCCACGGCTTCAAAGCAACCTCCAGAATACTTTCCCGATAATATGTCGCATTTACCTTGACGCCAGGCTCGATGAAAACGATTGGAGAGCGCCCATCTGCGGTTACAGCGGCCCAAACCATTATCTGTTGCGGGTGCTGCCTCCTGGTGGCCAATCGATGACTCAAATTCTCGTATGAACGGTCGGTCAAGTAAACCCTATCGTTTTGAGAGTTTACGAATTGCTCAATTGGAAAAATTTTCTCGTCAGAAAATACAATGTTCGGAAATTGACCGATTTCGACCAAACGAAGCAACTCCTTCGCTCTCTCAAGTCAAGATTTTTTTTTCGCGTTCACTTTTGGCAAAATGCTTTCTTGCGCTTGTAAACAATACAACTCCGAACTGTCATTTATCAAATTTCTAGAGAACTGATGCCCGTGCGTCAGCTGCGCGAGCGGTCTGAAGTTGGTTACACTTCGAGTGCCGGACCCTGTAATTCAGGAACCTTGACTCAAAGACTAATTTGATCAAAGACAAAAGTTTGGGAAAATAGCGTTAGTGGTGAAACTTTTGTTTAGAAAAGTCTTGAATGTTTAAAAAAGAAAGAGGGGTGGGGTTTTAGTTAGTATGGGCACTTTATAATGCTTTCCCATACAGCAGATATTGAAGTATTAAAGGAATAGTGACAACTGGTTTTTATTCGCAAACACTTCCTTCCTTGTCATCAGATACCAACGATGACAATTATCTAATGGACATTCCGGTTTCAGAAACTGTTAAAACGTTTGATTATAAATCTGTCAATTACCATTCACAGGCCATCTGCAAAACTTCGCGTGGCAGCAACGTAAATCCAGCACCAAAGTCCTGCGCATCACGACATCCTACTGTTGATTTTTGTTATTTGTATTGGGGCCATTTGAGGAGACGACAAAATGTTTATCACGTCTCTTGGCAAATGAACGGTGACGGCGACTACGTGTCGCCAGTTTTCCGACCACTGGAAGCATTCGGTCAACGGCAGGAGGAAACATTACGGGGTATAAGGAACTGTGGAGCCACGTGCCACCGGCGATATACGGCACAGTGCCAACATTGCGGGTGCACTAATGTAGCGGCCTGGTGCTGACCTGCATTCACACGACTCTGGTGAATTCGAATGCTACTCTCCTTAGACATAGGCTTCGACCGCCCCGTGAATATGTTGCTTGTTTTCTTGATTACAAAGCTGAAAGTTCTTTGGAACGTCGGCATTTGCTATATATTCTGAACATTGCAGTGCCAAATTGGCACTGTTACCAACATGCCTTTGCGATTGCTGCGGTACTCGGTTTCTGGCATAACTCATTGTTGATATTTCGTGGAGCATCAATAAGCTTTTCTAGTAGCGAGCTCTGGTTAACAAACAGCGAATTATGCAATATCGTTTGAGGTTTCCAAAAAAAGAGCTAAATTGGCACGACTTTCTGTGGGTCGTGTCAGAAATCAAGATAAACAAGATAATATTATTGCACTGTACTGACGCATTGCGCATTTGAAAACTTTATAGGGACATAGACTTTTGGCATTCATAGCAGTGTTTATTTGTTTGTTGTTAGCAATTTTAGTGATCTTTTCACTATTTGCATACAGATCGTTCTTTGTCAGATTCAATCAGTGATACAAATTTTTAGATTATAAAACGGACGGTGCATAATTATTCTGATTCGAGAATTTTAGCAGATATTTTGTGCAAATTCAAGGTTTTCACAGAGAGTTCAAAACATTAGAATTTTTAACGTGAATACGTCTTACTTTAGTATGAAAAGCAACTTCGCCATGCGTAACTCATTCAGTAATGAAGGTAACAACATAATTCTTACTGCATGGATTCAGAAGTATGGTCAGAAATTTGCGATTGAATTTTGATTAACTTGTGATAACCATAAATAATTTGTAAAGTCCGTTGCCTCATGTTTGTCTTGTTTGATCTTGGCTCGAGCCCCAATCTGAAAGAATTCTTAGTATCAGTAGAATCGTAGCATCAGCCATGCAATGGTTCTGTAGGCTACGAATCGGCTGCGGCGTCTGTCGAAACAGAAGGTCAAATTCCACAAAAGAAATACGAAGGCTTTGGTTTTTATGAGCAAACCATCTTCAGTTGGGTTAACCATTAATTTTTCACAGATAGATAGAAATTGATTCAAGACTAGTTTATAAAATGGTTGAATGTTTTTGTATGCCCTTTTTTCAAATCGTTGTAACTCGGAAATTGTTACTTGAACAAAAATGGTATCTAAGGAAAAGTTATAGGAAATCAATAAACCAATCTAAAAACTGTTTAGTTGAGAAAATGTTGAACAAACAAAAAATACAGGGTTTTGTACACGACACCTTCGATCACGATGACATTAAAAATGCTCAAATAATTTTCTCTACTGCATTATCGAACAGCACAGAGTACAAATCGAACCACTGTACACTGCGAGTATTTTACCCGTTCGCTCTACGTGAAGGCAGGCATTGACTGAGCAATAAAATGTGACGAAACAAAATATTTAGAGATTCTGTTTTGTGTGACAGTTCATACTGTGCAGAACGCAGTGGTATTTATTCATGCATGACGCGAAGCCTTCCTATACCGATCGAAACAGAACTGCTACTGAATGAAACGAAATTCTTATTTTTAAACCTGTTATCAACTGCCAGGGGTAGCATGTAGAAAACCCTGTCAAGTTTTTGAGAAAATGAAATAATAACTTTGAATAAATACATTGGGAATCAGTACAAATCTCAATTGATTTTAATTTTATCTACCCGGAGGGCCGAATGTCATATATCTGTCTACATGTGTCTGAATGTGTGCGCATAATTAAAAGGCGTGTTTCTCAGCGTTGGCTGGACCGATTTTGACGAAACTAGTTGCAAATGAAACGTCTTCCTGGAAGTATATATGTTTATCATTTAGGGGTTAGCCAAATTTTGTGCTAGGGCACATAACCGTTTTTATTATTTTTACGTTTCGTCTTTGACTCATCAGTGCAGAGCAGTTCAAATTGAACTGCTTAGTGCTAAACTCGGCAGTTCAATTTGAACTGCTAAGCAGACGTAATGTTTCTGCTATTCACAGAACACTTTTTGGTTTGCAACGGAGTGCAATGTCTTTTCTGACGTGCTGAACGAAAACGTGTTTTCGACTATTTCTGGCCGATGCCGATGCCGAGTTTAGCACTAAGCAGTTCAATTTGAACTGCTCTGCACCGATGAGTCAAAGACGAAAAGTAAAAATAATAAATGTATGTTTATGTTTTGAGATCTGATGTTTACTTTTTGAGTTACACAAACTTTTTATGTCAAATCTGTTTTATTTAATAGTATTTTGTTTGAGTAATTATAAAAGAATTGAATAGTATTAAGCGTTCCGTTTTAATAAAACAATTTTTCGGAAATTCAAGAAAATTTTTGAATTTAAAGTGATAAATAGATAGTGCGTTTCATAACTAAATCGATTGTAACTGCCTTCAATTATACCCACCGTAAAATCTCAATTTCACATTACTCTAATATATTCAAGAAATACGTATATTTAATAATATTTTAAATCGTTGAAAAAATGCGAGGTGGGTAAAACACATTTTTAAATACAAAATGTTGTTTATTTCATTTTTTTTGTACAAAGAAGTTAAAATTGATGGATAAAGAATTTATTTCAAATTTCTAAAATAGTAAATTCAAAAACTAGACAGAGTTTCGAAAAACCAAAAACACTTAAGTTTTAGCAATTACATTTATTATAACTAAGTATTCTTAGAATTTTGAAATTTGGCTTTGCCTAGCCGTAATTGGTTTTTGAAATGCATAAACGGTCACTATTCTTTGCCACGGGGATGATTTTAGAACTGAAAAATAGTGTATGATAAGTATTACAAAAACCCTCTTAATCCACCTAATGGTGTGATAATGACTTTCTCTTTCTTCAAAATAGTCTTATGATATTTTTAACTTTTTATAAAATAATTTCTGACACTAATTTCGGCTCATTTTTGATTTTTGACTGTGAGAAGAGTGATGCTAATCTAATAAACCCTTCTTAGTCCTTAGTTAGTGGAATTTTCAGAGATGTTGAAAAATCACCATAGGGGAGGAAGGTATGAAATTTTCGAAATGGAAAAAAATGGTTGATGCCAAAAGTCTTAGAATTGCATGAAACGTCGAGATTTAGTGTCATCTTGAAAAAACATATTTTTCAAAAAATCAAATTCTGGGACTTAGAAAAAATCTCCAGATTTTTCTTAGTTCCAGAAAGTCCCCGTTTTTTAGACGACACTAAATCTCGACGTTTCATGCAATTCTAAGACGTTTGACATCAAAAAAAAATTTCCGCCGGGTAGCACCCCTTACCTATGTCCGATTTAGCTGAAATTTTGCATGGGCACTTTTTTCGAGGTGGTTAAACTTTTTAACAATAGCGCTTAACGAAATTAGAGGTGATCCCGAAATATTGGCACCCTTATATACATTAGAGCGATACAAAACAATGTGTTCTGTCGGTTACGTCACTTATACCATTATATCTCCGGAACCAAAAGTCACAGCCATTTGGTCTTTGAACTTGATCAATGGCCCGACAGTAGCTTTCAAACGAGCATAAGTTTGTTAAAATCGGTTCAGCCATCTCTGAGAAAATTGAGCGCGTATAAATATCTTCTAAAAGTGCACACACACAGACATTTTCCGATCTCGTCGAACTGAGTCGAATGGTATACAACACTATGGGTCTCCGAGGCTCCGTTGGAAAGTCGATTTTTCCAGCTATAGAGAAAGGCAAAAATCGTTCATTTTTAAGGCAACTGACGTTTATAACGCTAGTAATGTCAAACTCTGTTTAGCTCAACGCATTGATGTTACTTTGTTGTATTTTATAAAAAATCGTGCCTCAGATTGTAGCAAAATTAAAAATTTAAGCTAAAAAGGCTATTGAATTCATTAATGCAAGCTAAGTATTATCGTTGGTTTAAAACATTAACATTTATCTAACCTGGTGCCAGAATCACAATTCAAAAATTTATACGTATGGAAAATGTATTTATTTGGTACATTTTCGTTGTCTAGTGAATGTCCAGTAACTTTTTATTTCAACAGTTTTTTAAGCCATAATATCATAAATGCCAGAATTAAATTTTCTTGGTGCAGCTGCACGCCGATGCAGGCTGAATGGTAAGATTTTTCGCAGAACTCGCATTTCCAAGGAAAGCGATCGTGAATATTAACCCACAATTTCATACCGCACTTCATTATTCTAAAAAAAAGCGAACCACGTCCGATGACTGTTCGAAGCGAATAGAAAAAATATAACATATATATAACCTCATGTTAGTTAAATAAAAATACGAATGGCTCATAGTTCTAGTGTAATAGTAATCAATTTACAAACCAGCAAAACGTGTGGTAAGCCCACTGCGCACAATAACTAATATTCCTGGTTTCTATGTGTCGGTTTTGTCTGTTATGCTTTGTGCGACGGTTCGTTCAATTCAAGCGGTTAAAATTTTGCGTGCAATTTTTGGGACTAAATCTACTTTTGTCGAACTGAATTTGAATGTCGTCGAAATCTTCGTCAGTCAAAGAACGTAATGTGAAATACGTATTAACGAGTTTTTCAGATGTTTCATCTGATAGTCAGTTTCGGCTGTGATTGTACAGTGGATGCAGGATTCTGCAAATAATTCATGGCGAATGCAGCTTGCCACAGTCAAATCAGCGGAAGCGAAGTGCCAAAACGTTTTCGGTGAAAAAATTTTCTATCGATTCAAAGATGTGAACGTTCCTTCGTAAAATTCGTATGATTTCGTAAACTTATTCAGCGCTAAGGACCTTTTTCAGGTGGTGCATTTGTGAAGGTTGTGAGTTTTAGTAGTAAACATATAATATAGTTTTGTACGTAGAAGATATACACGGCACAAAAACTCGTGTAATTTGCTATCTCTGTTAAAACAAAAAAAAAAACAAAAATTTTATTAACGCATTCATAAACGAAACAGCTGCAGTTAACAAAATGTAAAATTATTTATTTTTATTTTTTTGTTTCGCATGTAGAAGCATTTAATAAGCCTCAGGAGCATAGAATCATTCAATAGGCTTCAAGATGTTCATTACAAAAAAGTGTCATTTATATACTAGAATCTGGCACATTAAAAGCAATAAATTTGAAATTCATATTTATTACTCTTACTTCAGTGTTTTATTGACTATTTGAAAAAATAAAAATCATTATCTATTATACTTTTATTGAAAAAAAATCAAAGCTACTACACTTTTTAAATTTAGTTGATTTTGTTTTCTGTTAATAATTTAGCTTCAACTTTTTTACTGTATATATTTTTAAGTGCCCGCTTGATACCCTAATAATATTTCCTAGACACCATTTTTGTGAAACTGTTAGTTATCTAGTACATAAAAAACAGAAAACTTGTTCAAAGTTTCATCTAGATCGGATTATGTGAAGTCTGGTAACTTGCTACTCATTTTTAGGATTTCTCTATCGTAAAAGCTGCAATGACGCGGCCATGGTGTATACACCCAAACCTCCGTTTACGAACACTTTTTATACGTTACCTCTTTTTACGTAACTCTTTTTGCGAACCAAATCCCGTAAAAAGAGGTTTTGGCAACCATCGAAAGCGATTTCCGACTCCATGGAAACTACTACAATATGGGAATTTTTGGAACGGGTTTAAAGAGTAGATTCCGGAAAATGATGTTTGAGGTATTTTAGAAATCCAAGATGGCGACTTCCAGTTGATTGATATTCCTCGAAAACCCTTACAATATGGGTATTTTCGGAACGGAATTGATGAGTAGATGTCGGAAAATGATGTTTGAGGTGGTTCTGAAATCCAAGATGGCGACTTCCGGTTGATTGATATTCCTTGAAAACCCTTTCAATATGGGTATTTTCGGAACGGAATTGATGAGTAGATGTCGGAAAATGATGTTTGAGGTGGTTCTGAAATCCAAGATGGCGACTTCCGGTTGATTGATATTCCTCGAAAACCCTTGCAATATGGGTATTTTCGGAACGGGGTTAATGAGTAGATGCCGGAAAACGATGTTTGAGGTGGTTCTAAAATACAGGATGGTGACTTCCGGTTTATCGATATTCCTTGAAAACCTTAACATTATGGGTATTTTTGGAAAGTATTTAATAAACAGATGCCGCAAAACTATGTTTGGTGTCGTCTCGAATTCCAATATAACATCCTCCGGTTCATCGATATGCCTTATAAACCCTTAAAACAAAGAAATTTCCGAAACATATTGGATACCAATAAACGATGTTTGAGCTCGTTTCAAAATTCAATGAGGTGACTTCCGGTATAGTGTTTTAAAGGAATACCAAGTTAAAGGAAAACGGCAAAAAATAAAAAAAATACTAATAAACTGAAAGTTACTGTTTTGCATTTCAAAACCACCTCGAATATCATTTTCCGACGTCTACTTTTAAATCTCTTTCCGAAAGTACTTATATTGTAAGGGGTTTCAAGGAATATCAACAAACCGGAAGTCGCCATCTTGGATTTAAGAACTACCTCAAACATCGTTTTCTGACATCTACTTATAATTCCCGTTCCGAAAATACCCATATTGTAAGGGTTTTCAAGGAATATCAAGAAACCGGAAGTCGCCATCTTGAATTTCAGAACCACCTCAAACATCATTTTCCGACATCTACTCATCAATTCCGTTCCGGAAGCCGCCATCTTGGATTTTGAAACGAGCCCAAACATCATTTTCTTGCACTTACTCTTCACATCCGTTCCGAAAATAACCATATGATGCCCGGTTTCCACATTAATTACACAAAACTTTTTTCCAAATAACGTAAACATTTTTTACGAACCAAATCCCAAATAACGTAAACTTTTTTTACGAACTACCTCCTTTTACGAACCCCTGTTTAGTTCGTAAATGGAGGTTTCGGTGTACCCGATCTTATTGAGATAAGCAGTTTCCTAAGCTATTATTTTAGCAAACACTGTAAAAGGAAACTAAATTCTCGTGATTATCAGAAAAAGCAAATCCCACATACTACTAAATCGAACGACATACCTATAGTAGAAGCGTCCTCGCAGAGTAGGAGAAGTAGGGGAAGTTGCTCCTAAGTAACCTGTATATATGCAAACACAGTACCAATTGAACCACTTACCGAACTAGTATGATGATGTCCATGATGACCGGACGATGAATGCTTCGAAGGCTGTTGCTGGTGGTAATGATGATGCACTTGCTGTTGATAATGTGCCAACTGGTGTTGGTACTGTTGGTGGTACTGATGCCGCTGCTCCTGACTAGAGCCGTGCTGGTGCTGGTGCTGATGATGGTGCTGTTCGGCCGTTTTAGGAGACAGTGGCTGATGGGAGTGCTGTGATTTGGAAGATTTTCCATTGGTTCCACTTTGGGCCTGTGTCGAGTGATGACCGTGGACATGCTGGTTAGTCGGAGGCGACGGCATGTTGTGGCCACTGTGAGGCAGATGCGATGAGTGCTGCAACCCATGGCCATGTTGGTGCGGAAAGTGGCCCTGCGATGCTTCCATCATGGTGGGTTGAATGTGAGTTACGAATTGAGCCATTTTGTATACCGTGTTTATCCTCTACCTCAAGACCAAGTTTGTTTCACTCAAATGAAATAAGTTTAACTCGCTAGAAAAAGCTAGTGTTAACGATAACTTTACACTGGTAAAATTGTGTAGTTGTATGTTTAACTAGTGTATAAGGTAATACGATAACGTTCAAATATTTATTCTAACAACATTCTATAAGCGACAATTTTCAGCATTCCTAGCAACGAGCACCTGAAAATTGGTAAGAAAATAAAATAAATGTTTCAGTAATTGAACTAAATCTATTGTTATCTGCATGCATCGAAAACGATAACTATAATCGAATTTCCTAATCAATTGAGATACGAAAATTACTACACGCTATCAAATTCAAAACCAATTAAAATTACGTTGTACTATGTCGGTAATATTGCCCCCCGTAAACTGTTTCTGTAGCAGTTTCACATCACTAATTACACGAATTTTGCCAATACCGCAGCTAATGGTTCCCAGCACGTAATTAGACGGCAAACGTACTCGGTGCCTGTTATTGCATAATGAATATTTATTGATATTTCTATCAAATACCAATTTACTGGATTGGCATTCGGTTGATTTGAACAGTGGAAAACTGTACACGAAATTTTGGTTAACCAGCTTAATTACATCTACGATTGAATTATTAGGATAATGAAAATAATATACGAAAAGTTCAGGAATTGTTATTACAGAGATGTTTATGTATCAATAAGTGTATACTTTAAACCATTGCATTTGCGTAAGATGTAGTGATTCTATTTAATGTTTCGTCAACCGGATAGAATAGAAACTAGAGGTGATTTAACGACAATGGCATTAGGGGAGATCGGCGTGAAAATGGTCACTCTTGGCACTATTGATGTCTTATTTTTTTTCTTCAGATCATTTATTTGATATGGCACATAGCTTTAGCTCAGAGGTGCCAAAGTCTGTATTGTATTTTTTCGTACAATATAATTACAATTATTATTTAACATATATACATACATATACAAGTTTGTTGGGAGAGTTAAAGAGTGGGGAATACAATTATGTTTAAACTATAGCAAAGTTAAGGTTAGTGTTAAAAACGGGAGCCGAATTACTGGCGGTTACTCCAGGTTAGTATGGAAAAAACAAATAGTTACATACACACTCAAACAATATACAATAACACAAAACAGAATATAATAATGTAATAACTTCAAAGTCTTCGTGTAATCTTCGTTTCATTTTGGCTCAAAATTTCTGATGTGTGGTTACCAAAAACCAATCAGTACGTCACAAGATGGCATTTTGGGGAAAGGTAACGGATGTAACGGATGTAAATAAAGAGAAGCAGTAACTAGATTGATAAACCAATAGTTTTCAGAAAGATGTAAATCGCGTACATATAAGTGCAATCGCGACTTGCTAGTACATCTCGCACCGGCACATTTGGTGGCCTACCTCGGGCCCAAAGGGAGTCTCTTAACTCTTAAACGATTCAGGACACATGACCACACAATATGCTCGATGTCGTAACCATTGCCACAAGCGCAGATACCATTTTCAGCGAGGCCAATTCGTCAGAGATGCGTACCCATCTCGGAGTGATTAGACATAAGTCGGGATATAACACGAATGAAATCGCGACCCACTTGCATCCCCTCAAACCAAGGTTTCGTCGATACTTTTGGTATAATAGAGTATAGCCAACGTCCTACGTCTCCATTGTTCCATGAAGCTTGCCAACTTTCGAGTGTCTTCTGACGAGAAATGCTGGAAAATTCGTTGAAGCAGATTGGTCTTTCGAAAATATCACCTTCTAATGCACCAACTTAGGCAATGAGTCTGCCTTTTCATTGCCCGGAATAGAGCAATGCGAAGGGACCCAGACTAACGATATTAAATAAGACCGCTCAGATAAAGCTCTCAAATGTTCCCGTATTTTCCCCAGGAAATATGGGGAATACTTTCCTGACTTCATTGCCCGGAGAGCTTCTATTGAGCTTAGACTGTCCGTGACAATGAAGTAATGGTCTTTGGGCAAGGTTTCAATGATCTCGAGGGTGTACTGATTAGCAGCTAATTCTGCGACGTAAATTGAAACCGGATCACTGAGTTTTAGCGAAACGGTGATGTTCTGATTGAAGATTCCAAAGCCAGTGGATCCATTGAGAAATGATCCGTCAGTGTAAAACATTTTTGCACCGTTGGCTGCTCTAAATTTATTGCGAAAAATATTGGGGATCATCTGAGGGCGTACGTGATCCGAAATTCCTCGAACCTCTTCTTTCATGGATGTGTCGAAAAACACAGTAGAATTAGAAGTATCCAAGAAATAAGCACGGTTAAGAATATATGAAGAAGGATTGATATTTTGAGCCATGAAATCAAAGTACAAGGACATGAAATGGGTCTGAGAATTGAGCTCGACAAGCCTTTCGAAGTTTTCAATCACCATCGGATTCAAGATGTCGCATCGGATTAGCAATCGATATGAGAGATCCCAGAATCGATTTTATCGATCGACGGTAAGAGGCCCGCGAGCACTTCGATACTCATCGTATGAGTCGACTGCATGCAACCTAAGGCAATATACAAACAACGATACTGAATTCTTTCCAGTTTAATGAAATGGGTGTTCGCGGCGGATCGGAAGCAGAAGCATCCATATTCCATTACAGACAGTACCGTTGTTTTGAACAACCTTATTAAGTCTCCTGGTTGAACTCCCCACCAAGTTCCAGTTATTGTACGAAGAAAATTTATTCTCTGCTGCCATTTTTGTTTCAGATACCTTATGTGACATCCCCAGCTGCCTTTGGAGTCGAACCAGACCCCGAGATATTTAATTGTGAAGACCTGAGCTATGGTTTCACCCCTTAGTTGAACCAGTAATTGTTCTGGTTCTCGTTTCCTTGAAAATACAACCAGCTCAGTTTTCTCCGTAGAGAACTCGATACCTAATGGTCCTTGAAGATCGGCAGCTTTGGGTCCTATAATAGACACAACACTGTCATCGGCAAGTTGTCTTAGCGTGCAAGATGTATTGATACAATTATCAATGTTGTTCACGTAAAAATTGTATAAAAGAGGGCTTAAGCATGAGCCCTGAGGAAGACCCATGTAACTGAGTCGTATTGTCGACATATCACCATGCCTGAAATACATGTGTTTCTCGGACAATAGATTATACAAAAAGTTATTCAAACTGGCGAAAGACCATGCTGATGCAACTTCTCAAACAGGATATCTATAGAAACTGAGTCGAAAGCCCCCTTGATATCTAGGAAAACTGATGTCATTTGTTCTTTACGAGCAAATGCCATTTGAATTTCTGTTGAGAGCAACGCTAAACAATCGTTCGTTCTTTTGCCCTTGCGGAAGCCAAATTGTGTATCTAAAAGCAAACCATTAGTCTCGGCCCAATTGTCTAGGCCTATACGAATTGTGATCGGATGCTGGTTTCCCTGGTTTTTGAATGGCGATCACTCTCACTTGTCACCAGTCGTGTGGGACAATATTACCCTCTAGGAACTCGTTGAATAAATTCAGCAAGCGTCTTTTAGCTGTGTCAGGCAGATTCTTCAACAAGTTGAATTTGATTCTGTCTAGCCCCGGAGCTTTATTGTTACATGACAGGAGCGCAAGTAAGAACTCTACCATTGAAAACGGTGTTTCGTTCCTGTTTGATGGCGTGACGCGGGTAATCTTCTGCTCCGGAACAGAGTCAGGACAAACTTTTTTAGCGAAATCGAATATCCAGCGGTGAGAATATTCCTCACTTTCGTTCGTGGTACTATGGTTTCGTTGGGCCGTATTCCAAAGAGTGCTCATTGAAGTTTCTCTAGACAATCCTTCTACGAACCGATGCCAATAACCGCGTTTCTTAGCTTTAATTATGCTTTTCATTTTAAAATCTAACAACGCGTATTTTCGATAGTTATCCGGTGTTCCATTTTTTCTAAACGCGATGAAAGCTGAAGTTTTTTCTACTTTCAGTTCTGAGCACTCTTTGTCCCACCACGGGTTGAGAGGATGGATGTAAGTTTTCGCGCCGGGTACACGTTTGGTCTGACATTGAATCGCGGTATCGAGAATCAAGTCAGCCAGAAACGTGTACTCTTCCTCCGGAGGAAGTGCTTGCGTTGTATTTAGTTTCTCAGATATCGAATTTGCGTAGTATTTCCCATCAATATTTCGTGTGAGGTCATACGAAACATTGATTGTCTCCAATGATCTCAATCCGCTGGTGATTGAAATTACTATCGGCAAATGATCGCTACCGTGGGGATCAGGGATTACCTTCCACTTGCAATCCAACCGTAGCGATGTCGAACAAATGGAAAGATCCAGTGCAGGAATCCGTGTCATTTCTCCCGTATTCAAAATGGTCATATTGAAGTTATCGCAAAGATCATAGATCAAAGTTGATCTGTTATTATCATGAAGACAGCCGCATCCCGTACCATGAGAGTTAAAGTCTCCTAAAACTAACGTTGGAGCAGGAAGGAGAGTTATGAGGTCGCAAAACCGTCGGTACCCAATCGAGGCTCTTGGGGGACTGTAGACGGAAGCAATGCAAAGGTCTTTGCCTTTCAGTGTAACTTGACATGCGACAACTTCAATATCTGGTATCGAGGGGAGGTTAATACGATGAAAGGAATAGCACTTTTTGATCCCTAAAAGTACTCCTCCGTACGGGGTTTCTCGATCCCAGCGAATAATGTTAAAATCGTGGAAGTTGAGGGGTATTTCAGAAGTTAACCATGATTCACATAAAGCAAATGCGTCACATTGTAAGTTGTTTATTAGGAATCTATAAGAATCTATTTTAGGAATGATACTTCAGCATTTCCACTGTAAAACAGTGATCTAATCCGTAATCTCTTTCAATGATTTAGCCATTGAAGGATATAATCGCTAAAAGGAGGGGCCATTTTGCAGTCAACTGCTTCGAAAATGATTCAACTGTGGGTATAACAGCTATCACAATGCTTTCAAAAGGATCAGGCATGTTGAAAGTAGATAGGATCCACTCCACGATGTCGGAAAATTTTATAAACCCAGCACTGCACACTTTCATACAGATTTCGAGAGTATTATACACCCAAGCAATACAGATCACTTTCGAATCGGGATCCCATGTATTGGTTATTAATTTCATCATACAAATATTCGTGAATAGCCAAAACAGTCCAAGAAGAATCTGTCGGACGATGCTAAGAGTCTTTTAGCTGGTTAAGAACATTGTCAGCTATCATAAAATAAATACAAATAACTAAAAAATGAGTTTTGATCATACTTTTCTCTAGCAAAAAATGACGTAACTTAATTCGATTTAATGATTGCTTTTTTAAAGTCGTGACAAAACCGTTACCAAACTATTCAATTTATAGACTTCGATGTGCAAAATAAATCATATTTTGTGGCAAGTACCATAGTAATGAAAATATACTGAAATCTGATATGACATGAAGTGAACCTTATCATTGCAAATGTCAAGGACAAGAATATTTGAAAAGAACATATCTCGCTTGCAGACGATCGCAGACGAGTAATTCAACCACGGTATGAAAGCTTTTATCAAGTAGTTTAATATGTAAGTAGTCTCATCTGCACCTTTCTGCGCCTTTTGATGATCGACAAGTTGAAATTTTGTAATAAAAAACATGAAAAATGGCTCTATTTCATTAAACTGAAATGATAGCAGCATAGTATGTTTGAGAAAGTTGTGTAGTTTTTAATGATGAAAAACTTTGTAGAACTTGAAAAACTCATATAAATTGAAAATATATATGTTTTCATACAAAAACTGGTTTTAGGACACTCTTTTCAGAAAATACATTATATCATGAATTACACTCAAGTTACGGGAATAGTATCTTCAGTAAATTTGTTTGAAATAACTTTCTGAACAATTTTGTCGAAATAACTTAGCCCCTATGTTGGCCCTGAACTAAAATAATATTTTTATCTCACTTTTAGGGGGATCAATCACATAAATAAAATTTGCCAAAAGATGGCGTCTATCATTCTGAGTAACTTTGCTGAAGATATTCTACCTCAAAAACCACGTTCCTATCAGTTATCAATTAGGAGCGTGAAATTGCGCTTTTGAACCACTGTGCACTGGTCTGATTCTCTGACTGATCTCGTGGAACACTGAGGGGTTTCGATGTTCCAGGAAGTGCTGGATACTCCTTGTCGGATCGGAGCACTAAAATATGTCTTAAAACTAAAAACTATTTCGTAGATGAAAATCATTTCGTCTTAAAATTACAGATTTTGTCAAAAAATATGAAAATGATAAGTGTGAAATTTAATTCAATTGTTTCTGAGTTATGACCAAAACTGAATAAAAAAGATTTCACTCATAATCTGATTCATTGTCTGGTTTAGAAGAGCAACCCGGGAAGAAATGATTTGCAAACCAATAACAAATTTTATTATTAGAACCAAACATCTCGAAGGTAGAAATTATCATTGCTCAGTTTGAAACAAGAGTTAAAATATCAAAAATCATAACAAAATCTGCTTGAGAAAATAGCAACAAAATATAAAATTCTGTCATTGTAATATCAAACCAAGATCAAAATATTCAGAAGACGAATTTTTCAGTTATTTGATATTTTGAAATTCAGAATAGAATAATATCATGAACATTTCTCTTATTCGATTCTGCAGTTTATTAAATTGAAAACAGATCTACTTGGTCAATTGTGTTTAATGAAATTGGAATACCTCATCGATAACTAAATAATATATAATAACTAATTTTGATACTAAGCAGATATTGTACAATTTCTTGATTTCTTCGATGAAATATCAAGAAAATATCAAGTATCACTATGACAGCACAGACGTAAAGTTAATGTTATTTGCAAAACACTTTGTATTTGGCACCGTAGTGCCACGTCTTTACTAACGTGCCGAACGAAAACATTGAAAACATAGTGACAGGATTCCAAATCAGGCCAGAATAGCAACCCGTAAAAAATAACCCGTAAAAAAATAAACCATTGATTTTACAGCATAAACAATTGATTCACAATTAGATATATGGATTACAATATATTTTATTGTATCTTGACAAGTTTTTTTTCATTTCCAACGATTCAATATATTGTTTCTACGATTCTACAATTGAATTTATTGTACACATGGTGTTTCAAACAATATGCAAACTGTACATTTTATTGTTTCCCAAGAAAACATGTATGAGAAAACTTTATGATTTGAACTGTTACGATACTTAACAACCTATACATTCTATTGTAAAAAGCATTTTCACAATTAATTGAATAGTGTATAACAATACATTAAAATATTTTTCAATTGTCAAAGCAAAATTGTGGAAGGTTTTGTAACAGCAAATCGTATTGTTTTTCTACAATATTTTTCATTCAGGAAGGAATCGCCATGGTTGAGTGGGACTAGTAACGATCGCTTCTTTACGCATTATTTACGATATTTCCCATTGTTTACCGTTCCGGTAGTGATGAAGCTTGTTTCGCTTTCAGCCTTCCTGGCTGTTGTTAAACGTGTATTGAAAGACTTAAAATGGATTATGGACAATGATAGTAGGAAAACCAAGCTTTTCTGTAAATTTTCTTACTGACAGATCCGGATTTTCATTGCGACCGCACACAATTGCTTTCCGCACACAATTGCTTTCCGCACATGCTCTTCTTTCGATGCCATATTAGATTTAAAAGCTTGTAGTATAACCAAAATTGATTTTACTCAATGAATAGACACACGTTCATCAGTCTGCGATATATTTCACGCGTTGATAATGTATTTCCAGAGATATACATATTTAGGAGAGTCCAGATTTTGTCACGAACAAGCCTTAGGCTGTGTTTCAAATCGGTTTTAAATTTTATTATGCAACATGCTGGATTATAAAGCTACACATTCGATTTTCACTGAAAATATATTACTGTTATGAAACAGATCAAATTTTCCATAGTGTTCGATGTTTTGCAGTTGCTACTTTTTCCGGTAGCTCGGCCACCAATGGAAATTGACCCTCAATGTAAATTTATCTTTCTGAGCAGTCTAGATAGCCGTGTAGTGTCGGTAGCGGTTCTCAACTGGCTAAGAATAACACTACGGTTCAACTGTCCCGGTGGTATAAGTCCACCAAATAGGTAAGCCGTGTGGCATCCGGCGGTATTATTTCAACCAAGAATTGATCCACTGGTTTCCTGTTCCATGTCGTAAAAGGCCACTACAACGGGAGCTCGAAAGTCAAGGTGTATTTCCGTTCCGATGATTGAATGACTAAGAGAAGCAATCGTAAACGAAACATTTGTGGACTTTGCCCTTGTGGAGCTGAAAACTCTGTGTCACAATTAGACTGATTAATTGAAGGCATAGACAGCAAATTTGTCTATTTTTCGGCATATTTTCCTTATAACAGGTCTTCGCCAAGCGATGACTTCATATTATACGAACTCCATTAGGGCAATATGTGATATGTAACTGTCCCGCATTGACGCAACTACGTATCCGGGTTTTTGGCTCTTCATACATGGTTGAATCTGTGTATGGTGAGCTAAAATTGAAAGATATTCCATCGTTTCTCATCCAATGTGGTAAGGAGCAATATTCAGAGGAGTTCATCGTTCTTCCTGGAGTGAACGAGTCCCTTCTGTTTCGAGAAAAGTAAGTAAGACTATAGTAGAACAATTTGAGCTTCTTAGGTCAATATTTCACGTTAATTAGAATAGTGCGTTTTTGATAAATTCAACTTCGAAAATTATTCAGTCTTAAAAAACACTAGATCATGGTTTTTCTGATGAAAGTCATTGAATTTACCCATATAAATTTATCTCCTAGATTCAACCGTTCTAGATTTATTCAAATACTTATATTTGAAAGTTTGAGTTTGAACGATTTTTGTTGAACAGCATCGTTTTTCTCCAAATCGTTCTAACTCGGAAACTGTTATTTGTACAAAAAAGTCTCTAAGAAGTACAGTTTTGCAATGACTGAGTGTAAACATATATTGAAAGAGCTAAATCAATGATAAACTCACAAAAAATATGATTTTTTTTTTTAAAGATACGCTCAGAGGGAGAACACAAACCTGCTTTCTAATGCAATCAGCGCATACGCGTTTGACCATTTCTGCCACCCTGAGCTGTGGTAGACACAGTTCTACTCATCTTTTCTGTGAGTGTGAGGCTTCTTCAGTATATATTTCCAGTTAGTCATTGCAAAACTGAACTTAGTTATGGCGACTGGTGACAAATTAAAGGCATTTGCACAATTTCTTGATAAACAAAAATGGTCACTTGACTTGAACACTAGAATCAACGGATCAAAATCAATAAATTTGCATGCCCTTGGCATCGAAAAAACTTACGTAGTGTGCCTTAATAAACATATTCTTAAACAAAAAATAAATTTGCTTATAGTGACCTTCCTTCTAGAAATATCCGTTATAGAAATATTTCGACATAAAATGCAAAGAGCTTAGAATTTTGCTGAATTGCGCAGTTTTAACAAGTTAAAAATAATTATTTATTTAATTTGTAATTTTTCTTCTCGTATATGTAGATTTGTTATGTGAAACGCATTTACTATGAACAAATCGATAGTCCCACGACAAAAGGGCCTAACTGCAAATGAGAGCCTCTCTTTGTTTACTTTCTTTTTTGATTATTACGGAGCCATTATTGCAAATTCTCTAAAGTTTCCAATATAAATGGAAAGCTTGTAGTTTTATCTTGAAAGTTTTGCGGTGGGACGGTCGAAATATATTACTTCTTATATGTCAAATCATATTTCATTGTTAAAATAATATTTTTCGGTAAAACCCAAAATGTTTTGCTAATACCTTTTTAGTTTTCAAAAAGGCGCTAATAAAATTAACATCAAACGTTGGTTTTTATAACAGGCTTAAAATAGAAATATTGAAAAAAAATGGATACGTTTTAGCTGTTCGGTTAGTTTACTAACTCCAGGAAAAGCATCTATCTATTTAGCAGTATCATAAAGCCCCTAATCGATTTCCTTTTACTTCTTCTAGAACTTTCCTGAGTTACAACGGTTTGATAAAAGGGCATGCAAAATACATCCCCTCCTTTCAAAAAACGGGTTTGAGTCGAATTGGTCTCTCATGTCAACAAGTCAACCGTGGTGATTGGTCACGTTGAAAACAAAAAGAACTTTGGTAAGGTAGAAACATATTAAAGCATTCTAATAAAATCTAGTTTTTATATGGGATATACAGAATTCGACTGGAACCACAAGTCGTTTAGAATAAGTTAAACGGTTGTTCGCATTCGGTAAAATCGGACGGTTGTCGTACAATACAAATGACGAACAAACGAATGATGTGAAAATGAGTAAAACCACAGAAAACATATATACAGACTTGCATATAAAGTGTGTGTAAAATTTGCTCAACCAGCGTGACGAATACTTGCAGATGTCACCGCTATCGACACTATTTTGGGTGCAACATTCTCATCACGACATTTTTGTGGGTGCTACATTCTCTTCACAAACAATTTTTGGTAAACCGTGTGACAAGTGTTTAAATTGTTGTAGTTGGAACAGACAGACGAAAAAAAACTCTGCCACCAAATTGCAAACAGTGTGAATTAAAAAAGTACGTTTTGTCATATACTACATGGAATAAAAAGTGACGGGCCTCTCACAGAAAAGACGTGAATAGTTTCGAACCGTGTATATTTTTGTTGAGAACAAGCCTCTAGATGGCCCAACACAAGTGTTTGAATAACAGCTGAACGTGTCAGACGAGTTCTGGTTTTCATCAAGCTATGCAAAAAGATGCAACAGCGCATTTATGCATAAAAGCAACGGTGAAATTGAACGATTTGCGGTATGGAATGGTCTACCATCCTCCGTATTATCCAGACCTGACCCCCAGCGACTATCATCTATCTCCAAACCTGGAAAGGTTTCTCCAGAGAAAGAAGCTTTCGTCGAATGCTGAGGTCATTGCAGAGACGGAAGCCTATTTTGAAGGCCTTGACAAATCTTTTTTTTTCAAAGGACATCAAAATGTTGGAGGACCGATAAGTCAAGTGTATCGCTATCGTAGATGGAGATTATACAGAAGAATAAACAAGTTTTCATGGTAAAAAACTACTTTTTCTTTGTTAGGCCCGGGACTTCTCATTACATGTAGTACGTGATTTACTATTGTATCTGCAGAACTACCAGTAAGAGTCTGAATTACAGTTCGCTTGTTCATCTCATCCAAGTCAGTCGATAAAACAAAACCGCTTACGTTCGGGACGGAAGAAACAAAGTACAGCAATGTGTAGTGAACAATAGAACGATCTCGAAATGAGTGAACCAAACGAACAAAAGCTACCACCGACACGAAAGAATATAATTGTTGTTGACTTCAGGCAGTGCAAAGTTCGACCTTCGATACGAGAACTTGAAGGTTTGCTTAAGGAGCAAATGCATCTTGACATCAAACGTGTGCATTTACTTCAATGCATTAAGACCAATAATGTTGTTTATATCCAGTTCTACAATGAGTTGGATGCAATTCAATTCGCTAAAGACAATAATAATGGGCACTATGTGGAGCATGAAAATATCAAGTACAACATTCCAGTATATATGGAAGATAGTGCTATAGAAGTGTGTGTGCATGATCTTCCCTCAAGCGTCATCGATCCTTATATTCGCAAAACTATGTCCCAATACGGAGAGATTCTCTCTATCGAAAAAGAAAAGTGGAAGAATTTTTTCCCCGATATTCTAAATGGCGTACATTTGTTACGCGTGCGCTTGAGGAGGCCTATACAAGAATCCCGTGGTTAAGGAGACAACTACACCAAAGGACAACGGTGCTTCCTTCACACCAACCCCAATCAACCCCAGTACACCTGTGACAGTCATCAACAACAATGAAGCATCCCCTTCAACGAAACCATCCAACGTATCCCCTATAGAACAAAGTACACCATACTGCAGTTAACAACTTACCATCCAACCAACCAACAACTGCAAACAATGTACAACAAGACGCATCTACAGCAACTAGCAACGAAATCAACAACAATACTACCGATGCGGCAATGAATGACGAGACGAACCGCGAACAAACTGCCCCTCCAACACACAAAAAAAATTATCTAAAAACTCAGCTAAATCGGCCACGTAAAGCTTGTACGCAAATAAGCCTCAATAAAATATCTTTTAAATAAAAAAAACCTGTTTTAATCCACCTAGTGGTGTAATGATGCCTTTCTCATATCAATCATACTATCATATATAATACTGTGGTATTCTTCAAAATAATTCTCTGCGATTCTTGAAAGAATAACCGAAATCGGTTTGTTTGACCGTCTACTGACTATCAATTGGAAAAGATTTGAGGTCGATTTAGAATTTTTTTAAAGGTTTTTCCCCATTTTCAGTGATGGTATACAATTTTTAACACACTTTACCCTATATTTCCGGATCCGGAAGTCGGATCCGCATGAATTCAGGAATTACGCATGGGACCACAGGACCTTTCATTTGAATCTAAGTTTGTGAAAATCGGTCGCGCCATCTATGAGAAAAGTTAGAACACATATTTTCTTTTTTTTTGCACATTTTACCCCATAACTCCCGAACCAAAAGTCGGATTCAAATAAAATTCAGGAATTTTGTATGGAACCTTAAGACATTTCATTTGAATCTAAGTTTGTGAAAATCGGTTCAGCCATCTCTGAGAAAAATTAGTGCACTTATTTTAACAATTTATTGCACACTTTACCCCATAATTCCGGAACCGGAAGTCGGATCCAAATTATATTCAGGAATTTTGTATGGGACCACAAGACCTTTCATTTGAATCTAAGTTTGTGAAAATCGGTCGCGCCATCTATGAGGAAAGTTAGTACACATATTTTCTTTTTTTTTGCACATTTTACCTCATAACTCCCGAACCGGAAGTCGGATCCAAATAATATTCAGGAATTTGGTATGGGACCACAAGACCTTTCATTTGAACCTAAGTTTGTGAAAATCGGTTCAGCCATCTCTGAGAAAAGTTAGTGCACTTATTTTCACAATTTTTTGCACATTTTACCCCATAATTCCGGAACCGGAAGTCGGATCCAAATAATATTCAGGAATTTTGTATGGGACCACAAGACCTTCCATTTGAATCTAAGTTTGTGAAAATCGGTTCAGCCATCTCCGAGAAAAGTTAGTGCAAAAAAACGTTACATACACACATACGCACATACACACACATACACACACACACATACACACACACACACAGACATTTTGCGTACTCGACGAACTGAGTCGAATGGTATATGACACTTGGCCCTCCGGGCCTCGGTTCAAAAGTCGGTTTTCACAGTGATTGCATAACCTTTCTATATGAGAGTCTGAATTTTAAATCTGTATTCTAGAACTGTAATCTGAACGGATTCTAGAACTGATTTCTGGGTTGAAACTGAATTCTTAATCTGAGTTCTGGAACTGAGTTCCGAACCAGTTTTCTGGAATAGAAATCGGAGCAGATTTCTTGACCTGAGTTTTGCATCTGAAATTGAATTCTGGACTGGGATTTTGCAGCTGAAGTTTGGGACTGAATTCCGGACCCGAAAATCAATTCGGAATTTGAGTTCTGGAGCTGAATTCCAAACCAGGATTCTGGAACTGTGCTCTGAACCTAGATTCTGGAATTCTGGACATGAATTCTTGAGCTGAGTTCCGGACCAGGAACTGAATTCTGACCCTTGATACTATATCTGAGTTCTGGTACTAAGCTCTGGAATTCTGGATTCGAAAACTGATTCCTTGTCATTCAGGTTTTGGTACCTCATGGGTACCGGTTTCTACTAGAGTGCATATAACAATTTTTAATTGTTTTACGTTTTGCATTCAGCTCATCAGTGCATTAGTAGATTATATTGGACTGCTGATGTCACCTCACAGATCAACATAATCCGCTAAGCAGACGTAAAGTGCAATGCCTATCCTGACGTCTCAAACGAAGATTCCTTTCGTGACCGTCGTATCGATCGGATGGTAGTTTGCATTAGAGCAGCTGTGCGTTAATCCATTCTAATCCGTTTCAAGGTCATTTAATATCAGATCTTTTGTTCGTGAGCTTGTGCAGTAGATCAATACAGAATAAACAATAAATACCGTTAGACAGTGCCGGGTGCTATTGTGTTAAAACAATAAGAACAGTGAACCGACGTTTAGTGTGGTGCCGTGAACCGGTGCTGTGTGCATATTTATTCTCGGAGGTCGTTGTAACTAACGCTTGGCCTCAGCGGCCGAGTTGCTACGGATCATTAGCTAAGTATAATATTTTTTCCCTTCGTGTCCCTTTATCGTCTTATATTTTGACTCCCCCTATAATTTGCGCGGAACCTCAACCGCGCTATGGCAAGTCCATTAAATTCTCCCCTGCCCCCCGAAGATAAAATGGAAACAGATTTTAAATCTGCCCCAAATAGTAAGACTCACCGGGTTAAACAGTATCCCGAAGAGCCTTCACCCTCGGCCGGCCTTTATGTGGTTTATTTTCGGACCAAAGAGAAGAATAAACCGCTTAATATTTTGAAAATATCTAAAGACTTGGAGTCGAAATATACAACATTGAAATTTATTTCAAAAATTCGTCCCGATAAGCTCAGGGTCTCGTTGACCAGTCTGAAACATGCTAATGAGATCGCTCGAAACGATCACTTTACGCGGGACTACCGCGTTTATATACCAGCTCGCGAAGTCGAGATAGACGGAGTGATCACGGATCCAAGTCTGACATGCGAGGACATTCTCAAACATGGGGTCGGATGTTTTAAAGATCCCTTGCTTAAGAATGTCAAGATACTGGACTGCAAACGTTTGCATTCAGTATCGATCGCCGCGGATGGGACAAAGTCTTATCCCCACTCGGACTCGTATCGGGTGACCTTCTCCGGCTCGGCTTTGCCGAAATTCGTTCTCCTGGCCAGGGTTCGTCTACCTGTACGACTTTTCGTACCACGGGTAATGAATTGCACTAGTTGTCAACAACTAGGACACACAGCTTCCCATTGTGGAAATCGGCCCCGCTGCTCGAAGTGTGGAGAGAGTCATGCGGATGGCGTTTGCGACAGAGACATTGAAAAGTGTCTTTACTGTGGGGCGGCCCCGCATGACCTCACAGCATGTTCTGCGTATAAATTGCGTGGAGATCATTTGAAACGATCTCTCAAGCAACGATCAAACCGCTCGTTCGCAGAAATGCTGAAAATCGCCACACCACCTGAACAGAACCCCTACACCTGTTTGTCTGCGGACGATTGCGACTCTGACGATCCTCAAGAAGGTACATCTTCAACTGTCCCTCGTAGTTTTAGGAAGAGGAAAAATATATCATCTCCTAAACTCCCTAGAAAGGGTTCGAAGATATCTCTTGAAGGCCCTCCAAAAGTAACAGCAGAAGGAAGTGTTGGTAAAAAAAACGAAAAGAAGAAGCGAAAAACTCCTAGTTCCGGAGACTTGAAATCGGAGAAAGAATATCCAACACTTCCGGGGACACCCAAAACCCCGAAAGTCCCCAAGGAACCAGAAAACACATCAAGTGCTGGACTTGTAAAATTCAGTGACATTGTGGACTTTATATTTTCCGTCTTCAACATTTCTGACCCCCTAAAAGGTATTTTGATGACTTTCCTGCCAAAAGTTAAAATGTTTTTGATGCAGCTGACTGCAAAATGGCCCCTCCTCTCAGCAATCGTTTCCTTCGATGGCTAATTTTTCGAACGAGGTCAAGGATTCGATCACTGTTTTACAGTGGAACTGTTGAAGTATCATCCCGAAAATAGATCCTTTTAAATACTTAGTAAATAATCTGAAATGTGACGCATTTGCATTGTGCGAAACTTGGTTAACTTCTGATGTATCACTAAACTTCCACGATTTTAACATTATTCGCCTGGATCGAGATAATCCCTACGGAGGAGTACTTTTGGGGATCAAAAAGTGCTATTCCTTCTTTCGAATTAACCTCCCCTCGATATCAGGTATTGAAGTTGTCGCATGTCATGTCACAATTAAAGGCAAGGACCTTTGTATTGCTTCCATCTATATTCCCCCTAGAGCCTCAGTTGGGTACCACTGGCTCAGCAGTATCATGCAACTTCTTCCCGCACCGACGTTAGTTTTAGGAGACTTTAACTCTCACGGTGCGGGATGGGGTTGTCTTCATGATGATAACAGATCAGCTATGATCCATGATATTTGCGACAACTTCAATATGACAATCTTGAATACGGGAGAAATGACACGAATTCCCGCACCACCAGCAAGACCAAGTGCGCTGGACTTATCCCTCTGCTCGACATCGCTACGGTTGGATTGCACGTGGAAGGTAATCCCTGATCCCCACGGTAGCGATCATCTGCCTATCGTAATTTCAATCGCCAGCGGATTAAGACCATCGGAAACAATCAATGTTTTGTATGACCTCACACGAAATATTGATTGGAAATGCTACGCAATATCGATATCTGAGAAACTAGAAACAACACAAGAACTTCCTCCGGAGGAAGAGTATACGTTTATGGCTGGCTTGATTCTCGACACTGCGATTCAAGCTCAGACGAAACGTGTACCCGGCGCGAATACTAACATTCGTCCTCCCAACCCGTGGTGGGACAAAGACTGCTCATCACTGAACGCGGAAAGATCTTTAGCATTCAAAAAGTTCAGAAAATATGGAACACCTGATAATTATAGAAATTACGCAGCGCTAGATAAGCAAATGAAGAACTTAGTTAAAGCAAAGAAACTAGGTTACTGGCGACGGTTTGTTGACGGATTAACAAAAGAAACATCGATGAGCACTCTTTGGAACACAGCCCGACGAATGCGCAACCAAAACACAACGAACGAAAGCGAGGAATATTCTAACCGCTGGATATTCGATTTCGCTAAAAAAGTATGTCCTGATTCTGTTCCGGAACAGAAGATATCCCGCGCCGCGACTTCGAATACAAACGAAACACCGTTTTCGATGGTGGAGTTCTCACTTGCGCTCTTGTCGTGTAACAATAAGGCCCCGGGGTTAGACAGAATTAAATTCAACTTGTTGAAAAAGCTTCCTGACTCTGCCAAAAGGCGCTTGCTGAATTTGTTTAACAAGTTCCTCGAGGGTAATATTGTTCCACACGACTGGAGACAAGTGAGAGTTATCGCCATTCAAAAACCTGGGAAACCAGCCTCCGATCACAATTCGTATCGGCCGATTGCTATGCTTTCCTGTATCCGGAAGTTGTTCGAAAAAATGATTCTCTTCCGTCTAGACAATTGGGTCGAGACTAATGGTTTACTTTCAGATACACAATTCGGCTTCCGCAGGGGTAAAGGAACGAACGATTGTCTTGCGTTGCTCTCAACCGAAATTCAAATGGCATTTGCTCGTAAAGAACAAATGGCATCAGTATTTCTAGATATCAAGGGGGCTTTTGATTCAGTTTCTATAAATATCCTATCTAAGAAGCAGCACCAGCATGGTCTTTCGCCGGTTTTGAATACCTTTTTACATAATCTATTGTCCGAGAAACACATGTATTTTGCACATGGTGATTTGTCGACAATACGATTCAGTTACATGGGTCTTCCTCAGGGCTCATGCTTAAGCCCCCTTTTATACAACTTTTACGTAAACAACATTGATGAATGTATCAACACATCTTGCACGCTAAGACAACTTGCCGACGACAGCGTTGTGTCCATTATAGGACCCAAAGCTGCCGATCTCCAAGGACCATTACAAGATACCCTCGACAACTTGTCGACATGGGCTCTTCAAATGGGTATCGAGTTCTCTACGGAGAAAACTGAGCTGGTCGTATTTTCAAGAAAGCGAGAACCAGCACAACTACAGCTTCAACTAGGGGGTGGAACCATAGCTCAGGTCTTCACATTTAAATATCTCGGGGTCTGGTTCGACTCCAAAGGCACCTGGGGATGTCACATTAGATATCTGAAACAAAAATGCCAGCAGAGAATCAATTTTCTTCGCACAATAACCGGAACTTGGTGGGGTGCAAACCCAGGAGACCTGATCAGGCTGTACCAAACAACGATATTGTCCGTAATGGAATATGGATGCTTCTGCTTCCGATCTGCCGCGAACACCCATTTCATTAAACTGGAAAGAATTCAGTATCGTTGTTTGCGTATTGCCTTAGGTTGCATGCAGTCGACTCATACGATGAGTCTCGAAGTGCTCGCGGGCGTCTTACCGTTGAAAAACCGATTCTGGGATCTCTCATATCGATTGCTAATCCGATGCGATATCTTAAATCCGATGGTGATTGAAAACTTCGAAAGGCTTGTCGAGCTCAATTCTCAGACCCGTTTTATGTCCTTGTATTTTGATTACATGGCTCAGAATATTAATCCTTCTTCGTTTGTTTCCAACCGTGCTCATTTCTTGGATACTACTAATTCTACTGTGTTTTTCGACACATCCATGAGAGAAGAAATTCGTGGAATTCCGGACCACGTGCGCCCTCAAGTGGCCCCAAATATTTTTTATAATAAATTTAGAACAGTCAACTGTGAAAAGATGTTTTACACTGACGGATCAAACATCAACAGGTCCACAGGCTTCGGAATCTTCAATCAGAACATCACCGCTTCGTACAAACTCAGTGATCCGGCTTCAGTCTACGTCGCAGAATTAGCTGCTATTCAGTACACCCTCGAGATCATTGAAACCTTGCCCAAAGACCATTACTTCATTGTCACGGACAGTCTAAGCTCAATAGAAGCTCTCCGAGCAATGAAGTCAGGAAAGTATCCCCCATATTTCCTGGGGAAAATACGGGAACATTTGAGAACTTTATCTGAACGGTCTTATTTAATATCGTTAGTCTGGGTCCCTTCGCATTGTTCCATTCCGGGCAATGAAAAGGCAGACTCATTGGCTAAGGTGGGCGCATTAGAAGGTGATATTTATGAAAGACCAATCTGCTTCAATGAATTTTTCAGTATCTCTCGTCAGAAAACTCTCGAAAGTTGGCAAACTTCATGGAGCAATGGCGAACTGGGACGATGGCTGCATTCCATTATCCCTAGGGTATCGACGAAACCTTGGTTCAGGGAGATGAACGTGAGTCGTGACTTCATTCGTGTGATGTCTCGGCTCATGTCAAACCATTACACCTTCAACGCGCACCTCCGGCGTATTGGAATCGTGGAGAGCGGTCTCTGCGCTTGTGGTGACGGTTATCAGGACATCGAGCATGTCGTATGGACGTGTACGGAGTATCGTGACGCCAGGTCTTTATTAAAGGACTCCCTAAGGGCCCGAGGTAGACCACCTGAAGTTCCGGTCCGAGATGTGTTGGCTAGTCGGGATATCTCTTATATGCTTCTTATATACCAGTACCTCAAACACATTAATATCCAAGTGTAATCTGTTATACCTCGCTCAGAAAGTATAATCTCCACCTACAGGTTCGACACTAACATCCGCTCGATTCTCTCGATCACCGTCCCTGTCCACCATCTTCATTGGAACTAACAAGATCTTTTTTTGTCACTAACTTTTCGTTCCCCCCTTCCATGTCTCTTCACCATCTCGATGGCAACTAATTAGATCTCTGTAGTTTTCAGACATTTTGTTTCCATACCCCCTATTTACCTCGGTTTTCACAATATTTACTTTTTTTATTTTCTCATCTCTTCGTAACATCACCATCACCGCCTACGGTCCTACGCTCCAGACGATGACCAGCATGCGGGCCACCCGCCGGGCCTTCGTAGCCTGGGGGTGTTTCCCGCGGACCCACACGAACCGAAAGGAAGCGGCCATATATAGCACCATTTGGAATTCATGCAATATTCAATTCACCGACACCTGCCGAATACCAGCTAAAAGCTTTTTTCAAAAATTCTAGACGACATAATCTAATGATACTATTCTAGTTTTAAGTTAGTCGTTAATTAAGATTAGGAAATACCCTTGGCATCTTAGAGCTTAAGCAGTGTGCCTGAAAATATATATTATACTATTGATTATTAGTCTCAAACGAAAACAAATTTACGGCTTTACGATTCCTAGACTCATAAGTGAATTCCTAATCTGGATTCTGTAACTGAATGCTGGACCGGGAACTAAATTCGGAACGTGGAACTAAGTTTGGGATTAAGTAAGAATTTTGAAACTGGATTCAAGAACAGGATTTCTGAAACTGAATTCTAAACTTGGAATCTGGAACTGAATTTTGGACCGGGAATTGAATTAATTACGTCATGGTTCTATTGAACAAATAAAAGGCGATGGTCAGCGTACGGTTTCCGATCATTCCTTAGATGTTTTTTTTTCAAGAATCCATCAGATTGAAAACGGAGTGCACACAATTTTAAAATCTCTGCGGTTGCGACAAATTAAGAGTAGTCTGGTGAGCTCCATATATTCGATCTAGAATAATATACCATAGTAAACATACTGTGATGCGATGTGATACTAGTGGGGCTCGTTTGCTCTGGCATGTATGCTTAGATGCAACGTGTAGAGCTCTTTCGTTGTCGAAATCACATCGCTTCGCGAACCGCAGTTTTTGCGACTTAACGCAAAGAGCGCCATTGAGCTAAAGCACTGAAATATCTCCTACCTCAACCCACCGTCGTCTGATATGCTCAAATTAACGCAAAATAACGTACATCAAATACTGCAAGAAAATTCTCAAAGGGTCAGGGTGGACTGTGGTGGGTTAATTCTACTCATAATAAAAGCGCTCTAAAACCACATAATTATGCTTTTCCTCGCGTATAGTAGTTTCCTACACGAAAAACACATTTTCAACCCTTCCCTAAGGTTTCAAGTTTTTGCTTTCAACATCACGTGATAACTTTGGGATGCTACCGCAAATAATTATAAATTACTGGTATCCTAACCACTGTTTGGTAGTCAGTCCCATTAGAGAATATTCACTTCCTGTATCAACTATATAAGAACGCGATTGTACGTTCAGGGTGAGTCGTAAATATCTTTTTCGCTGTCAAAATCAAAAGTTTTCGATTTTTATATTGATATTTCTGACTTTCAACAAAAATGCACTTCTAGCCCACAACAAAAACACCCATTCGTTTGTTTCGTGACTATTTTACCCAAAAAATTATCACCTCAGCGGATTAGGTATTTCTACCAGAAGCGCTTGTTCATCAAGGCAATAATCGAAAGCTCGTAAAAGTGTCTATTTTACCTAATTCTAACGTATATATAAAATTGACTCTTAAGATTAACGACACCAAGAACGAAAAAAGTAGCCTCGAACAAAAGCCGAAATGTGCAGAGAGTAACCTTCTCACGAGCGAACGTGAGGTGATCGAAAGGCGGAAGCAGTAATATGACGAGCATCTGAATGGCGAAGCACAAGATACAGAGAACGACACAGGAAACAATCTGGGTGCTCGCTCAGCCGACGGCAGATTCCCAGCACCTGCTCTGTCGGAGAAGGAACAACAAAGCCAGGGGCAATTACCATTTACCAGGCGTGCTGCTCAAACATGGAGGAGAGGCACTGGCTAGAGAGCTGCACTGGAAGATTTCTAAGATTTGGGAGGAGGAGATTCTACCGCAAGAATGGATAAAAAGAGTGGTATGTCCCGTTTACAAACAGGGTGATAAACTAGATTGTTGCAATTACCGCGCAATCATATTGCTGAACGTCGTCTACACGATACTCTCCCAAATCTTTCGCCGTTGTCTATCACCAATAGCTAAGGAATTCGTAGGGCCGTACCAAGCGAGATTTACTGGAGAACGCGGCACTACGGATCACATATTCGCGATAAGACAAGTAATCCAGAAGTGTCGTGAATACAACGTACCCACGCATCACCTATTCATTGACTTCAAAGCGTCATACGACCCAATCGATCGAGAACAGCTATGGCAGATCATGCACGAATACGGTTTCCCGGATAAACTGACGCGATTGGTCAAAGCAACGATGGATAGAGTGATGTGCTACGTCTCCGAGTATCTGGGACGCTCTCGAGTCCCGTCGAATCTCGGAGAGGGCTACTGCAAGATGATGGACTCTCTTGTATCTTGTTGAATATTGCTTTGGAAGGTGTGATTCGAAGAGCGAGGATCGACACGAGTGGCACGATCTTCCGAAAGTCCGTACAACTTTTTGGCTTCGCTGACGATATTCATATTGTGTCACGTAACCTTGCGAAGATGATGGAAACATACATCGAACTGAAAGCTGAAGCTAGGCGTATCGGACTGACCATAAATGCGTCAAAAACAAAATAAAGAGACAATATCGAGGTGGTTGACGAGTTCGTGTATTTATTCTCACTGGTGACCGCCGATAATGTCACCAGCAGAGAAATTCAGAGACGTATTTTGGCAGGAAATCGTGCGTACTTTGGGCTCAAAAAAAACCCTTCGATCGAGAAAAGTACGCCACCACAAGAACGAATTAAGCTTCGATTTGCTTCGTCGCTGACCAGATTCTCCAGATCTAGCACTTAGCAACTACTGGAGTTCTGCTGATCTCATCAAGATACTCTAGGGAAGAAGATCTGGCTCGATAGAGAATGTCATTACTGCAACTGAAGCCTATTTTGAAGACAAGGATAAATCATTCCATCACACAGTGGTTTGAATCGACAAAAACGTGAACTTAATTCTCTAGCTGGTAAACCGTTGATCCGATATACATAGTGCCTTTGGAGAACTCATTCACAAAAATTATGCTCGTGATTTGATCACAATAAAAAAAGTGCAAAGCCTACTACGATAAAAGTTCATTTCAACAACTTTTTTACCTTAAGAGATAAAAATACAATGTCTTCGACAAAGTTTAAGAAATTCTAACGAGAAAAAACTTTGCCGAAAAAGCTATAGGTCTAACACAAACAGTTTCGAATATATAAAGCATTTTCGTTAGAAACCACTTAAAATCAACTTTTTGTACATAACTTTTTTTCGCAATTATTTTCAGTGTCTACTATGTTCGAGACAATTACTAAAAACGTAAAATTACACATTTTTGTTGAAGACATTGCACGGTTTGACCTTTTCTTTAAAAAGTTATTGACAATTTAAACTGTTATATACACTAACTTTAACTACTAATAGGAAGCAGGGTCGCAGACCAAAAGGCATATACATATACTTTTTTGGAAAGCTTAAATAAAGTAATATAAAGTTACGAAGTGTGTAGCGTGGCCCTTTTAAAATGCGCGAATGAGACAACAAAATATAGAGTGCTTTTTTGACCATTTTTTTTTTCGGAAAAACGTACATTAATGAAATTGTTTATCTTCATATCACGCGTTTTTTGTGATTTCGACCGATAAGTTACCTTTAGGCAACAACTTTTGCAAGAAATAGCAGTCGAGGTATAAAAAATAGAACATTAGTTTTAACACCAGACGAAAGAGAAAACTTTTCACTATAGCTTACTATTATGACTTACTCTCAGCGAGTACCGAGTCTTTCGGAATTCCTCTTCAAAGTGAATGTTGATAGGTGTCTTATTGACCGTTATCACAAAAAAATCGCGAGATATTACCGACTTCAGTAGAAAATGTAATAGAATTGCAGTAAGGCAACAGATTAGTTACAAATTCCCTAAAACCAAACTAACTTGTTTTTGTTGGTTATTATTCTTTATTCTTAGTCTGTGCACGTTTTTATACTCAAGTTCAGGTATTTCTCTTTTTTAAAAAATGTCTAGACTCATAATTTACATAATTTGATTTGATACTTTAACGTGTACGCCTGTATGTAACGTTGAACCACTCACGCATTTTATTGTAATATTATCCTCGACCAAATGCTCCAGCATTTGTATTATCAACCAACTCTTTCGTGTTCTTAAAAATAATATACAGTGCTGCTCTCACCAACACCAACAGTGCATATTTGGAGCAGGAAATTTAATATAAAGTGCTTCATTTTTTAATATACATTAAAGGTAAAACTAAGCGTCAATATAAATAATCGGTCATATTCATTAAAATTAATGTATTCCAATTGAAGTTGAATAAAAAAAATCGATTCAAAACCATCCTCGATGTAAAACTACATCGAGGATGGTTTTGAATCGATTTTTTTATTCAACTGATGTCCATTTCATAAATCTATTTATTTAGAAATCGTGTGAATTTCATTATTTTTTTCAGTGTATGGCTTAATTCATAAGAACGTTTTTGGTTTTAGGCGTACAGGTAATGGTGTAAGATTTCATCCTTGAAATGAATTGGATTGGAATTAAAAGAACGGATAAGGAATGTTCCATTAAAAGAATTAGTAAAACTTGCTTGTTTAGTTTGATCAATTGCATACAAGAATGTATCATGAAATTATATTCAATCATTACACCATTGCACCAAAGCTACACTAATGACCGATTCCTATTTTCGAACATTTCCTACAAAGCTCCTTTTAATAAACCAAAAATAGTCATTTAAGTAAATGTTTTTGCTAAGAAACTGGTCAAAAAATCACTCTATATTTTGTTGTCTCACTCACACATTTTAAAAGGGCCACGCTACACACTTTGTAACTTTATATTACTTCATTTAAGCTTTCCAAAAAGTATATGTATGTGCCTTTTGGTCTGCGACCCTGTTTCCGATTAGTAGTTAAAGTTAGTGTATATAAAAGTTTAAATGGTCAATAACTTTTTAAGCAAAATGCCAAACCGTGCACAGTCTTCAACAAAAATATGTAATCTTACATTTTTAGCAATTGTCTCGAACATAGTAGACACTAAAAATAATTTTGAAAAAAATTATGTACAAAAAACTGATTTTAAGTGGCTTCAAACGAAAATGCTTCATATATCCGAAACTTTTTGTGTTAGACCTATAGCTTTTTCGGCAAAGTTTTTTCTCGTTAGAAGTTCTAAAACTTAGTAGAAGACATCGTTTTTCTATATCTTAAGAGAAAAAAGTTGTTGAAATGAACTTTTATCGTAGTAGGCTTTGCACTTTTTTTATTGTGATCAAATCACGAGGAATATTTTTGTGAATGAGTTCTCCAAAGCAACTATGTATATCGGATCAACGGTTTACCAGCTAGAGAATTAAGTTCGCGTTTTTGTCGATTCAAACCACTGTGCATCATCATGACATCATTGCACAGTGGTCCCAATCATGTCAAAACACGCGTTTTTTTATTTATGCTTCAGGGGTTAATTTTGGAGCTTTCATGTCTTCAGAAGAAATTCTGTTTGAAATAGTCCGCTTCTTTCAATATAATCAAAGTTGACATTAATCTACCTACAAGTGAGTTACAAAAATTATTTTGCATACAATACGAGATAGAGCATTTATGTCTTTAGAAAAATTGTAGATCATGTTTAAACAAGAAAACATGCCGAAGAAATGAATAGTTTAAAATGCATTGGTGTCGAGATATGTTGCACTGTTTATTAAGGACCCACAAAATCAAGTATTTCCATCATAACTTTCTTCAATGAATTTTTAGAATTTTCGGATGTTCTACAATTATATTTTCTAATTATCAAAATACTTATTTTTGTCAAAGACTGCATATTTTTAGGTTCACAAACTAAAAAGTTTTTGAGCAATTTAATTACAAAATACTACATATTCAAGTATCAATATCTTGAAGATGTGGAAATATGTGGAACCAATTTCAACAAAGTTTTAAAGTATGGTCAAAACACTATTAGAAAAATTAGTAGTCACAACTTGAATTCACTTAAATTTATATGAAAACACACTTTTAAAAAAACAAGTCCCAACATTCCGCAATATATATTTAGCACCCACACAGTATTCATTAACCCTTAACCTTAAATTCAATATTTATCAAAGTAAGCGAGAAAGTAGGACCAGTTGAAAACTTCAGACAAAAGCAAACAGAATTTCCTAAAGTAGACGAAGTTTTCAACGTTTTCTTTAATTAAATAATGTTAATCTGTTTAGTGGCTTGTATTTCATTTTTGATTGTGAGGAGCACTGTATCGGGACACCTCTCCGTTTTTGTTTATTTTGTTTTTTTTTTTCTGGTCCTATTTTCTGGCTTACTTTAATCAATATTGAATTTAAGGTGCAAGGTTAACGAATACTGTACGTTAAGGTGCTACATGCATATTGGGTTATGTTAGAACATGCTTTTTTTAAAAGTTTGTTTCCATAAAAATTTAAGTGAATTTAAGTTGTGACTACTAATTTTTCTAATAGTGTTTGACCATACTTTCAAACTTTGAATATGTAGTACTTTGTAATTAAATTACTCAAAAACTATTTATTTTGTGAGCCTAAAAATATGCAGTCTTTGACAAAAATATGTATTTTGATAATTAAAATATAATTATAGAGCATCCGAAAATTCTAAAAATTTATTGAAAAAAGTTATGATGGAAATACTTGATTTTGGGGGTCCTTAATAAACAGTGCATCATATCTCGACACCAATGCATTTTAAACTATTCATTTCTTCGGCATGTTTTCTTGTTTGAACATGATCTACAATTTTTCTAAGACATAAATGCTCTATCTCGTATTGTATGCAAATTTTTTTTTAACTCACTTGTAGGTAGATTAATGTCAACTTTGATTATATTAAAAGACACGGACTATTTCAAACAGAAATTCTTCTGAAGACATAAAAGCTTCAAAATTAACCCCTGAAGCACAAATAAAAAACGCGTGTTTTGACATGATTGGGACCACTAGGCATTGGTTTAAGAAATGTACAATTTATGTAACTTAGAATTTAGAGTGCATCTGAAAACATTAATATAGCTTAGATTAGAAAAAAAATTAAACACAGCTGAGTATTAGAGGACGAGTTTTATGGAAACAATGAGAAGGGTTAACCAGCATGAATAGTGTAACAAACAAAAAAGCCAACAATATTACCAAAAAGCACAGCAATATTACCAAATCCGACAAAAAATTGTGAGATAAATTCGCGAAGTAGAATTAGCAGTCCAGCATACCTAGTAATGGTCTGATGACTGTAAGACGAAACGTAGAAGTAGGATGCTGTATCATTTCATAGAGAACGACATAATTATTTCTGTATGCATATGAAATATGAAAAAATATAAATCATATATACAGGAAGAATCAATAGTACATCGGACAGTAATGCTCTAGTTCAGGAGAGTGTAAATGCAAAAATCCTGCAACTAAGAAAAGTTATACATGCAAATTTTTTTTAATTTTATTTTTGTATTAATTGGTTTGGCTAAAATTTTGCTTAAGTATAATTTATGGCTAAACGAAACAATTTGCGTCATCAGTTTGCCATTTAAACTCTAGCCTTACTTTTTAGAAAGGACTAAGTAAAAATCCCTTTGAAAATTTTCAAATATATATTTCTCAGAAACGGTGGGTCCGATCGATTTGGTATCCTTTGCAGGCAGCTCAATTTGAACTGCTTCAAGCACTGATGAGCCGAAGGCGAAACGCGAAGAAATATAAACAAAATATGTGCTTTTTCCACAAACAAACAAAACCCCTAAATGTTCACATTCTGCGACGGCCAGTAATAAGCCGTCATTCGTTTACGCCTGAGACGCCAGAAATAATACAACACCTGTGTTATATTATTCAAGGGTTGCATAAATAGTGCAAACTTTGCGTCTGTTAGCGGTTCAAGTTGAACTGCTAGGCATGAGATGGCAGTTCAATTTGAACTGCTTTAAGCACTGATGAGCCGAAGGCGAAACGCGAAGAAATTGGAACAAAATATATGCTTTTCATCTTACAGCTTAAGCAGTGTGCCTTTTAATATGTTATTATTGAATAAAAAAAATGTGCTTTTTTCACAAATAAACAAAACCCTTCAATGATCCTTTGCAATGTTTAAGGTAGGTATAAGAACTATGTAAAAAAATATTTTGTTCATTTTTTATTTTAAAAATAACAATTCAAATTCAAATATCTCAAATAATGTGTTTTTGATTTTTATTCTTTTAATATGTTGAAGCTTAAGTCCAAAATAAAGTGCTGTTCAAATTTTAGATTGGAGAAATATTATTTGAAAAAGTTACATATTCTCAAAATAATGCACATCTTTGGAAATCATGAACAGTTCTTTTTAAGTTTACCACAAAATTTAATGCAAGAACGCTGAATTTCCAATAAAAAAGTTCATCAAACTTTTCTATATGCTACCGTTCTTGAGACTCAGTGCTTTGGAAAAAAATTCGGGGTAGTTTTATTTTTGTAGTGATTTTGGATGATTTTTGTATCATGTTAAAATTAAATGTTCTAATATTAGAATGTATAAAATATATGAGAAAGGCAATAGATATTTTTCGTATAGAATCTGAAAATATGTTTCCCAGTTTTCTAATTTAAGCATACCTGTTATTTTCTTAGGGTAAGCCTGTTGTTATGTTTTTCCTGATTTTACCAAAATGTATCTGTTTGTTGTTACAGGTACCCATGTTTGTATATAAAAAAACTGGTACGGCGAATAAACAAGCTAGTGAGAAACAAGTGATAAGGAGTATATCAAAAAAAAGCTATCCACACATGATAAAAAACGATATTTTATTAAAACTAAAAATTGACCCTTTATTGTACGAGGTTAAGCTTGAGCATAATGAAAACCGGAAGAAATTTAAGTTATTCCTTCACAAATTTTCGAGCTTTTGATCGAACGCTCTTCATCAAGTTTCGGACAAGTGTTGCATCGCATTTTTCGGTCGCTTGAGCCCAAATATTTTGAACTCCTGCATGCTGCCTTACCAGTATTCTTGAAGACCCTCTTTACGATTGCCCAGTAACGTTCGATAGGTCGAAGCTGAGGCAATTTGGTGGATTGATGTTTTTCTCAACGAAATTTATACTCTTTTCCGCAAGCCTATTGAGAGTGGTTTTGGCATAGAGAGCCGACGCTAAATCCGGCCAAAACAGTGGAGGTGTACTATGCTTCTTATATAAAGGCAGCAATCTCTTCTGGAGACACTCAGATCGATAGATTTATGCATTTATAGTTCCGGTAGTGTAAAAAATGGTTCACTTCAAACCACAGGAACATATTGCTTGCCATACCAGTACCTTTCGAGTGAATTTCTCCACTTGAATCGACCTGTCCGCATCGCTCATATCCTCCCCAACGACGACAGTAAAGTACTGTGGACCTGGAAGGGTTTTTGAGTCCTCCTTAACATAAGTCCATCAAAACGCATGCATCCGGACACTGCAACAGACGCGAATACAATTTCCGGGCCCTTGTTGCTGCTCGCTTATTCTGTTCTACACTTTGTTTCGAGATATTCTGCTTCAGGTGATTTCGCCTTTTGATACGCTGGATCATTCCGACACTCGATTCTGCTTTTCTGGCCAAATCACGTATTGACATTGTTTTGTTCTTCATGATTAGAGATACCACTTTCTGGTTCAGTTTCGGGTTGGAAAAACCGGATTTTCTGCCTCTTCCTGGTAGTTCATCCAAAGAATAGTGTTCCCCAAACCTATTAATGATGGTTTTAATACTGGCATGATAAATTCTAAACCGCTTCGCCAGTTTTCGCATAGTAATACCCTTCTCACTTAGCCATGTGTCCAGAATCTGAATTTTCACTTCCTTTTCAATACGTGACATTTTGAAAATGCAGAATTTCAGTCGCACAAACAAGTGAACAAACGAAAGCTGACAGTCAAACGCACAGCTTGCTGTGATCTGAGCATAAAAAACTATCACAAATACATGTGTACAACACAAATGAATGTAGATAGCTTATTTTCGATACACTCCTTAATCAAGTAAAAACAGAATTGAAGAATTAAATGAAATGAATAACTTCTTCTACAGGGATTTCGAAAACATGTTTTAAAATTGTGCTCCAAAAATTGCCGAAATCTTACGGAAAGTAATTTTGCCAAATTAGTTGAACTAGGATTTGTTGAAAAAAATCTGCTTAATAAAAAAATTAAAATTTGCTATTCATATCATTTTGAGTTGAACAAACGAACTACTCTATCTTGTAGCGATGACTTATCGAGTAGTGAAGAGGAAGATGTATGGAAGTTCAGAGTCGGGAAACAATACAAGCAACAAAAGAGTCAACAAATTCCAACATGATTGTTTTCAGTCTGCAACATCAATAGAGACAGCGCACTCAAACGCTGCAAAATACATCCAAAAATTTATTATTGATATTTTCAATGAATCAATCTTGAGTATTGCTGTAGCCCCAATTGACAAAATATAAATTAGTTCTGTTAAATTGATTTTGGAGAAATATCAGGAGACAATAAACAGCATTAGAAGACATATATTTACTCAAAACAAAGAAGTTACTAACTAAGATCGAAGTCATGGATGGCCGAGAAAATAAAGAAAACATTTAATACGACGATATACACGACAACAAAAAGATTACTAATTGAGAGCGGTATGCATTCTACTATTGGATCGAGAGCAGACTAGGTGAAAATATTAAGCATATCGTTATGCAATTTACGAGGATGATGAAACCAGCCGACCAATGCCTGTTTAAATAGTTTTTCTAAGTGTGCAAGCAACCGCCTTAGGGATTTTCCGAAGTGAAATGAGCGTTCATTCCGGTAAGTGTAGGTAGTGGTCTGCAGAATTGAATAAAAAATAATCATTGGGACATGCTCCCAAACAGCAGTTGCTCGCTAGTTGAGTAACATTATTGAAAAACTCTTCGAATTATTACTATTGCAAAAAGTTTTGTATGGCAACTTGCCTAGGTTCGATTCCCAACCTTACAAGTAGGGTCAGAAAGTTTTTTTCTGATTTTCCCCCTTGGAAGTTTCCTTACATCAAGATGAATTGCTAAATAGTATTGATGAAACCAGCCGACCAATGCCTGGTCAAAGTGAAGGACGGAAAACGCCAAGCTGTTCAAAAAAGGTTGTGCGAGAAGCCTAAAGCTTACTTCAGATAGAATTGGAACAAAGACAATTGCCTGTATTACAGTTATTTATTATTGAATTCAAGATCTTTTTTTATACAAATGTAGCGTTTTCTTCATACTTTTAAGAAAAAATACGGATAAAATTATTCGTAACGGTTTCGAAGGAATTTTCGAATTTTTCCTGTAACACGGCTCAATAGGCGGCGCCCACCTTCTTCGTCCATCGTTTTAGCTATCTTATTCAACCAGGTCGTCATCTGATTGATGTCTTTGACAACGTTTCCCTTTGCCTTGAGTCTCCTCTTCATGATTGCTCAGTATTTCTCAATAGGGCGGAACTGGGGGCAGTTGGGTGGGTTAAGGTTTTTCGGAACAAACTGGACCCCTTTCTCTGCATACCATTCTTGAACGACTTTGCTGTAATGACAGCTTGCCAAATCTGGCCAAAATACGGGATGGTCGTGTGATCGAATGAACGGAAAAATTCGTTTTTGGAGACACTCGTTTTGGTATAGTTCCGATGTCATTGTCTTATTTGTAACGAAAACTTTCGTTTTTTTGCCACAGCTGCAAATGCCCTGCCAAATCATAAATTTTCTTGCAAATTTGTCTGCAAAAACAAATTTAAAGTTGGCTAGAACATCCCCCCGAGCCGTTTTCAAGTAAAATTTTTGACCTGGGATTTGCCCGAAGTCAGCCTTGACATAGGTTTCATCGTCCATCAGAAGACACCCGTCGAACTTGGTCAGCACCTGGTCATATAGTTTCCGAGCACGAATTTTGACCACACTATGGTACGATTTGGCTGTTTGCTAGCTCGATACGACTTGATTCCTTCCCGGAGTCGAGTTCTCTTCACGGTATTATAGGCAGCACCAAATTTTCTGGCCAAATCACGGTCCGATAGATTAGGATTCCTCTTAATCGTCTTCAAAATCTTACCACGCAGTTTCCGGTCGACAGTTCCACTCCGACGATTTGCTTGAGGCTTCCGAATCGTCGTCAATGTTTCCTTATACCGTTTGATAACGCGTCATACGGTATTTCTGGGCAATTTCAGCTGTTTAGCTAGCCTAGATGCAAACCACAATGGATTTTTCAAATAACTGTGAATATTTTTTTCCCTTCATTCGGCTTCCATGTTGATTGTTCACAAAGTACAGTCGATTTTCTGAATGTCAAAAATCATACGTGAAGCCGACAAAATTCCCGACACGTGGGCGCCAAGAACTTCTAAATCCGTCCACCAGGAGCGCCACAATATGAGCAAAAGTTTGTTTAATTTTAAATGAAGCAAGCTTTATGACACATGATTTTCTATATGACACGATAACCATAATAACAATACTCAATTTATATGTAAAATGACTGTATTATAAATAATGCGAAGAATAACTATAATATGAACAATCGAGCCTCGCAGCTTCAAAATAAAATTGTTCCTAATTCTATAAACTCATATACATTAAAAGTGTTGCTCATTCGTCGGTTCTTTACAAAATAAAAACACAAACTAGTTTAATCCAATCAACAGAAGGCATCGACACCGATACGATGTAACAATCAACAAGCACGCTATGTAAAACCCGGTATGTACCATGGTTCTGGTTTCAACAGCGAAGCTACTCAATGGTTCGTTTTTCCGTTCACGACCGGGTGTATCTTCGAAGAACTCTTCTTTTTCCGATTCCAACGTTCGTGCACAATAGAAGTACTGAAACTGAATCAACCACACCCCAAAAGCCACCCCTAGATGCTGTGAGTGTGTGTATCTACCTACCGGTGAAAATTTCCCCTTCTATCATTATTCATGCAGTCGGGTAAAGTGAAGCCAGAGCCATATCGACGGGGTCGTATGGAATTCGGGCTCTCAAAGTAAACATTTCAGCTTTCCACAAACCCACAGAAGCAGCAGAATTATCTTCTAGCACGCATTCAACCGAACTGGAGAGTGAGCTGCTCCCTTCGCCGATCCTCACACGGAGACAGAATGCAACGAATTCGTTGATTGTTTGCGGTAGTGTGTGGGATCCATTTGCACCAAATCCTACTGAAGCCGTTTTGATAAGTACTAGTCAACCACATCGATATGCTAAAATTTCCTGTTTACTTTATAAGGATTCAGAAGAAAAAGTTTATTCAGTTTATTACGTTCTAGATTTTCAGGGAAAAGTTGTTTCCCTCTTCGAATAAACGCTTCTAACGACTCGTAAAATGATTACACTTTTGTGGCAAGTTGAAAAAATAAAAAAAGGAAACAGGATGTATAAGTTCTGAGCTACAATATTGCGTTTCTCCAGAACTCGAACAAACTCGTAATAATGCCTCCAAGTAATGGTTTAAAGCAAACCGTTCAAGGTAATCAAGGAAACAGAATGCGATTTTTGCGATGGTATTCCAGTACAGACCAATTTAGATCAGTTTTACATACAGTCGAAACATATTTCCGACTTCTTAGCACCATAAATTCCAAAGGCAAAAGCGTTCGGTTCGGGGTACGAGATTAACTAGGGTGGTTCATGAGAGAATTTTAATAAAAAATTCTCTCGTGGAATGCGCTTTTGATTATTTGAATGAGAGGCACCTTCCTATTCCCACTTCGGTTACAAATGGAATCCTAACATCAGACAAAAAAAAATGCTATTGGTGGATCCCTTAGACCTGCTAATATAAGCTACCTTATGGCTTCATCTATGTACGATGTAAATATGTTAGTCTTGAAACTTGCGAAAAGAAAACACTTGCCAAGTTCTTTCCACAGTTTTCATCCTCTTACCGACAGCATGCTCGTGTGGTACACAGCTCGAATAAATCTTATAACTTTACAATCCAGCAAGACGTATGAAGCGTCACAGTTTCACATAAATTTACACTCACAACCTAGATTCGACATTGATGCGAAAATGTCGCTTTGTTTCACTGTGCAAAATCCAACAAGAAAACAATTTTTCTTCATCCAGCGGGAAACCTAATAAAATAGTTTTTCTAAGTGTGCAAGCATCCGCCTTAGGGATTTTCCGAAGTGAAATGGGCGTTCATTCCGGTGAGTGTAGGTAGTGGTCTGCAGAATTAAATAAAAAATGATCATTGGAACATACTCCCAGACAGCAGTTGCTCGCTAGTTGAGTATCATTAATGAAAAACTCTTCGAATTATTACTATTGAAAAAAGTTTTGTAAGGCAGCTTGCCTAGGTTCGATTCCCAACCTTACAAGTAGGGTCAGGAAGTTTTTTCTGATCCTAGAGGCGAAGCGTGTGTTTAAGATTGAAAATTGAGAAAATCAATGGAAACTTGGAAATTTCCTTACACCAAGATCTTATCTAAAATATGACACGTAATGTACTGAAATCAATAACATTGAGTCGTGAATTGCTAGTATTGGCTTGAAAATGTTATTTCATTTGACCTGCACTTGAACAATAAAGAAAACCACGTTTCGAAAAAAGTTTCTGTTGTCTTGAAATATAAAAATCGAAACTCAAACCTAAGAATTACTCCTATAATAACAACAAAAACGAGCTTAATTCACTTAGCAGTAAGATGATACCTTTTTTTATCAATCCGCATGTGTTTTTTGCATGAGTATTCTTCGGTGTGCTTAGGTTTCATGAAATTATTTTGATGATCGTCATTTCAAATGACAGTTTGAAATTACAGTCACTCATTACCCTATAATTTTGGTGTCACAAATCGGATCGAAAAGAAAAATCCTAAAATTAATTTCTGTGATGAAAATCAATTAAGAATTCCATGGTATGTCGCAGTGAGTTCCACTGGATTTTTGGTGATTTTGGTGAGGGTTTTTGGATACGGTACTTCCTGAACCGTAATTCAGGGACCAAGAAGCGCTTCCAATGCATTATATTCCTTTTGTAGAATTTGACCTTTATGTTTCAAAATAATTTGCAGACGAACAAAATCATCGAATAGCTAGTACTACGATCCTACTTACACTAAGAATCCTTATAGCAAAAAAGGTTCGTATGAATTAACACGTCGACTAAATTATAATAGTTTTGAGCTCAATGACGGTTTGAATTTGAAAAAAAACTCATCACCCTTGTGTCAAGTAATCTCAATAGGTTTTTTTCGAGATGTCTAAACCGATTATTGCAAACCTAAGTTCAAATGAAAGGTCTTGTGGTCCCATAAAGAATTACTAAATTTCATCGGGATCCGACTTCCGATCCCGGAATTACCGAGTAAAGATAGAATTTTATACCGTCACTTAAGGCCTGAAGACAGTGGGTCGCGTATAGATTTTTAATCGAGGAAGATTAAAAATCTATACGCGACCCACTGGCTCCAGTGTTGGTGATTGCCGATAATTTGACAGAAGCTGCTCGATATTTCTCTATATTGTATACAACATTTTCAATCCGGTAGAAGATGCTACAAGAACTCGTATCTCTCAATGCATGAACCGCGAGAGAATTTTTCTACATTTCTTCGCTCCACTTCATACTCTGAGTATTTCACGACCCATAAAAAATGTACAGTCTGATAATGATGGAATTTACCTAGAGAGAATCGCAAGTTGACAATTATCGCAGAAAATCGAATCGATGATTCGACTTGATCATTCTCATACTAGTTTGCAATATTTCAAAACCTTTGTGTGGAGCATTTACATACATTTTCACAGACGAAACTTATACAAAGGTTATATGCACATAGTTAGAATAAACAGCAATAGTAAAATGATCCTATCGCAACTATCAACTGCCCATATAGAATCGGATCGCGAAACGAGAATAAGCGACAGTTTGTTGCTTCAAAGAGAATTCTCACAGCAGCGCGCTAGTTCGTGATGTTCAGACAGGTCATCGAGAGAAATTCGCTCTCGCCTCTCTCAGCAGGCGGTTCTATTTTGTTGGTCGTTGAGCGTTTGTTGAACAACATACTGCCTGAAATATTCGTTCAGTTTGATGGAACGGTTAGTTATTGTTTTTTCTCTTGCAAAAATAGTGTAAAAATTAGGTGTTACCTTCATATAGAAAGAAGATTTGTTGTTATTCTACGTGAAGTAGAAGTAATGTATTGTTAATTTTAAAAAATAAGTGGAAAATGCTTTGGAAATTATCCAGTAAAACTAGTCCAACGGGACTCCAACTCCTCATATTAAAAATGACTCAACAATGGATCTCTGTCTGCCGGATTTGTTGAACGAAAAAAATGGCATTCGGTTCAACGGTCTGTTCCAAAATCGGCAAACATAGGTCCCGCGTTGGCCTCCAGTTGAACGATTGATTGGACGTTATTGGACCAACGAAGGACCACCGTTGAACGTTTTTTACTAAGACACTAGGGCAATGGTTTTCATTCTATGTTAAATGAACTATGCCGGTTTGTTGTTGCTGCGATGATATCCGTCTCACTTTGATGGCACTGATTGAATCGTGTGAAGAGTTGCTAGAGAGCGTTCTTCGATACGATAAAAGCCATCCTTGCCCGACTCCCTGAAATCCCTTCCCGTCTATGTATTTAGAAACCTTGTTGAGTAGATTTGATTTCTCTGCTCTCATCTTTTTTTCCCGGATACCATCAGGAAACTAAAGCGAATAAAATGGCGGATGCATTGAAACTGACTTTGTTCCACAGAAAAATACAAAACTTTATGTTTATCGCGATAACATATATGTTTTTATGCACTAATCGCATCTAAACTAAATTATCTAGACTTTGTTATGGTAGACTTATGATACAAGCTTTCAAAGCCGAGATATTCGATGAACAAATAGAGATATGCAATTCCGAGCGTTCTAATTTTCAGCAGTACAGCAAGAGCGATAAACTCAATAAATCATTCTGATAATTTCACAGAATATTCTCAACTAAATTTCGAAGAGATTGTTAGGTGGGTTTTTCGATGTTTGAATTCACTATGCCAGCGATATACAATGGTTTTTTTATGGTGTTTCATCGCCATACAAAGAGCTAAGCTCACCGACACACTCTTATTGAGATAATCCACGTCGAAAGTTGTAAAAAATAAACCAACGAAGTCCTTCTTTTGAAATTTCCTTTTTTTAGCCTAATTGATTTTTTTAACTCACTGTAGACAACACGAATAGCGCTTGTACATCAAAACGTTCTGAGTACGTTTGTGTTAAAAAATGTTAAACTTTATTTTTGTGCTGCTAGATTTTAGCTATTGGCATTAGTGTGGCCAGTTCCTGAAATATAAGTAGCGGCCTACGTACGAACTTTTGAGTTTACCCATTAGAGTTTGTGCAGACTTCTTTGCAACCGATTTAGCTGCTTCTGTCCAAGATTTTTAAATTTTTCTATAGTTGTAGCTTATTGTTTATATTGAGAGAGCTCTCGCTTCATGAGAATCCAATACCGCTCGAGAGGTCGCAACTCTGGGCTGTTAGGTGGATTCGCCTCTTTCGGTAAAACATGGGCTCTATTCGCTTTATATCATTTCAAAACACCTGGAGCGTAGTGATAAGATGTCAAAGCGGGCAAGAATAGCGAGGGAGCGTCGTGGCTGTGTAAGAAAGGTAACAATCGCATCTTTAGACTTTCTTAAGGTTTGTCCACCCCAGGTTAACGGTTCAATGCATAGGACGCTGGTCTTACAAGCCAGTTGTAGTATGTTCGAGCCTCGAACTTGAAGGATCCTTAGTGTCAGTAGGATTCATAGTACTAGCCATGCAATGATTCTGTACGCTAAGAATCGGCTGCGAAGTCTGTTGAAACAGAAAGGCCAAATTCCACAAAAGGAATGTAATACCAAGACTTTGCTTTTTTAAGGTTTGTTACAATATTTATCGTTCCGATAGTGATGAAGCTTTGGCTTGCTCGACCATAGCTAGATATTGCCTTCCAAAGCTAATGGTTTTTGGAGACTTGGCGTTTTTCTTCGTCCTGAAATGCTCCACTACGCCGTTCTGTTGAATAACAGTATTGAAAGCGAGGATGGCTTTTATCGTATCAAAGAACGCTCTCTAGCAACTCTTCACACGATTCAATCAGTTCCATCAAAGAGATATCATCGCAGCAACAAAACACCGGTACGGTTCATTTAACATAAAATAGACACCAGTGCGAGAGCAATTTTCTCTCGATGACCTGTCTGAGAACCAAAGGTTAGCTCGCTGCTGTGGGGATTCTCTCTGAAGTAACAAACGGTCGCTTATTCTCGTTTTGCGATCCGATTCTGTATGGCCAGTGGATAATTGCGATAGAATCATTTTATTATTGCCGCTTATTCTAACTTTGTGCATATATCCTTTGTATAAGTTGTATCTATGAAAATGTATGTGAATGCTCCACACAAGGGTTTTGAAATATTGCAACCTAGTATGAGAATCATCAAGTCGAATCGTCGATTCGATTTTCTGCCGTAATTGTCAACTTGCGATTCTCTCTTGGTAAATTCCACACAGCACCAATCATTATCAGATTGTAATTTTTGAAATACTCAGAGTATGAAATGGAGCGAAGAAATGTAGAAAAATTCTCTCGCGGTTCATGCATTGAGAGACTCGAGTTCTTGTAGCATTTTCTACCGGATTGAAACTGTTGTATACAAAACTTATAAATATCGTGCAGCTTCTGTCGAATTTTCGGCAATCACCAACACTGATTAAAAGACATTCCGAGAAGCTGCTTAAAGTCCTCTAACACGTAAGTTTCATCGTCAATTATCATACAAGAACTTCGTGAAATATTCGCAATACAACTTTCGAGCTCATGTTTTAGTCGTTACATTCTGTTTATCATTACGTTACAGTTCGGTACAGTTTTCACCTTGAACGAATTCATACCTTAATGATGCTTTGAAGTATGCACGAAAGTTGGAGACAATTATATTTTTCGAACTACAGTACGTACCGAAAGATCTGATCTTCAATATTAGTTTCACTTTCACGTCCTTGTGGTGGTTCCTGAGATCCGTTTTTTCCTCTCCCAGTCCTCCTGACTGTTGTCAAACGTGTATCAAATGTTATGGACATTGCTTTTTGGACAACCAAGCTTTTTCGCAAGTTTTCATACTGACAGATCCGGATTTTCATCGCGACCGCTAAGAAGTATTTCCAGAGATAACAGATCGGCTGAAAAGTTCGTATCGTTTCTATGAGAGGGCGCCACTAGAATTGAATCCATACCATTTTCAGTTAGTACCAACCTTCAAAAGATACGTGTATAAATTTGACAGCTGTCTGATTATTAGTTTGTGAGATATTGCATTTTGAGTGAAGCTACTTTTGTTATTGTGAAAAAAATGGAAAAAAGGAATTTCGTGTGTTGATGAAACACTACTTTTTGATAAAAAAAAAATGGGGCCGATACCAAAAAATGGCTTGATGAGTGTTATCCAGACTCTGCACCGGGCGAAGCAATAATTCGTAAGTCGTTTGCCAAATTTCGTACTGGTCATATGAGCACCGAAGACGATGAACGCAGTGGACGTCCAAAAGAGGCTGTTACCGATGAAAACGTGAAAAAAATCCACAAAATTATTTTCAATGACCGTAAAGTGAAGTTGATCGAGATAGCTGACACCCTAAAGATATCAAAGGAACGTGTTGGACATATTATTCACGAATATTTGGATATGAGAAAGCTTTGTGCAAAATGGGTGCCGCGTGAGCTCACAATCGATCAAAAACAACAACGAATTGATGATTCTGAGCAGTGTTTGGAGCTGTTATATCGAAATAAAACCGATTTTTTTCGTCGATATATAACAATGGACGAAACATGGCTCCATCACTTTACTCCGGAGTCCAATCGACAGTCAGCTGAGTGGACTGCACGCGATGAACCGAACCCAAAGCGTGGAAAGACTCAACAATCGGCCGGTAAGGTTATGGCGTCTGTATTTTGGGATTCGCATGGTATAATTTTCATCGACTACCTTGAAAAGGGAAAAACGATCAACAGTGACTATTATATAGCGTTATTAGAGCGTTTGAAGGACGAAATTGCAAAAAAACGGTCTCATTTGAAGAAGAAAAAAGTTTTGTTTCATCAAGACAATGCACCGTGTCACAAGTCGATGAAAACCATGCTGAAATTGAACGAATTGGGCTTCGAATTGCTCCCTCATCCACCGTGTTCTCCAGATTTGGCCCCCAGTGACTTTTTCCTGTTCTCAGACCTCAAGAGAATGCTCGCTGGTAAAAAATTTAGAAGCAATGAAGAGGTAATCGCTGAAACTGAGGCCTATTTTGAGGCAAAGGACAAATCGTACTACAAAAATGGTAGCGAAAAGTTGGAAGATCGCTATAATAGCTGTATCGCCTCTGATGGCAATTATGTTGAATAATAAAAACGAATTTTGGCAAAAAAATGTGTGTTTCTATTAAACGATACGAACTTTTCAGCCGAACTGTTATACGTATTTGAGGGTGTCCAAGTTTTGTCGCGAACAAGCCTTAGTACGTATATTTATAAAGGGTGATTTTTTAAGAGCTTGAGAACTTTTTTAAACAATAAAACGCATAAAATTTGCAAAATCTCATCGGTTCTTTATTTTAAACGTTAGATTGGTACATGACATTTACTTTTTGAAGATAATTTCATTTAAATGTTGACCGCGGCTGCGTCTTAGGTGGTCCATTCGGAAAATCCGCTTTTTTATCGACAAATTTTGTTCAGCGATGAGGCTCATTTCTGGTTGAATGGCTACGTAAATAAGCAAAATTGCCGCATTTGGAGTGAAGAGCAACCAGAAGCCGTTCAAGAACTGCCCATGCATCCCGAAAAATGCACTGTTTGGTGTGGTTTGTACGCTGGTGGAATCATTGGACCGTATTTTTTCAAAGATGCTGTTGGACGCAACGTTACAGTGAATGGCGATCGCTATCGTTCGATGCTAACAAACTTTTTGTTGCCAAAAATGGAAGAACTGAACTTGGTTGACATGTGGTTTCAACAAGATGGCGCTACATGCCACACAGCTCGCGATTCTATGGCCATTTTGAGGGAAAACTTCGGAGAACAATTCATCTCAAGAAATGGACCGGTAAGTTGGCCACCAAGATCATGCGATTTGACGCCTTTAGACTATTTTTTGTGGGGCTACGTCAAGTCTAAAGTCTACAGAAATAAGCCAGTAACTATTCCAGCTTTGGAAGACAACATTTCCGAAGAAATTCGGGCTATTCCGGCCGAAATGCTCGAAAAAGTTGCCCAAAATTGGACTTTCCGAATGGACCACCTAAGACGCAGCCGCGGTCAACATTTAAATGAAATTATCTTCAAAAAGTAAATGTCATGTACCAATCTAACGTTTAAAATAAAGAACCGATGAGATTTTGCAAATTTTATGCGTTTTATTGTTTAAAAAAGTTCTCAAGCTCTTAAAAAATCACCCTTTATTAGTGTCATCAGCCGAGCAACATGTACTATCAAGTTTGTTATAGGAAGCATGTTTTGTATCTGATCTGATTATTTGTTAACATTAGAACAATTTCTGTCTAGTTTCGAAGAGAAATGTCGTTATGACAGAACTTCGTTTTGAACTCTTGTACGGTCAGCGTGCTTAGGATCGATGAGTCGGTAATGCTACTGTCCCACTCACTTACGAATCGCTAGAAAAAGGACACCACGTTACAACGTAAACAGAACCCGTAGTGGTCGAATTTGTTTATTAAATACATTAAAAAACACTATAAAAATCTAGATCGCAGGATCAGACAATTGAAGTGTTAAATTCAAAACAAATCACATCATATGAGATCCGCAGGTGCTTTCATAGTATTTAATCCAAAACTACACAGAAAATAATAATGGATTTTACAGGTGACATAATTCTCCAAACGATACAATTCATAACCACTTAACTTTCTAAATGACGCAATATTCCACTCGTGCAGAGTTTTACAGACTTCGAAAGTAATTTACACTCGGCAACCAAGTGCCGCTGTATGAATTTATATGCGTCAATTATTCAGCTTCTGTGGTTCAGTCGATTCCCGAGTCCCGGGTTGGCGGTTCAAAGCATAGGACGCAGGTCTTACAAGCCAGTTTTCGTATGTTCGAGCCCCAACCTGGAGGGAATCTTAGAGTCAGTAGGATCCATAGTACTAGCCATGCAATGATTCTGTACACTGAGAATCGGCTGCGAAGTCTGTTGAAACAGAAAGGCCAAATTCCACAAAAGGAATGTAATGCCAAGACTTTTTTTGGTTCAGTCGATTAACTGGCATGTTTTGTAATCTAATGTTTTTCGGTTCAAGTTGCGCTGTCGCTATCGATCTTTTGTTTTTTTTTCTTTCGATTTCAAGCCATATAATTTTCAAATCACATCATTTCACATGTTTTTGGATATAGATTTGTGTGCAATTCAACGCTCCATTTATGTGCATCTTATAAAATGTAAAATCACAAGATTTCTTCGAATTGTGACACCGTTGACGAATGTCAATATGAACATTCCAAACAGTGATTATAGCGACGAAAGGCTGCTTTAATTCCAACTGGCTGATTACATTGCACTATTCAGATTATACCTAATAAAACGCTATTGATGTTGAACACATCTTTATTTTCTATATAGGGGTGCAAATCAGAAACTCAAGGAAAAACACTCGTATAAATGTGGTCAGGTTTCAAACACTTACAGCTCAGTCTATTTTGTATAAATTATTAATATTATTTCATCATTTCATTGGAAATATTTCTACGTTTTGATTTGAACGTATCAAGCCACGTATTTGCATTAATAAATGACTGAAACTTTGATTAGTAGCGATCAGTGTCCTATTTTGTCTGCTAAAAATCATCCGGCGATTTTGATGGAGTAAGTGATATATCAAAGGGAAAGCATCGCTCTGATTGGTCACTCGATGCAAAAGCGAAGCTGCTGGAAGCATGCAAATGTATAAATAGAAGCGAAATTATAGCTAACGTTTCAGTCCTACGCGAACCATGCTAGAGTTAGGTTGTTGATAGACAGTAAGACAAAATGTGCCATAAAACGATTTGAAGCTTTAATTGGTATGCTCTGACCTTGTGTTATGCAAGCTCGGATGAAATTCCATGTCGTTTCGCCTATATTATGTCGTTTCGCCTGAGAAATTGACAACTACCCCAGAGTAGATTTTGAGTGCTTAAGATTAATTTCTAATTTATATAAGATGAACTTGATTGATAATGAGAAAAAGTTTATCGCTTCAACCGAAATCGCAGAATGGTAGAGAAACTTAACGCTATTAAAAAAAACTACTTGAACACAAGCTTGGCGAAGAGAGGCTTAAATATCAAAATCAGTATTGCAAGTATGTACAAAGATATAATTGCATACATTTGGGATCTAAGCAGACTCTCGTGCAATTGCGGATTCAAAAGTGTGACAATTGATTGAACTTTTTGATTGTAGATAATTAGAAATTTTGTTTGCCTCGTTCCACATGAATGGCTCGAACAACCCCAAGGGGCTGATCCTTGTAGTTTTTAGCAGGAATTTTATTCATAGAAGTAAAAGGAGCGCAGCATTGTCAGTATGTCTCGAACATACAGTAGGCGCAGTGTTTGAATGGCGCGTTTAAATTGGCCTAGCGCTAGTCTGCGCTCCTGTTACTTCTGCGTACGTTATTCAAGCTAAATTGGCTAATATTTTTTAATCAGCTGCATAACATAATTTGTGATTAATTTTTATTAATGTTTTTATTATCACTCTAAATATTATTAATTACAGCACTTCCTGCTTTTATTAACGATATTACTCCACCTCCACGGTAGTGCCGAATAAATATCAAATACATCATTATTATTGATTCACTTATTATTCACCCTACGCACAATGAACATTTTCAGAAAGGTTCAGTTTTCGTTCATCGGCGAATTCATTCATCATGTATTCTGCAAAGGGTTGAGATATAACGGCTATGAAAACTCAATTTACAAAAATCTTTTGTTCGAGAATCATATCAAATATATTCAATGTGCGAACTTTTTTCTTGAATATCATCGAGCAAAATGTTCGCTAGTGAACTTTTTACAACTGATTTTTTGCTATTTGAAATCTATTTCAGTGAGAATCGTGTTCTTGGAAAATCAGTACTGAACTTTTCTGCAGTGAGTTTTCCGAGCGGAGATTTTTTTTCTCTAAAAATCACTTGTGAAAAATTTCAGTCGCGATTTTCGAAAGCTTGATTTTTTACTAACACTGATTGCGACTCTACTAATGAGATTCGGTACAATTTCCGTATGTTTGAATAAAGTAGGCTAAATTTTTCTACATACTGAAAATATAAACGGTGATTCAACTAGGCTGAAAAGTACTTTCCGAAAACTGAATGATGTGATCGGCATCTGCTTGGTCGAACACAGATAAAACCTGTCAACTTCTACTTACGCTGATGAATTTATCGTTTTTATTTTCGCCAACAATATTTTCATCGCTTCCGCCCGCTTCGGTCGAGGGTTTGTCCTGGTTGGTGGGAAAAATCTTCTTTTTTCTATCTACCAGCTTACAATCGCATGCATGGTCCTGAAAGTGGAAGTTCGTTATGCCGTGCGTTTTTTCCTCGTGACTTCGTAGGACGGTCGGGCTTGGCAGTATAATTTCATTACTTAACTCTCAAATAGCAAAGCTTCTAACAGGTTTTATTTATCAACATAAAATTCTTACTCCAATTTTCATTATAACGGAGTTTTTTTATTAGCTAAGTTTTATTGATGGCAATTAAAATTTACAGAGAGTGCGATAGTTATACTGCAAACCATACTACACTGAACGTAATTCAAACTAAAACAGATCAAATGTACGACGACAGGATAAGCTGCGGTACGCGGTGACCGAATATTGTTGCGCTCTAGCAATTTTTATCGAACGCAATCTTAGGATACATAGGCACGCCATTTTCCGGTTTTTTCCTTTGCTTGCTAATACAGCTATGTATGGAAATAGACAGATAATATGGAAACTGCTGGATGGCGCTGGCTTGGCGATTTGGCGAAACATATAATAGGATGAATCTTACAAATCCGAGCTACGTTTTCGACGCAAATCATTCTAGTGGAAAAAAGGGAGAACAAAGCCCGTGACAGTGCTTTGTACTGGTCGGCAACAGCTCCTGTTTGAGAACAAATGATGATCAGAATGATTTCAGTCGGTTGACAGTTTTACTACCGCACGTTTACAATCTATTCAATAGAAAATAGCAGACTACGTTTCCATGCAACAGATCCTCATTTATATTCACTGAACGAAACAATAGTTTGTCAGATGATTATTTCGATTGAAGCTTCACACAGAGTCAGTACCGAGTCCTGGTGGAAATCAAAGAAGATATATTTCCGTGGACTGATTTCTACTGTGCATTAGAAATGTGTCTCAGTCCATACGCGAATATGTAAATCTAGTGAAAGGAAAGTACTCTCAATCGGTAATATAAACGATTATTATTATTATTACTAGCTGAATTACCCGGTGTTGCTCGGAAATGTTTCGTGAAAGGAAGGCCGAAAAAAATTCTCGAAGTTGTCCTGCTTAGTGAAATACTCTGATTGTAGTGAAACATAACATAGACGGAAACCAGATTGAACAATACTAAGTTCATGTTCAGATTGCGAATGATCAGTGTCCCATCTCAGATCTCGCAATAATCATAATTTTCATGGTATTCTCGACAAATTGGGTCCGTTTTATATTTGAACCCTGTTGTTAGATAAATTTAAAACACCTTTCTCTCTATAAATACCTTCTTAATAAACTTCGAGTGCTTTTAACGTTCCATGGCTATAAACACTTGCTACTCCCTCCTTGTTATAAATTTTGTTATCATTATTTCCATAAAATTGCTCAAAATTTTCCATCCGATAATTATTGCTTTATAACGAAAGGCTATTTAACATCATAACTACATTCGTACTATAGAATAACGTTCTTATATAATTTATTTTACCAAGGCTATAACCATTTTGGTCGTTCATCGGGGAGGAAAACCTATAGAATAATGATTCAGTTAATACAAATGTTGTTGTAATTTTATTTCCATCACCTTGAGTTGACAGTTTTCTCAATTTACATAATAAAACGCACATTGATTGTATGATTTCGTCAATTCAGATCAATGTTGAGAATAATTATTCCCCCTCTCTCTTGTGAATATTTTTGTTAACCTCACTTAGTTGCTTGAAATATGCTGTACTCGTAAAGAAGTACCAATTTTTCGTAAAACCCGATCAATTTTCCCTTACACTTTCCATGTTCGGGACACTTACTCCACTCTCTCATTTTCAAAATAGCCTTATAATCTATTTTGATTTAACTTTTTGTTAGTGAATTTACTACAGATCTACTACATGATTACCCTGAGTAGTGAGAAAGTATCTGTGCTTTTAAAAAAATATCGATTCCCACCTTTGGTAGATGTGCCATACTTGGTGGCGATTCATTTAGTTGTTTCGTTGTCATGCTGAGACTTAAATACACTCGCGTTCATAGACAAATAAAAATTATTTTCCCTTAGTTCTTTGAATTTCCCGGCAAAATGGAACCAGATCCTTTGAAACTATTTAAAGAACATTGCGTTGCTCTCGAATTAACAACAGCAATACTATCTACTCAGCTGACCTTTGGTATTACATTCCTGTAGTGAAATTTGACCTTCTGTTTCAACAGACTTCGCAGCCGATTCAGAGTGTACAGAACCATTGCATGGCTAGTGCTACGATCCTACGGACACTACGAATCCTTCCAGACCGGGGCTCGAACGTACCACAACTGGTTGCTAGACCAGTGCCCTATGCATTGAACCGTCAACCCGGGGATACTATCTACTACGATCTTGAAATTCTTGCCACTCTCTTGTTTTACAAAAAATGGGAGAAGAAAATTTATTTTAAAAAACCCCTTCCTTCTAGTCTAAATGCCGATTCTCTTCAAATAATATAAATTTCGTCACTGACCCTCTCCCCCCATGTTAAGGACACCTGCTACATACTTTCCCCCTGAAAATGTCCTAATAATCATCTCTGACGAGCAAGAAGTATCTGGCCAAATTTGATAGCAATCCGTTCAGTAGTTCCAGAGTTATGCCGTTACAAACATTACATCCCCTTTTTAGAGGGACGTACTACATCTACCCCACACGAATACCCTTATCATATCTAAGTTGCGCAAAAAGTATCTATGGTCTTCAAAAAGTATCGATTCTCGTCAAATTAGATAATTTTTTTCATGACCCCTGTTAAGGATACTTGCTTCGCTCCCTCCCCCATAAAAAACCCTTACAACTATCTCTGAAGAGCAAAAAGCATCTATGCCAAGTGTGATAGCAAACCGTTCAGTAGTTTCGGAGTTATGCCTATAATTCCCTCTTTTTAAAGGCACTTGCTACATCCACCCCCCATATATATCATATCTAAGGTATGGAAAATGTTTGCATGGTCTTCAAAAATTATCGATTCTGGTCAAATTTTATGATTTTCTTCATAGCCTGTCAATGATACTTGCTACGCTTCCTCTTCTATAAAAATATCTTTATGACTATTTCTGAAGAGAAAGAAATAGCTCTGCCAAATTTTATAGCAATTCGGGCAGTTCTTTTTTAGAGGCACTACACCCTCTCCAGACAGAATATCCTTATAATCATATCTAAGTTGTGCAAAAACTCCACCAGGACACTTGCTAAGCTCCCTCCCCCCATGGATATATTCTTATAACCATCTCTGAAGAGCAAGAAGCACATGTACCAGGTTTGATAGGAATCCGGTAAGTAGTTTCGAATTACAAACATTACACCCCCCCCCTCTCCTTTCAAAAATACACTTACTACATCCAGCCCCTATTAAATCATATCTACTGTATGCAAAATGTTTCTAAGATCTTCAAAAAATATCGATTTTCTCTTTGTTAATGACACTTGCTATGCTCCCTCCCCCATAAAAATACGCCTATGACCATCTCTGAAGGGCAAGAAGTGCATGTGCCAAGTTTGATAGCAATCCGTTCAGTAATTCCGGAGTTATGCCATTACAAACATTACACCCCCCTTTTTAAAGGCACTTGCTACATCCACCACCCATATAATCATATCTAGTATATGCAAAATGTTACGGTCTTAAAAAATTATCGATTCTAGTCAAATCAGACAATTTTTTTCATGACCCCCCCCCCCTGTTAAGAATACTTGCTACACTCCCTCCCCTATTAAAATACCCTTATGACCTTTTCAGAAGAGCAAGAAGTATCTGTTCCAAGTGTGGTGGCAATCCGTTCAGTAGTTTCGAACTTATGCCGTTTGAAACATTACACCCCCCTTTTTAAAGGCACTTGCTACATCCACCCCCCCATATAGTCATATCTAAGGTATGCAAAATGTTTCTATGGTCTATAAAACGTATCGATTTTTGTCAAGTTATATGTATTTTTCCATGACCCCCCCCCCCTTGTTTATGACACTTGTTATGCTCCCTCCCCTATAATAATACTCCTTAAACCATCTCTGAAATATAAGAAGTATCTGTGCCAAGTTTGGTGGCAATCCGTTCAGTAGTTCCGAAGTTATGGCGTTACAAACATACCAACTTACATCCATTTTTATATATATAGATTATTAATGTTATTTTATTGCACACCAAAAAAATTTGAACTTTGCAGGTGACTTAATCCCTCATACGATATAAATTATAAAGACCTAAATTGTCAAATGACGAAAAATTTCATTTGTAATGACTTAATATTAGCTTTAATTTTACTGGTTTCGAATGTAACCAGTGTTCTACTAGCAGGTGCGACTGTATAAATTTAAATGCACCTTCTACCAGCCAAGCAGATGCATGCTTCTGTGGCTCAGTCGATTAACAGACGTATTTGCAATTCAATGATTCTCGGTTCAAGTCGCGGCGGTTGCTATCAGTATTCGTTTTCTTTATTTCAATGAATGTCATGTCATGAAGCATTAGACACAATATTAAATGTTCTTCCACGTAAATTTGCGTGAACTGCGACGCTCCATTTATGTGCTTCTAATAAGATGTAAATTCAAAGGTTCGCCGAGGGGCTTATGACTCGTGTGACGACCGCTTCTAGGGGCTGCGGAAAACATATTTGTCGGGATCCAATATAATTTTCAAAACAGGCGTATAATTCTACAATTGAACAAAACGAAATGATTTTTCGCCTGAGAAATGGAATTCCATCCGAGCTTGCATGACACAAGATCAGAGCATACCAATTAAAGCTTTAAATCCTTCTATGGCACTTTTTGTCTTGCTGTCTAGCAACAACCTAACTCTGGCATGCTACGCGTAGGACTGAAACGTTAGCTATAATTTCGCTTCTAATTATAGATTCGCGTACTTCCAGCAGTTTCGCTTTTGCATCGATTGACCAATCAGAGCGATGCTTTTCCTTTGATATATCGCTTACTCCTTCGAAACCGTCGTCTATGGCAGGGAAATCCGGTATGCTGGAGGTTTTTAGCAGACAAAATAGGACACTGCTCGCTACTAATCACAATTTCAATCATATATAATTGAAAATACGTGGCTTAATACATTCAAATCTAAACTTAGACATATTTCCAATCAAATGATGATATAATATTAATATTTGATACAAAATAGACTGAGCTGTAAGTGTTTAAAACCTGACCACACGTGTATTTTTCCTTGAATTTCTGACACCCCTGTATAGAAAATAAAGATGTGTTCCACATCAAAAAATTTTGAACAAAATGGCTGCAAGAATCTTCGTGGTTATGATTGAATCAGGTTTGCTACCTCATACCTTAGAAAGTCTACACAGTAAGTATATTCATTACATTATCGGTGACTTTTCGAAACACTATACCAGCAAGTGATAGATTCTTTTTGTTTATTTTCATCTCATTCACAATGCAAGAAACTCAACATGAAAACATAAACTATCAGTTGGTACTTGAACTTGCAGGAGAAAATAAACAAAGAGAAACCGCCATTTGCTGATGCGCCTTTAAAAAGTTCACCAGAAATTGTTTTTTTATTTGCATGACTCATAAAATGTTTGTGTTTTCAGCTTATGGAATCATAGATTGTTAAACAAAATCGTTCAATTGTTTCAAGGTTGTGTAAGTAGGTGAAAAAGAGAAATGGGAAAACCTTATATTTTAATGATGACATTTCAATTTCAAATTGCTATGCACCTCTTATAAAAATGCATTATAAAGACTGTCCCAGAAAGTATGGACGCAACCAAAAACCGCTGCCATTTCGCAATGGTTCAGAATCTGTTAATTTTTATGGCTGCGTCCTGTTGTTTACACTCTTCTCTCACCACTTGTGCAGTTGTTTATTCGTTTTCATTAGTTTGTTTCGAAATGCGTGGACTTTCAGCAGAACGATTGTGTACAAATGGTGCACAGAACGCGGACTGTCACTGAGAAGGATAGCAAAAGTGGAAGGAGCCGTGCGAAATGCAATCAGGAAGTTCGGTGAGGATAACCTTTGAGGATAAACCGAAAACGGGTCGAAAAAAAAGGTCCTGCTAACCCTCAGTTGGATAAACGTATACTGAAGGCGTTCGAGCAAAAGAAGGAGGTTTCAGTTCGGGATGTGGCCAAAAAAGTGGGCACTTCGAAGTCAAATATTCTTCGTGCTAAAGAAAGTTTGAATTTTCGAACCTATAAGAAGCAGAAACACCCAAAACGTTGTCCGAAACAAGAAGCATCGATCAGGCCGAGGGTTCGAAAGCTGTACAATACGATTCTTGCTGGAAATTTGAACTGCATAATCATGGACGACGAAAGTTACGTGAACGTCCGAGACATCGATTGAAGTCGAAAAATTTGGTAAGAGAGCTATGGTCGGGCAAGCAATTTGTAGCTGTGGTAAGATTTCGGAACCCTTCATCACCACTGCTTCAATGAACAGCGAAATATACATCAAGGAATGTTTACAAAAACGACTTCTACCCATGATTCGAAGCCACAAGGATCCTGTTGTCTTCTGGCAAGATCTTGCTTCTTGCCACTACTCGAAATCAACGGTAAAATGGTATACAATCAAAAATGTCACTTTCGTCCCAAAAGACATGAATCCACCAAATTGCCCACAACTTCGACCAATTGAGGAATTTTGGGCATTAACGAAGGCACATCTTAGGAAACATGTCTCGGCAGCCGAAACCATTCTACAGTTCGAAAAAGATTGAAAAAAGTGTCAAAACTTGTCGCCAAGAATCTGTACGGAATTTAATGAGGAACGTTCGCAAGAAGGTGCGCCAGCTAGTCTACAATGGCTAAGTAGCAAATGTTGAGAATAATATTATGTTGTTGTAGTCTAATATTATCAGTATATCGGATAAAATTTGAATATCTAACACTTGTGAATTATTTACAGTGAAATCAAAGTGCGTCCATACTTTCTGGGATAGTCTTTATATGAGAATTAGGCATAAATCCGTTAAAATCTAAGCTTTTTCATCAATTCGACTGTAAGAGTCAAGCGAATTGAATTCTAGAAGGCATACATTTTTAATTTATTTAATGTTTATTGGGTGGAATTTAAGTGTATTACAAATAGAATTCATCATGATTTTTTTTAATTAGATTTGAAGAGACTTACACTTGGAATTTAAGTGTTGAGACAAATGAAGCGAAATTAAGTGCAAAACACTTTGGTCCAACGTGTCGATTTTCCAGCGCACAAAATTTATTTTTAACGTAGAGGTCCGCGGACAACTATTATGGGTTCATAGGGGTCCGCTATATAGGAAGGTTGGGAACTACCAAAGCTTCTACCTGAACCACTACCAAACCGTTTAATGACAGACAGTTTAAGAAAATCACATATCCTTCTTCCTTGACTGTTTCAGCTAAAAGTTTTTGATTAAAATTACATATTTTTTAATTTATTTAAATCAGTAAAACGATGCAACAAAAAAAAATCATTCTTATTTGACATTTAATTAAATGCGCATGAAGTCCCCAGAGAACAATTTTCTTAGCTTGCTTGGATTATAAAAGTACTCATAGCTCAACGAATGTGCATACTCACCATTCAATTTAATCCACCTCCAATGCACTATTGGAACTTCGATTAAAGCACAATATAATACCGCATATTGCAACGAACGCAGAGAAGCTAGGTAAATATGTATATTATCAACGAGTAATGCAGCCTTTGCCTCTTCGTTCCCGGGTATAACAATTACAGGAATAAAGCCTTAGGTCAAACTATGTCGAGCACTTTTTCTCACTATTTGCCCACAGAATGGTGGGACTTTTCTTCATAAAGGTATCGTCTATACATACTTACACCCTGGCACTATTGCACAATGAATCAATCTTCCGTTGCTTGAATCACCGGTGGAGCTGAAAATTAAATCACGGCACTAATTCCACTGATCCGCTAGTGACCTGCCGGGATTGCATCACAGTGTATGGACGGGAATTTTCACATTGTGCTCACGTGTTTTCCGAACACTGCTGGACACTCCCGAGTGTGTATATTCCTGTGATTTACTTATTTCGCACCGCAGGGACTAATTGATAATTTCGTAGGAGTGCAAGATTTTTCCTTATGCAAATTGAAATGAACAACAGAATTCGCACTAATTAAAATAAACAACAGAAATAGATGAAAAAATAAGCAAAGCCTGCTGCTGGTCACCCCCTGAGGATGAACAAAGTTAAATCTCTCCCAGATCATTAACACAACTCCCTGTGGTTAGGAAATAACCATCAACGCTCGAAGGCAAAGAAATGAGCTGCAAAGTGGAAACAGATTTAAATCTTTCCTCAAGCTACTGCTACTGATCAACTGCTGCTAGTTTTTTCCACTGTCTTGTTGTGGTTTCCCCTACAGCATTCATAAATAACTTTAGAAAACGGCGTTGGTGCTTCTCACAGACTTCTCTACACTCATCATTTGGCGAATACAAATACCCTGCGATCCGAAACCACACTGCTCAAGTATGAAAGATAACTCATCCGTCCAAAATAAAACGACCAAAATAAAATAGAAACACGAATTATAGCAATTATCTGAAACGATTACCAGCGTAAAACCGCCCCGGTCCGTTGTTCGGATCAAAAGCGGAAAGGATAGATGTTAAACTGGGCTGAGCCCTTGGGATACAGAGATTTGGATACACTACAGGGATCACACCTACGACGGACACGCGACGCCAGCCAACGCGTCTGGCTTGGTGAACGATTAACGAAAGAATGAAAAGAGCTGGATGCTTTTCGCAGGAGACTCCCTTCGTTTTGCGGGAGCGAAAGCCACTTCGGGATTCCTTGCCCGCCCAAACTCAACTGCTAGGAGACCTCTGTGGTTGCTGTGTGCGAGAGCGAAAGAGTGGAGAGCGCAAGGACACCACCCACCGGGCTGAAATGCTTCGCAGTACACTATCGCATTAGTCACAGTTAGAGCGGGGTGGTGCGTTGGGTTCTAGTCAAGAGACAAGTTAGTAGTAGGTGGTACGACATTTCGGTTATGTTGCGTGGAGATGGAACAGAGACCCTTCCGTAATGTCGCTATTGTTGCATTGAAATCTTCATCATATATGTTCTGTTTCTTCGAGTAAACTCGTTATGACTGGCGCCAATCGAATAAAATGGGGCAAGCAGTCTGCACAAACGAGCAAGTGGCTCCCCGAGTACTGTGTCTTACTGGAACAAATTAATTTGTCTCTTTCCGATGAACCGTTATGATAAAATAATTTCCAACGAATGGAAAAGAAGATCAGATGCTGAGATTTCTTTATTAATGACACCAGCTTTTTCGTTTGTTCTTGATATGGCAAAACACTATCATACCAGTGCACAGTGGTTCAAAACATCAATTTCATGCCTTTAATTATCTGGCGGCATCATCGTAAACTTTTCCTTGTTGGTGCCTATTGCAAAGCTGTAGCGGGTATTGATGCGTTTTTATTGAAATGAACGACCATGTTCAAGCACGTGTGTAAACACAGATAAAAAAAATACTTTTTACTGAAGGCAGATAGCGAGTTTTCGTCTTCGACAGTTACTATAAGATTAGCAAGCGAGTAGTTACTAAAAGCTTTCTGCTTGCTTGAATGACCCTCTGTCTCGTCTCACCTTTCCATTCTATATATTCACATCCTTGCTCTTCCTTGAGTACTATCATTCAAAAATTTTCATTTTCTGTTTCTACAAAATGGTCTCTGGTTAGGTAAATATTGCAAAATAGAAAAAAAAATACAAGAAAGTCGTACAAATTTTCAATAAACAAAGATGCATTCATGCGACGTCGTTTGTTTTCTAATTCCATAGAAACAAACTGGCAAAAACTATAACAAACGCCATGGAGTTCGTTTCGCCGGATGCGAGAAGGTTGTTGAGTTACAAACACAAGTATAAGCATTAATCATATACATGTAGTTTAAACGATTCGGAAGATGAAATACAGTTGGTTGAATTTATAAATCCAATTTTTATGTTTGTTTTATTTATATGTAAAACAATATGGTCTATAACTCCAAAATGGAACTGGTATCAATCGATTCCCATGAACTTAGATTTAAAACATAGCTATTATGAATTGATTTTCATTCAGATCCAACTTCTGATTCTGCAATTCCCGAATAATGTGACTTTCAACTTTATGGTTATTAATTAGAAAGCTCCACCAAGGGGCTGGGGTCCACTAGGAGATTGATAGTACCTATTAGCTCTCTCCGGACAGTACCAGCCTAGATTCCGTGTGGAATCCGGCGGAAAAAAATGAACCAAGAATAGATCCACTGGGGTCCTGCTTCCATGTCGTAAAAGGATGCAGGAGTTTCTTTTCCTTTCAGTTATCAGATATTTTCAATGTTTTACTTCTGATTACTCTATTTTACTAAATCATCTCTTTATTCAACCTATCAATTTCCGTCTAGCTTCGGAGAAAAGTTTTATTAGGAATGATTTCTTCTTTCATGTTATTGATTGTCTTTCAGGATTATAAAATGAATGATAAAAATCAACCATTGCGCAAATCCGTTTATATTACAAAGTTAATAACAGAGTTAACATATATCGGTATATTGAATACATAGTAAAAACACTTGATATTAATATTTCAAACAGTAAATTAATATTTTTCTCGGTAGCCGGCTGCCCAGATCAACTAATATAACCAATTAATAATTTTAATAAATAATTAAAATAATAAAGCGGAAATAATAAAGAATCAAGACGCGTGTGAAATCTGTTGACCTTTGTTTGGTGATTTAAAATGATTTTATAATAACTGTTTAGAATATTTCAATGCAATGAATCAACTTTTTCGTCTAAATCCTATTCGCTCTTTTATTTTGTATCACATTTTATGATTTCTTCTTTCATGTTATTGATTGTCTTTCAGGATTATAAAATGAATGATAAAAATCAACCATTGCGCAAATCCGTTTATATTACAAAGTTAATAACAGAGTTAACATATATCGGTATATTGAATACATAGTAAAAACACTTGATATTAATATTTCAAACAGTAAATTAATATTTTTCTCGGTAGCCGGCTGCCCAGATCAACTAATATAACCAATTAATAATTTTAATAAATAATTAAAATAATAAAGCGGAAATAATAAAGAATCAAGACGCGTGTGAAATCTGTTGACCTTTGTTTGGTGATTTAAAATGATTTTATAATAACTGTTTAGAATATTTCGATGCAATGAATCAACTTTTTCGTCTAAATCCTATTCGCTCGTTTATTTTGTATCACGTAGTTTCATTTATAAAAACGTGCTTAATCCACCTAGCAGTGAGATGATACCTTTTTTTTATCAATCCGCATGTGTTTTTTTGCATGACTAAAAAACGCGAAAGGTAGATGCAGAGGATTCCTCGGTTCCTAGTAGCAACATGCATCGAACTAACAATCCTTTCCCTCCCAAGTAGATCTGCATTCGGACGTGGCCGGCGTCGGTATTGATCAGCATGCATGGTTCAATACAGTTTGCACAGTGTGAAACAATGTGTTATTCCCAAACATGTTACTTCAAAAAATCATTTTGCAATCTCAATTGGTCTAGATCAATAACGGAGTAGCAACACACGGGCGGTCTCTAATGCTAATGCTAATGCTAATGCTAATGCTAATTAATTAGAAAGCTCCACCAAAGATAATTAAAACTGGTAAATAAATGAACACAAAAAAGGTTATCAATCTTCAAAACTGGTCTCGCACATACATTTCAAGTTACCTTCTTTGTCGAATATATGAACAGAATCAGGAATATTTTCGAAAAATTATGGCAAGTTTAATTTTTATGCTCATTTGATAGAACGCTTTGCTAAGAATCTACGAAAACAACGAAAATCTTAGAAAACGATACCCATATGTGAAAGATCCTGCAGTAGAATTCTTGAACTTTAGAGGCAGTGAAACTGTTCTCTTCGAAGATACTCTTGAATCAGGGCTGGAAAAATCAAGATAAAAAAATCATCAAATCGTAATCACTAGCGAAGATGATCGCTTGTGATCTTTCCCAATAAAGATCACTCCTGATCTAATCTTTTTAAGATCAGTTGATAAGTGATCTTTGAATCACGTTGATCAAAAGCAATACTGATCTTCCGTCACAAAAAATCGGTAGTGATTTTGAGCTACTCTTATCAGTGATTCCTGTAGGATGAAATTACTGGACAATTCGATCAGCTTTGAGCATTGTGGAAGAAAGTATGAGCAAGATCAGACATGAGTACCGATTGATTTACGTCTAAAATCGTTGATCCTGGTAAGTATGAAAATTAGTGACAACTATCCTACAGGAATTTTTAACTAAGGGGCTGTCCATAAAAGACGTCACGCCGCAAGGGGGTGGGGGGTGTTTCATATAACGTGACCTTTTGTGACAGGGGGAAGGGGGGGAGGTTTTTGGAATGTGACGTCCTATATTTTCAATGAGCGCATTTTTGAAATACCTAATTATATTACTGCTTTGCCTTATTTCCTGAAAAAAATCTCCACAATAAACGTTTACATTCTATAGGAAAACGTGTATTTGTTGATGTAAAAACTTCTTCTTGTAAATTCGGAAATGAATGATGCAGGAAATCATTTCTGTTGTGATCAGCAAAAGTGCACGGAGGAGCAAGTAAATTAGCGAAATTAATAAATTTTGCCTAATATGAGTAAAAAGAAAAAGATGCCTTTAAACGGTTTAACTTAAGTTATGCACTGACAATTTTTTCAGTAACTTGATTTTCTAGCATTGATAATAGTATATCATAAGAATTTCTCTTATCTGATTCTGATGCAGTTTATTCAATTGTAAAAAGGGCGGGAGATCAACGATTTCAGACGTAGATCATGTCATGTCTTATCTTGATCATATGCGATTTTCCTCCACCAACATCAAAGCTTATCGAATCATCCAATGATTGAACTTACATAAATCAAGAATCATTTTAGCTCAAAATCACTACCCATTGTGTGACGGAAGATCAGTACCGATATTGATTAATGTGATTTAAAATTCACTGATCAACTGATCAAGAAAAGATTATCCGGCAGTGATCTCGTTTTGATGAGGTTTTGGTCTTTATTTTCTCAGCCTTGTATGCTACACTAAGGAAATATTATTCTTTACCTAAAACAATAATATAATACCCCTAGGAGGAATGAAACAGATGATTTGAATGTTTCATCAATTCCAACCAAATATCAGGTGTACAACTTTGCTTCCGCCGTTTTCCGATAGGTGGCTGTACCGGCTGAGGCTGGTCAAAACACATAGATGATAATGCCTTTAAAAGGAAGTGTGTACAGGGTCCGGCACTCGAAGTGTAACAAATTAAAAAGGCCATAAATTCAGTTTGGAAAATTACTTTTACTTAATTCAAAGTACAAAATGTGTAAAAATAATACAAAATTCAGAATCAATTCACTTTTGCTCGATATGACCACCTTTTGCCTTGACTTGATGACTTGAGAGAGCGAAGGAGTTGCTTCGTTTGGCCGAATGTGACTTGCAGGTATTTTGGCCCACTCGCGGACAATAACTTTTTTCAGCGCCTCGAGACTGGTGCATCTTTTAGTTCGGACTTTGCTCTTCAAAATGGCCCAAAGAGAATAATCCATTGGATTCGCATCTGGTGAATTCGAGAGCCATTGTGTGGACGTGATGAAGTTCGGAACGTTGTTTTTCAGCCATTCTTGGTTCACTCGAGCTTTGTGAGAAGGTGCCGAGTTCTGCTTAAACGTCCATGGTCTACTACCGAAATGTTTGTCTGCTCACGGCTTCAAAGGAACCTCCAGAATACTTTCCCGATAATATGTCGCATTTACCTTGACGCCAGGCTCGATGAAAACGATTGGAGAGCGCCTATCTGCGGTTACAGCGGCCCAAACCATTATCTGTTGCGGGTGCTGCCTCCTGGTGGCCAATCGATGACTCAAATTCTCGTATGAACGGTCGGTCAAGTAAACCCTATCGTTTTGAGAGTTTACGAATTGCTCAATTGGAAAAGTTTTCTCGTCAGAAAATACAATTTTCGGAAATTGACCGCTTTCGGCCAAACGAAGCAACTCCTTCGCTCTCTCAAGTCATCAAGTCAAGGCAAAAGGTGGTCATATCGAGCAAAAGTGAATTGATTCTGAATTTTGTATTATTTTTACACATTTTGTACTTTGAATTAAGTAAAAGTAATTTTCCAAACTGAATTTATGGCCTTTTTAGTTGGTTACACTTCGAGTGCCGGACCCTGTACAGTGCCTAACGAATGGTCATCGCCGTTTCAGTGACAGTTGTTCTTGTATTCGTATTATTCACGCTCGAAAATGTCTGTTTATGTGCCCAATTCTCGACATTTGCGGGAAGTTTTACTTTTCTGTGACAATTCGAAAAAAAAATGCAACTGAAGCGTATCGAATGCTTTCAGAAACTTACGGTGATGCTGCTCTGAGAGAACGTGTCGGGAGTGGTTTCAACGTTTTAAAAATTGTGATTTCGATGTCGAAGACAAACATGATGGTGGAAGAGAAAAAACCTTCAAAGATGAATAACAATTTACTACGAGCTCTTAAAACCGGGTGAAACCATCACAGGAGATCGCTACCGAACGCAACTGATGCGCCTTAGTCGCGCGTTAAAAGAAAAGTGTATCAAGTGCGACATGACAAAGTCATCCGCCAACACGACAATGCTCGGCCTCACTTCGCAAAAGTGGTCAAAAAGTACCTGGAAACGCTGAAATGGGAAGTCTTGCCCCACCCGCCGTATTCCCCAGATGTCGCTCCTTCTGACTTCCACCTATTCCGCTCAATGGCAAACGGCATGGCAGATCAACATTTTCAATCCTTCGAAGAGTTGGAAAAATGGATTGCTTCATGGATAGCGTCAAAAGAGGACTCGCCGGGATTCGAAAGTTTCCGGAAAGATGGAAGAAAGTTGTCGCTAGCGACGGACAATACTTTTAATAATACATCTGTAAGCACTTTTTCGCAATAAAGCTTTAAATTTTGAAAAAAAAAACGCGGAAGCAAAGTTGTACACCTAATACTTCTATTAATTTATATAATGATTTTTTTTTATTTTGAATTCGTGACATGTGACATAGGGGGGGTGGGGGGTCTTTGCTTCTGTGACAATTTGTGACAAAGGGGGGATGAGGAGTCAAAAATCGTCAAAAAAGCGTGACGTCTTTCATGGACAGCCCCTAAGGATAACGCGTATCAATGAGAATTTTGAAATCGTAGAAAAAGTGCCAATTTTGTATTTTTGGGAAGTTTAGTGACGGGTGATAAGGAATATCAAAGGAACACGTACATGATTTTTGTCAATGAGGGTGCTCAAATTGGGGAAAAATTGTCAATTTGTAACTTTCAGGAATTCTCCTTTTAAAGTCCTTATCACCAGAGTGAGGAAAAATTACGTTGCTCGAAACCTATTATTTAATTTGTATTAAAATGAACACTAGATGAAGGTTTAATGAAAATCATCAGTTTGGATCGTAATCACATTGATAATGTTAGTTTAACAGCTTTCACTGCGCAAAAGCAATTCGCAATGCAAAATTAGTAGAAAAATATACCACACGAAATAGTGATTATAGCGACAAAAGACTTTGTTTCACTTCCAGCTGGTTGATGCTGATGATGATGTTCGTGTAAAGTTAGATTAAATTAAACCCAAAAAAAGCTATTTGAAATGAATTTGATTCATAGAATTAACAGGAGCGCAGCGTTTGAATGGTGCGTTTGAATTGGCGAAGCAAAGTCCTGCACTCCTGTTACTTTTGTGTGTGATATTCACGCTAAATAGGGTAATAATAATCAGCTGCATAGCACGCTTTGTGATTGGACGTGTTTTTCTTATCATTATAATTACTATTTATCGCAGCATGAATGATATATTATTATTATTAGCTGTTTATATTGATTATATTACTCCACTACGACGGTATTGGTGAATAAATTTACATCATTTACATCACGAAGTATGTAAAAACTTATTGATATCGGATAATCCATATCCGAGAAAATTGAGCGGTAGTCAGTTTTGACGTTTACATCACTTATCCCATTCTTTAATCGGAACCGTAAGTGACAGTCATTTGAACTTCAAACCTGTTTAATGAACACAGAATAGCATTAAAACGAGCAGAACTTTGTAGAATGTGAATTCCGAATTAGGCAGTGAAACAGATAACGAGGAAGACATTTTTAAATGCTAAGTAAAATCAAAATTTAAGTTTGAAATATCTAAAATAAACACGTGATATGAAAAGGTAATACTGACTATTTTTATTCACTGTGAATCCAAAAATTTACTTATTTCCACCCCTCTCACATATATCAGATATATATTCGCTTATAGAATTCTAGAACACTATTGGATACAAACCATTTCTTAGAGGATTTAATGTAAATCAAAAATTCTTTTTAACCAGAGTGGTTTGGTCTGCATCTTTTTACAACCTTCTGAAATAATTAAGTACGAAATAAGTTCCTTTTTATATAAAACTATCCATAACTTTTTCAAAACTAGTCATAGAGCTCTGAAGTTCTTAACAACTTTACGTATTTTTACAATATCGAACAATTTGTTGAACAGCCCGTTTCTCTATGATTGATGTGAAAAAAGTTAGAATGGAAAAAACTGATATTTTGAAATCTTTTAGTAACACTACCGCATAATGAGTTAACGGTAAAAAATTATCGAAATGGTTTCTTCAGCAAATTTATCAGAAATTGCAATGGCAACAGTATTATACAGTATTATAATACATACAACGAATACTATCTGAAATTTTTGTGCCGAGGATACGTACCGCATAGCTTCCGAAATCCATATTAAAAACGCATAACTTCGGAAACCAACATAAAAAACCGCAAAATTTTGGGAATCCGCATTAAAAACACATTGCCTCTCAAATTCGCATTGAAAACCGCATAAATTCGGAAATCCGCTTAACATCCGCTTAGTTAGGAAAGCCGAACGCATAACCTCGGATGTCCGCAGAAGAAAAACCGCGTAACCTCGGAAATCTCCTGAGTACAAATCTGTTCTGAAACTGTTGAAAAATTATTTTGAATTTTCCCAAGCCAACAGAACACGTTTTCTGGGCAGGCAGAAGCCCAGAACACCGTATGCATATAACAGCTGAATCTTGCTGTTTTCCCAATCATTCGGTCTAGAGCGGTTAGTGCAGCAGGCACCAGAAAAACTTCGGGGATCATCAAATATTGCCTCAGACGCCCTTCGCACGAATCGAAAGTTTACTGAAATTTCAGTGTTACTGTTGAAAATCTATTTTTCACACACATATAGATTGATTCATTCGGGTCCATTCAGCGAAAGCGTACTTTAATCCTTACATCGCTTGATCGCGGGACCGAAAGTATCAGCAAAAATACATTTTAACTTACATTTGAACTCTGATAAAAATAATTGATAAAACTACGATTTTTAGGTTACGTCATTTATAAGTTTACATCTACCAAAACCATTATGTCTCCGGAACAAAAAGAGTCCGTTTTTTGGTATTCGAACTTGATCAATGAAATAATAGTAGCCTCTAAGCGAGCCTAAAATTATTAAAATCGGGTCTGTCATCCCCGAGAAGATTGAGCGGAGTAATAATAAGTGCATTTTGTTGGTTAAACCCCTTATATCTACACCTAGAGCTTCAAAATCAGAAATTACAGCCATTCGATCTTCGAATTTGATCAATGAACCAATGCACAGTGGTCGGAAACGGGAAATTAGCAAAACAAAAATATTTTCGCTATTAAATATTAATCTTAACTTAACCTTAGTTGAGCAAAAAAAAAAAGTGGCTTCTTCAGCAAAGTTGCTTAAAATAAAATTCAATAATTTTTTAATTCAATTTAGACAGTTTGAATCCAGATTAACACCCTTCAAACTTGAAAAGCGGGGTATTTGTGACGTATATTTATATCATTCTTGTGAAATTGAGTCGTTTCACGGATTACGTTCTTATGAATTGTGTCATATCTGGATTTGTGTCATCTGTAAATTTCATAATTTTTTGCTGTGTAGACCATCCAATTTCCAATTTCGCTTTCAGCTCATCAGTGCTTAAAGCCAGGTTCCTCCAACCAATATTCAAAAATCGAAAAAAATTGAATGAATTGCTAGAAAATACTCTTAGCAATGATATAGAATCGGTCCCGAGGGTACACGCGACCGAGAAGTGGGTAGAAAAAAGAACAAAAACGGTTCGCGTCCAGGCACGATTAGTCGCAAATAAAAACTTTGCTCAACTTTTTCTCGCAACATCGGTTTTTCAACTGGGTGTCGCTCGTATTCCAAAACTATTGCACGTATAAACATGAACTAAACGGTGTGTTACTCGTAATTTGTCCCCCTGTGGTCGGAACTACAACCAAAAATATAAATTGTTATTTAAAAAAGTTATTACCGATTAAAAGTTCAAAAAACCTTTTTTAATCCACCTAGTGGTGTAATGATGCCTTTCTCATATTACTCATTACATCATAAATATAACCGTGAAATTCGCAAAAACAACTGTTTATTGAATAGAAATAGCAAAATTTGTTTGGACCTAATCACACAAACTCTATAAATCCTGTTTACCCTGTAGTTCTGGAACTGAAAGTAGTATCCACAACAAATTAAGGAATTCCGTATGAAACTGTAAGACTTTTCTATTGAACCTATAAGTTTGTAAAAATCGATTTTCCATCTCCAAGAAAATTGAGTGAGATCCTTTTTGCAGTTTTTAATCACTATTTCCAATTCTTCCGAAACCGGATTCAGATTAACGGAATAGCCGAAATTGGTTCGTTTGCTACCAACAAATATGACCTACAAATTGGAACAGTTTTGAACGTAGTTAAACTTATACTTACTATCTCATGCTCTATTTCGATTAAACTAATTAAACGAAATCTAACAAACGAAATGAACCTGCGTTTCTGTTACTTCTGCATATGTAAGTCAAGCTAAACAGCATAAATCAGCAGCATAAAACATGTAGCAGGATTATAATTATTATTATTATTAATATTATTATTATTATTATTATTATTATTATTATTATTATTATTATTATTATTATTATTATTATTATTATTATTATTATTATTATTATTATTATTATTGTTATTATTATTATTATTATTATTATTATTATTATTATTATTATTATTATAATAATAACTATTATTATTCCGAATTTCTATCAACCGCAGCACCGTCATTTACCAATATCATACACCAGTAGCAGACATCCGTAACCATTTAGATTTCTTCATAGCGTGTACGAAATAGAACAAAGCACGCCTTGTTCGTTTTGTGTTTTCTTCTTCTTTCGGTTTTGTACATATTATCACTCTATACGGCGATTTGAAAACTTAGACACTCATCGCCCTGTAACTGCGGAACCGGAAGTCGGATCCGGATGAAATTTTACAGTAGCTTTAAAGACAGTATGAACTTAAATTCAAATCAAGATTTGTGAGAATCGGTTCAAGCATCGCAGAGAAATCGAAGTGAATTTAGTTTTAGGAGTTTTTCTTTTCCACTTTCGGTGCTCTCGGAACAGGAAAACAGGGGACCGCCGAAATATATTTTCATGCCCACAAACTAACAAGCTCTGCAAACTAGAAGAATTTATCAGACAGTTTTATGGGATTTGTACCTGTTTTTAACCATCGTTCGTGGAAAAATACTAATAAAATTTGTAATTTTCCACTTATCATGCTTTAGTACCGGAACCGAAAGTCGGATCCAGATAAAATGTTCTACAAATTTTTAGGATATTATAACACTTTTCATCGGTTGAGTTGTTCCAGAGATAATTGAGTGTCAACTTTTTCTCAAAATTTCACATATTACCATATAACTTCGAAACCGGAAGTCACATTCAAATGAAATTCAATAGCAAGCTATGGGAACATAATACCTTTTATTTGAATCTTAGTTTGTGAAAATCGGTTCAGCCATCCCTGAGAAAAGTGAGTGTATACTTTTGTTACATACACACACATACATAAACACGGACGGACACACACACAGACATTTGCTCAGTTTGTCGAGCTGAGTCGAATGGTATATAACATTCGGCCATCCGGGCCTCGGTTAAAAGTCGATTTTCACAGTGATTGCATATAAGAAAGGCAAAAAGGGTTGAAAAAAATGGTCGACTTTTGTTATTTCTCTGTGAAAAGTTTTCAGTCTTGTTCTGCCCATAGTCAATTCGATACAGAATATGAAACTGTTTGATTTTTTAAATAAAAAAAACACTTTTTTGGAGAAACCTGGTCTTAAAACAGTTTGAATTAAACTGCTAGCAGTTCAACTTTAACTCCTAAACAGACGCCAAGTTTACACCATTTATGAAATGTACGTTTATTTGTCAATTTTTGTGCGTTAAAATTATTCATTGATTTCAAGTTCTGTTTGTATAATAATATTAGTGTAGTTATATAGTAATAAGTCTGCGCAATAATTTTATTCTAATCAAAGGCAATAAATAATAATTATTATTTAACTGGGGTTTGAAATGAAAAATACGAATCTACATGGCAAAATTCCATCACAAGAAAATATTCGGCAACCGATCATCTCGGGTGGGCGGTTCAATGCATAGGGCGCTGGTCTTACAAACCAGTTGAACGACCTGGAAGGATTCGTAGTGTGAGTAGAATCGTAGCACCAGCCATGCAATGGTTCTGTACACTCTGAATTGGCTGCCAAGTCTGTTGAAACAGAAGGTCAAATTCCACTACAGGAATGTAATACCAAGGCTTTGCTTGATCATCTCAAAACTTTCAGGGGATCCAAATTAAGTGGCGGTTAGGGTCTGACGCTTTTGGAAATTCATTTATTTTTTCTTTGTGTTTTCAAGAATATATTGTCAAATTTTCAAACCTATCGAAACTAAACTCTGGAAGTTATGGGCATTTATATCTGACGAAAAAATTTTGGACTCTACGTGTCCCCTTGAACAAGTAAATTGTTTCATTCGATTTTATAAACAATAAACTTTAAACGCGTTTTTCTCGAAAGAAGGTTTTGAAATTCCGTGTTGATCGTCATTCGAAACCTACTTCACCATTTTTTTTTTCAAATTTTGCACACTTTTATACATGTAAAATACAAGACCCCAACGTTTTCGTTTTTAATTTCTTGAGGAGGTTTAACATCTACAAAATGGCAAGTTTTTTCGTGGAAAATCGTAGTTTTGACTTTAAACAACCATCAAAAATAAAAAAAAAAATAAACTAAAACGTAAGGATCTAGAATAACATCACATTGATTCATTGAATTCTGATAAGTCTTACGATGTTTCTGAAACGCCTACTTTCTTGATGACTCAGTACTTTTCAATTGACCGTAGTCGTAGTGCGTTCGGCGGGTTAAACTCCTTCGGCACGAAGTTGACCTCATTAACCTTGTACCCCAAGTAGCAAATGTAACTTATTGAAATTTCAATATGTTCTACACTTGTTTTAGAATTATCATTTATGTTATATATGTTCAGAAAGATTCTTAAACATATTAAAATCGGTCGTGTAACTCATCACTGTAAAGTTTCACAATACTACCGAAAAACTTATTGTAGAACATCTTTAAGTACGTCTAAAACGATTGTGCAGTAAATCACCAACTTGTTCTTGTTTCACTAGAAGTTCAGCAAAAACTTTGACATCGTCAAGTAAACGGAAGTAACTTTAACAATTGTGCAACTTATCAAAAATTTTCTTAACAACTGTCATATTTGTATCGGACACAATATGCGTCGAAATTGCTATAAATCCCTTTTAGGAGAAAGATTAGCAAAATTATGCTCTCCGCAAAGCAAAAATGATAAGCCGAATTGAGAACCTAGCAGTAAAAAATATTTTTCGGCTGAGTCCGCATACTTTTGGCTGCTTAATGAAGTTTAAGGTCAGTACAAAAACAATGATATAAAATTCAAAACTTGCAGAAAAGTTGTGCAAGATTTATCTATTTGAAATGAACGCCAAACTTGCTGACACAAGAATATTATCATAAAAGATGCAGAAAAAAAGCATTACATACGCGAAAACAAAAATCAATCAGATAATTTGCACACCGTATCATCTCGCAATAATAAAATGAGCAATCCTGACATGAGATGGCATTTCACCAGAGAGATACACGCTAGAGTCAGATTTTTGCCACACCGAGGATGAAAAAAAAACGAAGCACCGCACAAAGCGGAAAGCGCACTTCTTCTCAGTGTCGAATAGACAGCATTTGAGTTTGTGCTTGTGGTTAAAGCAGCTGGCGCGAGTGAAACACATTCTCTTCGCATGAATCGCTCACACGCGCTCTCGTCTAAATACACCCAAGTGACCACTGGCGCGTGATGTTGAGCGAACACTTATGTGAACTTCAATTAATAGAGAGTAGATCTGGCCTTGCTATGAAAAATTTGCAAGGAAAACCGAAAATTTTACGATAAATTGTTTTATTTTGCTGATTTTGCGTGTCCACGCTTCATCTACGCAAACCATACAGCAGAGTGCTCACCGGCGTGTACACCTCTGTGAAAGTATCTGCATCCACCTCAGAGAATTTATTAGCTAATGCTCTAGCATTTTGGTGCGATTCAGTGGAAGGAAATAAACAAACGCTCTCATGATGCGTGTACACTTTACACAACAGTGGTGTATAAATGTGAAAGAGAAGAGCTCTCGTTGAAGTTGTCAGTGCAAGGGGAGAAATTTTGCTTGCTCTTCGTCACACAGAGGAGATAGACATCTCTGCTGACATCACAGATGAACGAAAAGTTAAGTTCATCATAGTTATCTACTACCGCTTGGGCAACTTGTTTTCGCAACTCCACCACATGGGCATTTCAAAGTAATACCTACAGTGTGTATAACAAAAGTCGGGCACGCTAAGATGAATGGCTGATAAAAAAACGAATCGAAGAGCATTTCTTTCCGAAATATTAACATGTTAATGTTTCCTGTTATTTAGATAATATAAGTCATTACATTGCGTGAACCATTATCTATTCAACTCACTGTTACCATATTGGGAAATATTCCAGAAAAAATCATTTCGAGATTTTTCAGGTTTAATAACACATTCGTTTGATAAGAATCGTCTGAAAATTTCAAAAATGTTTGAATACACGTATTTTAAATACCATTCCGATGATTCTCATTAAAAATAACAGACTGTTATTTTCATAGAAATTGGTGTAGAATCATCAAAACACGTTAGTTCAAATAAAAATGCAGTTCGTTATCGATTTTTCATATACAAAAACACAAAAGATCAATTCCACAATATGTAGCATTATCACTTTTCATGAGCAGATTATTCAACAAGATCCATGTTTATGTTAAGAGCAGTTGTATAGAAAATCAGATGTGAAACTTATTTATTAGATTTCCATTTCTTGTTAACATTACATAGTAGTTTTCACAAATCCCTAAATGCGGCAATTTTGCTTATTAACGCTGCCAGAGAGGTTGAAATTCGCCTCTTCAGTCAATAATTTTTTCCCGTTGAGTTAACGCAATGGAACGACTGTTTTCGATGTAAAGTGTCACTATTTCAGCGCACTGTTTCGGTTTTGTACTGAACTGACTTTAATAAATAACGAACAATGTATAATTTTCCATATTTATCAAGCCGTACTCATAGCTTCCCTTAACAGAGACGACAATTTCGTTTACATTAGGTCTCTTTGCATTTCGCATAGAATGAACGCGACTATTTAAACTGAGCATCTTCACACAATCGAAATTAGTATTGAATCGATTTGCATTCTGTGCGGTTCGTTTGTGTCGTGGAAAAGGATTCTATGCTCATTTGAAATGTGCTGTTCGCCTTGCAAAAATGAATTTTTATGCACCGTTCACCTTGCATGAGAGGCAAAGTTTTTTGTCGGAGTTCTGCTGATTTATCCTGTACAAAATTCTGAACGACCTTGATCATCGAGTGCTGGATGATTTTTATCAGCGGTGACATTATGTATCCAAGTAGAATCCGCTTGTCCATACAAAGCAAGGTTAAGTCTTGGCATTACATTCTTTTTGTGGAATTTGTTCCTTCTATTTCAACAGACTTCGCAGCCGATTCTTAGCGTTCAAAAGAATTTAAAAGCTAGTACTACGATATTACTGACACTAAGAACCCTTCCAGGTCGGGGCTCGAACATACGACAGCTGGCTTGTAAGACTATCACCCTATGCATTGAACCCTTGCCCGTACAAGGACTCTTACAAAAAGTGTTTCACTTACCTTACCTAACAGCTATAGGCCTGGGGTGTCCTTTGCTGTATCAAGCATACGTCTCCACATAACTCGGTCCATCTCCTCCTCCCAAATCTTAGAAATCATCCAGTGCAGCGCTCTAGCCAGTGCCTCTTTTCCATGTTTGAGCAGCTCGCCTGGCAACTGGTCATTGCCCGCGGATTTGTTGTTCCTCAGCTTGCCGATCTCCTCACTTATCTCCGACAGATCAGGGGCTGGGAATTTGTCGTCGGCTGAGCGTGCACCCAGATTGATTCCTGTACCGTTCTCTGTATCTTGTGCTTCGCCATTCAGATGCCCGTCATAGTACTGCTTCCACCTGTCGATCACCTCACGTTCGTTCGTGAGAAGGTTACCACTGGTATCTCTGCACATTTTGGCCTGTGGCGTGTAGCTTCTACGTGAGCGGTTTACCTTCTCATAGTACTTCCGTGTGTCATTTGCGCAGTACAGCTGTTCCATCGCTTCGCGATCTTGGTCTTCCTGGTGGCGCTCTATCTTCCGAAAAACCGTGTTCTGTCTGTTACGCGCCTGTCTGTATCGTTCCTCGTTCGCTCTAGTGCGGTGTTGCAGCATCCTCGCCCTTGCTGCATTCTTCTCTTCGACCAACTGCTGACATTCGCCGTCAAACCAGTCATTTCCTCGATTCGATAACCTCGTACCTAGAACGGTTGCAGCATTGCTACTCACGGCGGAACTTATGTTCCTCCAGTCGTCTTCAAGAGTCGCCACGCCAAGCACTAGCTCTAGTTGTTGCGCGTATTCCTCTGCAGTACGAATGCTACGTAGCTACTCGAGATTGAGTCCCGGAGTTCCTGTGATACTAGTGTTGTGCACCGTCGATAGTTTTGAGCGCATAAAAACCGCGACAAGGTAGTGGAATAGCCCGTCGATGAGAACGTGGTCGATTTGATTTTCCGTATGTTGATCAGGTGATCTCCAGGTGGCTTTGTGGATATCTTTGTGGGGGAAGAAGGTGCTTCGAACTACCATTCCTTGGGAGGCTGCAAAGTTTACGCATCGTTGACTGTTGTCGTTTGTTACCGCGTGCTAGGGATGTCCGATACCGAGTCGATACTTTGAGATATCGATACTTTCTTTCAGGAATCGGGTAGTTTTGGTATCGATATCGCATCAGAGCGATACTGTTAGTATCGATACTTTTAGTCTCGATACTTACAGTATCGCAACAGATTGAAGTCAATACCTATTACGACTGAACATTTTTTTTTTGTTTCAATTATAGAGGCTAGATGCTTTAACCTTAAGGTCATTCGCCTCTTCGGGCCAGAAGAACTTTCTAACCTTATGTGCATGGTTTGGAATCAAGCCCAGGTGGGCTGCGTGACAGGGACGCTATACCCGTCCCCAATTAGGTTTTGCACGAACATGACATAACCTCACAAAAATGAACAAAATAAATCAATTTTGACAGCTATCAGTGCACAGTGGTCCGGATCCACAATTTAGGGGGACAAAAACATTTGTGGCTTAGCCTTATACTTTAGAGCTATGATGTCTTGGGAACAAATGATCAGTGAAAAATAAGCTATATATCGAAGCATATGGTATTAGGGTGGTTCTAATTATTAGGTTGATCCAAAAATTATTTTCCGTATGTGTTGAGATAGAGGACTGCATCCTTCGGCAAAATTGTAGGAAAACTTATATCAAGCAACTTTGCTGAAAACACTATTGTAGTATCTCTAACGGTTTTAGTGTTACAGCTATTTTAATAGATCAACTTAGGGTGTTCCTAAAAAAATCAGATTTTTTGCTCTAGCTTTCTTAATATTCACTTCTCGATTTTGGTGTCTTTGAATATCTTTTAGAGTTTGTTGAAACCAATTTTTTCATGACTAGCGCATTCAGGTAGCGTTTTCTGAACCGAAGTTATGAGCAAAACTAGTTCAAAAACAGATCATTTTTAAACTGCTATATCTGACATCGGAGCAAACGAAAAAAAAATCGGTTTCTTTCATTTGATAGAAAATACTTTCAAGCATGTTTATAGAAAAAATGACGGAGGAGATATTTATTTAAATTTTTTAAATTGTGTTCAAACATTGGGTTTTTTCATTGAAAAATGCTCTTTCATGTAAGACATTTATTAGCTATACATATTAAAATAAGGTATTGCTGTCTTCTAGCGTGTTAAAATTAAAAATGTTAATTTAGCTGCATAATCGGGAAGATGGAGTACACTCACGTTGGTTGTTACTCTATTCGATAATGCTATTACAGGATCAGACGTTAATAGAAATCGTTTGAATACATTCTCTAGATTCACTAAACGATTGAAGTTCTGCGGATGGCAGTTCCATACTTGAATTGATTTATTTCGACTCTCTTGCGCTTCCTTACTGTACATTATTTGCTATCTGTTTGGTTCCCTTGCGATTGATTGTTGAGCAAGAAGGCTGGATAATCTGGAACAACAATTATCCTTCATCTGTTTCCCTTTGCTACCCAGAATAATAATCTTTCAAAAGGAAAACACGGAACTAACTAAGCCGGAAGTGGACAAAATAAATGCAGAAATTGCAGAGCTTTCTCCCACAGTATTGGGGAAAGTATTTGTATCAACGAAGCTAGTGTTCTGCCTGAACGATACGAAAGTGTTAAACGACATAACAGGCATACACTCCCAAGCTTGGTACATATGCAAGCGCTCAGGAAAAGCTCTGAATTTTTCAAGAACTGACACAAATGAGAATAATCCAAACAAATATCAATTTGGAATTTCGCCTCTACACGCAATGATTCGATCTATGAAACTTGGCTAAAAGTGAGTTATTGTTTGCATATTGAGAAACCGATATGGCGCGTGTCCCGACAAAATCAGCATGTCAAGGAGCAAGAGACAAACATACTAACGGCATTAAAAGAGCAGCTAGGGTTACGTATTAGCAAAGACATCATATTAACAAGATATCCAGCTTGCACATTTCCAGAATAAATCATTGGAAACATCCTTTTTTGCGAGCATGGTGCCCTCAGGTGAGTCCGCATCGAATCTCGTACTTAGAAGTAGGGAAGAGAAATGTCAAATTCTTGCGCGCAAAAATAGCAGCACTGCGCACCCACACAATTGACATGATATGTTGAATGTGATGCCGTGTGATGGCGTTCCTATACTGAAGATTGATTTCATTCCAAGCTGACAGGGTCTAGCATTGGTGAACTATTACCTGGAGGCGGTAACTCGAATGATGTATCTGGGCCCGTAGATTTTTCAAAGAATATAACACAGTAGCGCAAATCATCGAGTTAAATGGAAATATACTTGAACGGTTTTTTATAATCTTAACGTTGATAAACAGCAATGTGAAAATTTCGGTACCAGCTTTCCAGGAGTTTACTGAACAAACAAGAATTCGTTTTGTGTAGCTGTATGGATGGTATGCTCTGTCGCCAATCGTGCATAAACTTCTGGTGCATGGGACTGCAATTATAAAACATGCTTTGCTTCCTATTGGTATGTACAGTAAGGAAGCGCAAGAGAGTTAGTGAATCTAGAGAATGTATTCAAACGATTTCTATTAACGTCTGATCCTGTAATAGCATTATCGAATAGAGTAACAACTAACGTGAGTGTACTCCATCTTCCCGATTATGCAGCTAAATTAACATTTTTAATTTTAACACGCTAGAAGACAGCAATACCTTATTTTAATATGTATAGCTAATAAATGTCTTACATGAAAGAGCATTTTTCAATAAAAAAACCCAATGTTTGAACACAATTTAAAAAATTTAAATAAATATCTCCTCCGCCATTTTTTCTATAAACATGCTTGAAAGTATTTTCTATCAAATGAAAGAAACCGATTTTTTTTTCGTTTGCTCCAATGTTAGATATAGCAGTTTAAAAATGATCTGTTTTTGAACTAGTTTTGCTCATAACTTCGGTTCAGAAAACGCTACCTGAATGCGCTAGTCATGAAAAAATTGGTTTCAACAAACTCTAAAAGATATTCAAAGACACCAAAATCGAGAAGTGAATATTAAGAAAGCTAGAGCAAAAAATCTGATTTTTTTAGGAACACCCTAAGTTGATCTATTAAAATAGCTGTAACACTAAAACCGTTAGAGATACTACAATAGTGTTTTCAGCAAAGTTGCTTGATATAAGTTTTCCTACAATTTTGCCGAAGGATGCAGTCCTCTATCTCAACACATACGGAAAATAATTTTTGGATCACCCTAATAATTTGAACCATCCTGATACCATATGCTTCAAAATATGGCTTATCTTTCACTGATCGTTTGTTCCGAAGACATCATAGCTCTAAAGTATAAGGCTAAGCCACAAATGTTTTTGTCCCCCTAAATTGTGGATCCGGATGTTCATTGCGGTCATTCTAATTTGAATACGTGTTACTAGATATGTAAACAAACCACTGATAGCTGTCAAAAGATGAACTTGATTCATCGGCAGTTCATCGGTACTTCATAAGAGTGTCCATCGTGCAAAACCTAATGGAACATTTTTATTTCTTCGGCTTTGACGAAGTGCCAAGCTCGCGCATGTATTGGTTTGACGTGGACCAGCCGTCGTTGAAATTCGTTCTCGACAATTTCGCTTTGTCCAACAGGTGCGCTGAAAGAGAATGCAATGTGCAAAACACACACATAAAGGTCATACTCTCAGAGGATTCAATCATTTCAATTTTGCACACTCATTGCACCCCCTTTCAGTGCGCCTAATAGCGATGAAATAATAGCAACAGGAATTGGCTTTAAGTGTAGTATGTATCTACATAAAGGTTATGACATTATGAATCGTCTAAGTATTCAGTCAAGCGGATGTAATTTACTAAATACGTTGTTTCGATGTAATAACGCGTGATTCATCCGCAATATTTCTTGAAAACATTTGATGTTCAGTACGTCTAATTTTTTCCCATCGATTAATAATCACATTGAGATTGAATTTTTTTTTGCTCTGTGAAAACATCATAAAATAACGCCACAGTCAACAATTTTATTTTGAAATGATTGCTGCGCAAGTATCAATTGACACCTACAGGTATCGATACTTTATTGCCTTTTGATACCCTGTATCGATACCCAATATTTCGATATACCGACACCCTAGGTATCGATACTTTACCTTCCGAGTACCATCCCTACCGCGTGCAGGCTCTCCAGCTGTCGACAGCTGTTGTAGGTTCGTTCCAGCTGTGCGTAGAATGCTTCCTTCTCGTCATCGGGTCTCGTCTCATGTCTATCACTGACTGGCTGCCACCCAATCACGCACTGGCACATCTTGCCCAACACTACAAATCCCGTTCCTAGAACGTTGATTGTGCCACAGCTCTGGTAGAAGGTAGTCGCTCGATGCCCACTTTTCCACACCTTCTGTCCCGTCCAACAAAGTTCCTGCAGTGCTACGACATCGAAGCCGCGGATTTGAAGCTCACCATGCAGCATTCGGTCGTATCCTGGGAAGCCAAGCGATTTGCAATTTCATGTGCCAAGCTTCCAATCGTAGACCTTTGTTCGTTGCGTAGGTCATTGCCGATTATTCCGAGTCGTATTTCATTCTTGATAGTACGTAACATGTGTTTTCCGGGCGGTTTGTTAGGCCTGCACCAACCTCCTGTCTCGCCGGAGGGCCATCGTGTCAGCACTGTTTAGAGTCCCACACTGACACAAGGACGGTAATCAGCCGCTCCTAACATGGAGAACAGACACCGTTTCGAGCCGCCCCAACATGGGGAACAGACGCTCGGGTAGGGTCGCTCTCTGTAAAGAGAAGGCAAGCCCCCCTCTTCCCTGTCAGCATACGACCAAGGTCCTACCGGGGTTACCCGATCTTTCCTATGATTACTCGTACCCCAGCCGGCACCGCAGGGAGGTAGGGATAGGAGTTACTGGACAAGAGGCTAAGAACCACATTGGGGTCTGAGTTGCGCATTGTCCAGTCGTTTACCAACCATGTGTGTCATGTTTAAATGAATTATGTTGACACAACACTTCTCATCACCAACAAACTAACGCTACTTTTCGGGAAATTCGAAATTCTGAAAAAAATATTGAAAATACATTTCACCGTGATATTAATAAGGATATGAGGAACACAAAAGATACCTGCATACTAAATGTTCAAAACAGAAAATAGTAGTGATTTTGACAATAGTTGAGTAGTCATCACGTAGTCATCAGTTCGAGCAACCCAAAGGACTATTCCTTGTAGTGTTTCATGCTATGTACATTAGAGTGCCAATATTTTGGGCTCATCTAATTTCGTAAAGCGGTAGTGCTCAGAAGTTAAAGCACCTAAAAAAATCCCTAAAAATTTGAGCTAAATCAGAAATGCCCGGCGGCCAAAATTTTAAAATTTTCGATCTTGAAAAATCACCACGAGGGACGAAAAATATTTTTTTGAGAAACGTCGAGATCTGGTGACCGTTGCATTTTTTGACAATTTGATGCAACTTACTTACCTTACCTTACCTAACAGCTATAGTCCTGGAGTGTCCTTTGTTGTATCAAGCATACGTCTCCACATAACTCGGTCCATGGCTGCTCGTCACCAGCCACTCCAGGCACGGATGCTTCTGAGATCACCCTCCACTTGATCGATCCACCTTGCTCGCTGCGCTCCTCTTATTCTTGTACCAGTCGGATTAGATTCAAGAACCATTTTCACTGGGCTGTCATCTGACATCCTTATGACATGCCCAGCCCTTCGTAGACGTCCGATTTTGGCTGTCCGTACGATGGGTGGTTCTCCTAGCAGCTGTTGCAATTCGTGATTCATACGCCGTCTCCACGTTCCGTCTTCCATCTGCACTCCGCAATAGATGGTCCTAAGTACCTTTCTTTCGAAAACACTGAGGGCGCTTTAGTCCTCTGTCAACATAGTCCAGGTCTCGTGGCCATAGAGAACAACCGGTCTAATGAGCGTTTTGTAGATGGTCAATTTCGTGCGGCGGTGTACTTTTCTCGATCGAAGGGTTTTTCTGAGTCCAAAGTCCACATGATTCCCTGCCAGAATGCGTCTCTGAATTTCTCTGCTGGTGTCATTATCGGTGGTCACCAGTGAGCCCAAATACACGAACTCGTCAATCACCTCGATATCGTAACCGTCTATCAATATTCGTGGTGAGAGGTGCAGTGTTTCTTCTCTAGAGCCTCTTCCTCTCATGTATTTTGTTTTTGACGCATTTATGGCCACTCCGATACGCCTAGCTTCAGCTTTCAGTCCGATGTAGGTTTCCGTAATCTTCTCAAGGGTACGTGTCATAATATAAATATCGTCAGCGAAGCCAAAAAGTTGTACGGACTTTCGGAAGATCGTGCCACTCGTGTCGATTCTCGCTTTTCGAATAACATCTTCCAAGGCAATATTGAACAAGATACAAGAGAGTCCATTACCTTGCCGAAACCCTCTCCGAGATTCAAAGGGAATCGAGAGCGTCCCAGATACTCGGACGTCACTCTATCCATCGTTGCTTTGACCAATCGCGTCAGTTTATCCGGGAAACCGTATTCGTGCATTATCTGCCATAGCTGTTCTCGATCAATTGTGGTGTATGCCGCTTTGAAGTCAATGAATAGGTGATGCGTGGGTACGTTGTATTCACGACACTTCTGGAGTATGTTCCACCGTACTTTGAATCCTGTGAAATTTAATTACAGTATTGGTGGCTCTGTTCTGACTAGAGTTAACCAGGTAAGCGATTTAGGAGTATTGTTGGATGAAAAACTGACCATTGATTCACATCGATCACTGATCATTTCAAAAGCTTCACGTCAGTTGGGATTTATTTCAAAAATCGCTAAGGATTTTAAAGATCCTCATTGCTTGAAGGCATTATATTTCTCACTCGCTACCGTATCAGCTCTCGTGGTGCATGCGAATTGAACGAGTTCAAAAGCGGTTTGTTCGTTTAGCATTACGGAATTTACCGTGGAGAGATCCCTTGAATCTTCCACCATATCCGGATAGATGTCAACTAATCGGAATCGAATCGTTGTTACATCGCCGTAAAATACAACAGGCAGTAGTTATTGCAAAACTGATCAACGAAGAAATTGATGCACCGGAATTGCGACCCGAAATTAATTTTCGAGCACCGAACAGAACACTGCGGAATGGCGCTCTACTTCAGCAAAGATTTCATAGAACTAGTTTTGGATGTAATGAACCGATCACCGCTGCCATTCGATCATTCACTGCTGTAGAAGATCTTTTTGAGTTTGGTGAATCATCCAACCGCTTCGCTAGTAAAGTCAAACGATCTTCTGTGTTTTGATATTTTTTCTAGTCTTTAGTTTTTGTTTTTTATTAAATTATGTGTATTTTGTTTTTAATTATTATGTGTTGTTTTTTAAAAGATGGTGGTTTTTGCGCCCGTTTGAGAATGACATATTTTATGTTCAACTCAAATGGGTTTTTCTCCACCCATATCCATGTAGATTTCGTATCCGATGGATATTACAATAATAAATAAATAAATAAATAAACAAATACCGCTTGGTACGGCCCTACTAATTCCGTAGCTATTGGTGATAGACGACGGCAAAGGATTTGGGAGAGTACCTTGTAGGTGGCGTTCAGCAATGTGATTGCGCGGTAATTGCAACAATCTAGCTTATCACCTTGTTTGTAATTGGGACATACCACTCTTTCATCCATTCCTGCGGAAGAATCTCCCATCCATTCCTGCGGAAGAAAATCCCAAATCTTAGAAATCATCCAGTGCAGCGCTCTAGCCAGTTTTGGCGTTTTGGCGCAACGTAGCTGATTAATATCGAAATGACGATGAATCACAAAAATAAACCATTTTTATTAGTTATAATTCTTCTTTATATCGTTGCATTCACGATACCAATGAAAGCGCATTTATTCAATCTGAAAAAATTCAAAGTCGTGAATAAAATCTACTATATTCTTACTATGGAATGCATCCGAGTAATTGTAATGTTGATCTTGAAGCAGGTTTTAAAACTTTTTTGAATTTTGAATCATTTCGAAATAGGTTTAACGCAGTGCTATGCTGGTTCTTTATTTTGATTCATAAACCTAATGAAGAACTGGCTGCAATATGATCTCGCAATGGTTTTCAGAAGGCTTTGGCGGAGTTTACGATTTCAATGCGAGATTTATGAGCAAGTGAACTACAAGTATTTACTAAAATTGAAAATGTTGTTTGAGATAACCTTACAGATAAATGGAATAATGTGTGTTCGTCTTCATAATGTTTTTTTTTTGATTGACGGAGCGATTATTTTTGAGTTCGCCTCGGGCGCCAGAAATGGTCACTACGGCTCTGCTTACAAAGCCTTGGTATTAAATTCCTGTAGTGGAATTTGACCTTCTGTTTCAACAGACTTCGCAGCTGATTCAGAGTGTACAGAATCATTGCGTGGCTGGTGCTACGATCCTACTGACACTACGAATCCTTCCAGGTCGGGGCTCATACATACGACAACTGGTTTGTTAGACCAGTGCCCTATGCATTGATCCGCCAACCCGGCTCTCCCTGCACCATATCCCAAATAGCAGAAATTGTTCTTGTATTGTATTTTCTAACTCTTCTTGCAACAGTTGTGAGATTAAAAAAGGGTACATTGCCTGTATTATGTGAAACATGTAGCTATATAAAAGTCAAACAATTTGAGTCCGTACTCACTTTAAAATGAATTAGAAGGAAATTAATCTGATTAATGATGGTTATTAGGTTGATAGAAAAATATAATGCGGTTTAAAATTATAATGTCAACTTCTATTTTTATATTTTTGAATTAGATGATTTTGATCGGATGAAATTTCTTAAAAATCGGGACATGTTTCATGGCCCAGCAGCTTTAATGGAGCATCCTGGTACTTCACCAACCTTCCGACGGAGACGATTCGCTTACCACCAAATGGCAAGCTCTCCTGTGTTGCGCGTCCTATAAGGATCATCGTGCAACAGCCCGGTCGACACACATAGAAATATGTAACTCCATTCGGGTCATTCTCCTTTGCCTCTTTGGTCCCACGACACACTCTCTCTCTCTCTCTCTCTCGATTGGAGTGCCTCTCGCAGATACCAGCAACATGCTTCGTGTCTACTGTAAGCAACTCTCCTTTCGCGTACTGTAAAATATGGGTTTTATGTTTTGCATGCCAAGCTGATTTTGTCTGTACCGCACCAAACTGGAACTAAACCATTGACACTGTGCTCGCTACACATGTCATTGGTTCGCGCGAAGCCAGCACAGCAAGCGGCATCAATGAAAAGGACATTAGTGATTTTGTCAACGAAGCAAGAAGTATAAATTCGCTAAGCTCACATTTTTCGGTCACGAACGAGGACTAAATGTAACGTTCGCATCCGTGAAGTTGGTCGCATTGGGCGAATGGGTTTTTTTTTAAATAATGAATGGTCGGCTATAGCTATAGCGAGTATATACGAATCATATTATCGCAATTAGAATTTCAATTATGTGCGAAAGTTGCAAGTAAAGGATATCGCGTGCTCATGGGATATTAGGATAGGTTGGTTCGACAAAGCTTACATACAAAGGAATAAAAAAAACGAAGGGTCCTCACGTTCCCCGATAGGCTGACTAATAAGCCATCACTTAGAGACACATTGATGTCATCAGATGAAATATACATGACACCAGTTCGGATAACGAAAATCGTTTCTAGCCCAGTCAAGTGGGTAAGGAGTCTTCGGCTCTAGATGTGGCACAGATAAACAACAACACCAGTTGTAACAGTAGCAGTAATACACACACGTTCGAAGGTCATTTCGAGGTTATACCATACTATCATCCTGACTTCACTTCTCTCGCCCAGAAGCTCCCGATGGTTGCCACAGCGTGTGAAGTCGGTTGCTGGCTGTTGGCTCACACTTTACAATACGGTTTACTTTGTCTCCTTCTTTTACACTTGTACTGTTGAACGATAGCAGAGTAACACTGATGCTGATACTGATACTGACTGATACGGGAGATGGAGGAGAATGATGATTCATCTGTGTGCTCTCATTTTCCCGCTATAATGCCAGCTTCGAACAAGGGTTTGGTTTGCTAATGTGATTGTTGGATGAAATTGCCTTTGCTGAATGCTTCCTCTGCATTGAACTGGACTCAGACGGTCAGACCACTCTGGATTATTGAAGGATAGCTAACACGAGCTTCGTTATTTGAATGACCTCCATGGTCCCCTTTCGAATCGTATAGGTAATTGTTAGTGCTCTGTGGTGACTCATGCTATTTCATTGAGTGCCGTTTAACAGATCCTTTCTGAAGACCTGTATATTGAATAATCTACAAGGGGGGCGGGTGTAACGTGATGGGTTAGTCGATGACTTTCATGCAGCCCATCTGGGTTCCCAACCCCGCACATAGGATCAGACAGTTTTTCTGGCCCGAAGAGGCAAATGACCTTAAGGTTCAAATCTCTATAATCGAAACAAAAAATAAGAATTCCATACATCGGTTCTTGCAAGGATGAATACGAATTCCATTTTTTTTCAATTGTTCTGATGTTTCATGAACATAAAACGAATTGTTATTGGACAATTGAATTGGTTGTGATATTGAGTTGAGTATTTGTGTATGCTTAATCACTTTTAAACATACTTTATGAAAACAATAATTTAGTATTTGATTCTGAAATGACAGCATAATTCCAAAAAAAAACTTATCTCCCCCGTGCTTTTTGGCCCGGAAGGAGAAACGTTACTCGTTTCGTTATGTTATGTTTTCTCAGTGTCGATTAGACGGATTTTCACAAACTTTGATTCAAATGAATGTTCGAATTCTTTAAGTTTATTGGGATCCAATTTTTATTTATATTGATTCATTAAAAATCACACTGTAAAAAACATGAAACGAAATCTAAACTGCTCTCAAAACTTTTTCGATTTGTACACGGAGAACCCGCCAATCACAAAATCACAATATTGCAATTGTTGTTTCACACCCTGCTTGTTTCAACCAAAATGTTATTGATTTAACTAACATATCTATTGATTTTGTTATAACCATTGAGATAAACGAAATGGCTGTCACTTGGCGGAGAACGCACACAGCAAAACGCAGAACAAAAATCCTCTGCATTTCACCAGAAATGTTTCATATTGAAAATTTTCAAGGGCTAATGAACGTAATTTATGTCAGTTACGTAGTGGCCGTTTCGTGTGAGTGAAAGTATGCAGAAGAATATAAGAGTGGATTGTGAAACAAGTTTACCATGTATTAAATAGATATTTTTACAATAGAAATGTTTTAATTTCATCTGCGAGTAATGTATTTTCGGACAGTTAATGTCAATGTAATTAAGAAGGCTTAAGTGAAGTGGTACTATTTGTATTTTCTTGAAAGTGCAAGGCTTACCAGCAACATTCTTGAAAAAACGGAAACAAAAAAGCTCTTCCATTGAGCCATTCTGCAAGTGGTGTAAAAATTTCTTAATGCCCTGTGAACATTTTGCTGGTAAATTCCCTCTTAGGAATTATAATCTACACATGAAAGAATTATGAATTTTACTGGTGTTATTATTCTACATACGATGTAATTCATAAAACTTAACTTGTCAAATGACGCAATATTCCATGCGTACGGAATTTTACAGTCTTCGAGTGAAAATTGCACTCGGCTACCAAATGCCGCCCTTTGAATTTATATGTATCAATTATTCAATAAGCAGACATGTGCTTCTGTGGCTCAGTCGACTAAGTGACGTGCTTTGTGATCTAATGTTTCTCGATTCAAGCCGCGCTGGTGGTATCGATCTTTTGTTTTTTATTTCATTCGATTTCAAGCCATGTAACTTTCAAATCACATAATTTTACATTTTTTTGAATATGAATTTGTGTTAAATACGACGCTACATTTATGTGCGTCTTATAAGATGTAAAATCACAAGATTTTTTCGAACTGTGTATTGTTGCATTTCTATAGCAAGGCAACATTTCGTTGTTGAAGAGGTGAACGATTAGCTGCCCCCCGAAGAAACTAGCAGTAAAAAATATTTGTTGCAATAGGCGTCTTAAGTTCAAATAACTGAATATTATGTATTAAAACAACTGAGATATTTTTTTATTTTCATGCATACAGGTAACTTTGCTGGGAGTGTGTCGCTGCTCAGTTGACGAGTGACAATTCATTTTCCGTTTAGGGTGTATATCATTGCTCAACTGTAACGTTTCATTATTCGTTTGTGATGCATGTCTTTGCTGGGTGTCATTGCTAAACTGCCAGCACGATAAATAAAAAATGATAGTTCAGTTAAAACAATAATCGATTAATTGTACCAAATTTTATCCTATCAAATTTAGAAAAACAACTAGCATTTAAGTTGTTTTGCGATCGCTGTCTTTTCCGTGTAGGCGTTTTTAGTTGCTGGTTGAAAATAGCGATTTCGTATTTGCCGGACCCCGGAAGTACAGGAAATAGAGATAAAAAACTTTCAAAAACAAACTCATATTGATTTATCTCCAACCCTTGTTGTACGTTCTACCATTTGGTTCTGATGATTTTTTGCGTAGTTGTGATGGTTGAATAATATTCATTTATGGCTTTAGATGATTTTTGATTAATATTATTCTCTACTATAATTCACTTAAATTATGTGTGAATTTTTCAAATGGACGTATAAGCAAGTGACTTTCTTTATCGTGTCTTCCATTGAATACTAAGCCGCTCCTAAGTTTACGGGATAAGTAGAGCGGTTACTCCTATTCAAATTAATTTCACATAATTTTGATGACTGGCCTGGCGACTTGGTCGCCATTGCCTATGGAGACGCGATGGGACATTTCTGACCGAAAGTCAAATCACTGGAGATGAATTATTTCCCTTTGGAGAGTCCTTCACAGCCAGTGCAGCAAAACTTCAGTCAATTCAACTGAAACCGAATGTTGAATGTTCAGTTCTTCATTCGTTTCTCTTTCAGTCGAAGGTCAGTTGATCTCTTGAAAAAAAACAAAATATCTCATTCAATTGTTTGAGAGAGCGGCCTTCAAATGAGATTCTTGTAAACATTCGAATTCGTTCAACACAGAAAAAAAATGAAACTTACACGACATGTAAACCAACAGTACTATGAAATAGACATTAGTTGAAGCGAAAATCTGATTTTAAACTATGATTGAAGTAAAATTACATTGAAATGCATTTAGTATTTCGTTGAATAAGACTGTATATTTACAAACCGTTTAGTTTTGTAATGTAACTTTCCATTCAATTACCTGCTCCAAATGTGTGCATAAAAATAAATGTAAATGCACAAAATATTTTTATCTGTGAAGATGATGTATGAAAGATAAATCAGTCATGATAAAATATCAACTACAGAATAAGCGTAAATTAATTGCTTCCTCTTTCTGTTTTCATTTTTAATACTTTGGAAAACCTCTCATTACGTATCAAACAGCCTAAAATTATCGATTTAAACTTGCTGGTGATAATCGAAAATACAAATGAAAACCATCACCCTCTATTTATATTTCCTGGCCGGATAGAATTTTGGTTATCGTGTTGATGTACATGCCTATTCATTCGAACTTTCTCACTACCAACGGAGAAGAAAATGCAACTGGTAGACTACTTGGCACTTGAAACTGAGCAAACACAACTTCAAATGATTAGGTACGATCATTCAATTGACGATAAATTCTAGTAGCTTCATTTGAGTATTACAGCCAAAGTCAAATGAATGAGAAGGGATATGACAGTCAATGGTCATAAATTTTATTTTCATCTAATAATATTCAATCAAAAGTGAGATTTTTCCGCACTGTTCACAACTAGTCTGGTGCTATGCTCAATCGATGTTACGCAGTGTGACAACCGCGGGATCAATTTTCTATTAGAAATTTAGCAATAGAATGGGTAATTTCTTGACATTAAAAAAATTCAAATGACCGTTGCATTTACTATACTGAACTTCTACACTAACAAAAACTTCGATTAAATTAAATGCAGTTGTACAATTAGTCATTCCACCACATCATTTGGTGGATTACTCGGCCCAAAATCAACGACTCGTGATTTCATTTATCTCATATTTTTTTGTAGATATAAATAAGAATTAAAACTAATCACTGAAACTGAATTAAAGGCGCTTTTTGCAAAAGTTTTCATGATTTAAAAATCAATATTTTTTTCGATTCATCATAATTATTGTATAAAATGACTTGTGCGTGCGTTGAAACATAAAGGTTAATCGTGTTTCCTCCTTTTTGTTTTTTAAAGTTTATTTGATGTCAATAAATGCTAAATAAATGCTGTCGAACATAAAATTATTCTTATTGCAAGTTACGACCATGACAAAACTTAATAGTAACTGTAACTTAATAACGAGCAATAACGAATTAACGTATTAACGTCACCATTATGAATTTAGAATAATACTTAAAGGCATTCGAATTGTTACTTGGGTATATGTTGTAGGTACATAGCATGAAACACAACTCATTTGCATTTGAGCACAGAATCGATTTTCACATTAATTGTGAGAAGAGGCTTAGTTTAAATAGTCGCGTCCATGCTGTGCGAAATGCAAAGCGATCTTATGCATACAAAATTCTCATCTCTGTTAGGGAAAGTTATGAGGACGGTATGGTAAACAGGTAAAATTATACATTGTTCGTAGAGATTTTACAAAATTGACACCATTCTGCATTCCCGGCGAAGTAAATTTGGCAACACAAAAAAAATAATTCAGGACCAATACAGAGAGGATTCATTCATTCCAGGAAAGGAATTTTTCACTTATCGTTCGAACCCCTCTGACAATAGGTCTTTCCCACATTGGGTGAGAAACGATACATTATCCATCAATTCAATATCTCCATACACAGATTGAACCATACATGGAGAACCAAACACCCGGATACGTAATAGCGTCCATTCGGGACAGATACATATCGGATGCTATGAAGTACCGTAATCGCATTCACACAAACCACACGAATAATATTTAGCACGCTCCGATCAGAATACTGCAATGATGCATAGAAAAATGCAGCAGACATTCTGACATTTTCAGATCCAAATCTGGTAAAAATGCTTTTGTCTGAGCGCAAATTTGTAAGCATCGCCAGCAGCCCATTCATTTCCAGTAATTCCAGAATGGCTGAGTATCCATTAGATGTAAACAGTATTTGAAATGCAAAGATCTGAATCAGAGATTGAGCGTGAATCATTCGAACTGAGTGCCTTTGAAGCTTGCCACAGATTCTCTGCTGAAATGTACCCCAAACAGAATCACGTAGATTTCCGCTTGGAACACAGCACAGTATCCACCAAATGAATGACATTGCTCTAGTCTCATTCCACGACAGTATACACTAGCAAAAGCACAATCATCCAATAGAGAACTTAAACTTAATCTAATTCAAATAGTTTTCTCCGAAAAAATCGCAAGATTTTTTTTTTCATAAACTTATCGTGCAACAAATTCTTACCAATTCCATATTGCCCCCTGGATGTTGGCACCCGAGGTGATCGCCTCACTCGCCTCACCTTCACTACGGCACTGCGGTTGACAGCTATCAGTTATTTGGTTGGCTGGTCCAACTTAAACGTGTAAAATTTTTATCGTAGCAACTAACCTCGATTTTTCGACAATTCATTTGGACTGTTCCTTGGGCAAAAGTCAAACATACATCAAATTCTATATAATTAGTCCTTATTATCTAGTTTTGCTAAACTGTCAAAATTAAACCCGAGTTCATTTACCCATTTTCTTTAGTGACCACAAAACCTATTAAGTTTTTTGTCATCACAGCAAATCTCACTTTTTGATATGTTACATGCTCGTAAGGTAACTTGTTTCAGTATTAGGAAAAAATATGGCAATAAACTTTGACAGTCCTACGAACATACGACAGAATGATCCTGAATTTATTTGTATTGTCACGATAAAAAATCATGAACATTATTGAGCTTCGCAAAATTCGCTGAATGAACACCATTTGGCAGCTAAGGGTTGTTTGTTTATGTGAACAAAGTCTTGGAATTACATTCCTTTTGTGAAATTAGATCATTCTGTTCAAGGGACTTCACAGACCATTTTAAATGTACAGAACGCGTACGTTGTTGATTAGTGCTACGATCCTTCTGACACTAAGAATCCTTCCTGGTCGGAGCTCGAAGATACTACAACTGGCTTGTAAGACGAGCGCCCTATGCATGGATCCGCTAATCAGAGTGTTGCTAGGAATATAGACAGACCACCGGTACATGTCAAACAAAAACTTTATTCTTCACGAGATTTCACATCACAGATGATGAATAAAGTTCATGTTTGACATGTAGCGGTGATTTTTTTTTACATTTCCAACAATAAGGTTTTGCACGAACATAACATAACCTCACAAAAATGAGCAAAATGAATCAATTTTGACAGCTATCAGTGGTTTGTTTATGTGTTCATTGTGATCATTCTAATTTGAATACGTGTTAATAGATATGTACACAAACCACTGATAGCTGTCAAAAGTGAACTTGATTCATCAGCAGTTCATTGTTAGTTCACTCGAGTGGTCACCGTGCAAAACCTAATACGTATTCAAATTAGAATGATCACGTAAACAAACCACCGATAGCTGTCAAATGATGTTAATTCAGTGAATTTTGTGAGGTTTTTTATCGTGACGTCACAAATGAACAAGTGTTCATCCTTGACAGTTCAGCGGTGCTGTTTAGTGTTTAGAAACAAACTTAAAACAAATTCGAGGAGCACACCTAAAACAATCATATTTACACTTCGCCACTAGCCACTTATATTTAATTAATCTTCAAAACAAATCGAATCGAATCGTCAACAAATGTTTTTCAACTCTATTTAGGTGAAATGGACCGTGAACGGTCTCATCCGTCTGCCAACAGACAAACAAAAAAAACTCTATCTACAAATAGTACTGCTGAACTGTTAAAATTTGTTCATCCGATTGAGGTTGGCAGTGTCGGTAAAAAAAACCTAATTTGCTACTAAATGATGTTCATTCAGCCAATTTTCTGAGGTTATGTCATGTTCGTGTACAACCTAATAGCCTCACAAAATTCGTTAAATGAACATGTGATAGCTATTGAAGATTTATTTTCATATCCATTCAGGTTTGAATACGTGTCAAAGAACATGTAAATAAACCTCTGATAGATGCAAAACACGAATTTTATTAATCAACCAGGAAGAATATAACAAAATATCATCATAATTATAAATAAGAACAACTTATCAACAACAATCTTTGTGAAGAAAATAAAGCTCAATAGCGATGGAAGTTTCGAGAAATATGTGTACGAAACATTAATATTCAGCACCAATCGAGGTAAAAAATGTTTTGTTTTGAGGTGACATGCTTGAGAAAAACCCTAATCCACCTAGTGGTGTGATAATGCATTTCCCTTGTTCAAAACAGTCTCATGAATTTTTTTTCACGTTTTAAAAAAAATTTCTGACACTAATTTAGACTCATTTTTGACACCAAATAATTCAGATTGATTCGAGTAGTTCACAAAAGCATGCTTCAGTGTTCAAATACTCGGCATCATTTCTCAAACCAAGCGCTTGACATTTGCGGTGCCTATTTGTATGAGATGGTGATTTTTCAAGATCGAAAATTTTCAAACCTTAACCGGGTAGCACCCCTTACCCAAATCCGATTGAGCTCAAATTTTTCATGAGGACTTATTTCGAGGTACTTCAACTTTTGAGCACTACCACTTTACGAAATTAGAGGTGATCCCAAAATATTGGCGCCCTTGTATATACTAGAGTGACTAAAAACAACGCGTTTTGTCGGTTACGTCACTTATATCATCATACCACCGGAACCAAAGTCACACGCATTTGATTATCGAACATGATCAGTAGCCTTATAGTAGCTTTCGAATCAGCCTAAGTTTGTTAATATCGGTTCAGCCATCTCTGAGAAAAATGCGCGGGTAAAAAACAACGTGTTTTGTCGGTTAAGTCACTTATATCATCATATCTCCGGAACCAAAAGTCACAGCCATTTGATCTTCGAACTTGATCAATGGTCAAATAATAGCTTTCAAACGGGACTAGACTTGTTAAACTGGGTTCAGCTATCTCCGCGGTAATAAAACAACGCGTTTTGTCGATTACGTCACATATGCCATCATATCTTCGGAACGAGAAGTCACACGCATTTGATTATCGAACATGATCAGTAGCCTTATAGTAGCTTTCAAATCAGCCTAAGTTTCTTAATATCGGTTCAGCCATATCTGAGAAAAATGGGCGGTAAAAAACAACGTGTTTTGTCGGTTAAGTCACTTATATCATCATACCTCCGGAACCAAAAGTCACAGCCATTTGATCTTCGAATTTGATCAATGGCCAAATAATATCTTTCAAACGAGACTAGACTTGTTAAAATGGGTTCAGCTATCTCCGCGGTAAAAAAACAACGCGTTTTGTCGTTTACGTCACATATGCCATCATATCTTCGGAACGAGAAGTCATAACCATTTGATCTTCAAACTTGATCAATAACCCAACAGTAGCTTTCAAACAAACCACAGTTTGTTAATATATATGGTATATAATACTATGGGTCACCGAGGCTTCGTTCAAAAGTCGGTTGTTCCAGCAATTCTAATACCTTTCTATAGAGAAAGGCAAAAACGTGTTGTCCCAAAGTTTGTCGACATATTATATGAAAATACAGGCGATATCTTTTGCCGAACCTCAAGTGCACAAAAACTTTCGTGCTATTGATAAAATAAAGTGAATAGAACCGGGTGGAAAATACTTTGTAAAAGTATGTTCGTTTTCATTATTATAACCAATGTCTCAAACGATTGCCCGCTGATAACACTTTTCCGAAGCATCTGATAAAGATTTTAATATAACCATTTAAAAAAAACCGCTATTCTCGTTTCTTTCTCATGACTACCTGTGTGGCTAAACTTTTGTTGAATTTCTTATCTAGAGTTCGTTTCTCATAATAAAAGGAAAAAGAAATGATTTGCACTTTCAATTTACTCAGTACTTCTTTAAACTACTATTTCCTACTATTCAGCATACATTGGAGGACAATATACAGGGTGATTTTTTAAGAGCTTGAGAACTTTTTTAAACAATAAAACGCATAAAATTTGCAAAATCTCATCGGTTCTTTATTTTAAACGTTAGATTGGTACATGACATTTACTTTTTGAAGATAATTTCATTTAAATGTTGACCGCGGCTGCGTCTTAGGTGGTCCATTCGGAAAGTCCGCTTTTTTATCGACAAATTTTGTTCAGCGATGAGGCTCATTTCTGGTTGAATGGCTACGTAAATAAGCAAAATTGCCGCATTTGGAGTGAAGAGCAACCAGAAGCCGTTCAAGAACTGCCCATGCATCCCGAAAAATGCACTGTTTGGTGTGGTTTGTACGCTGGTGGAATCATTGGACCGTATTTTTTCAAAGATGCTGTTGGACGCAACGTTACAGTGAATGGCGATCGCTATCGTTCGCTGCTAACAAACTTTTTGTTGCCAAAAATGGAAGAACTGAACTTGGTTGACATGTGGTTTCAACAAGATGGCGCTACATGCCACACAGTTCGCGATTCTATGGCCATTTTGAGGGAAAACTTCGGAGAACAATTCATCTCAAGAAATGGACCGGTAAGTTGGCCACCAAGATCATGCGATTTGACGCCTTTAGACTATTTTTTGTGGGGCTACGTCAAGTCTAAAGTCTACAGAAATAAGCCAGTAACTATTACAGCTTTGGAAGACAACATTTCCGAAGAAATTCGGGCTATTCCGGCCGAAATGCTCGAAAAAGTTGCCCAAAATTGGACTTTCCGAATGGACCACCTAAGACGCAGCCGCGGTCAACATTTAAATGAAATTATCTTCAAAAAGTAAATGTCATGTACCAATCTAACGTTTAAAATAAAGAACCGATGAGATTTTGCAAATTTTATGCGTTTTATTGTTTAAAAAAGTTCTCAAGCTCTTAAAAAATCACCCTGTATTATTTTTTCTTCAGGTTTCGTCTGCTAGTCATCAGTGCATAGTTGCTCAAAGTGGACTGCTATTACCACTTAGCAGTTCAATTTGAACCCTTCAGTGGCACAAAGTTTATTCTAGTAATGCCGTTTTTGTTGTTAGTGCGGCACTGGTGTGCGACTATACTCGCTCTAATTTTGGTGTAATCAAGGTATCCTTTTCTGCCCCAAACCGGTGTAGTAGCACCGTTGAAAACGAAAACGCTACAGACTTCAGTAATAAAGCCTCGATTTAAGCTTGGAACTGATAATTTTGTACCCAGTCCCTTATCGGACCGATTCACCTGCAGTTTCAACGTAAAACAAAAGCTATTATATGCCGTTTCCGCTCACTCCAAGTTGTACTTCCTCATCACCATTTTAAACATTATGTGTCGTAGCGTTCGCTTGATAGTCGCAGAAAATGGAAAAGCAATTAGAAAATGCTTCTGCCCTGAAGGCTAGGAGTGTGTTCAAACAGTCGCAGTCTGAGATTTCCAATACGAGCACTATTCCGCTCGTTGGAATGGATACCTTTATTGAATTCTGAAATGAGAAGGACGGAACAGCTAACAATTGATATCCTTTCCTTTCGGAGAAGAATTCAAGAAAAAGAAAACTTCATCCCGCTGTGCTGATATAGTTCCGTCACTTCCTCCTCCCACGTGCCCTACGAACAGAAGTTGGAGTATGCGACAGTCATTTTTCTTTGTCACTAAGGTTGAACCATTTATCCTACAGCGTAGACGTAAAGAATGGCTCCGTAGAAAGTGCCGCATTTTACTGTTCTAAACTGCAGTGAGTGCATTTGAGATGTTTAATAGCTATACAAATAAGTTTTATAAGTTCAATGCAATAAATTGTTAATATTTGCTCATAGAGCTTAGAGCTATTGTTCAATATAGCGTTGAAAGGAAAGACGAATCGAACATAAAACAAAATGTTACTATTAGAGTATGCTATAATGACCACAATACCTATTTGTTATTTGTTTTTATCATCATAGCACACCTCATTTTTTCATATTTCAGTAGGACTGTTTACATCTTCGTGAGGCGACTGAACTGTCATGGATGAACCTGAGTTCATGTGTGTTGTCAGTATAAGAAACCTAATTACGTTTTCCAAAAAAAAAACATTTGCGTCGTGGATTGTCTAGAAATCCCTTTTTCGAAATTTCACCGAACCACACTCTAAGCATGGTTTATTGAAACGTGTACGCTTCCAATGGGTGAGCATAAGAAAAAAAACTATACTACCGAAGAAGGGATACGAGTGGAACAACTTCCGGCTGAGCACGATGGGTGGTTTACCAACCGACCAACGTCTGACTTACTTTAGTGGCCATGTCGGCAGTAGGATTCAAGATGTAGAGCTTTTTTGTCGCACATTGAAAGTTTTTTTTGTAATTTTCTCCTGGTGCAATTTGTTATTTATTAATTAAACTGGCAGTGTCCATTTATCATATTACATTAAATTTCAATGAAATGAATTGAAACTATAAATATATGCGAACTATATAACAGCATTTAGCACTCTGATTGTCCAGATAGCCCAAAAGTCAATTAATCCACAATTTCATATATAGAATGGCAGCGTTGGTTAGTTGGTAAACGACTAGACAATGCGTAACTCAGGCCACAGTGTGGCTCTTAGCCTCTTGTCCAGTAACTCCTATCCCTACCTTCCCGCGGTGCCGGCTGGGGTACGAGCAACCATAGGAAAGATCGGGCAACCAACCCCCGGTGGGACCTTGTTCGTATGCTGACAGAGAAAGGGGTCCTCTTTAGAGGATGTCGGAGCGTCTGTACCCCATGTTAGAAGCGGCTTCAAACAGTGTCTGTTCTGGCATCCAGCGGCTGAGTATGAAATGCTGCATCCGGTCCAGCTAAATCTAAGGTGGCATTCCCACCAACGGGATCGTCCTAGTGCTAGTTGGGACGTTGAACAGAGCAAGCACGATGATCCTCCGGCGAGACCGAGGGTTGGCGTAGGCCTAATAAGCCGCCCGTCAAATAATCATTACAAATAATACAGGAGAGAATACGACCCGGAACAATCGGCATAGACCCACGGGACGAAATAAGAACTACGATTGGAAACTTGGAACATGGAACTGCAAGTCGCTTGGTTTCGCACGCTGCGACAGGATAATATACGACGAACTAAATCCTCGCAACTTCGACGTCGTAGCGCTGCAGGAGCTTTGTTGGCCGGGACAGAAGGTGTGGAAAAGCAGACATCTACCAAAGCTGTGGCACAACGAACAAGCTGGGAACTGGCTTTATAGTGCTGGGCAAGGAAAGGAGGCAATGTACCGACCGGTAATCGGGTCGAACAGCCTGCATTCCACATCGAATAACAACGTCCAACGATGTGTCAACTCTACGGCCTTCCGAGGAATGGTAGTCAGAAGTACCTTCTTTTCCCGCAAGGATATCTACAAAGCTACCTGGAGATCACCTGACCAACAGACCGAAAACCAAATCGACCATTCTTTGATCGACGGAAAATTTTTCTCGGACATCAACAATGTTCGCACCTACCGCAGTGCGAATATAGATTCGGACCACTACTTGGTTGCTGTATGCATGCGCTCAAAACTTTCGACGGTGGCTACCAAACGTCGAAACCGAACGTCGCGGTTTAACATCGCGCGGCTCCGGGATGCTGGAGTAGCCCAAGATTACGCGCAGCAGTTGGCAGTGGCACTACCAACGGAAGATAGAATGCCAGTCCCAGACCTCCAAGAAGTCGAGGAGGAGGTAAGCCGGTTGAAAAATAATAAGGCCGCTGGCGTTGACCAACTACCAAGCGAGCTACTAAAACACGGTGGTAATGCACTAGTGAAAGCACTGCACTGAGTCGTTACGAAGATCTGGGAGGACGAGATTTTACCGGAGGAATGGATGGAAGGAATCATGTGTCCCATCTACAAAAAGGGCGACAAGTAGGATTGCTGCAATTACCGCGCGATCACTCTGCTGAACGCCGTCTACAAGGTACTCTCCAAAATCTTATACCGTCGACTTTCACCGATTGCAAACGAATTCGTGGGACAATATCAGGCAGGATTTATGGGTGAACGCGCTACCACGAACCAAGTGTTCGCCATCCGCCAGGTGTTGCAAAAGTGCCGCGAATACAATGTGCCCACAGATCACTTATTCATCGATTTCAAATCAGCCTACGACACAATCGATCGAGATCAGCTATGGAAAATCATGCACGACTACGGATTCCCGGACAAACTGATATGATCGGTCAAGGCTACGATGGATCGAGTGATGTGCGTTGTTCGAGTATCGGGGATAAACTCGAGTCCATTCGAAACTCACAGAGGGCTACGGCAAGGTGATGGCCTTTCGTGTCTGCTATTCAACATTGCTTTGGAGGGTGTGATAAGAAGAGCGAGGATAGACACGAGTGGCACGATTTTCAGAAAGTCCGTCCAGCTACTTGGTTTCGCTGATGATATTGACATTATAGCACGCAACTTTGAGAAGATGGAAGATACGTACATCGGACTAAAAGCTGAGGCCAAGCGGATCGGACTAGACATCAATGTGTCAAAGACAAAGTACTTGAAAGGCAGGGGCTCGAGAGAAGATAATATCAGCCACCCATTACGAGTTCTGATTGGCGGTGATGAAATCGAAATGGTCGACGAGTTCGTGTATTTGGGCTCACTGGTGACTGCCGATAATGGCACCAGCAGAGAAATTCAGAGACGCATATTGTCAGTAAATCGTGCTTACTTTGGACTGCGCAGGACGCTTCGATCGAGCAAAATTCGACGTCGTACGAAGTTAACTATCCACAAAACGCTGATTAGACCGGTTATCCTCTACGGGCACGAGTCCTGGACAATGCTTGCGGAGGATCAACGCGCACTAGGTGTTTTTGAACAGAAGGTGTTGCGAACCATCTTCGGCGGAGTGCGGATGGAAGACGGTACGTGGAGAAGGCGAATGAACCATGTACTGCACCAGTTGCTGGGAGGACCAATCCTCGTCCAAATGGCCAAGGTCAGCCGGTTACGGTGGGCCGGGCATGTTGCTAGAATGTCGGAGAACAACCCGGTTAAAATGATTCTCGATAATGATCCGACCGGTATAAGAAGAAGAGGCGAGCAGCGGGCAAGATGGATCGATCAAATTGAAGGGTCCGCAGTTCGACCCTTCGCAGCTACCGAGGCTGGCGGCGAACAGCCATGAACCGAGTTGAATGGAGACGCATCCTGTATACAGCAGAGACCCGCGTGGTCTACGACTGAAAGAGTAAGTAAGTATCAGCGTTGTTCCTATAAGCTTAGTCCTGTTGTGTTATTTGCTGTATCTAGTAAACGTCGAGCTCAATCAATGGTCGCTCTTGCTCAGTTACTCACAGGTATTTCATAAATTACCCTGAAAATTTGTGAAAAAATACACTGCAAAAGATAAACTCAAACTTACAACTGAATCCGTAAAATGGTTCAAGTGACGAACTCTGCGAGAAAACACGTTTGGCTTTTTCATCTAGAGTGCCGGCTATCAGCGGTTTGTTTACCTAGGATTCTGTTACAGCGGTTTGTTTACCACTTTCTGTGGTATAAATTTCACGGTATTTCGATCATTCGATTTTGAGTCAAAAGTTATTCACACCCACTTTGATAATCCAACGTGGTCCGTAATAAAAATCGCAAACACGTTGAAAACGCCAATTCCACCTTAACCCTCAGGGTACGGACTGGGTTACCGTAACCCGAGCGAAATTTGAAAGAAGCGCCATACGAAGAGAAGTCGGCGAAGGGGGTCCGGACCAGGGGGGGAAAAAACTTATAGGTACACACTATTAGAGGCCCAAGCGGCAGAGTCAGTCTCCGCTTTGTGTCCGAGCTAGACACATATAAACATTGTGCTCGGGTGTGGTACACCCAGTCCGTATCGAACGTTACAAAATTTTCAAAAAAATTAAGTTTTAATTTTCGTCTGTTTGCCGCTGAGGAATAAAAAGGTAAGTAAGAATACGTACTCTTTACTTAATTTTGTAGATTCTAACCTCAAAATAACGCGTTGTACATGGTGTAAGCGAAGTATTGTAGTAGATCTCAATCACTTGAACGTACGTCTTATATCGAAATCTTTGCTGCTCGTAGTGAATTATAACTCATTAAATTTTGTTTCTTGTAATTTTTTGTTAAAGAACACGCATTAAAAACATGGCAACGCGTCGAATCACTCGAAGCGTTGCTGCTTTGGAGGAGTTGTACAAGGAAAACGAGGAGGACAGCGTTACAGAGAATGACAGTGACACCGACGACGCCGTAGGTGCGGAAGAGGAAAGTTCTCACGATTCTGAAACAGACGCAGAATCTGAAGGAGAGCCATTGTCAGGCGAAGAAGAAGCAGCTGCTCCGAGAGGCGCCCCGCCGCGCAAACGCGGCCGCCCTTCATACCGTAGCGAAACTGTGCTGCGAGTGCGGCAATATTATGTAACATGACTTGTGTAACTTTTTAATAATAAATATTCGCCTTTAACAATTATGTTTGGTATTTATTTATATGATACTACTCAACAATATCTGAGAAACAATTTTTTTACGCTCAAAGTAATTAATTTTAACCTTTATCATCATAAATCAACGAAACAACGTTTTTTTGCTAACTCGAAAAAACGCGTATTTTCATTTTTCAAAAAAAATATAGTTTTTGGAATAAATCAAAAAACCGTTATGGACATTTGTAAGAACTACTTTTTACCTTTCAAATGCGAGTTATACAATGTTAATATTTTTTTTTTCAAAAAGTTACAGCATTTTGAAAAAAAAACGTTTTTTACAAAAAAAATTCAAGACCCGTTCACATTTTTCATTATAATTTTTTTTCAATCAGTTAAATGATTAATCTGACAACTCTATTATATTTTTGAGACAATTTCACACAAAATAAAAAAAAATTATTCGAATTGACAAAGTACAGCTCGATATACACCCAATCAAAGTCGCCGGGTTAGGCTAACCCAGTCCGTACTGAACGCAACTTTTTTATAGTCCGTACCCTGAGGGTTAAATAATGTGCTCAAACGTTTCAGGGAGCGAAAGAGCGTGGATTGAGTGTCGCAAGATAAGCGTCGTAGTGGGCAATATGACCGCAAGCTGAACCAGAAGGTGTTGAGAACCGTCAGAGCAAACCCTGCCCTATCAGATTTTGAAACCTACGTCAAAATGGATTTCGGAATGCTTCCTGGTAAAAAAATTAACATGGCGAAGGCACGAGAAGTTGAAGTTTGCTTTTATAGACGAATTAGCCAACAAACTGATGATTTGGCAAGGGATATGCAGCTGTGGAGGAAAGACCAAAGTGTTTGCGATGAATAAGATGATGGACTCGAAGCTGTACAAGAAAGAATACATCAAAAACCGTGTACCACCTTTCATTAAAGTCCATAAAGGTCCCGTGAAGTTTTGGCCACATTTGGCGAATTGTCGCTACAGTCGGGAAGTCAGTAGTAGAATTCATCGGTAAAACATAAATCCACCCAACTGAACGCAGTTCCGGTCAATCGAGAGATTTTGGGCAAAAATGAAGCGGAAGCTTAAGAAAAGTGGAAAAACGTCTTGGGACCCGACTCAGATGACCAAAATGTGGAACAAATGTCAAGGATGTTGACTCTGGAGGTGTGCAGCGTTTAATGGGAGGAATCAAGAAGAAAAAAAATGATTTGTGTTGATATTTTTTCCTGAAAGTACAGTAATTTACCTTTGTTTTGATTTATTAACCTTATTTGTAAATCAATTCGTTTACTGCGATAAGCGGCCCTTACACGTGTCATTAAAAATGTCATTACTAAAAAATAATATCATTTTAATGAACGTGTAATGGTGCACTAATGACGAAATTTCTAACAAATTTGAAATACATCATTACTTAGTCATCATTTAAAATGACATTTTTAATGCTCGTGTAAGGGCCGCTATACAGATGAATTTATTACTCCGGATTATAAATAGACAACGCTTTATATTATTCCACTCAGTTCGTCGATATCGGAAAATGACTGTGTGTATATAAAAGGTGATTTTTTTGAGGTTAGGATTTTCATGCATTAGTATTTGCTCAGATTTTTTGAGGTTATGATTTTCATGCATTATTATTTGCTCAGTATGCTCTGACATTTCATCATGAATAGACTTACTAACGAGCAACGCTTGCAAATCAGTGAATGGGCCCTAGAAAAGTTGGCAGAAAATCCGCTTTTTTATCGACAAATTTTGTTCAGCGATGAGGCTCATTTCTGGTTGAATGGCTACGTAAATAAGCAAAATTGCCGCATTTGGAGTGAAGAGCAACCAGAAGCCGTTCAAGAACTGCCCATGCATCCCGAAAAATGCACTGTTTGGTGTGGTTTGTACGCTGGTGGAATCATTGGACCGTATTTTTTCAAAGATGCTGTTGGACGCAACGTTACAGTGAATGGCGATCGCTATCGTTCGATGCTAACAAACTTTTTGTTGCCAAAAATGGAAGAACTGAACTTGGTTGACATGTGGTTTCAACAAGATGGCGCTACATGCCACACAGCTCGCGATTCTATGGCCATTTTGAGGGAAAACTTCGGAGAACAATTCATCTCAAGAAATGGACCGGTAAGTTGGCCACCAAGATCATGCGATTTGACGCCTTTAGACTATTTTTTGTGGGGCTACGTCAAGTCTAAAGTCTACAGAAATAAGCCAGTAACTATTCCAGCTTTGGAAGACAACATTTCCGAAGAAATTCGGGCTATTCCGGCCGAAATGCTCGAAAAAGTTGCCCAAAATTGGACTTTCCGAATGGACCACCTAAGACGCAGCCGCGGTCAACATTTAAATGAAATTATCTTCAAAAAGTAAATGTCATGTACCAATCTAACGTTTAAAATAAAGAACCGATGAGATTTTGCAAATTTTATGCGTTTTATTGTTTAAAAAAGTTCTCAAGCTCTTAAAAAATCACCCTGTATGTAAAAATACGCACTTGATTTTCTCGGTGATGGTTGAACCGATTTTTAGAATCTAAGATTCATATGAAAAGTCTTATGGCCCCACGGAACGCTAGTAAGTTTTATCCGGGTCGGATTTCCCGTTCCGGAAGCCCAATGTGCCAAAAATGGAAAAAATATCCACATAATTTACTCGGAGATGGCTGAACCGTTTTTCACAATCTTAGATTTATGTGAAAGGTTACAATTTTCCAAAGACCGCTTTTAAATTTTATTAGGATCCGACTTGCGGTTATCACAGAGAAAAGCTTTGCAATCACAGTGAAAGACCACATCCGAATCGATTTTCATATACCATTCCAAACCATGCGTTGAGATAGCTAAATGACTGTGTGTGCCTGTGTGTGTGAGAGAGTGTGAATGTGTGTGTATGTGTGTGAATGTGTGTCGATATGTGACTAAAATGTACACTCACTATTCTCCGAGTTGGCTGAACCGTTTTTAAACAAACTTAGACTCAAATGAAAACCAATTGTGACCCATAAAAATTATGAATCTGACTTCCGATTCCGTAATTACAGAGTGACGATTAAAAGAAAAACTGCATATTCGACAGTTAGCTTTCATAGAAGAATGTGTAAAGATAAGCTGATTTCTCAAAAATAGTAAATAAATTCCCCCAGTTTATAGATCTTGCAAGTTGACAACCAAAGCAATTTCACATCGGATATATCAGTCCCCGTAACCCGGTTCCGGAAGTATAAAAAATAGTGTTCAAAACATAGAAAACATATATCACTCATTTTTCTCCGAGATGGCTCAACACTAACAACAGGAATTCTGGAACTAAAGGGAGAAATATTTTTAAAATTTCGAATCGTCATTTAGATCGATGCTGCATAGAACGGTTAAAAATTCTTCTAATTTTGGATCAAAACAATTTCGATTTGTAGACTGTGCTAGGTTACGCTCGAACAAACTTTCCTGTTTCTATTCAATGAGCAGTTTTTTCAAGAATGTCACAAAAATATTTCTGGCAATATGATCATATAACTTTGAAAAAGATGATTTATAACCCAAATTGAGAATCTTACATTCTTCATATGAAAATCATACTATTTGGCGATCAAAGCCATAAAAAGTATCATAAAAAATCAATAATTATGTCTATGAAATGAAATATAATTATGAATCCAATTTTTAAAAATTAACATTGATCAAAAAGAAATTATTTCATTGCCGTTTCAACCTTCCGAGTGAACGGACGTGCTTTGTGTTTACTGCGAAGGCGTTGAAAACCAGTGCCGTGTGTGATAAAGTGACCGGACGATCAAAACTAGATTGCTATTGTGTAATAGACAATAGTGCTTTTTCCTGTGAGAGGTTTTATGCACATTATATACTGAAGCAGTGTATTGTTGTGAGCGGACGATCGAAACAGTACCGTTAGCCGGTGATTGTTCGATCGATCAAAACAGGCCCAGCGGTGTACGTGATATCACTGTGCGGATTAAAAAAGAGTGTGCTTTTTCCTCTCGGAGGTTTTTTGCACACCATCGCAGCGGCGATACGCCGATCGACGAGGGCTAGGCCTTGGTGGCCCCCGTTGGATTTAAGTTAAGTATCATTATTTAGTTTTTTTTTCCTTCCTGCATTCGACTGTTCTATTTCTCCCCGATTCACTTATTTCTGTGCGGAGGTAGCTCCGCAACATGTCTAGTGTAAATTCTGACCCCCCCGTTCCCGATGATCAAATGGAGACTTCCCTTGACTATAAAAAGTCTCGCATAAAGAGCTATCCGGATGGGCTCGCACTACCGGCCGGTCCTTATGCGGTCTATTTCCGGACCAAATCGAAAGAAAAAAAATTAAATATTTTAAAAATATCGCGGGACCTGTCCTCGCGATACAATACTATAAAAAGTTTTGATAAGATACGTCCAGACAAGCTCAGGGTCCTGTTTACCAGTTCAAAACAGGCTAATGAGCTCGTTCAAAATGATCCTTTTACGCGGGAGTACCGCGTCTACGTGCCAGCTCGTGAAGTCGAAATCGACGGTGTGGTCACCGATTCGAGTTTGACTTGCGAGGACGTTCTTAAGTACGGGGCGGGTTGTTTTAAAGACCCCTCACTTAAGAATGTCAAGATACTGGATTGCAAGCGATTGCAGTATCGATCGCCGGGGATGGAACAAAGTCCTATCCCCAATCAGACTCTTATCGTGTGACCTTCGCCGGTTCTGCTTTGCCTAACTACATCCTCTTGGACCGGGTTCGTTTGCCTGTTCGCCTATTCGTACCCCGAGTAATGAACTGTACTAATTGCAAACAACTGGGGCATACAGCTACCCATTGCAGCAATAAGCCACGTTGTGCTAACTGTGGGGAAGCTCATGCGGACGGCTCTTGCGGTAAGGATGCTGAAAAGTGTCTCTACTGTAAGGAGGGTCCGCATGACCTCTCTGATTGTCCCGCTTACAAACTGCGAGGTGATCGAATGAAGCGTTCCCTAAAGGAGCACTCCAAGCGTTCTTTCGCAGAGATGCTTAAAAGTGCCACCCCTCCTAAACAGACAACGAACCCATATGCCTGCTTGTCAACTGACGAGAGCGATTCTGACGACCCTTTGGAAGGTCCATCTTCGGCGGTCCCTCATAGCTGTAGGAAAAGAATAAATAAATCCTCTCATAAGCTACCTAGTAAGGGTTCGAAGGTGTCTTCCGAAGGGCTTCGAAAAGTTACAGCTAACGGGAATCGGGACACAACACCGAAGCAAAAAGCTCCTGGTCTCGGAAAACTCAATTCCGAGATGGAATTCCCACGACTTCCCGGGACTACAAAATCCCCAAGCGTCCCAGAAAATCTACCAGAGAACCAACTAGGTGCTGGACTTATCAAGTTCTCTGATGTTGTGGACTGGATTTTTACAACTTTCAATATTTCAGACCCTCTTAGAAGCATTTTAATTGCTTTCATGCCAACAGTAAAAACATATTTGAAGCAGTTGACTGCAAATTGGCCCCTTCTCTCAGCGATTGTATCCTTCGATGGCTAAATCATCCACCGAGGTCACGGATCTAATCACTGTTTTACAGTGGAATTGCAGAAGTATCATCCCAAAAATAGATTCTTTTAAATTTCTAGTAAATAATCTGAAATGTGACGCATTTGCATTGTGCGAAACTTGGCTAACTTCTGAAATATCCTTAAACTTCCACGATTTTAACATTATTCGCCTGGATCGAGATGTTCCCTATGGAGGAGTACTTTTAGGGATCAAAAAGTGCTATTCTTTTTATCGAATTAACCTCCCCTCGATACCAGGTATTGAAGTTGTCGCATGTCATGTTACAATCAAAGGTAAGGACCTTTGTATTGCTTCCATCTACATTCCCCCTAGAGCCTTGGTTGGGCATCGGCGGCTCAGTAATATCATAGAGCTCCTTCCCGCACCGACGTTGGTTTTAGGAGACTTTAACTCACACGGTACGGGATGGGGCTGTCTTCACGACGATAACAGATCAGCTATGATCCATGATATTTGCGACAACTTCAATATGACAATCTTGAATACGGGAGAAATGACACGGATTCCTGCACCACCAGCAAGACCAAGTGCGCTGGATTTATCCCTTTGCTCGACATCGCTACGGTTGGATTGCACGTGGGAGGTAATTCCTGATCCCCACGGTAGTGATCATCTACCGATCGTAATATCAATCACCAGCGGCTTAAAACCATCGAAGACAATCAATGTTTCGTATGACCTCACACGAAATATTGATTGGAATAGCTATGCGACCTCGATATCTGAGAAACTTGAAAGAACTCTACAACTTCCTCCGGAGGAAGAGTACACGTTTTTGGCTGGCTTGATTCTCGATACTGCGATTCAAGCTCAGACGAAACGTGTACCCGGCGCAAAAACTAACATCCGTCCTCCCAACCCGTGGTGGGACAAAGAGTGCACAAATTTAAACGCGGAGAGAGCCTCCGCGTATAAAAAATTCAGAAAAAATGGAACACCTGATAATTACCGGAATTACGCGGCGTTAGACGTTAAAACTAAGAACTTGATTAGAGCCAAGAAACGCGGTTACTGGCGTCGGTTTATAGACGGCTTAACGAAAGAAACATCTATGAGCACTCTTTGGAACACAGCCCGACGAATGCGCAACCATAACACCACGAATGAAAGCGAGGAATACTCCAACCGCTGGATATTCGATTTCGCTAAAAAAGTATGCCCAGACTCTGTTCCGGAACAGAAGATCACCCGCGCCGCGACACCAAATACAAACGAATCACCGTTTTCGATGGTAGAGCTTTCACTTGCACTTTTGTCATGTAACAATAAAGCCCCGGGATTAGACAGAATAAAATTCAACTTGTTGAAAAATCTGCCTGACCCCGCCAAAAGGCGCTTGCTGAATTTATTCAACAAGTTCCTCACGGGTAATATTGTCCCACACGACTGGAGACAAGTCAGAGTTATCGCCATCCAAAAACCAGGGAAACCAGCCTCCGATCACAATTCGTATCGGCCGATTGCTATGCTTTCCTGTATCCGGAAATTGTTCGAAAAAATGATTCTGTTTCGTCTAGACAATTGGGTCGAAACTAATGGTTTACTTTCAGATACACAATTTGGTTTCCGCAGGGGCAAAGGAACGAACGATTGTCTTGCGTTGCTCTCAACAGAAATTCAAATGGCATTTGCTCGTAAAGAACAAATGGCGTCAGTTTTCCTAGACATTAAGGGGGCTTTTGACTCAGTTTCTATAAATATCCTATCTGAGAAGTTGCATCAGCATGGTCTTTCGCCAGTTTTGAACAACTTTTTACATAATCTATTGTCTGAGAAACACATGTACTTTGCGCATGGTGATTTGTCGACAATACGATTCAGCTACATGGGTCTTCCTCAGGGCTCATGCTTAAGCCCCCTTTTATACAATTTTTACGTAAGTAATATCGATGAATGTATCAACACATCTTGCACGCTAAGACAACTTGCCGACGACAGCGTTGTGTCTATTATAGGACCCAAAGCTGCCGATCTCCAAGGACCATTACAAGATACCCTCGACAACTTATCATCATGGGCTCTTCAAATGGGTATCGAGTTCTCTACGGAGAAAACTGAGCTGGTTGTATTTTCGAGGAAGCGAGAATCAGCACAATTACAGCTTCAACTAAGGGGTGAAACCATAGCTCAGGCCTTCACATTTAAATATCTCGGGGTCTGGTTCGACTCCAAAGGCACCTGGGGATGTCACATTAGGTATCTGAAACAAAAATGCCAGCAGAGAATCAACTTTCTTCGTACAATAACCGGATCATGGTGGGGTGCCCACCCAGGAGACCTGATCAGGTTGTATCAAACAACGATATTGTCCGTGATGGAATACGGATGCTTCTGCTTCCGATCAGTGGCGAACACTCATTTCATCAAGCTGGAAAGAATTCAGTATCGTTGTTTGCGTATTGCCTTGGGTTGCATGCAATCGACTCATACGATGAGCCTCGAAGTGCTGGCAGGCGTTCTTCCACTGAAAAACCGGTTCTGGGATCTCTCATATCGTTTGCTCATTCGATGCGACATTTTGAATCCTCTGGTGATTGAAAACTTCGAAAGGTTAGTTGAGCTTAACTCTCAAACCCGTTTTATGTCCTTGTATTTTGATTACATGGCTCAGAATATTAATCCTTCTTCGTTTGTTTCCAACCGTGCTCGTTTCTTGGATACTTCTGATTCTACTGTGTTTTTCGACACATCCATGAGAGAAGAAATTCGTGGAATTCCGGATCACGTGCGCCCTCAAGTGGCCCCAAATATTTTTTATAATAAATTTAGAACAGTCAACTGTGAAAAGGTGTTTTACACTGACGGATCAAACATCAACGAGTCCACAGGCTTCGGCATCTTCAATCAAAACATCACCGCTTCTTACAAACTCAGTGATCCGGCTTCAGTTTACGTCGCAGAATTAGCTGCTATTCAGTACACCCTCGAGATCATTGAAACCATGCCCAAAGACCATTACTTCATTGTCACGGACAGTCTAAGTTCAATAGAAGCTCTCCGGGCAATGAAGCCAGGAAAGTATCCCTCATATTTCCTGGGGAAAATACGGGAACATTTGAGAACTTTATCTGAACGGTCTTATTTAATATCGTTAGTCTGGGTCCCTTCGCATTGTTCCATTCCGGGCAATGAAAAGGCAGACTTATTGGCTAAAGTGGGCGCATTGGAAGGTGATATTTATGAAAGACCAATCTGCTTCAATGAATTTTTCAGTATTTCTCGTCAGAAAACTCTCGAAAGTTGGCAAACTTCATGGACGAATGACGAACTGGGACGATGGCTACACTCCATTATCCCTAAGGTATCGACGAAACCTTGGTTCAAGGGGATGAACATGAGTCGTGATTTCATTCGCGTTATGTCACGGCTCATGTCAAATCACTATACATTCAACGCACATCTCCGGCGTATCGGGATCGTGGAGAACGGGCTCTGCACCTGTGGCGACGGTTATCAGGACATCGAGCATGTCGTGTGGTCGTGCGTAGAGTATCGTGACGCCAGGTCGAAGCTACTGGAATCCCTCAGGGCCCGAGGTAGACCGCCTGAGGTGCCGGTTCGGGATGTGTTGGCGAGTCGGGATAGTTCATATATGCTTCTCATATACCAGTACCTCAAACACATTGATATACAAGTGTAATGTGTTATTCCTCGCTCAGAAAATATAATCTCCACCTACAGGTTCGACACTAACATCCGCCCGATTCTCTCGATCCCCGTCCCTGTTCACCATCTTCATTGGAATTAACAAGATCTTTTTTTTTGTCACTAACTTTTTCGTTCCCCTTTCCCTGTTTTTTCACCATCTCGATGGCAACTAATTAGATCTCTGTCGTTTTCAAACATTTTGTTCCCACACCCCTTTTTTACCCCGTTTCCCACAATATTTACTTCTTTTTTTCATTCTCTTCCGTAACATCACCATCACCGGAAGACCGCTCCAGTCAATGACCAGCATGCGGGCCACCCGCCGGGCCTTCGTAGCCTGGGGGTGTTTCCCGCGGACCCTCACGGACCGAAGAATGCGGCCAACATAGAAAATTACCATCGCCATCTGGAATCATCTCATCCTAAATTCAATTCACCGGCCACTACCGATCGCCAGATACTATATTACATAATGATACTACTCTAGTTTTAAGTTAGACGATAATTAAGATTAGTAAATACCCTTGGCATCTTAGAGCTTAAGCAGTGTGCCTTAATATTATATTATATTATTGAATAAAAAAAAAAAAAAAAAAGAAATTATTTATTTTTGCCTTTCTCATATAGGAAGGCTATTCAATCACTGTGAAAACCGACTTTTTAAACGAGGCAGTGTGCACTCATTTTTCTCTGAAACGGCTCAACCGATTTTTACAATCTAAGATTCAAATGAAAGGTCTTATAGTTTCCTAAAAATTTCTAGAACATTTCATCCGGATCCGACATCCAATTCCGGAACTAAAGCGTGATAAGTGGAAAATTACCAATTTCATTAGTATTTTTTTTCACAAACGATGGTCAAAAACAGGTACAAATCCCATAAAACTGTCTGATAAATTATTGTAGTTTGCAGAGCTTGTTAGTTTGTGGGCATAAAAATTTATTTCGGCACTACTGGTCCCTCCTTTTCCTGTTCCGGAAGCACCGAAAGTGGTGAAGAATAACTCCAAAAATAGTACTCACTTCAATTTCTCTGCGATGCTCATAAATCAAGATTTGAATTGAAGCTCATAATATCTTTAAAAATACTGTGAAATTTCATCCGGTTCCGCAGTTACAAGGCGATGAGTGTCAATGTTTTCAAATCATCATATAGATTGACAATATGTACAGCACCGAAAGAAAAAGAAAACAAAAAACGAACGATGCGGCTTTGTTCTATTTCGTACACGCTATGAAGAAATCGAGACGGTCGACCGAAATAATAATTAGATTTCGTCTAATTGGTTTAATCGAAATAAAGCATGAGATAGTAAGTCTAGGTTTAACTAGGTTCAAAACTGTTCCAATTTGTAGGTTATATTTGTTGCTGGCAAACAAACCAACATCGGCTATACCGGTCATCTGAATCCGGTTTTGGAAGAATTGGAAATGGTGATTAAAACTACAAAAGGGTCTCACTTGCTTTCTTTCAAGATGGCCACATCGATATTCACAAACTTATAGGTTCAAAGGAAAAGTCTTACAGTTTCTTACAGAATTCCTAAAATTTTTGTAGATACTACTTCCGGTTCCGGAACTACAGGGTAAACAAGATTTGTAGAGTTTGTTAGATTAGGTCCGAACAAACTTTCCTATTTCTATTCAATGATTAGTTGTTTTAGCGAATTCCACAGTAATATTTGTGATGTTATGAGTAATATGATAATGGCATCATTACACCACTAGGTAGATTAAAACAGGTTTATATTTACAGGATTATATATAACTTATATCACCCATTTTTTACATTACGGCTGCGCTAACTCAAAATTACATTCCAAATGTAACAACGAACATGTTCCAATCTGCTAATAGGACTTTCTACGGATGAATTATAAAACATGGCATGGACTGGACATGTAGCAAGAATGCAGGAAGATAAAATGGCCTATGTGATCCTCAGCAGAGAACCTAGAAAAGATCGTCGATTGCGGTGCAGATCTCGCTCTCCCTGGCGCGTGCAATTGAGGAAAATGTGAGTGCAGAGGAGTACAGAGCGACTGGATAACGGCGGTCGAGTATCTGGAAATCTACAACTCGTTCGGTTATGTTCCGGAGACGAGATGTGCACCATTTAAGTAAGTGAGTAGTATGTCCACTCCGCATTCTGTAAGTAATATTTCCTTCGAATTGAATGTACCACGGATTGAATAGATTAGTAATATATTAATATTTGTAACGCACTAGCCCGAATCGTAAGATCTTGAAGTAATTCATCTGCGGAAGCCATTTTCAACCTGTTTAGTTCACTTCATCTGATTTTTTTTTTCTCGCAAGATGGAATATTAAATTTTATTGTGCTGTCATGTGAAATGTACACGTGTATCGTATACAACTCGAACTTAAATTGATATGTAAAAAAACATATGCAGCAATGAAATGGTTGAAAACATAAAACTCAACCCAATCATAAGATTCCACTTATGATTTTCTTATGTACACTATCCTCAGTGTGCCATCATGTTTACTTTTTGTTTGAGTATAGTGACGGCTTCAGTAGCTGTAAGCAATTAGATTTTTCAGTAATAGACTTAAATGAATAGGTTTTTATTATAATACTTACACAACTATGTAATATCCATAGTTGATATATTGCAGGATCAACAATCGTATAATTACATTTTCGACTGATCGATATTTTGAATTCCGACTCTTGATTATTTATAATTTGAGCCTTCCTTTTGACAGATCATAATACTTCATTCGAGTAAAAGATAGCTATCTGCGATTAAGTGACTCTCTTTGTTTACATTATCCTTGGATTATCACTGTTGCAATTAACATTATTTCAAAGAGATTTGTAAAAAGATTAATAGACTATTTGGTTAAAATATATATATTGTGTAAACATTTGGCAAATCAAGTTAATTTCCAAAGCGAAAGTTGAAATGAGGACCCCTGAATGTTTTGAAAAAGAGCCTAGAAGTGCGCATTAGCGGTTCTGTGACTTTCGCATATAAAAAGAAAGAGAGACATTGAAAAGTTTTGAAACAAAGCGATTATAATTGCTGTAAGGTACATAGTCTTCAGAATACATAATTCTCTTAATAAAACAAAAATTATCGAGAAAAAAATAGAAGTAGCTTTTATGGGTTTTTTTCATGTTATGCGTATTAGAAACTATTGTTTGAAAAAACCACTCTAGTCGTCGATTCTATTTTACAACTTTTTCCACATGGTTAGTCTTTTTAAGGCCAGTTTTAGATTCTACCTTTCTCATATAGAAAGGTTATGCAATCACTTGAAAAACCGACTAGTAAAAATTGACCCGGAGGGCCAAGTATCATATACCATTCGACTTAGTTCATCGTGCTGAGCAATGTCTGTGTGTGTGTGTTTTTGTATGAGTGTGTGTGAATGTGTCAAATAATCTCACTAAATTTTTTCGGAGATGGCAGAGCCGATTTTGACAAACTTAGATTCAAATGAATGGTCTCGTGGTCCCATACGGAATTCCTGAATTTCATCCGGATCCGACTTCCGGTTCCGGAGTTATATAATAAAGTGTGTTAAATATTGTGCATTGCACTTAAACCGGCGAAACAAAAACCGTAATAAAATTTCTAAACTGGTCTCAAAACTACACAAACCAATAGCCATTATCAGTAGGCAACTAAACAAACCGATTCCGGCTATCCTGGTTCCCAGCCTCCTGTTCCGTAAGCATCAAAAATATTGGTAATATAGTCCAAAATGTATCTCACTCACTTTTCTTAGCAATGGTTTGACCGATTTCCACAACTTAAATTCAAATAAAAGATCTTATGGTCCCATACAAAGGTCCTGAATTTCATACGAATCCAACTTCCGGTTCCGAAGTTATAGGGTAAAGTGTGTTCAATGTTGTACACCGTCACTTAAACCGGCGAAACAAAAACCGTAAAAAATGTATAAACTGGTTTCAAAACTATCCAAATCGATTACCATTATCAGTAGGCAACTAAACAAACCGATTCCGGCTATCCTGGTTCCCGGTCTCCGGTTCCGGAAATAGTGGTCATATATTCCAAAATGGATCTCACTCACTTTTCTTAGCGATGGTTTGACCGATTTTCACAAACTTAGGCTAGTTTAAAAGCCATTGATCAAGTTCAAAGATCAAATGGCTGTGACTTCTGGTTCCGGAGATATACTGGTAAAATGTCTGGAATTTGCCGTAATAATTGAAAGATACAGTAAAACTGTCATTTGCACTTGGGAACTTTTCTTATGTGCATCGAGCTTTATTGTTGAATGATTAGTTTTGTAGTAAAGCAATAAGTACTTTCAAAGTTTGTAAGATACATTTCATTGCAGATTTTTATATGGGATATACTTCACATTCGATACTTGTTCCAGACTTATTTTGAGAATCAATTGATCGCTCAATATATGTAAACAGAGAAACCATCGTGAGAATTTTATTTCATGAGAGTCAGGTACACGTGCTTTTTATTTTCTCTCTCTCACAATCTCTCGTGCACTGTTATGCTTCGTGAGCTAGATATTCTTTCCGATTATTGCGCCATCTGTCTAATTGTATTTTTCAAATTCAGCGGTTCACCACGGACAGCTGTGATCTTCATTTCTGAAGCCGCTGCTGATAAGTTCGGACGATCGATCGATTTGCTGCGCGCTGTTCGCGTTCGAGATCCGTGTGTTTGAATGTGATTTTATTCTTCAAAATCTCAATCTACAGTTGTGAAACTCGTTGGTACTGAGCACGTGTTGTGAGTTTTGTGACAATTTCAAAGGAATCGATAGCGTAGGCCCAGTTGATGGGCATGCTTTGTGAAATATTTCAAGATATCAGTTTTATTCACGAACGAGATGAGAATAGTTTCCGCCACGCTGATTTACTTCGTTGTTCAGTGAGAATTTTCAAAATTTCGGCCACCCTATAGCCAAAAAGCCATAAATTTCCTGGGATTATAAAAATTTTCAATTCAATCATGCGTATAAATCATCTTATTCTAGCACTTTTAATCGCATACTTTGCAATAATTAGCGCGGACGGTAGTAACGCCGCAGATAACGATGAACTCTGGAAGCTGCTATTAAGTGGAAAGCTTGACCAGATCAAAACAAAGACTGCGATAGAGGTCAACCCTCGGGGCACGATAGAAACGGCACTTCATTCAAGGATTGCCATTAGCGGTAATAACAATTATGAGTCAAATGATAAGACAACTGTGGCGGAAGATGACGAACAGCTGTTTGCTTCGGTGGATTCGGCGGAGCCTCTGAGCGTAGAAATGATTGACGGCTTAGACGATGACGATAAAGGCGCAACGGAGGTATCGTTGTTTGGTGAGGGCCAAAGTTCTCGGGAGCTTGTTTCGTTTGCCGACACTGGAAGCGGCGAATACTATGCTGATAACGATGGAATGCAGGCGGATGGAACAACTCTGGATGACGACATTATTGAAGTTTTGCGAAGAAAATCAGTGTCACGTGAGATATTGCAATTGTTTGGACTGTTGAAGGAAAAGAACGAAACGGATGAGTTAAAGTTGAAACTGCAGGATGTGTTGAGACCTGTTTCCGACAGGCTGGTTGATGGATTGCCGAGAATTTTGGAACAGAACGAGAAGTCTACCGTTTCGTATGATGAAGTTATACCAACTGATATGATCGAGGCGGAATCTTTGGTTTCTGACGGATCGCAAACTCCAAAGATTACAAATATTTTAATACCAAAATTAAGCGAAAAACTTTCTAGTATTCGCAAAAGCTACGAAGCTCCTGCTGAAGGGCAGCGCAGTCTGGTGATTGTTTTTGATGCAACCGGATCAATGTTAGACGATTTGAAACAGCTACGCGATGGTGCGAAGCTTATTATTGATGAAATTACTCACTTGAAAAGTAATCCGATTTACAACTACGTATTCGTACCATTTCGAGATCCCCAAGTTGGTCCACGATTAGTTACGCGAAATAAAGATGAGTTACTACAAGCACTTGAAAACCTGCAGATATACGGAGGAGGTGACTGTCCAGAGGCAGCATTAGCCGCTATTTCCGAAGCAGCTGCAGCCGCTCTCCCGAATTCGTTTGTATACGTTTTCACTGATGCCACCGCGAAGGATTTCAAACTGAATGATAAAGTTCTACGATTGGTTCAACAGAAACAATTATCGATATCTTTTCTTCTCACTGGGTTCTGTGACGGGAAGAGCACCCCAGGCCATACAGTTATGAGTGATATCGCAGCGGCTAGTAATGGCGAAATTTTCGACCTTAAAAAAGATCAGATCGAGCAAGTACTACGTAGTATCAAAGGTACGCTGAATGTAGATCACGTTCCGTTAAAATCGGTCGATTCAGGAATAGCTGAAACACACGATATCGATCTGAACGTGGACAACACACTGAAAGAGTTTAGTGTTAGTGTGGCCGGCTATCGACCTAATATCGAAATCATAGACCCGCAGGATGTTCTCTACAATAGCTCCAGAGCTGTACTAGACTTGGAGAACATCAAAGTAGTGAACGTAGTTGAACCTTTACCTGGAAAGTGGAATATAAAGGCAGGTTCCAGCTCACCCCATTCCGTCCGGTTATCTGGAAATAGTGATGTAAAGTTTAGGTTTGGGTTTTCTCAAACCAAGCCAACATCAATCGCTACACTGTCCCATCAACCAGTTCTCAATGCGGACAACATCCTAACGGTTCAACCATCCCAACCCAACCTTATTCAGAACCTAACCAACGTTACAATTGACTCCCATGGCCATAATGGACCGGACGATACGTCGTTCAAATTTACTTTACCTCTGGAAAAAACCCTTCTAGAAGACTCCTCGCCCGTATTTCTCACACCTGCATTCAAAGCTCCCAGGCAAAAGTTTAAAATTTCTGTTAGTGGTCAAGACGCAAATGGGAATCCTCTAGCGCGTCTGATTTCCACTGCCATCCAAGCGGCTGGATTAAGTGCACCGGAGCTATCGCTAGATCTAACCGACGCTGAGTTACTCGAAGGTGACAGTATCGAAATTAACTGCCATGTAGAATCGCGGTCGCCAGCCGTTGTACAGTGGAAGCGAATCAACCGGGTACTGGCGGAAACCAAGATTGAGTAAGTATTCTGATTCACATTGGCAAAACCCTGACTGATTGACTATTCAACAGATCTACAGGGTCGCTCAAGCTTCAACTGTCAAATGTAACGACAAGACAGTCAGGTCGCTACACTTGTTACGCTAAGAACAACATAGGTGAACAGCAGATACTTGCCATGGTCAAAGTGAAGCCTCGTCCGGAACCGGTTGTTGGAGTCTATCCAAAAGATATTGTGGCATACGAACACGAGGCGCTCATTGCACTACGTTGCATTACGAAGAATGTTGACTCTGGTGCTAAGAAAGTTTGGAGTCATAATGGAAATAATATAGTTTCTTCTATTGGTAAGGAATACTTGGAGTTATATAATTTAACTGACAAACATGCCGGCACGTATGAATGTCGAGTGGAGTTAGAAGGAAGGATCATTTGGGATTCGACGAATGTTACCATAGAATATGCCCCAAAATTGTCGAGGCAGCTCTCTGACATGGCAACGTCTGCCTACGGTCAACCTTTGGCTTTGGAGTGTGGTTTAGAAGGATATCCCCCGCCTACGACTATATGGAGCTATCGAATGCTGGATGACCAAGAAGACGTTTCACTTAAGGAAACAGGAAACAAGCTTATAATTCCCAAAGTAACACCCGAGGTCGAGGGTTGGTATGTTTGCGAAGGCAGAAATCGTCACGGGTCGGCGAGAAGGTCAATCATGGTGCTGGGTGAAGCTAATGGTAAGTTTGTACGCCGCTAAATTACTGTCTTGTTACGAATCATATTTGTAGAGCCGCCTAAAATTCCGAAGCCAGACGATACTACCATCTACGTACAACCAGGTGACACGGTGACTTTTAACTGCTCGTGTGATCTTTGTCAACCATTGAGCGAATATATATGGACTAGCGATCAGTTCATTTTTGAAAGTAGCCCGTACGATTTACGAGATAATGCTCAAGTAAATCTAAACGTCGATCAGACTCGTAACGCCGTTCAATACCAGTTAACGATTAAGAATTTCAGTTTGGCAAATCAAGGTAGCTATAGCTGCATTCTATCTAACGCGCATGGAGCTGATAGCATCGTTTTGGAAGTTCGGTTGATGCAACCCTCTTCAATTGAAGCTGTTCTGGTTGACGATATTCCTCGGATCGGGGAAAACATCACGTTGGAAGAATCTGTACGTCAACTCACGTGTGACGCTATAGGGCTTCCCGAGCCCCAAATTCAGTGGCTCTTCAACGGAAGAGTCGTTGATCAAGATCATCGTTTTACGCTGACGAACGATAACAAAACAATTCAGTTCAATGGGATGTTTGGACCAGTTTATGTCGGAACATATCAATGTATAGCAACGAATCCTATGGGAAATACTTCAAGTGAACATTCGTTGCAATATGGCAGTTATCCACGTTTCACAATTCCTCCCCCATTTTCCGCCAACGTTCAGGTTGGAGAATCTTTATCACTAGATTGTCAGGCTTCTGGAATTCCTGAACCGGAAGTTTCGTGGTACTTCAATAACCAACCGCTATCAAAAAATCTGCCCTTTGAAGCCACACTGGAATATTCTGGAATTTTTGAGTGTCACGCGAAGAACACTTTTGGTCATCTGTCAGCAAACACTACGGTTTTAGTGTATGGCAAACCACAGTTCGTTCTGGGACCTCCGGAGGATACAGTCATATCAGTCTCGGATGGCAAAAATATAAGCTTGGAGTGTGGTGCCAATGGATTTCCGAAAGTAAGGATGTTTTTATAGTAATTCAGAAAACAAAAATACTTATCTTTTTAACGCTTTCTTCAGCCAAATATTAGCTGGACTTACAACGATCTACCGATTAATGAGTCATCGAGTTTTAAAATCATCGAAACTGGAATTTTTATTGAAAATGCAGCAAGAAATACACAGGGAATTTACGTGTGCAATGCCGAAAACTCTTTGGGAAACATTCAAAAAGTGTTTTATCTGACTGTAAAAGGTATCACTTGAACATAATCGTCTACAAATTCAATCAGTAAACTCCAATTTCCGTAGAACCTCCTAGAGTATCTATTAATCTTCCGGAGCGCATTTTGCTACTTCCCAACGAGGAAATCCAGTTGAATTGTATCGGTGACGGAAACCCTCCACCACGCGCTTCTTGGAGTAAGAACAACATTCCAATGACAACAAATACAACCTTGACAGTTACCTTTGATCCGAATGTCAATGGCAATTATACTTGTACTCTGGAAAACGAAGAGGGCGTTGACACGCGCTCAACTGAAATAACAGCTCTTGCTCCACCGAGTAGAACCTCGAATACATCGACAGCTCAACCCACTTTCCAAGCTAAACTAAATGCCTCTCTTGAACTTGTTTGTCCATTCGATAACTATGATAATCTCATATGGCAGCTAAATGAACGTAATTTAGAGAACTATTTTGATATGACGGATATACGATTAGTAGAAAACATTCTCCTAATCGAACGACTCCGTCGAGTACACGAAGGAACTTACACTTGTTTTGTCGCCAATCCTGCCGGTCGAAATAATCATTCATTCGTAGTAGGAATTCTTTCACCTCCCCGGATCGAACAAATCCATCTGGTTGACGACAGCGATGAAGTTGATCTGATCGACTCGTCAACTGCGGAAACTGTAGCGGAAGTAAATCTACAAAGTGGCGAGGAGCTGCATCTAGTTTGTCACGCAAGTGGCACTCCAAAACCGGCCGTACACTGGAGAAAAGATGACTCGGTTCTTACACAAAGCAGTGAGCTGATTGTGGAAGAGGTGGATACGCATCACAACGGATTGTACACATGTGTAGCCGAGAATGAACTGGGAAATGCACGAAAAGTTTACAGATTGGATGTCATGATGTCACCAAGGCACTGGGGTGACGCAATGAATCACATCGAGGTGTTTAAGGATGACGACCTTCAGCTGGAATGTACGATGCGTGCTAATCCCGCGGCCAACATTCAATGGATGAAAGACAAGTAAGTGAGTGTTATGGCTATACAATTTTCCGTTCTATTTTTTTTACCTTTCAGTACTATTCTTGATGAGTTTAACGAGTTTTTGGAGTTCGTTGCTATTCAACCTCAGGATTCTGGACTGTACACATGTGAGGCAGAAAATATCTTTGGAACAGATGAAAAAAAGTTTCAGGTTACTGTGTATCGTAAGTATCATTTCGTAGGGTTGTATCGAATGATCGGTGATTATCCAAATACTTCAGAACCAGCCGAGATTACATCCTTCCCGGAGAATCACACGGTGATTGCCGGATCTTCCTTAAGCATGGATTGTAAAGCAGTTGGAAACCCTTTGCCAGTTGTAAGCATTATTCATCGAGGAGAAGTTATGGCATCAACTTCTGATCTGGATCTCGATTCTATGGCTTTCGACAAGACCTATCGAGTGAAAGGAAAAGTCTACACTCTACAATCGCAACAGTTCACTGCGACGAAGATATCACCATTCGAGATAGAGTTGAGGCTACATGAGCCGAGTGCTACAGTAAACTCTGGCGGCAAATATTTATGCCTGGCTCAAAATGCCGTCGGTCATGACGATCGTCAATCCAAGGTTGCAGTATTGGTCGCACCATTCATCCAGTTGAACAAACTGAAAACCGGGCCAAACTTTTCGATCCTAGAGGGACTTCCATTATATTTGCACTGTCCGATCGCGGGACATCCCAAGCCTACTCTTAGCTGGTCTCGCAATTCCAAACCGATCAAGTTCAACGGTCAGACACTGTTTCTTTCGTCGACCAATCGCAAAGATCAAGGAAACTACACGTGTCTAGGTGAAAACTCTGTAGGCAAACAGGAACTATCGTTCTCCGTAAGTATTCTCATCCCTCCGACGATGATCAACAGCGTAGTTTTCAGTGATAACGAAGCAGCAGCTGATGAACCGGAACAGGAGGAGATTTCCATTCTCAAGGGTGATAATGTGACGTTGGATTGTGCTAGTCTAGGTAATCCTACTCCCGAAATATTCTGGACTAAAGTGGTTTATTTGGACGAGAAACTCAACGAGCAACTACCTAACAGAGAACCTGTTTTGGAACTGTACAACATCGAATCAACATCGACCTACTCGTGCTACGTAAACAATACTGCTGGCTCGGCTCAGAAACTGTTCCATGTGGTTGTTCAAACGCCACCATGGTTCAAAAATATTGAATATGCGACGAAACCGACGGTGCTGCTACACCATAGTCTCGATATGAATTGTGAGGTTCTTGGTGTACCGGAAGCGGAAGTTTTCTGGACTAAGAATGGTACTGTTCTGAGCGGTCAGGAAGTTGGTCTTTTCCTGGCGGCGAATGGTCAAATTTTGAGAATTTCCAGCGCACAGTCGTCAAATGGTGGCGAATACAAATGCGTGGGGCGTAACCTACACGGTCAAGTTAGTCGGGAGTTTGTTGTCTCCGTTGAAGGTAGGAAGATGATTTTCAATTTCACAGTGAGTGGTAAAATAAAAATTTCCTTTCTAGTTCCCGTGAGTTGGTCACCGTGGGGCGAGTGGAGTGCGTGTAGTTCCAGTTGCGGTAAGGGAACACGGTTCCGCTCGCGTATCTGTCTACTGCAGAGCGGTTCGCCAGCTCAGGGTAGCCAGTACAACTGCGTGGGTGAGAACGTTCAGGTGAAAAACTGTGAAATGCTTCCGTGCCCTGTCAACGGTGGTTGGAGCACGTGGACTAAATGGAGTAGCTGCTCTTTGGACTGTGTTACCGAGTATTCTGGGCTAAAATCAGTACGGTCTCGCAATCGAACGTGTGACAGTCCTGCACCTTCGTTGGGAGGTAAAGCATGCATCGGAGAGGAGCACGAAGTGGAAGTTTGCAGTGTAAAGTTTTGCTCCACCAACGGTGGATGGACGCCATGGACTAAATGGAGCCCATGTAGCGAGACTTGTGGTTTCGGAAGATCACTTCGGTGGAGAAGTTGTACCAATCCAGCACCTCGGAATGGTGGTTTGCCCTGTAAGGGATCGGAAAGCGAAATCATGATCTGCAAAGAGCGTGAATGTATTGTGGATGGCGGCTGGTCCGAATGGGGTCCGTGGTCCAAATGTAGTAAAACCTGCGGTGTTGGCTTGCGACACAGAAAACGCTCGTGTACAAACCCTGAACCGAAAACTGGCGGCCGGTCATGTGAAGGAGAAAATATTGAAATTGAAAAATGCTCTGGCAAATCTTGCCGCAACGATGCGCTTACCAAAAGCATGAGTCGCGACTTAAAAGTTAGTCTTTGGATATCAGGCTTTTGCTTTCAATTCAATCATTTTAATTACTACTTATTTTCAGCGAAAATTTTCTCCCCTTCTAACGTACGAATCCAAGCATCCATCCGAGGAGGAGAAAGACGATCCCGAAGATTACGCCGACAGTGATGATGAACCTCAAAAATTTAAAATCATTCGTAACTTTGAGTTCGCTGAAGCCGCTCCGGTAGAATATATCGACGGCCCAGTGGAGGATGTAGTTGACGAGGATTACGACGGCAATCACAAAATCGTTGTAAGCCTCAAAAACACCGTTAACCTGTCAAATGACACTGCCGCATACCATCTGAACTTCGGTGGAGTTAGTAATTCAATCGAGTTCAACTGCCTAGCGGGAATGGTATACAACGGAACGGTCGGAAGGTGTGTGGATGTCAATGAATGCGAAACCGAAGAAAACACTTGCGTGGGACAGGGTCAAGTATGCGTTAATAACCAGGGTGGATACGAATGCCTTTGCATGGCAGGCTACCGAATGATATCCGATGAGTGTGTTGATGTGAACGAATGCCGCGAGGAAACTCACGATTGTTCGCATTATTGCGTCAATAGTCCAGGTGGGTACAGTTGTTTTTGTCCGTCCGGGTTTACTCTTGCCGCCGATGATAGAACATGTTCCAAAAGGAGAGCACGTCAGCAGCCAGCATTCAGCATTATGAACTATGAGATGATTTGCCCAGAAGGATACCAGCTGGATGGAAACAAATGTGTTGGTAAGTCAACGTTGAACAATCATGAATATGTCATATCTATTTTCGAACATCAGATTTAGACGAATGTGCAATGAAAGAAGACGAATGCAGTGAAGGGCAGTCGTGTTTGAATACAAAAGGAAGCTACGTGTGTGTTCCAGCCGCTTGTCCCGAAGAATATGAAATAGATGAACTACTTGGGTAAATAATCCTTCGATAACTAGTCCCCCAATCTCAATTGATAGATGCTTTTTCTTACAGTCAATGTTATCAAGACTGTCGTTATGACCCTCGTCAAATATGTCAGGATGGTGCCCAGATTGAACAAACACTAACCTACAGGGTGATTTCGATAAATGTGTTCTCTCCCAAGCAACCACTGGCGGTATTGGCGATTCCAATGTATCAACATAACACGATGCAGACCACGTTTAGTTTCCTGGAACGAACCTACGCAAACATATTCAAATTGGAGAAGACTTCGCACACATCAGGAGCTGTTCACCTGTACGGAAATAAGAAACTTCAACGTGGAAAGATCTACGTACTGAAAATAGTTGCTCACACATTCGGCAACAAATCGGGTATGATGGATTATGTCCATAAGTTTGTAGTTTACGTGCATTTGTTAGAATAATGAGTGTTGCTAGGGAAGGTTTGTAACGTGTATTGTAATAAGCTATACTGAAGTTTTGACAGTGCGAGCATATGTATACGAAAAGTAGTATAAATAAATAATAAAACAAATTCTAAACATATTTACATAATTCGTTCATATTCATGTCAATGTATCTTTAATGCTCTAATTCGCAAGCCGCAGTTTCCCCCATTGTAAACTTTTCCTTTCCAATATTTATCATTATCAGTATTTTTTAGTAATATAATTTTTAGACACACTGCTTAAGCTCGAAGATGCCGGGTAAATTTTCTAATTTCTATTCACTATTTATATAAAACTAGGATAATTTCTTCAAATGTGCTGACACGGTGGACCGACTCTACACTCAAGTTGCAAGTATACTTACTTACTCTTACTATTTCAGTCGTAAACCACGCGGGTCTCTGCTGTATACAGGAGGCGTTTCCATTCAACTCGGTTCATGGCTGTTCGCCGCCAGCCTCGGTAGCTGCGAAGGTTCCGCAGGTCGTCCTCAATTTGATCGATCCATCTTGCCCGCTGCGCGCCTCTTCTGCTTATACCGGTCGGATCATTATCGAGAATCATTTTAACCGGGTTGTTCTCCGACATTCTAACAACATGCCCGGCCCACCGTAACCGGCTGACCTTGGCCGTTTGAATGAGGGTTGGTCCTCCCAGCAACTGGTGAAGTTCATGGTTCATTCGCCTTCTCCACGTACCGTCTTCCATCCGAACTCCGCTGAAGATGGTTCGCAATACCTTCCGTTCAAAAACACCTAGTGCGCGTTGATCCTCCGCAAGCATTGTCCAGGACTCGTGCCCGTAGAGGATAACCGGTCTAATCAGCGTTTTGTAGATAGTTAACTTTGTACGACGGCGAATTTTGCTCGATCGAAGCGTCCTCCGCAGTCCAAAGTAAGCACGATTTTTGGACAATATGCGTCTCTGGATTTCTCTGCTGGTGTCATTATCGGCAGTCACCAGTGAGCCCAAGTACACGAACTCGTCGACCATTTCGATTTCATCACCACCAATCAGAACTCGTAATGGGTGGCTGACGTTATCTTCTCTCGAGCTCCTGCCTTTCATGTACTTTGTCTTTGACACATTGATGTCTAGTCCGATCCGCTTGGCCTCAGCTTTTAGTCCGATGTACGTATCTTCCATCTTCTCAAAGTTGCGTGCTAGACAGACTTTCTGAAAATCGTACCACTCGTGTCTATCCTCGCTCTTCTTATCACACCCTCCAAAGCAATGTTGAATAGCAGACACCTTGCCGTAGACCTCTGCGAAGGGACTCAAATTTATCCCCGATACTCGAACAACGCACATCACTCGATCCATCGTAGCCTTGACCAATCGTATCAGTTTGTCCGGAAATCCGTAGTCGTGCATGATTTTCCATAGCTGTTCTCGATCGGAATGATTTCCATAGCTGTTCTCGATGTAGATGGGACACACGATTCCTTCCATCCATTCCTCCGGTAAAATCTCATCCTCCCAGATCTTGGTAACGATCCAGTGCAGTGCTGTCACTAGTGCATTACCACCGTGTTTTAGTAGCTCGCTTGGTAGTTGGTCAACGCTAGCTGTCTTATTATTTTTCAACCGACTTACCTCCTCCTCGACTTCTTGGAGGTCTGAGACCTGCAGTCTATCGTCCTCCGCACGCGTTCCCAAGTTCGTTACCGCGCCGCCACTTTCGTATTCCGCCACATCCCATTGAGGTGCTCGTCGAAATACTGTCGCCACCTCTCGATCACCTCACAGTCGTTCGTGAGAAGATCCCCGTTGGTGTCCTTGTACATATCGACCTTTGGCACATGGCCTCTACGCGAACACATTCGTCGTCGAACCAGTCGTTCCTTACGTTCGGGGCAGCCGTACCTAGCGTTGCTGATGCAGTGCTACCTATTGCAGAACGGATGTCTCTCCAGTCATCTTCAAGAGTAGCTGCACCTAGCTGCTCTTACGTTGGTAGTGCCACTGCCAACTGCTGCACGTAATCTTGGGCTACTCCACCATCCCGGAGCCGCGCGATGTTAAACCGCGATGTTAAACCGCGACGTTCGGTTTCGACGTTTGGTAGCCACCGTCGAAAGTTTTGAGCGCATGCATACAGCAACCAAGTAGTGGTCCGAATCTATAGTCGCACTGCGGTAGGTGCGAACATTGTTGATGTCCGAGAAAAATTTTCCGTCGATCAAAACGTGGTCGATTTGGTTTTCGATCTGTTGGTTACATTGCCTCCCTTCCTACCTGGGCATTCATGTCACCGATGACAATTTTTACGTATCTTCGTGGGCAGCCATCATAGGCTTGTTCCAGCTGCACGTGAAACGCTTCTTTTTTGTCATCGGGTCTCCCTTCATGTGGGCAGTGAAATCACTGAAAATCAACCGGCAGACTGTCCGCCAACTGTCAAAATTTTGCAGGCGAAATTGCGTCATTCTCTCGTCACGTGACGTCTTGCTCTTCTTTCTTTTTTTCTATTCGATTTCATTTGATATTTGTCAATCCTGCACTGAGACCCGATCAGTTATCATGAATCTCATAAAATGCTTTTTTTTAATATTCTTATATATTTCGAGTCACCAGCCAAAACCTAGCAGGTTCTAAAAAACGTATTATTAATCCACCTAGTGGTGCGATAATTTCGCTTTCATCGTTCAAATATTAATTTTTGATAGCGGCACCAAGGTAAGTAGTTTTTAACAGACTCTTTAAACTTTTCCACTCGAACTGTCATTGAGGAGTATTATAATAAAATTTGTGACTGTGCCCGAGAAAAGATTATTGTTTTACATATCTCTACGATTACTGTCATGTTATTTCTGTATTACATGTATAAAACCTTCTAAATATTTAAATAGCACAACAATCCACAAGACTTGTGATAATGCCATACATGTGCTTCATGCATGGCCAATTCACAGCAACTCCGGTCTTCAATCACTTCATTAATGCACGCTAATACTTGAACCCAGAAAACCGACATTGTGATCTTTCCGTCCCATTGAGACGCCCTTCGAGACACTCGTGCCGCTTCGAAACTCTCGTGCTAACTTCAGTCTATTGTCGGGTAATTATTCTGTTTTCTGGCGTATCATAATGGATTCAGAGAAACATGTACTCGAAGTTCGCTAGCTTTCATTTTTCCCTAAATAAGTATGTGCGGATCCAGCGACAGAATCATTCATTTTATCCCGGTGTCCATTTTATGTGTTTTTGACTCTGTTTCGCTTCGTAGGACCAGTCACTGCGTGTTTTATCGGCAGTGAAGTTTTGACCACTTTTTTTTCGTTTCTGTTACTGATTTCGGGAGGGCCAGGGCCGCTTCCCTCTGGAAAACCTTTGAATTATGTGAAATAACATTTCAATTTACTAATTACTCTAATATCAAGAAAAGAACTAATGATTCCATTTCCGTCCAAAATTCGATACAAGCTTTCGTTTCGATAAGACATGTCATCGTGCTGGTTGGATTTGTGTATTTCATGTCGTTGTAGGATCATTTCCAATCATTTCATAATTTTGACATTTCCAGTAGATTTTGCAAATAAGTGACTCTTCAAAATGTTATAACTGGGATGTCAAAACTCTTGTAACGTTTTTAAACACCTATAACTAAGTAACACATATATTTCTTCGTAACACACAAAACTTACAAAAAAGTAACGGATGTACGGCTCGTAACGCTTTCACCTTTTAAAAATGTAACACATGTAACGTTTTGTAACACCTGAAACTTACAAAAAAAATTTTGCATGTAACGAATTGTAATACCTAAAAAAAAAGAGCAACGCATGTAATGCTTCGTAACGTCTAAAACTTATTTAAAGCAACGAATGAAACGCTTCGTCACGCCTATAACTTACAAAAAAGTAACGCATGTAACACTTCGTAAAGGCTGTGATTCACAAAGGAGTAACGCATGTAACGCCTACAACTCACGAAAACTAACGCTTTGTAACACCAACAACTTATACAGAGTAACACATGTCACGTTTTGTAACACCTGTAACTTACAAAAAGTAACGCTTCGTAAAGTCTTTAACTTACAAATAGTTACGATTCGTAACGCCTAAAACTTACTAAACAGTAACGTATGTAACACTTCGTAAAACCTGTGATTCTCAAAGGAGTAACTCACGTAACGCCTACAACTCACAAAAAACTAACGCATGTAACGCTTTGTAACACCAACAACTTATACAGAGTAACACATGTCACGTTTTGTAACACCTGTAACTTACAAAAAGTAACGCTTCGTACTGCCTTAAACTTACAAATAGTAACGATTCGTAACGCCTAAAACTTACTAAAAAGTAACGCATGCAGCTAAAACTAAAAAGTAACGCATGCAACGCTTCGTAACACCCATAACTTACAAAAAAGTTAAGGCTTCGTAACGCCTATAACTCACTAAAAAGTAATGCATGTAACGCTTCGTAGCGCCTATGATTCACAAAAAAGTAACGCACGTAACGCTTCGTAACGCTTTTAACTAATATAAAAATAACGCTTTGTACCGCCTATAACTTACTAAAATCTAACGTAGGTAACGCTTCGTAACGCCTCTAATTTACAAAAAAGTAACGAATGTAACACTTCGTAACGTCTATAACTTACAAAAAGTAGTGCATGTAACGCTCTGCAACGTTTATAACATACAAAAAGTAACGCATGTAACGGCTATAACCTACAAAAAAGCAACGCATGAAACGCTTCGTAACGCCTTTAACTTACAAAACAGTAGTGCATGTAACGCTCTATAACGTCTATAACATACAAAAAAGTAACGCATTTAGCGCTTCGTAACGTCTATAGCTTACAAAAAAGTAACGCATGTAACGCTTCGTAACGTCTATAACTTACAAAAAATTAATGCATGTAACGCTTCGTAGTGCCTATGATTCACAAAAAAGTAACGCATGTGAAGCTTCGTAACGTCTATAACTTATAGCGTTTTTCATTGAAAAGCACTGGTGGCGTGGATTGCTTTGGTTTTGCACTTTCGAGCAGAAATGACAATGAAACACCACCAGAATATTGCATTTCTACTCGAAAGTGCAAAACCAGAGCAATCCACGCCACCAGTGTTTCTCAAAGAAAAACAGTATTACAAAAAAGTAGTGCATGTAACGCTCTGTAACGTTTATAACATACAAAAAAGTAACGCATGTAACGCTTCGTAACGTCTATAACTTACAAAAAAGTAACGCGTGTAACTTTTCATAACGGCAATACCTTACAAAAAGGTAACGCATGTAACGCTTCGTAACGCCTTTAACTGACCAGGAAGTAGCGCATGTAACGCTCCGTAACGTCTATAACATACAAAAAAGTAACGCATGTAGCGCTTCGTAACGTCTATTACTTACAAAATAGTATGGCATGTAACGCTTCGTAACGTCTATAACTTTAAAAAAACCCTTCTTAATCCACCTAGTGGTGTGATAGTGCCTTTCTCTTCTTTCATAACAGTCTCATGAAAATATATTTCATACTTTTATTAAATAATTTCGGATACTAACTTTGACACAAATTGATTTAGATTGATTCGAGTAGTTCACAAAGCATGCTTCAGTGTTTATGTCACACAGTCAGCATCATGTTTCCAAACTAGTGCTTGACATTTGCGTTTCCTATTTGTATGAGAACAGTGATGCTAATCTAAAAAAACCCCTTCTCAGTCCACTTAGTGGAATTTTAAAATATCTTTAAAAATCCCCATAGCGGGGAGTACATGAAATTTTCGAAAATCCCAACCCCGCACATAGGGTCAGAAAGTTTTTCTGGCCCGAAGAGGCGAATGACCTTAAGGTTGAAACCTCTATAATCGAAACCAAAAAAAAATTTTCGAAATCGAAAAAAAATTTTGATGCCAAAAGGCTTAGAATTGCATGAAACGTAGAGATTTAGTGTCATCTCGATTTTTTTTTAAATCGACTTTTTGGGACTTAGAAAAAGTATCAAAATGTCAAAAGTTTCGGCATCAAAAAAATGTTCGATTTTGGAAATTTCATGTACTCCCCCCAATGTTGCTTTTTCAAGATCGAAAATTGTCAAACCTTACCACCGGGCAGCACCCCTTCCGCATGTCCGATTTAGCTCAAATTTTGCATGAAGGCTTTTTTCGAAGTGCTTAAACTTTTGAGCACAAGAGCTTAACGAAAATAGAGGTGATCCCAAAATTTTGGCACCCTTATATATAAGAGCGGTAAAAATCAACGTGTTTTGTCGGTCACGTCACATATACCATCACATATCTGGAACCAAAAGTTAAATATCTTCGAAAAGTGCACATACACACATACACACACACACAGACATTTTCCAATCTCGTCGAACTGAGTCGAATGGTATATAACACTATGGGTCTCCGAGGCTCCGTTCGAAAGTCGGTTTTTCCAGCAATTCTAATACCTTTCTATAGAGAAAGGCAAAAACGTAACGCATGTAACGCTTCGTAACGTCTAAAACTTACTAAAAATTAATGCATGTAACGCTTAGTAGCGCCTATGATTCACAAAAAAGTAACACATGTAACGCTTCGTAACGTCATAGCTCAAAAAAATGCTCAATGCATGTAACGTTTCATAACACCTATAACTTGAAAAAGAGCGACGTAAATAACACTTCGTAACACCTGAGCAATTCCAGAAAAGATTAGCAGATCATCAGACACGACCTTCTCCGATTTGGATGAAACTTTGCACATGGCTTCAGTATGGCAAACCATAAGTATTAAACTGATTGAGAGGTCAATCCGACTCACGACTGAATCTCAAGAACAGCTACTTTTAGAAGAAAGGATATCATGAACAAATTTATTGCCTTCAACCTATAGAATAATATTCTACTGTTTAAATGATTATCTTTGAACGAGAACTTGAAATTTCTAATACATCTGTAGATTGTTTTAGCTGTAACTTCTTAATTTTTCAAAAGGCACAGATGGGATAGCCATCAATCTTTAGGTTTTAATAACAGCTTTAAAATAAAAATTATCAAAAAAAAATTAAAACCATGCTTTTTCGGATTATTTTGTAATTATTGAGAAAAAAAATCAAAAAAATTTTTCAGTGTATATTTTTTTACAGTGCCCATTCGATTCCCTGCAACTTCTTTCTGAACTTTTTGTACAATTAACGGTTTCTGAGTTACGATTCGAAAAAGGCAATTTTGGTGAAATGCAAAAATACATACGCCCTTTTCAAAAATCAGTCGTGAGTAGGATTGCCTCTCAATCGGTTCAAAACTTATGGTTTGCCATACTGAAGCCATGTCCAAAGTTTCATCCAAATCGGAGAGGGTCGATTCTGATTTTGTCACTTTTTCGTCCACTCATTCCTGGAATTGCTCAGTCTATAACTTCCTTAAAAGTAACGCATCGTAACTCGAACCTCAAAAGTTCTACGTGTACTTCAAAGCAACAAGGAAATGTATGTTTCCGTAATTGTTGAACTTTTGGTTGCTTGGGAAGGCAAGTAGTTCATGTAGTATGGTTTGACGATTCTCGAAGGAACCTTACACACGTGATCAGACCATCGTCCCAAATAAAACAACGGGTTTAATTTTTGGAAAATTTCTATTTGAAAATATCTCTGAAACTGACTGCTCTACGAAGGCGTTTTCCTAAAAAGCCAAATTACATTTCCATGTCAACTTTGCGAGTTCACCTAAACTCACACCGTTAGAAGAACGCCTACCCTATTACTACTAGTCAAGTTATTCGTTTCTACAGTAGGATATTTTTTCTCTATTTCTTTTCTCAGTTTACTAGTGTTTCCACCGACTTCGTCCATACGTACGATTACATCTAACGGTAAGGTTCATGAGTACGCAGCAAAGTATAAAGGATTTTTCCAGGTGTAGAAAAAAAAATCGCTTATTCGCACTTACACTCAAGCTCCATCTTACATTTTCTCTTTTCGATATATCAAAGCTTATCACTATGGGTAAAAGGACAATCACTAAAAACGACAAGAAAGAATATTCTAAAAAAGTACTATTTCAGTATAGTTTTACGTTTTCCTTAAGCCGCTTGATTCGGCTTGCGCCCCCGTTCAGTTGCGACAGGTAAACATCGACAATAAAAATCGTTCTACTACAGTTTTTTTACTAGGTATAAAGAGAAGCGTATTCTTTCTTTTATTTTTTTTTAATTGCATCTTGTCCTTTGTATCGATATTCCGTAGTTCTTTTTGGCTCGCATATTTGTATATTCTGTTATTATCTAAAGGAAATACCTAAGTTGAGTAAAAAGTAAAGCTTCAACCACTCACACTACTTTCTACCTCCATTGATGTCCTATTGTCTAGGAGCAAAGTTGGTGCCAATAAAAAAGGTATACCATGCTGCAAAATATATGGAACGATAACACTAGTTTGTAATCTACATAGTCGTCATTTTCAACTAAAGTCCGTTTGATACGCAATCGGTGGATTTTGGGAAGCGATGGGACGAACCCAGCACAAGTTTCTACGAAATGGTTGTTACATCCTTGATATTTGTTGTATCTTTTCTTTCGACATCTTGGAAATAGCAGAATAGGTTTTATTTGATCCTGAAAACATCAAACAGACTAATTCCCGACAGTTGCCTATCGAAATCGAGTGCCAATCTAGCCAAAGTCTGGTCAATCGAAATCGAAACGAACTTTCCCTTCCTACACAAAAAACGACATCTAACGTAAAATTTTTCTCAGTAACTCCAGAAACAAGATAGACAATAACAACCTACAAAATTTTACAATTTGGAAGGAGCCACAGAACATGGGAGCATTTTAAAAATAGAACACTTAAAGCAACAGTCGCTTAAGCCGTACTTATTTCAAATCCAGCTCCTCGCTAGTGTCGTCTTCGTCCGGCGAAGACTCGGCGGTGCTCGATTCCTTCTCGGCCGACCGACCGGATGCTTTCGGGGATTGTTCGGGTGACGATGTCGGCGACGAACTTTCCTCGGCCGGTTCTAGCGAAGAAACTTTAGTGCTGGAAGTTTCCGGAACAAAGCTAGACTCGTGATCGATAAACATTTGGGCCATTTTCTGGTTCATATCGGTGACGTGTTCCTTGCATCGCGTTACCAAATCCTCGTAGGGACGTCCGTGTAGAAAACAAACGATAATTACGGTCATATTGTCTCCTCCGATGCCACCCATTTGGCAGTCCGGTGCGAGGCAGCGCGTCATCAGATTTTCACAAATATTCTGTGGATAAATCCCTTGAGCGATCTCCGCTTGTACGAACTCCAGCACTGATTGACTTGGCAGAACGTCCCAAATCCCGTCGCAAGCAATCACCAAAAAGTCCCAATCCTCGTTGATTTGCCGTTCCTCGACGTCCGGGAACGCTGTCACTACTTGTTCTTCCGGCAATTTGTCATTGCTTCGCTTCAAGCTGAAATCGCCCAACGCCCGCGAAAGAGCCAAATATCCATTGACTCGATTGTATTCTACGTAGCCTCCGGCTCGTTTTATTCGTTCCAGCTCGCTGGGATTGTTCGGTTTGTGATCAAACGAAAGTACGTCCAGCTTGCCTCCCACACATGCGATCGCCCGCGAGTCGCCTGCATTTGCACAGTACAGCCGATCGTTCTTGACCACAACCGCAACCGCAGTTGAGCCAGCCATTTGTTCCTTCAACGATTCATCGTTTAGCATGGCCTCGTCAACATCCAAAAATCCTCGCTGAAGTGCATGCTTTACGTCGTCTCCGTACTCGGGCCTTCGTGTGACAAATTTGTGCAGATGCTTACCGGCGTACTGTGCAATGTTGGCACCACCGTGACCATCGTATACCGCAAAAAAGGCCGTCCCCGGATCATCCGGCAGCGACAGGATGTGAGTGTGTGAATCTTCCATGTGTATGCGCCATCCTTGCATGCAGCTAGAGCCTACTTTGTAGTAGTCGTTCTGACAGAAGGCCGATTCCTTCGATGTTTCCGGTTCGGACAGTGTTTGTCCCATTGCAACCGATTGTGATTCGGTACAAAAAGCTTATCTGAAAACAAAAGAAATGAATCAATTCAAAACAACAGAATAAACCATAGATTTTGAATCTAGTTCCGTTTATTGACCGTGTTCAGCAACAAACCAATGGTTTGTACCCTACCGAGTAACCGTTTCAGTAACCCTGAACAGAAATGACATCTCTGGGACAGTTGCATAATTCGAAACACGCGCGCTTGCAATGAAAAAAATGAAAAGATCTTCCCTAAAACCAATCACAAGCGAAGTGCTGTGCGGTCAACGACGAATGAAAAACAGGACGCGATCAATTAACGACATCAACAACTAGGCTGCCACCCTCTACAAACGAATCAATGCCAAACTGTTGGCGGCGCGGGCGAGACAAAACATTACAACAAAGCACTTACCCAGAAGGGAGGAACTGACCGTAGCGCTGTAAATCAGTTAATAGGCGAGCTTCTCCAATTCGCTGCGATGGATCGTTTCGCAGATGATGTTTTTTTTTTGGTTTTAATTTGTTCTACGCTGTAGTAGCGATTGTTCTTAACGAATCATTGCACCATCAAGGATGACTAATGTACTGCAGATAAATCACCTTCCAAATAGTGACACCAATGCACTGCAGTGTTGCACAGTCGATCGCGAGGACGATTGTTTTTTGTTATCTCTGAGTTACTGCGACCAAATCGTAGTGTTTTTGTCTACTCGCTGTTATACGACTTACCTCTACTGATAACAAATGCCAGTCCGTTGCAATAATAAGTCATTTGCCGTGCCGATGCCGATGAAAACCATTCAATTCATCAGGGTCAATATAGACGGAAGAAAAATGTAGTTTTTGTTACTTAATAACTCCGAATCAATTTTTGAAGCAAAAATAGCTGTGCAATATGTCCATCGATAACAACTGATATAACCAAGGTGTGGCGAACTTACCTGGAAACAAGACTTTGAACCAAAAATACACTTCAAAATTAGCAGATTAGCTTATCAGCTAGCTGTAAAAGATCTCTCAAACGAGCAAAACGGGATCCTATGATGTACAACGGAGAAGCGCTTGATTGCTTTCTGCGTTGACAGCTGTCAGTAGATAAGGATGGGTTCGGATCTTTAAGCCTACTGTATGGAGTAACACCGTTTTTAGAAAGTAATACACTCTTAGACGAAAATAATCTTTTTAATTTCAAATATCTCGGTAGATATTTCAGAAGGCCGTAATAGCAAAGATAAACTCAAGATGGGTTCTTGAGTATCATTTAAATAGGAATGCCCATCGGTGAGCTCGGTTCACTGTCATTTTCAGTCTATTGAAGCAAAACAACAAGCGCCGGGTTGCTAGATGCGTCGCAACTATGACAATGATTGTTTATGTTTGAAACAATGTCAATTTACAGTATGAACGATATTGGGCAATTTTGCTTCATATCCAGTGATTCCTAAAATAAGAAACTTCTTAGAATTATTGCTTAGAATTTATTTAGTTCGTTAGTGCCTCATCCCACGAAGCATTAAAGTTAATTGAAACACAAAATCATTATGTGCTGAATGTGAACATGTGTTTGATTCCTTCGTAATTTGTTTTGTTTCCATGGCATTTTGTTGGAACTAGTCGACGCTTATTAACGAAGGATCAATAAAATTACATTATTACTGACCCAACTGGTTCATGATTACTGACCCAATATTTTTCAATGAATCGTATGGGGCATTGTATTCTTGAGTTTATCTTTGGTAAGAGTATCAGCGACGACACGACCTGCCACTCGTCTATCTAAACTGTATCGAAAATTTAACTACCCCTCAGTAACTGGTAATGTCAAAACGAAGTTGCTTGAAAATCTATTGAAACTGGCAACAAAAGTAGAAAACAGTTACCATAACCATGGCTACGCATGTTTTTTTTAATGAAACGGAATATATAAATAATCTCAAAACAAAAACAAATTGTTTCTGCGAACCAGAAGAAATGCGGATTTCTGTGAACCAAAATAAATAGGACCAGCTTAACATTGAATTTCACCCAAAACACCCCGACAAGGCAGACCTATAGCAGCTATTTGACTAGATGTGCGTAGCGCATGGTGAACGGGCGGTAGAAAATATTACATTCGATCGGATTGCCATCGAGGCGCGGATTAATTAGAAAAAAGTTGCTAGCAGGGCATATTCGCTTGTACTAGCTATGAATCACCAATTTACCAAGGACATTAACTCTTTTTACCCTCCATTGCAGATCAAATACTTAGGTTTAAATGAATCCGTTAGTCTTATTTCGCTTGCCGAGAAAAGCGAAGAAAATTCGTATGCGGAAAATCCCTATTCGAAATATCTGGTTATCGTGGCTGATCGCGAATCACATCAGCTGATCATCGAGGCGCACGAGCTAATGAAGTAGAGTTTGTGCGTTAACGTATTCAAACCGGGAACTCAAGCGGAGGTTCTGCTCCTGAAGGAAACCCTTATTTACGACTAAATAGTCGAAATGATTGGACCTCCTATGTACGATGATACGGAACGAGATTTCGTGAATCACGCCGATCGATGCGTCAATCTCTTTTGAAGCTACTATCAAGCGTGTACCGGTCATAGTGGCCGTATTGTGGAGGATAGCGATTGTACACGTTCTACCTTGAATAACCGTCGTACCGGGACCTTCCCGAAATTGGAGCGCCATTCTACCGAACGAGAATGGGGGCACCTATGTTTGTATCCAGACCGTCGGGAACAAATTTATTTTTTATTTTTGTTCCGTATTCTACATCATTACCGTTAGAACATTAAAAAACGCTCGATCGATAAATTGTTTATATTTGATTTTTTACGAAACCATTGCAGCTAGAAGCTTGTTAGCATTTCCATTGCGTACAATGGAAAGATGACCTTCTTTGGATTTCACAGTAGAAGCTACTGAAATATTCAACAAAATCTGTAAAAATGTGTACCATTCGCGTATCTTTCGCGTTTTTTTAAATTGTTTATTTATTTACTTTGGAGCTCCTTGGTAACTAGTTCGTAGCAACCTGAACAGTGTTGCTCAAGAAGATTATTTTTATCATTATCAAGGGGTCGCTATATTTGCTGTAACTGGCGGTGAATCGTTAACAGACAATTTCATTGCCAATTTTTCTTCGGAGTGCCTGGTCGTGTCGTCGGTATCAGTCTATCTTTAGTTACTTTCTTTTCTATTAATTACCAAGCGGTTTTTCATGTTTATCACTTAACTCTTTGCATGAAATGATACCCGAAACTTTCGACTTTCTAAAAGAATTGTGAAACCCAAGAAAATATTCATAATAACATCACATCACATCAGCCTCTTAGATTTTATCCTTTTTGATGTGAATACACCGTAAAATATAAACCATTGATTTTACAGCAGAAATAATTTATCCCACTCAGACCTGAGAGTTTCAGTACATTTTTCTATATCATGAGAAGCAATTTTTTATTTCCAGCGATTCAATATATTGTTTACATTGTGTTTTAAACAGACCCTGTCAGCTTGGAGCGAAATAAATCTTCAGTTCAGCAACGCCATCACACGGCATCACATTTAACATATCATGTCAATTGTCTCATATAGAAAGGTTACGCAATCACTGTGAAAACCGACTTTTGATCCGAGGCCCGGAGGGCCGAGTGTCATATACCATTCGACTCAGTTCGTCGAGTACGCAAAATGTCTGTGTGTGTATGTGTGTATGTAACGTTTTTTTGCACTGACTTTTCTCGGAGATGGCTGAACCGATTTTCACGAACTTAGATTCAAAAGAAAGGTCTTATGGTCCCATATAACATTCCTGAATATTATTTGGATCCGACTTCCGGTTCCGGGATTATGGGGTAAAATGTGCAACAAATTGTGAAAATAAGTGCACTAACTTTTCTCAGAGATGGCTGAACCGATTTTCATAAACTTAGATTAAAATGAAAGGTCTTGAGATCCCATACAAAATTCCTAAATATTATTTGGATCCGACTTCCGGTTCGGGAGTTATGGGGTAAAATGTGCAAAAAAAGAAAATGTGTTCTAACTTTTCTCATAGATGGCGCGACCGATTTTCACAAACTTAGGTTAAAATGAAAGGTCCTGTGGTCCCATGCGTCATTTCTGAATTTCATGCGGATCCGATTTCCGGTTCCGGAAATATAGGGTAAAGTGGGTTAAAAATTTTATACCATCACTAAAAGTGGGGAAAATGGTTTTTATCAGTAGACGGTCAAACAAACCGATTTCGGTTATTCTTTTAAGAATCGAAGAAAATTATTTTGAAGAATACCACAGTATTATATATGATAGTATGATTAATATGAGAAAGGCATTATTACACCACTAGGTGGATTAAAACAGTTTTTCAATAAATGTGGCTTAACACAATTAACCTAATTGAATGGTTGATTTATTCTAATAAAGCATAAAATTTTGATCTAATGTTGCTTCCAAGGATCTCATAGAAAGGATCCAGACTAAGTGTAACAAAAACAATGGAATGAAATGCAAATCGTTATACAGTACCAATTTGAACAAGTTGTTGTCCCAAGGCTTCAAAAGATTCAAAACTTAGTACAAATGAGTTCCATATATAGAATTATTAGATGCAATATCATATAGTTTCAAAGATAAACTCGAGATAAGCTGATCTGCGATTTTGCATGTATCATATGGGTAGGGCCCCTCACTGAACTCGGTTCACTACCAGTTCCAGTTCAATTGTCATTTGCATCAAAACAACAAGCGTCATATCAATATTAACAATATAACTTAACAAATGCGGTTACTACAACTAAGAAAATTTTTATATAGTTCAAACCGTACCAGTTAGCACTTTTAATTTTGCGAGTTGTTTTAAGTCATCCAACATTATGCAAAATGTTTATTCTGTATAAGTGATCCTAAAACCAGAGATCAGTGTAGAGAAAAATCGTAGATCTGGCAACGTGATATCCATAGCCAAGGATGGCTTTTATCGTATCAAAGAACGTTCACTGGCAACTCTTCAACGATTGAATCAGTGCCATCAAAGAGAAACGGAAATCATCGCAACAACAAAAACCTGGCATGGCTCATTTAACATAGAATCGACACCAGTGCGAGAGCGAATTTCTCTCGATGACATTTCTGAGAATCAAAGGTTAGCACGCTGCCGGGGGGGTTATAGGATCACTGATTTGTATGTATATGCTTTATGTACCTGTTTTGTGGTTTTAAGCTAAGCTTAGAAGCTGTGCTGTTGCTGATAAAAGTGGAAATTGCACTTACAGTAATTCAAAGCGACCCTGTCAGAATAAGAGCTTTGCAAATATCTCGCTTGGACTCTGATATGATCCTTTCGGTTTGCTGCAAGTATGTTTCCCGCTTTTGACCTGCTAACATGCAGGACACTCAAAATGGATTATTCATTCATTTTAACGTACATTTCGAATATTCCTTTAGTTGGGACAGTACTCGCATATGTCATGATGGCGCCACGTTACCATTTTAAAAACATCCAGTCTGTCATCTAGACTGTGTTTATGTTTTTGATTTACCAACAAAGTCATTCATTCAGAATTATCAGTAATATACTGATTTGCAGTGTCCATGCGGGTTTTCATACAGGGTACAGATTTTATACATATTGTCAGAACTAAATACCGAATTGTGCTTACTTCTCGAACCATGTTTTGTTACGATATTTACTTGCTTCTGACCTGCTTTTTTCGCGTTCAACATAGGTGGAATTAGTGCCCAACGGAAATTTTGTTTTGAAGAATTTACTCATAGTGCCATGCCATTAGTCTGTTCTGCAAATGAAATGTCAGTCACCAACTCGACATAGCTTCTCGTCGACGACACGACCTGCCACTCGTCTATTAAAACTGTATCGCAAATTTAACTACCCCTCAGTAACTCGTAATGTCAAAACGAAATTGCTTGGAAAAATATTAAAATTGGCAACACAAGTTGATATTTTATTGATTTTGAATAACAGCTTCTGTCATTAACCTTGGTTACTGTATATTGAAGACTTAAGAAACGTAAACAAATGAAACTGCAAAACGGGTATATGAAGACAAACACGAGAAAAGGTCCCAAGTGCAAATGACAGTTTCTCTTTGTTTACTTTCTCTTTCGAGTATAACGGTCCAATCAGCAATATTTCCATCTAACACTTCACATAGGATTATAGCAAAAACCATCAACTTTCGATATGCACTGTAGAATTTGTTGGAAATTACTGGAATTTGCCGTAATAATTGAAAGAGAAAGTAAACCAAGAGAAACTGTCACTTGCACTTGGGACCTTTTCTAATGTTCATCGAGATATTATTACGAAAAAATTAGAATGGATTCAACGGTTCAAGTGGAAGATCCGTTTTAAGCAGTTACAAGTTCTCCAGCATCATTAGCTGTTAGAGCAGTAGATCAATTAGTCGGTCTCGGTGTAATAATTCTAGCCACATTTGTGGCTTGAAATTAGCCAATGGGCACGACTACAAAGTACTACTGTATTTGAAAAGAATACACGGATTTGGCATTCAAAATAAATATGCCATGCTACTAACGATAAATAATGATACCTCAAATGAAATCTACGTGAAGGAAACGGACATACAAAAAACTACACCGATATTGAAATGATCGAAAGTACTGCAGAAGCTTGGACTTACTACGGAAAATCCTTTTGTTTTTATTCGTCACTGTATTTGTCATTCTCCTCAGATAGTTTAATGTACGTAATAGTATGAAATAAAATTAGTGAATGATTTTTAAGCGTTTCCTTCAATTCTCATTTATTCATTGTATTGAAATATGTTAGTTTTCGAAATTTTCTAAAATGTACAATGTTACAAAACACCAGTTAACGTTCGAATGAAACGGATAAAACAACTTAAAAACGTGTCCATTGAACAATGGATACAGAATCGTAAACGAACGTTAATTTATGACTTCACCAGATACTTCAGCGAGGTGTTGTCGATTTGGGTTTGTGTTGCAGCAAGATAACGAATCTAAAAATACGTCACAATGTTGAAGAAAAAATATACATTCAAAATCAGCTGAAGCTACTTTGCGCACGTGTGCCGAGTCTCCACGTGACGCGGATGGCTTACGTTGCCTGTCGATTCCCGGAATACTAACGATACTACCTAGGTCTAGGGAAGACTTCAGGTGTGATTGGATTTAGACTTGTTGCTGTTGTTACAGTAAAAACGAGCAGGAGCAACATTTGGACACCACACGCTCCATAATGATATGGTAAATTTTCCAATAACCTTTCTGGATGTTAGTCCATCCTAAGAGATGATTTTCTGAGGATTGGTTTATTCTGGCAGATGTTTTTCTGGTAGGAGATCTGTTCTGGGCAAAATTTTATCAGACAAATAATATCTGGCAAATATATATCGCCCTTGCAGGCTGTACATGTCCAACTCTAAGATCATTTCCGAATACGGTGAACTGCAAAGAGTAAAATCTGAAAATGATGTAATATCAAGATAATATTTGGAACGTAATCATGGTATGTTTATATAAAACAACATACCTATATTGAAAGCTCACAAATAAAATTTCATGCACTCACTTTTATTACAGCTTGCACTAATGATGGCTGTAACATTTCACGTTCTACTTTCTTAAGTTACTCTTATAAAGTGGTAATGAGGGACCAAAAGTTAAATAATTTTATCTGTTCCTCAACTTTATCAAATAGTTTTGTTTATTTATTCGAGGATCCTTGGTAACTAGTTCGTAGCAACTTAAACAGTGTTGCTCGAGAAGAATATTTTTATCATTATCAAGGGGTCGCTATATTTGTGGTAACTGGTGGTAAATCGCTAACAGACACGTTTTATTTCAATTTTTCTTCGGAGTGTCTGGTCGTGTCGTCGTTCTCGTGTTAACTCTATTTTAGAACGAATTTACTTTTATATTCTTATTGCTTACCCTTGATTTTAGAAACTTAGATTTTATTTATTTTAATTGCATGAGTTGGATTCATAATTGTATGGAATGAAAAACCACAATCCGTAGCATGTCGCCATTTTCTGCGAAAAGTGTCTCATGTGAGGTTGATTAAAACAATAGGTTAAGACAACGATGTTTAGTGCAAAAATTGCTTATTTACCAAGGAGTACCTGGATGCAGTTGTCAGCCATTATTATTCGATTAGCTACCTCACAACGGAGTTCATTCATATAGAACAATTGAAGACGAACATTAGAAAAGGTCCCAAGTGCAACTGACAGTTTCTCTTTGTTTACTTTCTCTTTCGAGTATTACGGTCCAATCAGCAATCCTTCCATCTTACATTTCACACAGGAAGAGAGCATAAACCATCAACTTTCGATATGCACTATAGAATTTGTTCTAAATTACTGGAATTTGCCGTGATAATTGAAAGAGAAAGTAAACCAAGAGAAACTATCATTTGCACTTGGGACCTTTTCTAATGTTCATCGAGAATTGTCATGGTGCTGAATTTTTTTAAAGAATACGAAACCGGTTGTCACTCTGACAGGGTCCCTTTGATTTGCTGCTAATATCATTCCCGCTCTAGGTTTGCTAATATCAGTCACCAGCTCGGCACAGCTTCTCGCGCCCACTCTGTCTTCGGCCTAAGACCTAAGGCCGAAGGCAGAGTGGGCGCGAGAAGCTGTGCCACTTCTCGCGCCCACTCTGCCTTCAGCCAGGTTTCAAGAAACTTTACAGTGTGGATGAATCTTCCAAATATTAGGGTTTTTTTTAATGAAATATTGTTCGATTTATAATGATAAGCGACCCTTACACGAGTCATTAAAAATGTCATTACTGAATTATTAATGAACGTGTAATGGTGCAGTAATGACGAGATTTCTAACAAATTTGAAATACATCATTACTTAGTTACATTAAAACTTACATTTTTAATGCTCGTGTAAGGGCCGCTATAATGTTCGGTTTCTGTAACGATATTTGCCGATAACGTATTGTTATGATATAATTGTCGTTTAGAAAACGATTTCATTAAAATTAACATATATTACTGCAGCAACATAACTGAATGAAAAATTCTCGGTTAATTTTTCAAAAGGGGGTATAAGCAAGTGACAGTTTCTCTTTAATCACTCTCTCTCTCTTTCGAATATTGTGATGGGATTAAAAAGATTTTTTTTGATATCACTATTCTGTTTGAAAGTCGAAAATTTCGGGTATCATTTCATGCAAAGAGTTGAGTGATAAACGTGGAAACCGCTTGGTAATTAATAGAAGAGAAAGTAAACAAAGAAAAACTCACTTGCTTATACGCCCTTTTGAAAAATTAACCGAGAAATGATATCAAGTCTGCTTCAATGGTGGGCGTAATTGCGTTTGCTGGTGTAATGCCGGGTGGGCTTAATCCGGTACCTTTATATAACACCGTTTTTTATTTCTTTTGTGTGATACATGTGTGCGTGTAAGAAAATCTCAAACGGCTGACATTTTTCCATCAAAAGGAGCTTCATTTTGGTGCGGCTGTGAAACGTTTTCCTTTCTTTTCGCCGAGAAAAGTGCGAAAACATCTTTGAAGTATGTTTATTGTTATATCTTAACGATTCTAAAAGCAACAATTTATTAATATTAAAATTGGTGCATTATTTATCAGGTAATTACAATAATTAAGGAAGACGCATTTCCCCGGCAAAGTGCAGACGGCAGAAAATTTTCGCCTTCGCATCGCAATGGCTGGCGGATCCGGTACGAAGGTTGTGCAAATCACCAACATTGCACCTCAGGCAACCAAGGATCAGATGCAAAATTTGTTCGGACATGTTGGTAAAATTGACGAGATCAGATTGTATCCGACGATCCGAGATGTGTCCTGCCCCGTGGTGTCCCGTATTTGCTACGTCAAATATTTCGAGAGCAGCTGTGTCGCAGTGGCACAGCATTTAACCAACACGGTCTTTATCGATCGAGCTCTCATTGTTATTCCGGTACAGGGTGGCATGATACCCGACGAGTACAAGGCGTTGGAGATGGCTGCCAATGGAACGTTGGTACCAGGTTTGCATAACATCGATACCCCGAGTAAATTGCCACCGGAGGTTGTGAATCGGATTGACGGAATGGTACCCAATCAGGTTAGTGAAACGTATGAAATACGTTTGCATTATGGTTATGTAAATTTGCTAGTTAAATTGTAATCGTTTTTTTTTTAATTGATTTCAGGTTGTGAAAACTATTGATCCAAAACTGGATGAAAATAACCTCCCAGAGTATCCTCCTCTTCCGGTTAATTTTGATGCGAAAAAGATTGAAGAAACACGTCGCACGATTCTAGTGCTGGATATAAAGTCCGACTGGCGCTTGGAAGATTTAATGGATCATTTTAAAGTAGCTGGAGAAATAAAATACGCACGATGTGCCGAGAATGATCGTTCCCGTTATGCCCTACTTGAGTTTTGCGATCAGAAGAGTATTATTTCGGCACTTAAAATGCAAGGTTCGGACTTCCGTGGGTACCGGTTAAATGTTCATCATTCAACGCAGCCTATCGTGAAACCGGAAGCGAAGAGTAACGAGGCTGCCCAGAAGGAAATCGAGGAAGCTATGTCGATTGTCAAGGAAGCTCATAACATGATTTCGGCTGCAATTGATCCGGTTATTGGAATGTTGGCAAAGGATAAGAGTGCAAGTCGACGTCGATCTCGCTCGCATTCCCGTTCAAAGGATCGTCGTTCCCGATCTCGTTCGCGAAAGCGCTCGGAGTCTCGTTCTAAGCGCTCGCGATCTCGCAAACGGTCACGCAGCCGTTCCAAGCGATCTCGGAGTCATTCAAAGCACACGAAACGATCGTCATCAAGAAGTAAGCGTTCTCGGTCCCGGTCAAAACGTTCTCGTTCTCGTGATCGTCGCAAACGCTCACGTTCTCGCCATCGTAGCCGATCACGTTCACGTGATCGACGCCGCTCTCGCTCTCGTTCTAATCGCAAACGTTCCCGTTCTCGTGAACGTCGCGATCGCAGCCGTGAACGTAAGAAATCTCATCGCAACAAGGAAGAACGACGGCGCCGCTCGCGATCACGTTCGCGTAGCCGTAAGCGATCATCTTCTCGTAGCCGATCCAGCCGTTCGAAGGACGCGACGCGGGGATCGAAGAAACGCAGTCGTTCACCGGACAAGCGTTTGAAGAAGATTCTGGAGGAAAGCGTTAGCCGGGATTATGATGCTGAAGAGCGCATTGGTGGCGGGGACGATGAGGGCAATGGCGGTGGCAGTAGCGCAACCGGGACGAAGAATTCTTCACCGATAAACTCGCGCGAAAAAACGGCCAGTCCGACAACGGAAAAGTCGGATAACATGGATATTTCTAACTCGCCGTAGGTACCGGGAAGCGATGGTGTATCGGCTCATTCAAATGCCACGATGCTTTTATTATGATTGATATGACTCTTCTATCAGATTACCTTTAGAATTACCTAATTGACCTGCTGTATGGTATGAAATGACGATCTTGTTTTTATACGTTGGAACAAATAAAAGAAATCCAATAACGATTTGTTTTTCACGAGTGAAACATCAGACACTTTTTTCCGCCTGCAGATAGCCTAATTGCCTAAATTTTTCGCCACATTTTCTAAATCTAAATCCGTATAAAATCGAAAATGAAGACAAAGTAATTTTCGGCTTGCAGATTGGTTTAGGACCAAGTCATTCTAAGGTGTTCTGACTTTAGGCATTTCCTTCTTCATTAGAAGCAGAGCTGCACAAATCGTTCAAGTTAGGAAGCAACTACGTAAAGAGTTTTGTAGGATCTGATTATATCCTCGTTTTTGTCTTTCTCATATAGAAAGGTTATGCAATCACTTGAAAAACCGACTAGTGAAAATTGGCCCGTAGGGCCAAGTGTCATATACCATTCGACTTAGTTCGTCGAGCTGAGCAATGTCTGTGTGTGTGTGTGTGTGTGTGTGTGTGTGTGTGTGTGTGTGTGTGTGTGTGTGTGTGTGTGTGTGTGTGTGTGTGTGTGTGTGTGTGTGTGTGTGTGTGTGTGTGTGTGTGTGTGTGTGTGTGTGTGTGTGTGTGTGTGTGTGTGTGTGTGTGTGTGTGTGTGTGTGTGTGTGTGTGTGTGTATGCATGTGTCAAATAATCTCACTAGGTTTTCTCGGAGATGGCTGAACCGATTTTGACAAACTTAGATTCAAATGAAAGGTCTCGTGGTCCCATACAGAATTCCTAAATTTGATCCATATCCGACTTCCGGTTCCGGAGTTATAGGGTAAAGTGTGTTCAATATTGTAAACCGTCACTTAAACCGGCGAAACAAAAAACGTAAAAAATTTCCTAAACTGGTCTCAAAACTACACAAATCGATAGTCATTATCAATAGGCAACTAAATAAACCGATTCCGGCTATCCTGGTTCCCGGTATCCGGTTCCGGAAGTTCTGGAAATAGTGGTCATATATACCAAAATAGATCTCACTCACTTTTCTCAGCGATGGTTGGACCGATTTCCACAAGCGTAGATTCAAATGAAAGGTCTTCCGGTCCCATACGGAATTCCTGAATTTCATCCGGATCCGACTTCCGGTTCCGGAGTTATAGGGTAAAGTGTGTTCAATATTGTACACCGTCACTTAAACCGGCGAAACGAAAAACGTAAAAAAATTTCTAAACTGGTCTCAAAACAACACAAATCGATAGTCATTCTCAGTAGGCAACTAAACAAACCGATTCCGGCTATCCTGGTTCCCGGTATCCGGTTCCGGAAGTACAAATAGAATACCACAATATTATATGTACATGAGAAAGGCATCATTACACAACTAGGTGGATTAAAACAGATTTTTGTATTTTGAATGAGTTCGTTTTTTTATTCAAAAACCTTTCACTTGAGCTTAAACTTATCCGACCTACCAGAGTATTTCTAGACCAGGGGTTCCCAAACTATTTTGGGTTATGGACTCCTTTACTGAAATTAACTTAGGCCTCAGAACCCCATCAACAGATTCCTATGAAAATTCAATTGCTTGCTGTTTAAATATAGATGTAAAATATAGGGTGATTTTTTAAGAGCTTGAGAACTTTTTTAAACAATAAAACGCATAAAATTTGCAAAATCTCATCGGTTCTTTTTTTTAAACGTTAGATTGGTACATGACATTTACTTTTTGAAGATAATTTCATTTAAATGTTGACCGCGGCTGCGTCTTAGGTGGTCCATTCGGAAAGTCCAATTTTGGGCAACTTTTTCGAGCATTTCGGCCGGAATAGCCCGAATTTCTTCGGAAATGTTGTCTTCCAAAGCTGGAATAGTTACAGGCTTATTTCTGTAGACTTTAGACTTGACGTAGCCCCACAAAAAATAGTCTAAAGGCGTCAAATCGCATGATCTTGGTGGCCAACTTACCGGTCCATTTCTTGAGATGAATTGTTCTCCGAAGTTTTCCCTCAAAATGGCCATAGAATCGCGAGCTGTGTGGCATGTAGCGCCATCTTGTTGAAACCACATGTCAACCAAGTTCAGTTCTTCCATTTTTGGCAACAAAAAGTTTGTTAGCATCGAACGATAGCGATCGCCATTCACTGTAACGTTGCGTCCAACAGCATCTTTGAAAAAATACGGTCCAATGATTCCACCAGCGTACAAACCACACCAAACAGTGCATTTTTCGGGATGCATGGGCAGTTCTTGAACGGCTTCTGGTTGCTCTTCACTCCAAATGCGGCAATTTTGCTTATTTACGTAGCCATTCAACCAGAAATGAGCCTCATCGCTGAACAAAATTTGTCGATAAAAAAGCGGACTTTCCGAATGGACCACCTAAGACGCAGCCGCGGTCAACATTTAAATGAAATTATCTTCAAAAAGTAAATGTCATGTACCAATCTAACGTTTAAAATAAAGAACCGATGAGATTTTGCAAATTTTATGCGTTTTATTGTTTAAAAAAGTTCTCAACCTCTTAAAAAATCACCCTGTACTTACCAATTTCTGCGGATGGTAAAAAAACACAATTTTTTTAGCGTTAACATTTTAAATAACAACGTATATCAAACAATAGGGGGTCGATTTCTAGACCTCGTCGATCCCCACAGTCAGTTTACGTTGACCCCCGCAAAAAGGATATCGATCCCAGGAGGTCTATATCGAACACTTTGTGAACCCCCGTTCTAGACGATCAGTCCTGGGAATGGCAAATTGTCCTATCACGCAGAGAAAATTATTGTAAAGGTAACTTAACTTGGGTTTTACCAAACAAATAGGGTAACGGCTCCCTATTTCATCTGAGCTACTATTTCCATCTCATATCTTCAATGTATCTATATTGATCACTCCAGGGAATCCAATACAAATCGAAAAAGACATTACAGTTACACCATGTGGTGTAACATTTATATCATTGAAATCGGGAAGTCATCATAGTAAACCTGAACACAACTGCACACCTAGAAAAAATCGAGTAAATTTACGTCTTCTGTGATCGACATATTCGAGTGTCAAAATTAACTCATTTATACAGCTGATCTAACACATATTTAATGCATTCTGATATATTTTTAAGTGCTGAAACATGTAAATTTACACTTCTGCTTTAAAAGTTGGCTGTGTTTGACACATATTTGAATCATTACTACAAAATTCAGTTATTTTACGAACTACGTTCCTATGAATTGTGTCATATGTGGATTTCTGTCAGCTGTAAATTTCATATGTTTTTGATGTGTGGATTGATTGGTGAAATCAAGATATCGTAGTACCTAATTCGGAAATGTTGGCGAAATTCTGGAATTATCATTAAAATGAATTCGTTTCATTCTGCGTTTACATTTCGAGTTTCGCAAAGATTGAAAATACACTTATATCAAAAGAATTTTTTATATAACAATGTATTCTTTCACGAATTAGTACAAGATACAGCATAAAGTATTCACAGCTTATTTTTTTCGTACAGTGCATATGCAGCAATGTTTTATATATTTGGGGTTGTTCGATTCAGTGTACTGATTGGAAAAGTAATCATATTTATGTATATAACAAAATTTGTACTGTATTAGTACCCTTTTTTACCACCGCATTGTTACTGTGATGTCTCTTGTGAATCGCAAGAGTCGGCCCCCTGTCACGACGCCATCTTGATGAGATCAAAATCGGAACTTCAAAATCAGCTGATTGCAACGTAAACAAACAAACAGTAATACTTTTGTTTTACGCGTTTACCTTGTTTAGTGCACGAAAATTAGTAAATTTTGGGTCGACTCTCTCACAATAACTGGTCGGTTTACCTAAAATACAGCAGACAGTGTTTTGGGACATCAAGAGGAGATAATTTTCACAATTTGAAAGTCGCGATGAATATCAAAACATCGCAATGTTTGGGGCTCGAAACGCGAGGGGCTCGACGTAATCGGTATACTTTCAAATGGCTGGTGCTCACATACCGGTGTCAGATGGGTGGCAAGAGTAATCATATATTTTGTTTACTTCTTATGGGTACCCGGCCATTCTGATTTCTGGTATTACTGAAAATGGGCTGATGAGTAGGCTAGAGCTGGTGCCACGAATGATTTCGTTGGCCCTGAACCAGGTTTATACCACTGTCAACTAGTTGCAACTAGTCAAAGACATCATGTTAACAAGATATCCAGCTCTGACATTTCCCGAACAAATCATTGGCAACATCCTTTTTTGCGAGCCTGGTGCTCTCAGGCGAGTCCGCATCGAATCTCGTACATAGAAGTAGGGCAGAGAAATGTCAAATTCATGCGCGCCAAAAAAGCAGCACTGCGCACCCTGAATGACTACAGATACAGATTTTTGTACTCAATACAGTAATACAGATATGCTCTTTTAAAATACCAATAATTCAATTTTTATACAGATAAATACCGATTTTCAGTTTTTGTGTTTGGTTCCATAGTGTTAAACCAGATTGAACGACCTTTTTTTGCTCGCAAAACCAGCATCCCCAGTTATATCATGGAAGTATTATTCTCAATGAAAGTTTTGCGTCTTGTTTTTGGCAGTCCTAAAAGTTTTGGAATAACCGAGAAAAACAGCTCGAAGCTTGGACTAAAATGATGACACCTCCAAAGTAAGTATATATTTTCATTATGTGGTTAACCATTAACAAGTTTTTCAAGAGAAAATATTATTTCTTTAACCTGTTCGGATGTTGTGTTTCGCGATTAGAAAAAACGCTTGTTGTCTAGGTTGGGCCACTCACGTAGTCGGGGTTGGGTCACATCACTTTTTTTCGATCAGTGTCTTGAGACCGTTTTCGCTTGTTTTCAGAATAACGAAACATCCGAAAAGTGTAAATTTCATGTGCACGACGTTTCTCGGGATATCAAATCTGGAAAACGAATCCATAAGAGCTGCTGCAGGGCGGTACAATTAGAAAGCAGGATTTCTTGCTACGTTGATTTGTTCATATAATCCTGATATTTCCACGGATTCTGACTTTATCCAAGCTGTGTATAGTAGAGAAAATGAACGAACTGCTACAGAATAGGATTCGCAACACTATACTGCCTTGATTAAAAAGTTCCCGGAATTTATTCAGAAAAATTAAAAATATAAGATTATTTAGCAAAATTTATATTGTCCCCTTAAAAGTACTCTGAATCGACTGCAACACACTAATGCCAGCGCTTGATCCAATCCTCGAAACATTTTTTATATGCAATTTTCGGTATGGCCATCAGAACCATCTGAGATTTTTCCATAATCCCATCTCGTGTGCTGAAACGCGTTCCACGGAGCTGTTTTTTGAGTTGACCGAATAGAAAAAAGTCTCAGGGAGACAAATCAGGTAGATTCGGTGGTTGCTAAATGGTATTCGTTTCGTTTTTAGCCAAAGGTTCACGGATAACGATGGTGTTGTGTGACGGTGCATTATCGTGGTGCAAGATCTACGAGTTGTTTGATCACAAATCTTTTTTTTTGTTTGATCACAAATCTTTTTTTTTCTGTAACTGCAGAACCGGAAGTCGGATCCGGATGAAATTTCACCACAGCTTTAAAGACAGTATGAATTTTAATTCAAATCAAGATTTGTGAAAATCAATTCAAGCATAGCAGAGAAATCGGAGTGAATTTAGTTTTAGGAATTTTTCTTCTTCACTTTCGGTGCTATCGGAATTGGAAAAGAGGGGACCAGTAGTGCCGAATTGTTTTCATGTCCACAAACTAACAAGCTCTGCAAACTTGAAGAATGTATCAGACAGTTTTATGGGATTTGTACCTGTTTTTCACCATCGTTCGTGGGAAAATACTAATAAAATTGGTAATTTTCCACTTATAACGCTTTAGTTCCGGAACCGGAATTCGGATCCAGATAAAATGTTCTACAAATTTTCAGGATATTGTAAGACCTTTCATTTGAATCTTAGTTTGCGAAAATCGGTTGAGTTGTTCCAGAGATAATTAGCGTATACCTTTTCTCAAATTTTCACATATATAACTCCGGAGCCGGAAGTCACATTCAAATGAAATACAATAGCAAACTATGGGACCATAATACCATTTATTTGAATCTTAATTTGTGAAAATCCGTTCAGCCATCTCTGAAAAAAGTAAGTGCAAATGTTTTTCATTTTTTGGTACATATCATCCTAAATCTCCAGAACCGGAATTTGGATCGGAATGGAATTCATGAGCAGGCTATGGGACTATGAGACCTTTCATTTGAATCTTTGTTTGTGAAAATCGGTTCAGCCATCTCTGAGAAAAGTGAGTGCATATTTTTGTTACATACACGCACAAGGACGACCCCAAAACCCCCCCGGCAAATAAATCGGCAAATTTGTCTGTAAATTATCAAATTTCGTTGTTCACTTGCAAGCCTTTTCCATCGTATGAAGACTTCGATTGTTCCGAATTTACAGACTTTTGAAAGATGGCGCGATCGTTTTGTTTTTGCTAGCTAAACTTATTGTTTAGCTGGCATCTCAGGTGATATGCAACACGTGGACAAATTGACAGCTTCAATACATCCGTCATATAAGTAAAAACTTCGGTTTTCTGGTTTTGTTCGCAATGGCGACTCCAAACAAATCGTCAAAGTCAAGGAAAATGCACTTTATTGTCGGTAACCGAACACTCTCCCCTACAGCGAGTATTTCTTCACCGTTATGAGAATTAATGGTTACTGATGGTGGTTATGCATGAAACTTTCGGGTTTAATTTACTTTAGTTAAGATTTAGCAATATCTTCTTCAGGGGAGTGTTTTATTGGTACAATAGCCATACAACTTTTTAATTAGGATGTCCGAAGTGTTTTTTCTTCTCACTCATTTTTTCGCTTTGTTTCGAATATTATAACTTTATGAAAAACTTACGACTATCATTCTAATAAATTTCGTAACGTTGGCTAAAATGACCATCTCAAAAGATAGTTTAAATTTTGAAGGGTTGCAGAACAGGAAATTTAAACAGAAAATGTATAAGTTTTCAGCCAGGATATGCCTTTGTTCCAGTGCATAACTTCTGGGCCTCGGCTCTCTTTAGACAGTCGTTGGAAATAGATTAGAATTGTCTGTCCTGTAAGAATGTGAATTAGGACATAAGACAAACAAGAACGGTAAGTCGTATCGTGTTTCTTACTCCGAATTCTATTTATGTTTTCAGTGTTGAAATAGGTTTCGATCCCAACAAGCAGTGGCATTAAAATTTTTAACTGCGCAGATACGGGTGGAAACAGCCAAAATCAAACCAAAACAAACCCATGCATGATTTCTTCAGACAGGGCCATTAACAACAATGGGGTGGACGATGACGATTATTCCCCCTCACATTTGCACTTTGTTTATGATCGTCAACATAGCAAGGGGCTTGAAATTATGAGTCGCAGTGGATAAAGTGGGATAGAAAACGAGAAAGAAATAGAGACAGAAACAACAACAAAGGCAGTCATGAGTAGTAGTAAAATCATATGGTTTCGATAATGTTGATGACGTCGCACGAATTGCTAGTCAGGAGCGATGAACAGTGGCCGTGGTTTCCAAGATCATGAAAAGCTCCGAGACGTTGTTGTGCGAATGACGACTTAGAGAAGTCAGAGATATAATAATTATCGTTTACATACTTTCAGGTTTGCTACATACCTGATGCCTAGTTTAATTAGACAGATGAAGCAAAAGTGTGAGTATATAAGAAGTGAGCATACGAAAGAAAGTAAAGAATCAAGCAAGAAAAATCGACTCACGTGAAGAAAACTAACTTCCCTGTCGATAATAATAAGCAGGTCGCTCGTGCAGAGAATTTAGATGGAACTGTTTCCAACCTGAACGTTATTTTATATCCGCAGAAGAAAACCAAGTCGTCTATTTAAATGATTTTTTTTTCGAAAAAAATCTAAATTTTCATGATTTTCCGAATTTACATGATCTAAGATATCAAGACATTCCATATATCACAAATACAATCCAACACTACGGTCAGAATGATCCATAAAAACACCAACAATTGAAGTATAGAATTTCCTCGTGATTATATTAAAAAAAACTTGCTCAAACTGGATTTTGGACCATAACGAACCGATGATCCATGGAAATTTCTCTTTCTACAATAGTGATCAGTGATCGTGATAAACATTTCTTTATGAATTCATTTATCTCTTACCTATTTCTGCGCATTGGAATCTATTAATCTAGAATCTAAAAAAATAAGATATTTATTGCAGCTCAAACACAAGCTTTATTCTTTAGCTTTCTTTATTCATTTAATCAGATTGATTTTGTAAATTATAGCCCTACTGTAAAATTATATTTTTTTTCTCCAAATTATAATCAAACCGTGATTCATTGTGTATTTAGTTGCTGTCAGCGTAATAGTTGTGTTTTTTTTTCAACTGAGACTTAATTACGACTTATTGATAATCGATCCCTGAGTAAGGTATGGGGTGCTAGTTAAAAAAAAACATTCTTTGCCAAATTTTAATCATTCTACATTGTAAGTTATCATGTTGCTAATCAATACCAAAACGTATCTTCCGGATAACGCTCAAGATAACAAATTACTTGGTTCATCGATAAAACCTGTACCCCAAGACCTGATATGTTCGTCGTCCTATTTGTGTTTTGGTTTTCTTACAACCTATGCTACGAGTAGACGGGAACACATTGGCAACAGTGCATGTATAAAATTTCAACCTGAAAATAGGGAGTGTGTTTGGAAGCAATATTTGTTAGCGTGACTTTTTCGTTGTGTAGTTTCTGACTGATTACATATTATTGCTTATATTATACCTTTGACTCTGAAAACGACTCTCGTTTATTTATAACTTTTTAGAAACTAACAATTTAATGTTTTCATCAGAATCGGTAATTTCTTAGGGTCATTGATGTCATCGGAATAAGAATAGATGCGCAAAAAGCGTTGGACACTTACTACACTTACTCTTCAAGCACCAGCTCAAACTAGCAGATGTAATGCGATAGGAACAGTACATGTTTTAGTTGGTTTCTTGTTAAAAGTAAGTCAAAAACCACACACGGTAGTTGTGGCCATACAAAGATGTGATATCATAGATGTCGCAAAGTATTACAAATTTAAATATTTACATTTCTTGAGCAGCTATTTCAGGTATTGTTTTGATTTAGTAGTCATTTGCTTATCTGTGCGTACAGTAAACAATATTTGCGATAATTTTGATAGTCTTTACTTTCTCTAGCAGTGATGTTTACACCGTAATAAGTTTTTTCTATGCACAAGGAGATTCAGATGTTGAATGCACCGAAGGGGCATGCACTTAGAAAAAAAGACAAATTACAAATGAGGTACACAAGAAATTGAAATTATTTTTCACTGATTACACTCGATCGGTGTCAATGTTTTGCGCTGAAAATTGAAAAATGAAACGGTTTTTTTGTTGTGAATACGACTTACTTTACTATGGAGCGCCTTTTCAAAATTAGCCATATGGATCGTGAATATCTCGACTTGTATTAATGGCGGCAACATAATTCTTTCACTATTTCATCAAAAATATGATCAGGAATTTAGGATAATATTTTGAAAAGATTGAGATAACCGAACGGAAAGTGGACAACATTATATAAAATCAGCCATTCTAATGGCTCTAAATGTTATCTAAAGAACTATCAAGATAACTTCTTTGAATTTCGAAGGTAGGAATCATCAGTGTAGTGAAAATCCAAAATAATTTAATTTCCTTCGTGCACTTTTCGCTGTGCGAAAATCGTTCGAGAAAAATGTTCCCAACTGTGCTAAATATCGTAGAGAATTTTACAATTTGGTCCTTCTACAAGGCAGAAATGATTCCTGTACAGCACCTTGATAGTTTCTTTCAATGAAATATGCAAATCCGAAATGAGATATTCGACGTCAAAAATCGTTGAACATTTTAGTAGTGAAAAGGGGGAAAGTTTCGCAATTCACACAATCGATCAACTATCAATTCAATCGTAGAGAATTCCACAATTTGGTCCTTGTAAAAGGCAGAAATGAATCCTCTACAGCATCTTGATAGTATCTTTCAATGAAATATGCAAATCCGAAATGAGATAATCGACGTCAAAATTCTATAAGTGCCTATATGTGTGGCCGTTGGAACCGCCCATTTGTGAAAAAGCTACAAACGAAATCACGTAAAAAGAAGCCTCTTAAGAAAAATTGATTCAGTTTGGCATCATTTGGCACTGCGAGTGGATATGTCGGTTTGTACGCAAAGCTAGTTTCAATTCAAGCAAGAACGATTGCATCAGCTGCGGGTGGTTTGCATTAGAGAGAAAGAAAACAAGAAACGAAAAGTGGACAACATTATATAAAATCAGCCGTTCTAATGGCTCTAAATGTTATCTTAAGAACTATCAAGATTACTTCTTTGCAAATCGAAGGTAGAAATCATCAGTTTATTCAAAATCCAAAATAATTGGATTTGCTTCGTGCACTTTTCGCTGTGCGAAAATCGTTCGAGAAAAATGTTCCGAACTGTGCTAAATATCGTGAAGAATTCGACGTCAAAAATCGTTGAAAATTTTAGTAGTGAAAAGGGGGAAAGTTTCGCAATTCACGCAATACGATCAACTATCAATTCGACCGTAGAGAATTCCTCAATTAGGTCCTTCTAAAAGGCAGAAATGAATCCTGTACAGCATCTTGATAGTTTCTTTCAATGTAATATGCAAATCAACTATCAACTCGAATTCGAAAGTGTAAAGGAATCGTGTCAGTTTTATTCGTATTCACGACATCCAATTATGTCTCTGACATTACACACCCGTTCTTTTTCATGTATTTATTTACACGGTTGGTGCTCGGAAAAGAAGACGGGTGTCAAATAGTTGCCCGCGAATTGACCCGAAGTGCATTTTTTCGTGTGGTGCAAACGGCACGAAAAGTGCCCAAATCGAGTAAAACACTCCACGAGAGTTTCCAATGAAAATCGACATATGTAAACTATATCTTGAGATACGATTAATCTTACATATGGTAAAAACTTAACATAAAATATGGTTCTTGTTTCGTTCTACAATTCTACTTTACTAAGTGTGGAATTTACATCTCTTCAGTTGAAGATGATTCACATTCACATGCGTCTTGCAAGACGTAGAATTACTCAGATTTCGCTCGCACTGTGTAGTTTTGTGCAGCTATTGTAATGAAAAATGAAGTCGATTTGCCGCAAACAAAAAATAGAACTGGTTATTCGTCGGAAAATTAAAATATAATCGTTTGTTTTTTATTAGAGATGGTATAATGGGTCATTTTTGCCTTTCTCTATCGTAAGGTAATAGAATTGCTGGGAAATCCGATTTTTGATCGGAGCAACGGAACATAACATATACCATTCAACTCAGCTTCACGAGATCGGCAAATGTCTTTATGTATGCACCTTTCTAAGATTTTGGAAGCTGCTAATGAATTATTGATCAAGTTTGAGGGTCAAATGGCTGTCAATTACGGATCCGGTGATAAAATGCTATAAGTTACGAAAACGAAAAAAAAAACTCATTACCGCTCAATTTTCTTGGATATGGATGAACCTAATTTTGGGCTCGTTCGAGTTTTTATATAGGATTGTAGATCGAGTTACATGCGTAACGAACAAAGTTCACTATCCGCATAATTATTAAAGGAATAATCAATGCTAGGCGGGATTGCTCACGTGTTTTGCTTGTATCCGACATATTGACAGCTATAGTTACTCTAACATTCTCGAACAAATGTAAGTATTTATTAACGCCATGTGTAAGTTGTCCCGGGTTGGCGGTGCAATGCATAGGGCGCTGGTCTTACAAACCAATTGTCGTATGTTCGAGCCCCGATCTGGAAGGATTCGTAGTGTCAGTAGGATCATAGCATCAGCTATGCAATGGTTCTGTACACTCTAAATCGGCTACGAAGTCTGTTGAAACAGAAGGTCAAATTCCACTACAGGAATGTAATACCAGGGTTTGATTTTATATGTAGGTTGAGCTATTGAATATTATTTATTCATAAGACAAGAAGGTGAGCTGCGGGGATGAGAAATCACAATTGTCTACTAATAAACATTGGTGTTGCATGGTATAAAAGTTATAGCATATTCAAGTATAACGAATATTCTACTACTCTATAATATTTTAATCAACTGTCAACTTTTATATACAAGATAGATATCACTATTATTTGTCAATGTTGTAACTAACAATATCCTTCTCATTTTCTCACTTATAAAGTTTAGATATTTTGCTTACCAAAACACTTATATTATAATTATCGTATGTTTCGCTTTCAATAAAACACTAACATAAGCACTCTCATGGGGTATATTTCTAACCCAGGCCAACTTCAAAAGGTCAAAGTTCATCTGGTTAAGTGAAATAAAAATAATGCACCTTTCTAAATTGAAGAGTAAACATTAGATGGAATTATCGTAAAGGTTGATTACGGTTATAATAAATCGTAACAAAATAACGGAGGTTTGAAGTACCTTACCGTTATTCTAAACTAGTACCCATTCGTAATTGTACACACTTGGAAAATTTCGCAGAATTCGGTAATTTTTTACCGAATTTTCAACAGCTGAACGTTCGGTAATCAGTTCGGTAATTGAATTGATTACCGATCGTTCGGTTATTGCTGAATTGTCAAACAACTACCGTCGACTGTAAACCAAATGTATCAAACGAATGGTTCGGTAATTTTTTTGTGTTTGTTTACTTTTGGTTAAAATTCTAAATTTGAATGAATTTTCGGATTTTTTAAAAGAACATACGTTTTAATCTTACGATAAGGTTTTTCGGATTTGGATATTTTTCTTAGAAACGAGTGAAGAAAATTCGTAACAGTCGTGACTACGGTGCACTATATATCCACGAAAAAATATAAAAAATGTCTAGAAAAAATATAACTTCATTTCCCGGTTAACCGGAATTATGAGCTCCTTTCGAAGAATTGCACCACCCGTCAAGTCCACCAGAAATTACTCTCGAACGAAATGAGTTGGCAGCAAGTGGACATAGTGATATGAAATTATTTTCTGCTTATAAGTAAACAAAAAGCTTTTAGTAGTTCTAATGTTTCAAAAACTTGTGCACTTGTACCTCATTCCATTTGACGAACCCTTCAAGATATTAATTCACGATACGGACGGTATGGTTTTTACCGTACACGGCGTCTATTTAGATTTACCGTATGAATTGTATATCTATTTACAGAATTCTGTAATAAAAACTTGCGTAAAACTGATTCTCCGGTAAAATTTGCATAATTGTTGTAAACCGAAATTCATGTAACGAAATATCGGTAATTTCTATTGATTACCGGAAGTTTTCGTCAAAAAATTTACCGAACAACGGAATCGAATCTTAGTGTGTATGTAGTTTTATTTCGTATTAACTCTTAGCTGTATTTAATCTAAGATGCCAACATTGGGGCCAAACCTGTTATTGATTTTTACAAACAGACAATAAACAAAGGTATTTTTACTAATACATTTGGTTCAATTAATGTCGCAGAATATATGAAGTAAGCGCTTAAGCATCCGAATAATTTTGAATGAATTTGTTCCAAAAATGAGCCCTAAGTCATCTCAGAAATTATCTTAATGGAAAATTTCTGATTAATTGAGAATGTTCTAATGACAAGAAAATCACATTAGGTGGATTAAGAAGAGGTTTTTATTTGTTACTAGAATATCAAACCAATATTTCATACGAATTAGAATCAAATACATTATTTTTCTTGTTTCCTGTTTTTCATTTATTGGTTGCATTTAGCTGTTTTGCCTTTCTCATATAGAAAGGCTATACAATCACGGCAAAAACCGACTTTTTAACCGAGGCCCAGAGGGCCGAATGTCATATATGTGTGTGTGTGTGTGTGTGTGTGTGTGTGTGTGTGTGTGTGTGTGTGTGTGTGTGTGTGTGTGTGTGTGTGTGTGTGTGTGTGTGTGTGTGTGTGTGTGTGTGTGTGTGTGTGTGTGTGTGTGTGTGTGTGTGTGTGTGTGTGTGTGTGTGTGTGTGTGTGTGTGTTTGTGTGTGTGTGTTTGTGTGTGTGTGTGTTTGTGTGTGTGTGTGTGACAAATATTGTCACTCACTTTTCTCGGAGATGGCTTAACCGATTTTCACAAACATAGATTCAAATAAAAGGTCTCACAGCCTCATACTAAGTTCCTGAATTTCATTTGGATCCGACTTCTGGTTCCGGAGCTACAGGGTGATATGTACAAAAATTGTGAAAAATATGTCAGTCACTTTTCTCCGAGATGGCTGAACCGATTTTCACAAACTTCAAATGAAAGGTCTCATGGTCTCATACCAAGTTCCTGAATTTCATTAGCATCCGACTTCCGGTTCCGGAATTACAGGGTGATATGCGCCAAAAAGGGGGAAATAATGCATTAAAAATGTGAAAAAAAATGTCACTCACTTTTCTCGGGGATGGCTCAACCGATTTTCACAAACTTAGATTTAAATGAAAGTTCTCACGGTCCCATACAAAGTTCCTGAATTTTATTTGGATCCGACTTCCGGTTCCGGAACTACAGGGTGATATGCACAAAAAATGTCAACCTTTTTACTCGGAGATGGCTGAACCGATTTTCACAAACTTAGATTCAAATGGAAGGTTTCATGGTCCCATACATAGTTCCTAAATTTCATTTGAATCCGACTTCCGGTTCCGGAATTACAGGGTGATATGCATCAAATATGTGAAAATAATGTCACTCACTTTTCTCGGAGATGGCTGAACCGATTTTCACAAACTTAGATTTAAATGAAAGGCCATACGGTCCCATACAAAGTTCCAGAATTCTATTTGGATCCGACTTCCAGTTCCGGAATTACAAGGTGATATGCATAAAAAATGTGAAAATAATGCAATAGAAAAGTGAAAATAATGACACTCACTTTTCTCGTAGATGGCTAAACCGATTTTCTCAAACTTTGACACTAATGAAAGGATTCATGGTCACGGTTCTATACCATGTTCCTGAATTCATTTGGATCCGACTTCCGGTACCGGAATTACAGGGTGATATGCACCAAAAATGTGAAAATAATGTCACTCACTTTTCTCAGAGATTACTAAACCGATTTTCACAATCTTAGATTTAAATCAAAGATCTCACAGTCGCATAAAAAATTCCTGAATATGATTTGGATCCGACTTTCGCTACCGGAATTATGGGGTAAAATGAGCAAAAAAATGTGAAAATAAGTACACTAACTTTTCTCAGAGATAGCTGAACCGATTTTCACAAACTTAGATTCAAATGAAAGGTCTTGTGGCCCCATACAAAATTCCTGAATATTATTCGGATCCGACTTCCGGTTCAAGAGTTATGGGGTAAAATATGTGTTTTAACTTTTCTCATAAATGGCGCGACCGATTTTCACAGACTTAGGTTCAAATGAAAGGTCCTGTGGTCCCATGCGTAATTCCTGAATTACATGCGGATCCGATTTCCGGATCCGGAAGTATAGGGTAAAGTGTGTTAAAAATTGTATACCATCACTTAAAATGGGGAAAAACCTTAAAAAAATTCTAAATCGACCTCAAGTCTTTTCCAATTAATAGTTTTTATCAGTAGACGGTCAACTAACCGATTTCAGTTATTTTTCTAAGAATCGAAGAAAATTATTTTCAAGAATACCACAGTATTATATGTGATAGTATGATTGATATGAGAAAGGCATCATTACACCACTAGGAGGATTAAAACAGGGTTTTGAATCGTTTTCAGCTTTGGGTCTGCTTTTATCTTCGTAGCTCTAGCTCTAGCTTGGTGGAAGTGACTGGAAGAGAAAGAAGAAGTGTTCAGTTAAGCATGCAGGATCGATTATCACATGTAATAGACGATGTTCACAAACGGATGTTCGAGAGCTTCCAGCAAATACAAATAAACAATAATTTGTATTTGCTCCCAGTTCCAGTTCAATAGGTGTCCCAACAGCATTTTTCTTCACAGGGTTGATGAGACGAAAAACCTGACTAACAAATTAGTTATATACAAAAAAAAACCTTTCTCAATCCACCTAGTGGTATCATAATGCCTTTGTTTTGACATTTAAATTGTCTCATAATTACATTTATGAGATCATACTCTCAGCCAATAGTATTCTGATGTTCCATAATTGTCCCATATATAAAGGAAATCCCATAAAATATGGAATAGTTACGTGTAGAACAGTTGTGAAGTAGCTTTCAAAGGTTGTTTAATACTTGCGAGTTCAATTCAGACATCGGCGAGAAATTTTGGCAGACTGAAAAACAATACGTTTTTGTCGGGTAAGCCATGCATAAGATTGTTAAACATTTCCGGTTCGGGAGATGTAATGTTTGACATTTGATATTTGATATTTGAACTTGATCAATGGCTCAATAGCAGATTACAAACAAGCCTAAAATTGTTTAAAATCGGTTCAGCTATCTGATAAAATTGAGCGGTACAAAACAACGCGTTTTATTAGTTACGTCACTTATACCGGGACCGGAGCAGATAGTAACAGCTATTTGATCTTCAAACTTGATCAATGGTCCAATATCAAATAAAGCTAAGCTTGTTGAGATCAGTTCAGCCATCTCCGATAAAATTGAACGGCAAAAATTTATGCGTTTTGTCGGTTACGTAGCTTTTTCTATTATATCTTCCGATCCGAAACTGAAAGCCATTCGATCTTCAAACTTGATCAATGGCCCAATAGTAGCTTTCAAACAGGCCTAAGCTTGTTAAAATCGGTTCAGCCATCTCTGAGAAAATGGAGCGGTATAAATATCTTCGAAAAGTGCACACATACACACACATACATTTTCCGATCTCGTTGAACTGAGTCGGATGGTATATAACACTATGGGTCTCCGAGGCTTCGTTCGAAAATCGATTTTTGCAGCAATTCTATTACCTTTCTATAGAGAGAGGCAAAAAGTAAATTATTTTCAATATTTTTTCTGTGGTATCCGAATGTTTAAAACTTTATAACACTCGAAGATGCCCTGCAAGTTATTTCGTTTCAAATGATAGTGGAAGGATAGTATTAATAGGCCGGGCTCTTCATAAACCGTATCAACAAAAGTCTTCTTATTCATATTTTGTAACGATTAGTAAAACGCTTCATTGAATAATTCAATTGTAGGTGTATATGTAGGAAAACTATGTGAACGATTTGATAAAATGCAAATGTTGTATGTGATATTTTGATAAATGTCAACGAGAAAGCTCTTAATTGAATGTTTTGATAAATAGAATATGTTGCGTATTTTAAATATTCCATATAGGAAATCTATAACTAAAGAGAATATTTCAAATGAGAGTGACTTCTATTAAATTATGTCGAAAATGTTTTAATTTTTGTATTGTTCAAAAGAACGGCTAAGTAAAGTATATTTAAACCACGATATACAAAATAACAATACTGTCCCATGCGTGATTCATATTCAACCTGCATGCAAAACTGGTTTGACTCAGCTGGTAAATAAACATAAATCGAACGAGAGAGGAATCTCCTCGCTCGCCATTCGTACGTAGCATCGATGCTTCGGTGGCAATCCCTTGCTACTGATGCAAGGCTTTGTTTTCGTTGCCTCTCACTCACTCGTTTTTGCTGTCTTTACAGCACACCAGCTGTTCAGTGTGAGAGAGCAGGAAGGCAGCAAAACAAACGAGTAAATAAATACGTCACGCAAGAATGAATGGCTCTTCTGCTTGTTTAGTAAATGGAAAATTCATTGCGGGAGTGGTGTGGTATGGTCAATTTCGTATCTGTAGATATGACCGAATTTCAATACTTGGGACGGTGGAAATTTTAATAATTTTGATTTTTTAAAAAATTCGAATTAAACATGGAGGAAGGACACACTACATACACACAACCATCGATGAAGTCAGATGTAACAGTTGATTAGAGATCGTGTGAACCCACACACTGTCGTGGAAAATTGGTTTTATGCACCAATACATTGTACGGAATAGAACGAGATCGGGTGTAAATAGCTGCTGCTCTCCGGATCTTGATCCCTCTCGCTCTCACCATTTCAGGAGTTCAGATAGAGGAGAACAAAGAAAAATATTATTGAAATTCGAGCATTATATAACACATAAAAACATATAGGAGCTAGCGCATTGCGTAGTTACAAATTGTCACTTTGATGATCAAGACGTGCTTGTGGGTTGTTCCTGAAATTACAGAGCTCTGCACCCAGAAATCAGAATAATTAAAGCTATTTTAGTTAGTTGTGTTCTTACTGCACTGCTCATGAACCACAACCGAAAACAGTTGACTCATCTCGAGTAATTCTGAACGTGTGAAGAGATTTTCGTTATCAAGCGAATAGTGTTTATTTTTGGGGTGTTTCCCTGCGGAAGATTGTGCCAAGCAGCATAGGCTTGGGGGGCTGATTTTTCTTTGTTGTTCTGCTATCGAGTGGTAAAAGCTGCCTTTACATTCTACCATCGCAGTAAGCTCTGTAGGCGCTGCAGAGAATTTTCTACACAGGACACGGTTGACATTTTAATTTTTTTTTCTTGTGCTGAAGAAGTGAATCGTATATTTTGTAAACTCTAAGGACTTTTACACGATTCGAGCGTGTATGAAATTGTGAGCAGTTTAACCATCCGCAAAACAATATGGCAGACAGTTTAGTGGAAACGCCAGCTTCCAGCTCCAGTCATTTGATTAGCATTGGAGGAATGAATCAGCTTCCTGCCGATTTGCAGTCGGGCTCGACGTCCGGATCTTCATCCATGCCCTCGTCATCGACCTCATCCGTGGTTGCTTCCTCATCGTCTTCATCATCATCCGGTTCGGTTGGTCAGGCCTCGGCATTATTGATTTCTGTGGCTACCCAGCTTAGCCATGGTCTGGATTTGAGTGAGCAAATTATGACCACCAACCAGGAGTTAAATCTCAGCCTGGGCAATGCCGCGAACAGTGCTGGCCAAGCCGAAAATAAAGAGAACCTAAAATCTGCCCGTTCGGCCGAGTGTCCGGGTGATGATGAACCGGAAGCCAAACGCAAGAAAATCGATAAACCTGCAACCAAAATGATTGAAAAGTTGGAGGCCCGTCTTGGTGGCATTCTTTGCTGCGCCGTCTGTCTGGACCTACCCAGAACTGCGATGTACCAGGTAATTTCATCGATCCTTTTTTCAACAGGCATTTTACCCTTTCAACTTTGGCCAATCGTAAAGATTCAAGGAATTTCTACGATGACCCCTCCCAGGCCTAAAGCGAAAACTTGTTAGCGAATGTGGGTCGACGTAACAAACACTTTTCTTTCGTTCGTTTGCCCACTCGCGTGAGGAGTTCCTAATGGTCGTACTAGCAACATCAAAAGCTTATTTGTGTTGGTCTTGGCAAAAATTCACTTGTCTGTCAGAAGTGTTGTTCTTTTTTTTTTTGCTTTCTGCTATGTTGTTACTACTAGTACGGGCGACTATGGCAGAGCTTCTGCAAAATACGACACGTGTACTAGAGCACACTATTGAAATTGTGATCCCATTGGCCTTGTCCTAGGCAAATCTCTATCGCGATCCGACCAAGGAATCTAAATTGGTTAATTTGAATACTAATCGGTGTTCACTAAGCTACAGATAGTCGCCTGACAGACAATAACAAAAGATCTACATCTTCCACCATCGCTGCCGTTATACAAGTGTAGAAAAAAAGAGAAATCCCCAATGAAAGAAGAAAAAAATTATCAAAATACATTGCGCAGATACCAGTGTGTGACCAAGGAGCAGTCGCGTGCAAGAGAGGGAGAATATAATAAACAAACGAAAAACAGACCAACACAATCCCAAACTCTGCCCGTTGAAGCGCAATGGAATCGTGTATACCTCGAATAAACCCGAAGAATTCCACCATTTTGATAGGAAATGTCTCTTGTGTGCTCCCGCACACCCAAGTTTTTCCTCCCGTTTTCCCCTTTCCATCATCGCAAAAGTGCACAGCTTTCTAACCATCGTCATCGAAGTCGTACGAGGTTATCGCGACTGCTGAATTGCATCCACTTACTCACATGCTAGAAAGAAACACCCGAGCCTCTGACGTTGCGACCCTCAAAATTTAATTCGTAGTCGTCGTCGTCGGTGAGTTGCAATCCTACCGACAGCTGATCGAAATTACTCCTGGGTTGGGTTTGGCGTGAATGAATTCGATTGTTCTCCGGTGATGGACTGTGATGAGGGTCGCCTCTAGATAGCCTTGCCTGGGATTTGTGTGGGTTCTTTTCTCATATCGCCACTTCCGACCATCGCGATATGAAAATGAAACGAATTTTTTTTTACTACGCTATCGAGCTGACGATAGCAAAACATTAAAAGCATCGAGAAGACGAGAGAGCGATTCAACCTGAGCATAATAAATACGATCAACGTCAGGAGAACGAACGATGGTGTGCATTCAAACAGCTGATTGAAATTAGTGTGAGTGTGCGAATGAATGACTGATTGAGTTTTGCGAGAGCAACGAAAGAAAAAGGGAGAAGTTCTGAACCTGCTGTCAGCGAGAGTCACACTGGGTTGAGATTCGCGAGAGCAAAAATGCGACGTAATAAAAACAACAAAACACCAGCATGAAAATATTACTACCCGTACTTCGAGCTCTAGCAATGTTTTGACTGAAACAAATGAGAAAAACAAACATGGCTGCGAAATCGGAACAGACTGAGTGAGATCTAGCTGGAAACAAATAATGTAGGGGAAATCGGTTGATGCAAAATATATTGATCTATCAATCAGTATGAAGATGTTTTACAAATTTTACTTTAGAGAGGGTTCGTAAACTTCCTATGGTAACCTATGAATTTATCTTTTCATTGAACGAAGTGAAGGTTCATCTTATCAGAACACAGTTTGTTGAGTAAAAATAGCGGAATCCGTAATTTTACGTGGTGTGCAAAAGTATAACATTTTTGGGATTAACGTTGCTATTTTGTTACCTCAATACAGTTGACACCGATTACCTATGAAAGGCTCCCATTTAAGCACTAGTAGTTCTAAGAGTCGTTTTTGATTGCAAAAACAAGCTTCTATAGAATTGGATAGACTACAACCACATCCAGTAGCAAATCCGTTAAACAGGGCCCGTAAACTTCAACACCTATACCTAAGCTGTAAAGATTCATGAAATTTTCTTCCTTCCAAAACAAAATTGATGATGATTTTACTATAGTAAAAAAATCCAAATTTATTCCATGAAAATACCTAGTCTTGCAATGCAAGTAAATGGTATGAAAAGTGTCGGATCGATTATCTAGAAAAAATATTGCTCAACGAATCTTTCATTCGAATACTTACAGTTCCATAATATTCGAAGGGTTATTCTCAGTGCTACCAATGTGTAATTTACCCTTTTGTCCTATTAGACTAAGATCCCCCAGTATAATAATTCTTTCACTCTTTTCTAAATCCGAAAAAAAAATTTTAACAAAGGATTGACCAACAACTTATGTATAACAAAATACTAGCATTCGGACTTTTTATATCTGAATGATAAAAGTTTCGTTTTCTCCCGTCCATTAAGCTCTGCACAGTCTTTTTCCTAGTTTGCCTATTCCAAGAATTCATTCCACAATGCCCCATTATTTTTCTATTGTATGAAATTCTGCGGTGTTCGGAGGATTGCAGTCATTTGATACAATGTTAATGTTGATTTCTGCATACCACCTATATTCAAATCATGCCAAAACAACACAGAACCCGTGTGTTTTTTGACGAATCGAAGTAGCCATTTTTGCAGACACTCGTTGACGTAAATTTAACCGTATCAAGATTTTTCTGAACCACAACTTCAAATAGCCTACCAAATCATGTACTTTTTAAAAAATTTGGTTAACTTTTTGGCCTTGACGAGACCGTCTGCTTTACCACGTTGTAATGCGGTATAAAACTCAAGACCAGGAAGCTGCTGGAAGTCTACGTTGATATATTTTTTCTTAAATACGATGATTTCATACGGCAATATACATAAGTTTTTCTTCGCTGTTGCATCCACAATACAAAGTACTTCAAACCTAATACATTTCGAATATCATATTAGTATGTCGGAATTCATTAGTTTACCTAAACACTGTTTTTATCAAGCGATTTGCTATTATAGATTATACTTTGATACTTGTAAAGTTTTTTTTTACAATTAGTACAGCTTACGCGGTCTTGTTTTCGAACTGGATTCCAGTTTCTCGATGCTGTTTTTTTTATCTTGAACGACCGATATTTTGCCATTTTTTTAACTTTTTGAACGGAAGAATAAGTTCTGATGAAAAGTTTTGGACGTGGCTTAATCAGTATAAGCAGTGAATTTCTCTGGAAATTGAAGTTGTTGTTTTCGTATGCCACTTCCGATCGACAGTCAGATGTAACTTTTTTTTTTGGAACGAGGGGTTTCGAGAGGTTTTTCACTTTTTGATCTGTCGACAAAACAATCCTTTTGGTTACAAATTTTAATGACCAAGTGAAAATTGTATGGTCTAAATTTTGCGGTGTTCATACATTATGAAGTCACTTCCATGTGGATGTCAAGTTTTAATCAAATGACAGAGCTGAACTGGAACCTAAACAAAAAAACCTATTCTAAATCCACCTAGTGGTATAATGATGCCTTTCTCATATCTCTCACACATTCTCATATACAAATGTGTGGTATGTATGTATGTATGTATGTGTGAAGCCACCATCAGTTCAAGGCATTACCAGTGGATGCAGGTAGACTTACAGTAGATCCGAATTTGATTATCAGATAACTTTCATATTACTGCTGTTAAGAAGGCCAAAATGGGCTTTGAGGACCCGGCGCCTTCCAGCAATAACATCCGGCCATATAATAAAAGAATTCGCTGTACCAGCTTAAACCTGCCTGATGGTTTGTTTGTTAGAAGGGTGCGTCTTACTCATTTCAGACCTTCTGGGGAAAACACACAGCTTTCCCCTGTGAATCGGGTTGACATTTCACTCCTTCATCCAGTCATTCACTTGTAAGATACCCTGATGCACTCCCATCCCTCTTCCCTTACAATGTACTTGAGCATAGTATTATATAATATAACATAATACACTTTAATATAATTTCCGGCAGTATAATACAATAAAACATAATATAGTATAAAACGATGCAAAATCGTATGGTACAATGTATTATAGTCTACTATAATATTTTATGATGAATATAATAGTATCATAATGTTATGTGACAAAATATAGTAAAATATACCATAATATATTATAATATAGTTTGGTCACTATACGACACTGAATATAATAAAATATTATTATGCATAAAATATAAAAATGTAATACATCACAATGCAATATAATACACTTATAATTGTGTATTAAAAAAAATGCATTACAATACTATGTAAAACAATACCAAACATTGTACCATAATATAGTATAATATAATACAATGTAATATAATATAATACCACAAAATATGACGTAATATAATATGATACAATTTAATAATATATGTGTAAAGTGAAATGTGTAGTATGGAAATGAAAATGTAGCTGATAATGATAAAGATTATAATGGTAACGATAGTAATAATAATAATAATAATACTTAAATACTACAAAATTATATAATAGAACATAATATAGTATAATATATTTTAATTTAATATAATATAATACAATGTCATACAATATAATATATTATAAATCAATATATAAAATAACAGTTAATGTAGAGTGTCAGTTATGCTCTTCTATCTTCGCAATACTGCAGGAAGTAGAATATTTCTCTTCTAATAACAATAATAATATCCACATATATAAAAATAATATATGTTATTATTATTGATGACGAATTAATAATAGTAACAATAAATATAATAATGAAAATAATAATAAAAAACAACATAATATAGTACAATGAATTATATAATAAATAATAGAATGAATAAAATGATATGTTGCGATATGCTATGATATTATATTACTTGAATTTATATGTCATTTCTCATCCTATCATTCTGCCATCAACGCATTCCATCGACCAATTGTCACCACAGATACACGTGTAGGCATGAAACAGGAACCAGTGAGGACCAAGCTCACCTTGTGACGACCTTGATATTTAGTTAAAATTTACTTTAAAAATGATAACTTATAAGTAAAACAAATTCATATTTTGCGCAGAGGTACGTAGTACTACTCATAATAAAGCCTATAATATAATATAATATAATATAATATAATACAACATAATGAATACAATATAACATAATATAATAGAATACAATATAATATAATAAAATATAACATAATATAATATAATACAATACAATATAATATGTGAAATAATATGCTATGATATAGTATAACAGTTAATGTCGCAGTGTAAGTTACGCTCTAATAATAATAATAATAATAATAATAATAATAATAATAATAATAATAATAATAATAATAATAATAATAATAATAATAATAATAATAATAATAATAGTAATAATAATAATAATAATAATAATAATAATAATACATGATGTAATAAACAACAGAATTATATGTTGTAATATACTATGATAAACACTGCACTTTAGGATGGGCTTCAACCTACAAGCCATTTCGCACCCTCTCATTCTGCTACTAACGCAGAAGGCGATAGCACCCAGTCGACGCCGTTCTATTGACCAAATGTCATCATAGACGCTCGTGGAGGCATGAGATAGGGACTTGTGAGGACTTAGTTATCTCACCATTTGACGACCTTCTCATATACAAATGTGTGGTATTCATAAACTTAATTTTCTTTGATTCTTAAAAAACAAAAAGGTTTGTTCATAAACTAGTATAACCTACAGAGTGAAACAGTACTCAGGTCGGTTAGGCCATCTCTGAGGAAACGAAAAGAGGTACTTCCGAAGCCGGAATCTGGGAACCGGTAGAATCGAAGTTGGTTCGAGAAAAGTGACTGGGATCCATTTTTGAGTCTATGGCTACAATCTTCGGTCGTTCATCAGAAACCCTAGAACCAGAAAAGCCAAATTTTTGATTGGCCCTCTACTGACAATGACTACCGATTGGAATAGTTTTGGGTCAAATTTATAAATTATTTAGCTTTTTATTTCCGGTGCTTCCGGAATCAGAAAACGAGAACCAGCATAACTGGAATCGGGTTGTTTGGTTGTCTATTGATAATGGCTACCGATTGGAATAGTTTCGAGGCAAGTTATGAAATTTTTTTTAAGTGTTTTGTTTCGCCGCTTTAAGTGACGGTATCCAATTTTAAACACACTTCACCACATAATTCCGGAACTGGAAGTCGAATCCGGATGAAATTTGGAGGTTTTGTATGGGATCATGAGACCTTTCATGAAAATCGGTTCAGCCATCTCCGAGAAAAGTGAGTGCAAAAAATGTTACATACGTACACACATACAGACATTTTGCGTACTCGACGAATTAGGTCGAATGGTATATGACACTCAGGCCTCCGGGTCTTGGTTCAAAAGTCGGTTTTCACAGTGATTGCATAACCTTTATGCATAAGAAAGGCAAAAATCTATTCGTAATCCACCTAGTAGTGTGAAAATACCTATCTCTTGTCATTCACACAGTGTCACAATTTTTTTAACAAGATAATTTCTAGCACGAATTTGAGCTCATTCATTGATACAGATAGAAAAAGGGCTATTTGTCAGTTGCTTCACTTACACGATTATATCGATAGTACCGGAAGAGTTAGTCATATGATCATCGAATTTGATCAATAATCTTATAGTAACTTCCAACTGAGCCCAAGCTTGTTGAAATCGTTTATGCCATCTCCGAGAAAAGTGAACGTATAGAGAAAAGTAGTGCGGTTTATCGGTTACGACACTTCTACGATCATATCTTCGGAACCAGAAGCACAGACTAACAGACAGGACACTCAAATTAGATTCTTCAATCATTTTAACGGTCATTTCGAATAATCCTTTATTTGGGACTCACATGTGTCATGGTGGCGCCACGTTACCCTATCGAAAACGTCCTGTCTGTCATCTAGACTGTTTATTTTTTTCATTTACCAACAGAGTTGCCATTCATACAGAATTACCTGTAATGTATTAATTTGTATACGTCAATGCGAATTTCATGCAGGATACAGATTTAATACATATTACCAAAACTATATACATAATTGTGCCTACTTCTCATCCTTCAACGCAATACATAATCGAACCCGCTTTGTTACAATATTTACTTGCTTCTGGTCTGCCGCCACTTAATTTCGGGTGAAAACTACCAACACAATAAAAAATAGTCTAGATGAACAACGTTGAGTCCAACATCGCGATAAAGTTAAATATATTATCAACGTAATCCAATAATTTATTGTGACGATTCATTTTCAAATATTTTGATGAAATCAGGCATCCCTGCAAGCAGCTGATCGGTGTTGACAAACGAGGGGAAACCAACTAGTGGAAAAACTTGTACATAACACAAGGGGTGTACAAATAGTAAATAGTTCGCGCAGTACAATATAGGTGGAACTAGTGCATCACGAAAAATTATTTTTATATGAATTTACTCATACTGTCATGTCTGTTAGTCTGTGCCAGCAGTGTCAGCCTTTAGATATTCGAACTAGATATAGAGAAAGATAAAAAGATTTGAAAGAAATTTCAGGTTTACTCCAGCGAAAGAAATTTTGCCTAGTGTTCACAGTTCACTAAATACCATCACGCCGATTCATACATCATCATACTTAATTTTTTTTCTGTGAATCTGCTGGGTAATTTTTCATTCGGTTGAGTTTAGCTAAACCTTATAATCTATTTCTTCGCGTTTCGCCTTCGGCTCATCAGTGCTATAAGCAGTTCAAATTGAACCGCCATCTCCGCCTAACAGTTTATTTTGAACCGCTAGGCAGACGCAAAATCCACACTATTTATGTGCCATCTGACGTCTCGGACGAAAACGAGTGACGACCGACTACTAGCCGCCGCAGAATTTGAACATTTAGGGGTTTTTGGTTCGTACGTAAAGTACATATTTAGTTTCGATTTCTTCGCGTTTCACCTTCCGCTCATCAGTCCTTAAAGCATATAATCTAGATATTGGTAACCCTGCCACAACGAGTAAACCAAGCCGAATGTCATTTCTGCGTGAAGATCACTACCTTAAATTGGGCAAGAATATTTTTTCTTAACTTTTTCCCGAAAAATCGAGATAAATCAGAGATTTGTCGATACTCTGGTAATTAATGTTGTGAATTTTAAGCGCACTACCTGAAACAAAATTGTTAACGATTTCGATTCGTCTTCGATACATTCAGGCATAAAACTTCGAATTGACCTGCTAGTTTCGCAGCTCAGTTTCAACCACTGCTCGAAGTTTACTGTGCCTGAGTACAAATTGCGCCGTAATTACCTTTAAAGTAAATAATATTAAAAGTGACTCAGTAGGCAAGATCATTTGATTGAAAACGACCGTGCTTTTTTTTTGTAAATGATCGTTTCGAATCAAGTCAGTAGAATGTAATCAGTTTTGATTTTGTTTTGTATATTTTGAGGTTATCAAACTGGAATCAAATTGATAGCTCAGATTTCAAAATCACCCATTTTCATTGTTCAGCTTGTCTGAATAGGAAACGAATTTGATTTTGTTCAAAATCTTGTGCTAGACTAGGACCGTGCCATCTAGTTTTACACCTCATTACTTGTTGAATTCTAATTATAGATATTTTTTGGTGTCTCCGCTAGTTGGACCCTCTCAGAAGTAAACAGCGTAACGGAATCCAAAACTAAGCGAAAAGTGATTGACGATCAGTTCCATCTGTGTGCGATGGTATCTACCGTTAAGCATTTATCGTGATCATCTTGGGCAATCCGAACGGGGAGATTACATCAGGCCTAGTAAATGAACCACTTTCTGGTGGAGTAACATAGCAGGTACACTTCGCAATTAACGACTCAGCTGTATTTAGATCATAGCGATCTAACCAATTCCGGGAGCCGAGCGATCATTAGTGGAAATAATTGCCGGGTGTCGAGGACTAGTTCACGCGCTCGCGATACGCAATACTGATTCCCCGAACAGAAGAAGACCTTGGCTCTGCTACAATCTAGCGGAGTTACTGGTGGAAATATACACACAATTTACGTTTGCTAAAGCTCTAATTTCTCGTGCGATTATGTTTAGCAGAGATGCTCCCCACAATCTCCCTTTCGGTGTGTTTCTATAATTAGAGCCGTTAGGCTTGGTCGAGGTTGTGCCGAGCGGGTAGAAATCGGATGCTCCCTGGTATTGTATATTTTTACACGGTTGCTTAAGTTTAACGACCTTCCAAATGACTGACGATCGTGTCTTTGTCTGGCTGGTAGGGAGCAAAACAAAACGAGTGACTAAAATGTGGGTGAAGGAATGTCAAGCTCCAGCTGTTTTTATTTCCTGCGATAAGATTCCATCCTTCGAAGCACCGCGCTAAAACCAGTCAGCCAACCAATCAACCAGCCATTCAGTCTAGAGCGGTTCGGGTCGGGTGTGTGTTGCGTGTAGTGAAGTATAAACAACAGCAACGTGGGATCACAGACAAACAGACGTTCGTCTTAATAATTTTCTTTTTTCTTCTAATATTTCGCTGCTAATTGCGTCCAACGCCTAAAATGTATTGGTTCTGGTCTGCAAGGTGCTTTTGTCTATTCACTAGAAAAAAAAAGAAATGAAAATAAACTGTTCCACATACTTGAACGGCGTGGAAAAAGAAATATATCCAATATTTTGCTTCTCGCATAGAAAAAGTACGCTACATATTTGAATATACATCCGCACTATCGCACGTACGTCGCGCGTTGGTGTGGTTTGTACCAGTTTGCTTAGGAATAATGAGACCAAAAGTGGCTTCCAAGGACATCATGGTTTAGCGGTAGTATCCACACGCCTGTAACACGTAACAGTCGAGGTCGACCACTTGCTGCCGTGGGGTTTCGTTCAGTTAGATGTGTGTATGTGTGCGACAGAGAGAGAGAGAGAGAGATTAGATTCGAGCTTGTTGCGGGAGTATTGCGCTGAAGAGTGGGGAACGATGGAGTGTTTTTTTTGTTTTGAGCTGAAGGTCGCTTATGTAATGTCGTCATCAACTGTTGTCATTTGAAAACAACGTAAAAACCTTGATAAACGGTTTAGGGTTGTGTAAGCAGAGACTCATGACTTAGAATAGATTCTCGAAGAGTAGCTATTTACGGCGTTAGGTTAATACTGTATCCCGAAAGCTTTTCAAATATTATCAGTAAAAAAAACAATGCAAACCTGTATAAGATTGAAACACTATCTATTGTGTAAACTTTGTTCTTAAAATATTTCGCGAAAATGTGATAACTACTGGAACCAGAGTAACATTTTATTGCGATTTAGTTAAAATAATTAAGGTAGAAGGTATTAGACCTTATCGTTTATTTAAATATTCATGCGGCTGATAGATTTAATGTTAGTCAACTCAAAAGAGACTTAATTGTGTAAATTAATGTAAGCAGGAAAGGTAATTGGTCCTTTCAACAAATTCTCAGATATTTTAGCTCGGTAGGTTAATTAAAAGAGTAAACCGTATAAGTTAAATATGGCTGGCTGCGGAATCGAGCAATAAAAACATAAAACAGTGAATTCTTAGTAACTTCAGAATTGAACAGCGAATCGGTAGTAATCACAGAAATTATAGTATCTATCTAATAACATATCAGAAGGGTCTCAGGGGGCATTCGCTCCGGGCGCAACGTTTTTTGGGGCCGGCAAAACAATCATCGTGGGACCTTTTTTTTAATGAGGACGGCATATCATATTTTAAACCGGGCGAAAATTATTCTGGGTGCGTTACTGATAAAACAGCATACCAAAATAAATTGAATTTTACAGGTGATTTAATTCCTTATACGATGTAATTCATGAAGACCAAGTTCATCAAATGACAGAAAATTTAATTTTTTATGACTTAATGTTAGGTTAGCATGAATTTTACTGGTTTCGACTGTAACTTGAATTCTGCTAGCAGGTGCGACTACGAATTTCAATGCACCTTTTACCAACCAAGCAGATGTGTGCTTCTGTGAATCAGTCGATTGCCACACGTACTTTGCGACCCAATGATTCTCGGTTCCAGTCGCGGCGGTCGCTATCAGTATTCATCTTTTTTTTATTTCAATGGATTCATGTCAAGGAATTTTAGACACAATATTGAATGTTCTTCCACATACATTTGCGTAAACTGCGACGCTCCATTTATGTGCATCTAATAAAATGTAAAATCACAGAGTTTTTTTTTAAAGTGTGTGGTACTCCAAATCCCATTTAGCGTGTGATTCAACAAGAGCAAGTTTATGCAAAAATACCCACCTATAATTCTAAAAACCCAGCAACCAAAGCCTACAAATCTGGCTTTTGGTTGCAATGAAATAAGCTTGTGGATGGTCTGCTAAATAATGTTGTGGATGATCTGCTGAATACAGAGTCACCGAGAAGGGAGATGGAAAGGGAGAAATTCAATTTTCATTCTTCATAACAAAACAAAATATAAAAAAATCGAAACAAATTTGGCTTGCGAATTATTTTGTTAAAATAGTGTATTTAAACATCTTTCATCCCAATTCTCAATCACAATTAATCAAACAATATTACTCCAATACACACTGAAACAGTTCTATGCTGATTATTGGTTAAATTTCAGGGATTGATAGTTAAAAAATGTTCAATTTCCGTAGAGTATTCGCAATACCAATAACCTAAAAAAAATATGCTTTTTCGTTTCGTGCTCGAATCATTTATGCATAGCAGTTCATGTTGAATTGCCTTGCAACTCAGTAGTTAAACATAAAAGATTATTTTAATGATCCCGAATGTCATAATCAAGAAATGTTCAGAAATATTCAATGATTTCTGTTACAATAAACACTGAATTTATTTCAATATTTGTAAACCTGCTGCTGAAAGTCAGACACTTTGCGTTAAACTAACTACTTTCGAACCGATTATAACCCAGGTGTTCCTTAAATTGAGCCAAATAAATCTATAAAACGTAATAATATAAAATGTCGAAAATTGACAGCTGTCTTGCCAAACAAAGTAATTGGATGCGTAATTTTGTTGCTGGTGTTATGGTGAAGCTATGAGGTATTGTAATTACACAGTATAAATGTGCTGATAGGTAGTCATTTTTACGTATTAGTTTTTTAAAACGTAGAGATTCCGTTGATTCCAAAATTCAGTAGGGTTCTTTTTAGAAGAAGAGGCTACAACATTGTGATAATCTTCTTCTCGAGTCTGTAAATTGTTTTGTTTCTGTATGTAATTGTTTGTAAGCAGTAATTCCGACAGGCTGCGTAAAGACGAACGACACAACAAGGCTATATCCGCCTCCTTCAATAGGGTTTATCTTCATTATCTTTGAACTTTATCCTTTAACTTATGCTGTCATTAGTTAAAGTGAGATCAGTTGTCCTTGTTCATTGTATTGACACGCGTCGATATTACAACTCAGCAGTTCAACATAAAAGATCAAATCTGTATAAAATGTTCATTTCGACCTAAGTAACAATAAGAGATTCTCTTTGTTTACTTTCTCTTTCGATTATTACGGTACTCTTAGCAAACCTTCTCTACAATTATTTACCGGTAATAATAACTAAAGCTATCATCTTCGTATCCGCAATGCAGAATTTACCGAAATAAGCTGGGATATTTCGCAATAATCGAAAGAGAAAGTAAACAAAGAGAATCTCTCTTTGTTATTTAGGTCGAAATGAACATTTTATACAGAAATACAAAAGCATTGCTATTTTTTCCGTTAACAAGTGACACCTACAGTAATAGTTATTATTGCATATCTCCAGGTCATTGATATAAATCTGTCCAAGACCAGCAGAATGAAAATTTAAGCGAACAGTGTGTAAGTTCTTGGTTCGTCAGTTTGGTGTTCTTCGAAGTAATAGTAAAAAAATCAACCATTCAGTTTGGGTTTGGTTGCTTTATTTCACATCAAAAGATCGAATTTGTAATAATGGCAGCAATAGGATAAATGATCTCAACACGGTACACTATAATTTCGCATTTGCTGGAGAAAACTGTATCCGAAACCAAGTAGGTTTCTTGAACAATCGTTAACTTAAGCTTTTATTGTTAGTGATATCGATTCATTTGATAGATGCCAGTTTTTAAATTGGTTTCAAATCGAAATTCTGGAACTACACGGAATCAGAGGACTACTTAATTTTAATCAATATTATAATTGTATGTGAACTTCGGTAGTAACATGTGATTAGGGCATATCGCACGATAGGCCCTTGCGAATGTTACAAAATATAATGCTCATTGCTCGGCTCTACATCCTTCAGTTACACAATAATCGATATAATCTCGTAGATAGAAGCCCATTCTATGAAATTGTGCGCAATATGTTTGAATTTCATGTTTAAAACTTCAGTAATGAGCATTATTTATCGTAACTTTCAAAAGGGCATATCGCACGATATGCCCTAATCACATGTTAGTACCGAGTTAGGCTCTTAGCAGTGCCAAAATATATACAAAATTGAGTTATATTAGACCCTGTCAGCTTGGAGCGAAATCAATCTTCAGCTCAGCAACGCCATCGCACGGTATCACATTCAACATATCATGCCAATTGTGTGGGTGCGCAGTGCTGATATTTTGGCACAAACGAATTTGACATTTCTTTCTCCTACCTCTTTGTACGAGATGCGGACTCGCTTGAGGGCGCCATGCTCGCAAAAAAAGGATATTGCCAATGATTTGTTCGGGAAATGTGAGAGCTGGATATCTTTTTAATATGATGTCTTTTGCTATATTTATTCTATAGTGAACTATATTTACTCAACTGTTGAGTAATTCAATCAAGTTATGGTTGAATGTAGTTTACTTAATTTTAGCTTATTGAACAAATCCTCCCTGTTGGTTGGTTTTGCTCTTTGCGCTTTGGAAAAAGCGAATCAAAGAAAATATTCAAAACAACTCCCAATGGGTAAAACGATAGATACTTCTGTGAAGAGTCGAATTACGAAACGAACAGTTTTTTTACGTGCGCTTGTGCGAAAAAGTCGATTCGATTTGGTTCCAAAATGTCACTTAGGATTTCTATACCGAGTTCACTCATACTCCCGTGTTTAGTGCGCACCGAAATTCATGTCGTTTTCGCTTGAGAAAACTGAAACTGATCCAGGGCAGTTTCATCAAACAAACAATTTTCACGAAACTGTGTTGGTTTCGCACTTAGCACTGATATAAAAACCAGGTTCGAAACGGACTCGATTTTCAGTTCAACAACTTAAAAACTAGGTTCGAAACTAGCTTCAAACAAACGGTTTGACAGCAGTTAGGATGGAAACTGGGTTAGGTTTGGCATCAGGCGAAAACGACATCAGCGTCGTGATTTTTTTGGTTTAAAGAAAAGTTTCAGACCTGTCTAACGAAAACGATACGAGTTACTTTACATTTATGTATTATAATTCAAGATTCAGGATATCAATTCGCAAAGTTTATCAAAGACAATATTTTTTTTATGTATTTATGAGAAGATTGAGATTTAATCCTTATACTACTAATAAAAACAATTTTAAACACTAAAAATACTAAGGAAAAAACAATCGTGATGTGAATCAAGTTGTTTCGGATTTCATAGAAGAGATACAAAAACAAAGCAAAGTCAATTTTTATACTTGAAATTCTGTTTTAAGCAAACTCCACAGTCGATTCATAGTGTATAGGATGATTACATGGCAATCGTTTCAAATGTTCGAACTCTGAACCACCCACTTGAAATTGTCCCACACATTCGATCACCCAAATGAGACTGTTTTGAAATTATGAAATAGTTAATAATCAATTAATCTTATGCTTTTCAAAGATGTTCGTTTTACTCGGAGTCAGAGTAGCCCACGTCTAGGTTCAAAAACGAAAACGGTATTAGCAAAATCGTGTAAGTTTACGTTTTTATAGATTCACATAAAAGGAGCGTCGTTATTCACTCAAATCTTGCAATTCAAAGTATGTAAAAAATAGTCATATCATTAACTTCACAGTTAATGTAGTTAAAGTTCACATCCACACAGACACTAAAAATATTTTTACATGTTACTAGTCGTAATATTGTGTCATCACTGAAGAAATCACGGCAATCTTGAGTTTACGCCAAACGTAAATTCTATAAACCATGTCTTAGAATTATCGAAGTAGATACTATAAAATCGCTAATCGTAAACGTTGAGATTGTTTAAGTCGAGCTCATAACGATGAAAAATTTCTGTTAAACGGCTATGGAGTATATTTACTCCTCATGACTTTTTTTGAATTCCGATTATAAGGTTTTAATCTTCGCCTCTCGGATCAGCAAGAATTCCAAACCCTGTGCACAGGGTTGGGATTTGTATGACGTTGTGGAACGTGGCATAGTGGTGAGGACGGTAACCTTTCACTCAGGCTACTTGGATTCGATTTCAATCCCCGCAGAAAAATAATCGTTTTTCTGATCTGAGAGACGAATGATCATAAGATTGAAAAAGTATATTAAAAAATATTACCATTAATATGAAAACTGCTTTGGTTGGAGCTGTAATTTTGAAACATTTTTTTGGTTTCTACTTTTGTTGGAGAATTATATTTTGGATGTTAAACCGAAGTTTCAACAAATAAGAATAATCTAAATACATTAACAATAATGTGTATCTGTTGCTGCTAGAATCTGAACTTTTTCAACTTCTAACGGAATGCCATTATTTTAAATTATGTATCAGAATTTAGCGAAAGTAATAATAGAAATAACAAGTCTAGTAAGTAGTACAAATTAGGCACGAGAAAGTTATAATGAGATGAGTGGATGGAGTTCATAGTTGTCTAATAAAATTAATTTGGGACACAAGTTTTCCAGTTACCGTTCACGGAAAGTTCACGTGTTTTTTTTTCAAATATAGTTTGATAGGTTTTTATAAAGCCAATAGCGCTTATAAAAGATTAGGTTCAACCCTGAGCATTTTAGAAAAATATGTTAGTATTTTTATCGTAAGAAAACTAAAATTATTTGACACAAGAAATCATCAAACCTGATGGTTGTTCTAAAAAAATTCTCGAAAAACCTGGGTGCAAATCAGCTCAGAGCCACGTTTCCCTCAACGTTTTTAGATGAGATTTTTCACTATGCTGCACACTACGGCTGCATGTCTCCAAAGCTAGTGAAAATGAATCATATCATCAACTTCACAGCTAATTCAGCTGAAATTGACATCGAAACAGACATACAAATTATTTTTACATGTTAATAGATGTAATATTTTGTCTTCACCCAAGAAATTACATCATACTTGAATTTAGTCTAAGTTTTGTTTTTTTTTCTCGGAGTGAGGCAGTCAAACAATTATCTACTTGATTTTGATGTTTATAAATTGATATATTGACATTGTGTTATCAGTTAATGCTTTTGTTTCATTTTTAAAGATCTAGAGAAATTCAATTTTTCATGAAAAACAAAAAACCAATTATTCAAAGTTGATACCAGAAAACATACTGAAATCTTTGGAAATAAAACCTTCCTTAAAAAAATAAATATCAATCGAGTGAGTTTATTTGCGTACGTGTGCGTGTTCTCTAGCATGGGATTGATTGATTCGAAGCAAAGTGTGTGGAATGATTTCATTAAACGTCACTAATAGAATTAGTGTATGTTTGTGTGGATGTGGCCAAGGTGTAAATCACTTGGAAGAACTCATTTCTGTTCGTTTTACTTATTCAACTTTTGCAGTGTTCCAGTATTAAGTTAGTATAACTGCTAATTTCGTAATAAAAGTTGTAAAGCTTTGTTGTAACGGCAACTGAAGTTGGATTAAATTTTAAATATATTAATGTAAAATGTTTTCATATGATTATTGAGCAATTGGATGGAGTAATTATTTTAAATTGGATGTGTTTATTCTGCAACTGAAGAAATGATGGAAGAAATCCTGTAAATCATTTGAAAACGTTAAAATAATCCAATTATTATAAAACAATAAGTTGTTATCTAGTATATAGAAAACATAAGTTTTAATTTCATGAACAGAATAATTTCTAGATGTGATAGTTGGTAGTATTTTGTGAAAAACTTTACTCTGCTCATTGACAAGTATTTTGTATCATTCATTTCATGGTGTTGTAATTCATCGGAGAAAAGAAAAAAAATCGCGATGATCAATTTCACTGAAAAAAATAAGAAGAAAAGAAAAATCATCGGAAAGAAAAAGAAACCCGAAACAATGTTTTGTACCAAATCAAAGAGATGAAATAAACAGTCGAGGAAAATAGAAACAATGCAATGTTTTCATTTACTTGTTAGTGCTTAAGAAGGTTCCTGTACTTCCACCTTGTGTCGTGGTCCGCTTAAGTTGTGCCAATTTCCTCGTTCGGAATCCGATATCACACCCAGTCGTTTACGGAAGGGAACAAAAATAAAATATCCCCTACTCAAGCTGAATTTGATGTGTTTTAATCAAAACTGTTTTTCATTTTTCTTTTCTTTCCCCTACAGGTTGGGTTGTTTTAGTAAGTTTTATCTTCTATTATAAGGCAGAAAAAATGATTTAAAAAATATAACAAATTTCAAGCCTACTATTTAGGAACTTTTTGCAAGCAAAATTAGTACCCTCTATTTACTGCCAATAAACAATATCATCAAGGATATGAATGATTGATTTGTGGAGTGGAAATTCACGTGCAAAATTAACCAATTGTGTTTCTTTTTCTACTTCTCGTTTGCTCCCAAAATGCTTGCAGTGTACCATGGGCCATCTGATGTGCGCTGGATGCTTCACTCATCTGTTGGCCGACGGTCGGTAAGTATGGGTTCGAAACCTCCCTGTACTTAATCCTTCACTCTAACTCCATCTTTCTTCCTCCATTTTTTTCCTCTCTTAGGCTTCGTGATCAAAATGCGACCTGTCCTAATTGTCGCACAGAGATCAGCAAAAATAACTCTTCTCGTAATTTGGCAGTCGAAAAGGCTGTTTCGGAGTTGCCCAGCGAGTGTCAGTACTGTGGCAATGAGTTCCCGAACAAATCGATCGAATATCATGAGTGCAATGAGTGCGAGGAGCGCCCGACGGATTGCAGCTTCGCCCGGATCGGTTGTCAATGGCGTGGACCGACTCACGAAGTTCCGTCACATGAGGCTAACTGTGTGCATCCGAATAAGTCTGGCGCCGAAGTGATGGTCGCTCTGCAGGCTCATGATGAACGTGCCGCCGAGGAGAAGAAACTTTTCCTCACGTTGATCGATCTCTTGAGTTACGAGAAGATAATCTTCAATGGTAGCATTAACAGTCACTTTTCCGTTCCGTGATTCGAACCTGCTAACGTTGAGCGATCTTTTCGCTTTCGTCCGCCTTTTCCTTACCGTTTCAGATCTTCAAATGAAACCATACCGTACGGACGAGTACGTACACCGCTTGTATTACGAGACATCACGCTTCTCCGCTTTTAACCACCAGTGGGTGGTGAAGGCTATCATTAATAAAAGTCAGCGTGATCCACACCAGTCTTGTGATCGAGACATCACGTATCAGGTATTACAGCTGTGCAAACTCTAGTTTCGGATCCATTATTATCGATTACATTCCGTTTTAGTTGATTCTGAAATCGAAAACAACCAGCCCACTACCGATGCACTTCTTTGTACTGCGAGGTCCATTCTCGGATATTAAAGCCGATACCCAAATCTACAAGCATGACTTCACCGAGACAGAAACGGAAAGTCCGTTCAATCTGATGCCTCTGCCGGATACGGCGGAGTGCAATCGGTTGCTGGCAGCGAAGGCGATCAATTTCAGGTGAGTTTTATCTTTTTCGACGAATACGAAATTTGAAGCCATCCGTTAGAGTGAGGATTGTTTTCTCTGTTCAATAACAATACAGTCAAAAGTGTCGTTCGATATCTCTCGGTTTCAGTTCGTATGATACCCAATTTTCAATGGGTAAATCCTCATGTTTTTAAGTGCTAGGAAACTGTAGTTAATGTTACGCCCAATAATTCGGTAAATTTTGTTTTCGCATTGTTCTTCATACAGAAAAATTTGAAATTTCTCGTCTTCAATAAATTTTGTTCTTTCGAAGCGCTCCGTGTCTTTAAAATATCAGAATGAACTTGTTGATCTACAAATATACTGCATCCTGTGAGATTTGATTTGATTTCCATTGACTAGTGGAAGTCATTCGTGTTAGGAACCTGTGTGAATTGCGTTTGAACGAATGATCTGGTCATCAACATATTTTTCCCTTGCCTTCTATGCATTTTGTCATCTTTTTGATAATTGGTGAATACCTTGTCAGTAGAATTAACTGCCTTTAGTGTTGAATCATTTTCGTAAGAATCGAAGCGCTGTCCAGAAAAGCATGTGGCTCCACGAGGCAAAGATATGGTAGTCGTATGGGGCCAGGTCTGGTGAGTAAGCTGCATGGTCAAAAACTAACGCCTTTTGAATTGTGCGGTGTCGTCGTGTTGTGGAGTAAAAACACCTTTTTCTGTCTGAATCTTTTTCATGGCTTGTAAACGTTAAACTCCCAACGCCTTTGCAAGCTGTGGTTTCGTTATTCAAAAATGCATGCAATTCGGTGTCATCAAACAATTTTCGCTTGCCAGATCGTGCGGTGTCATGTAGATCAAAATATTCTACGTTGAATTTTCCAAACCGCGTTTCGCATGTTTTATGTGTTAGAGTACGATCGCCTTATACTTCTTATACTTATACTTATTGCTCCATTGGTGGTTATCATAGATTCGATTTTACAAAAGACTGCACAGTACCTATGTTAGGTTAAGAGTGTAATTGTGTATCAAAATTCGTTTTCAGTCGGATATTTTTGAAATGTTCAAGGAATAAAAAAGCACTTTTTCCTTGTGTTTTTGAGAAGTTAGTCTATTCGCCCTTCTTTCCAAGGCTATTTCCGAAGTTCTGGCAAGTTTGGCGGATTTGTCTTTTGGCGTAAAAACAATATCGTTGGTTTCGTTCCACTTCATCGCAGGTTTCGCTTAATGGCATTACGCCAGAATCGGCCAAAACAGAGTGTCACTTTCGTGGGACCGGAGGAAAGGCAGCAAATGTTGATGGTGCCGGTCGTTATGTATAGCTTGTTGAATCCTAGGACAGGACCAGACAACTGGCTTCTTTTTCCAGAAAAATATTTCTCTTCTTATTCCGGTTGCTCCCTGCTGTAAATAATAAATGCCTCGCGATCACTGTTGCCAGTAGAGATAATTATTCATTCTAAAAACTTTCTCCCCTTATAACATGCAATTATTTATCATTTGAAAACACTTATACCGTTTTCACTTTTGAACCTAGACGCGGGCTACTCTGACTCCGAGTTAAACGAACACGTGGTACGCGCCCTAAACAACAACTCATGAAAAAAGAAAAAATAAACAAACTCGGCTGGATGCGTGGTGCGACCCGAGAAAATTTTCAGAGCGAAACTACGCGATTGGAGTCCGATCTAGAGCGACCTCAGGTTGCTAAAACAAACATATCAAACGTTGTTTGGGCGACTCTGGTTCAGCTTTCGGGCTGCTCTGATCAATAAACGAAAACGGTATTAGACAAATGTTATATCGGTCAAAAATATAACTCTGGATTCATTTTGATCAGATGTTTGTTTTGAAGAAAACGTTTAGTTGAAACGGCTTAATAAAATTTTTCTAAAACACTCAATTTTGGGTAATTAATTTTTGCAGTATTCAACATATTCTATTTGAGAAAAATGATAACATACAGAAGTATCTACAGATTCGGTGCTATTCTCAACCAACATAATCAATAT